>NC_051154.1:411999653-412602577 GCF_013339745.2 Dermacentor silvarum
AAGGCAATAAATAAGCATAAAAGAACTACATAGTAGGAAAAAAACAAGTAAATTTGTACATTGGAAGGGAAATAGGATCACTGGTAATCATAAAAAAGATATAATAATACAAAGTCAAGAGAACATACGAAGTTGCAGTTGTTCACGAAATTTGGCAGAATATTTTATTGAAACAATATCATTTGGAAGGTTATTCCATAGTGCGATGGCGCGTGGCAATGCAGAATTATTGAATGACTGTGTGCGGCCAAAAATGCGCCTGAACCTGAGCTGATTATGAAGTCGACTAGAAGTGCGAAAAGGAATTTCAAGTGACAAACGGCTGGACCACGAGTTATAGAAGTATTTATGAAAGAGGCATAGAAGGGCAACAGAGCGGCGGGAATCCTAGTCAGGAAGGGAAATATCACGTTTAATTTGGGTAATGCTAGATTGACGACTGTAATTAGGAGTGAAATTAGGAGCATCCGCAATTGTCTGTGTTGAGCTAAGCAGTAATGGCAGACTGTGCTGATGCTAAAGCAGCACTGGAGACCTGCCAAGCGGTGCATTGAGAGGTTATCTCCCAAGAATGCCACAGTCACAACATTAAAGTGCAGACTGCCAGTGCCCCCTTCATTCTTTTGTATTAAATTTAGGTCCTGCACGAGTGGCAGTAGCACTTAGGCCAGGCCATGTCGCAGTATGACATGGTACTCCACAACTAGAAGCAAGTGAATGGCACTGAGTTTTGACCGATGCCGAGGATGAAGATTCAAAATAGAAAAGTTAACTGGTGAAATTTTGTGCCGTCCAGCAGCACCACCAAGAGGGTTTACAAGCTCTAGCTCATCAGTGTACAAAAGCAGAAATATAGTGCCATGACTGGAATCCTGTGCAAACTGACGGTACTGACTGAATGCATTGCCATCAGCAAAGTCATAGAGCACATCTTGCGATTTTGACACGGAGTGTGAAATGCATTCTAGCAAGTCCTCGCATTTCAAGAAATTTGTTAACAGTTTAGAGATAGAAATTAACATGTAAAATCTTTGAAACTGCCAGTCTGCAGTGGCATCTGAGTAGCTTCAGTGCAAATAAAGGTCTCCGAAATGTATTTTTTTCTCATGTGAGTACTTGTCAAGTTGGAAAATATATTGACAACAATATCCGCAGCATTCAGTTGGCATGCCAGGTTTTCTATTGTGCATGGTGCCACATTTTTTCCTCTAGGAGCTTTGCAGTTTTTTTGAACATCCCTTCTATGACATCATAAATGAGGGCTTTCACAACGGTGAAAATTTCATCTGTGGTACTCCAACGGTAGCTTCAACGTTTCCATGATTCTGAAGTAGAACATCGTTATCTGCTTCCCTGATTGTCGCAATGAAGTCAAAGTTCGAAGCAGTGTCATCACTGTTTGTATCTGATGAAGTTGAGGCATCAGTTACCGATGCATTTTCTCCAGTTGCTTCCCCACAGCCGAAGTCAGGTGTACGCTCATCGGCGCTAATGCAAGCGGCCTTTGTGTGAAAGCGATATACGTGCTTCTTGTAGGCGAAGTAACGGCGAAATGATGCTGCGCAATTCTTATTCCACATAATACACGGAAGTACGGCTAACAACTGGGGACGTCTTCTGAAACGTTCCACTTCAGTGACATTTCGCTTCTCGCCTTTAGGCGCGCACTGAGGACGTGACGACTGCATTTATGCGGAAAGTAAAAACGCTCGCATAGTGCATTGGATGCACGTTTAAGAACCTCGAAAATATATTATAGAATTTCTTTCTATGCTAAACTATAATGTACGATATAGGATGTTCAATGGTGCCTCGCATCATCTATACGCATATATGCTGGGACAGTACCTCCTTTATTTTTAGAAAAATAGAGGAGGCGCTGGCTGGGAGTAACATCATCGATGCAGCACCGGCAACTTGGAGAGCGCTTTTCGACCGCGTCTTACCGTTCGAAGGGTAAGTAATCGTGCTTGCTAACTACACGCGTATTGTGCGTGCTCCCCATGTGTGCACAGATTGCGTGAACGTAGGAAATGGTACTCCCACGACAACAGTAATACCGGTGCTGATGCTTGCTGAGCGCCGGTTTGCAGAATTTAGTTATGCGAGTTTATTGCCTCAATGCGAAATCGAAACTCTTGATAAGCGTCTTCTTCCGATCAGAAATATTACGTTCGGAAATAATCATGATCATCATGTGCACCTGTGCGTGAGCTCCCCCTTTTCTGCTGAAGTTGCATAAATAGCGACCCATGTGCTTCTTCACCGATTCTTACTGCAATCCCGTGTCCTCGCTTATAAATGCTTCGACGTCGTAAATAATCTTTGCTTATGAGGTTTTCGGTTTACGAGCAGTTTATGAGAAAACAATCACAGCTTGCTACTAGTACAGCTTACTTTTTAAGACAAGGTATGTTGATATAACTTATACGCAACGAAACATGACGGGAAAGTTGCTTATGAAAGAAAAAAGAAATGAATTATGTAAAGAAACATTGGTGTGTGATGTGCTGCTCCTGCGTGTGTTGAAAATTTTACTGAGATGAAGGGGCCCTATTATCATGTGCACGGTTGCCACCCTGCACTAGTGCAAACATTGTTTTCGTGACTATTTTTAGGTGCTCCTCGCATGTGTTCACCATGTGACAGCTTTAATGGGCTACTGCTATAGGTTAACACATAATTTATTTTGTAGTGGCGAGGCTGTGACCACATAACGGAGGGGACTCCTTGGCTATGGCTGCCGCGGTGCAACGTCTAATCTGGATGGTCGAGTCAGGTGTGTATGAAGTGTACGTGTTCCAAATAGTAGGATCTCAGTATCATTCGTCAATAAGTTAGTCGACATATTACTCAACACAGCTTACTAAATTGACTAAATATTTATGAAACTTGCTGCTTATATGTGTTCATAGCTGTTTTGCACACATTATCACGTTCTATAAGAAAACTAGACCCAACATGTTGTGATGAGTATTTTTTCTTTCAACAATCGCTTGGCTGCGATGAACATTTCATTTTTGCTAAGTACACAGTGTGTTCATTACTTTTTATTTTGGTTTCATTGTTTTGAAACTGTTTTTCTTGCTGTAGCTTTTATTTCCGATTTCCATCTGTTTATGCTACACGCTCGTGCAGTATCTGCGTATGTAAGTATTCAAAGTGTAGTGGGCCAAATTTGTCACAGGTCTAAGCGCACGGCGTGCTTAGCATTGTTTAACATATTTACAATTATTTGTCTTGTTCCCAGAATAAATACCACTGGCAAATGCACATTTGACGAGCTTGGAAATTCTTGATAAATGAAGGCCAGTATTCACTGTGCGTAGATACTACAGCAGTGAGGTGTTTGCTAGTAAGCTTGCTATTTTATTTTATATTCATGGCAAGCCATTCCGATGCATGCAAGTAGGCATTGTAGCAGTTGCGAGTCTGTCCAGTTACATTGTTTTTCACTTTAAGTCAATACAGCCTAGACCACAGTGTTAGCTGGTAGATAGTTCACTGTATTGATACTGTCTCATTAAAGAAGCACACTACTTCGCACATAGTGCTTAAATGTGTGCTTGCTCTTATGGCATTTGCTGGTTATTGCAATGTTGCTCATCAAATGCATCTGATTTCAACATGACCACAGAGAACATTCTGATTGACACTAGTGTAATTTTAATAGTGATAATCAACCAACCAAGGCTTAATTCTACAGCTCTAAAGAAGTATTTCTAATACTTTGGGTCCCTTTCCATGTGTTCTGTTTCATCCTGTGTTTCATCAGCACAGTGGGCAGTCCTTTAAAATTGTTCATTCTACTTGGCGCTGTTCAGGTAGAAAATGTTAACCAGCAATTAGAATGCTATCGGTAAGACTTCTATTACTGGGTGGATGAATACAAAGTGCTATATGTAATTGTAAAAGTATTTGTGACAAAAATACCGGTGTCTAGAACAAGCACCATATGCACTGCAACTCTTATAGTGTTAACTTGGGTAGGCAAGTATCTATGCTAAGTATACTTGTGCATACACTTTCTACATATTAGCTAGTATTTTAGCTACATGAAACAGCGTACGTTGCGACTGCTGAAGTCAAATTTATGATTGATGTGCCTGCCTGTTTTTGTTGTGCACTTACACTGACTGCTGTGGTGTCTTAAGCATTGTAGCCCTGTGAGAACTGAAGTATTGCAATAATGTGTAAGCTAGCTTGCACCTACTATTGCTACAGTATGCCAACAGACACCTATCACCATATTTGTGCATTTTCTGAGAACCTGCTGTGTTGGCTAGGTGCAAACTCCTTATGAGTTTGCCGGTCAGATCACGTAACTTTTGATGACAGAATTTACAGAGAGGGAAGGTAAACCGCACAACATGAATGCTGTTAAAAGGGGACTTTTTATTTTGATATAAGAATTCAAAATAACAATAAAACTGGATGTGTGCTTATATCTTGCGCAAGTCTTATCAGAGGGAAGGCAGAAGTTGTAATACAAAGGCATAAAATCACTATAAACAGTATTTGCATTAAAAAAGGTGGATAAGCACAGACTAATTTTGTTCCCTTGTCATCAAGAAAGGGTGCTTTTTCATGCATTGATAACGGGGCTGGCTCACACGTCTCATTTATGTGGCATGCCTCACTGATTTATCTTGGCACTCTTTCCCCGATTGTGAAAACAGATTAACAATCTTAATCCGACCTGAAGCCATATCATGACAATGCACGGCCATGTTGAGCGAGCATACTGGCCTTTCGGGTGAAATGTGATGATTTATTTGGCACGCATTTAGATAACAGCCAGTCTGTCCTGTATACATTTGACCACCTGTGAAAAGAATACAGCACACTGTCACGCACACTAGACAGATTTGGTGGTATCCTTAACCAAGCAAACCTCGCTTGCATGCTCCCCTTTCTCAATTCACTTGTGGACTGTTGTGCATAGCAGCCCACAGGCGAAGTGAGAAAGGCACCCAGGCAAGGGAGGCTTGCTTAGTTAGAGATACCACCAAATTTGTCTTGTGTTTGTCAGGGCTAGTGTGGTCTATTCCTTTGATCATCTGTATATTTGGTGAAATGTACATGGGGCAGACTGGCCGGCTGGTGCCTCAACATGCATCCAGAAGAACACGTTAATCATCACATTTCACTCGAAAGGCCAGTATGCTCGCTCGACATGGCCGTGCATTGTCATGATAGGGCTTCAGGCCGGATTAAGATTGTTCATCTGTTTTCACAAACGGGGAAAGAGTGCCAAGAGAAATCAGTGAGGCATACCGCACAAACGAGACGTGTGAGCCAGCCCTGTTATCAATGCATGAAAAAGCACCCTTTCTTGATGACAAGGGAACGAAATTTGTCTGTGCTTATCCACCTTTTTTAACGCAAATACTGCGTATCGTGATTTTATGCCTTTGTATTACAACTCCGCCTTCCATCTGATAGGACTTGCGCAAGATATAAGCACACATCTAGTTTTATTGTTATTTTGAATCCTTCCATCAAAATAAAAAGTCCCTTTTTAACAGCATTCATGTTGTACAGTTTCCCTTCCCTCTCTGTACATTCTGACATCAAAAGTTACGTGAACTGACTGGCAAACTCATAAGGATACTACAAATTGCACCTAGCCAACATAGCTGGTTCTCAGAAAATGCACAAATATGGTGATAGGTATCTGTTCGCATATTGTAGCAATAGTAGGGGCAAGCTAGCTTACACATTATTGCAATACTTCACTTCTCACAGGGCTACAATGCTTAAGACACCACAGCAGTCAGTGTAAGTGCACAACAAAAACAGGCAGGCACATCTATCATAAATTCGACTGCAGCAGTCACAACATTCACTCTTTCATGTAGCTAAAATACTAGCTAATTCCTAGAAAGTATATGCGCAAGTATACTTAGCATAGATACTTGCCTACCCAACTTAACGCCTTAAGAGTTGCAGTGCACATGGTGCTTGTTCTAGACACCGGTAAAAATACTTTTACAATTACATATAGCACTTTGTATTCATCCACCCAGTAATAGAAGTCTTACCGATAGCATTATAATTTGGACTTGCTGGTTAACATTTTTTACCTAAACAGCGCCAAGTAGAATGAATAATTTTAACGGACTGCCCACTGTGCTGATGAAACACAGGATGAAACAGAACACATGGAAAGGAACCCAAAGTATTAGAAATAATTCTTGAGAGCTGTAGAATTAAGCCTTGGCTGGTTGATTATCACTATTAAAATTACACTAGTGTGAATCAGAATGTTCTGTGTGGTCATGTTGAAATCAAATGCATTTGATGAGCAACATTGCAATAACCAGCAAATGCCATAAGAGCAAGCAGACATTTAAGCACTATGTGCGAAGTAGTGTGCTTCTTTAATGAGACAGTATCAATACACTGAACTATCTATACCAGCCAACTCTGTGGTCTATGATGTATTGACGTAAAGTGAAAAACAATGTAACTGGACAAACTCGCAACTCCTACAATGCCTACTTGCATGCATCGGAATAGCTTGCCATGAATATAAAATAAAATGGCAAGCTTACTAGAAAACACCTCACTAGTGTAGCTACGCACAGTGAATACTGGCCTTCATGTACCATTTGAAGAAGTTCCAAGCTCGTCGAATGTACATTTCCCAGTGGCATTTATTCTGGGAACAAGACAAACAAGTGTAAATGTTAAACAATGCTAAGCATGCCGTGCGCTTAGACCTGTGACAAATTTGGCCCACTACACTTTGAATTCTTACATACGCAGATACTGCACGAGTGTGTAGCATAAACAGATGAAAATCGGAAATAAAAGCTACAGCGTGAAAAACAGTTTCAGAACAATGAAACCAAAATAAAAAGTAATGAATACACCGTGTCCTTAGCAAAAATGAAATGTTAATCGCAGCCAAGTGATTGTTGAAAGAAAAAAATACTCATCACAACATGTTGAGTCTAGTTTTCTTATAGAACATGATAATGTGCGCAAAACAGCTATGAACACAAATAAGCAGGAAGTTGCATAAATATTTAGTCAATTTAGTAAGCTGTGTTGAGTAATACGTCGACTAACTTATCGACGAATGATACCGAGATCCTACTATTTGGAACACGTACACTTCATACATACCTGACTCCACCATCCAGATTACACGTACCACGGTAGCCATAGCCAAGGAGTCCCCTCCGTTATGTGGTCACAGCCTCGCCACTACAAAATAATTTATTTGTTAACTTATAGCAGTAGCCTTTAAAGCTGTCACATGGTGAACACATGCGAGGAGCACCTAAAAATAGTCACGAAAACAATGTTTGCACTAGTGCAGGGTGTCAACAGTGCACATGATAATAGGGCCCCTTCATCTCAGTAAAATTTACAACACACGCAGGAGCAGCACATCACACACAAATGTTTCTTTACATAACAATTCATTTCTTTTTTCTTTCATAAGCAACTTTCCCGTCATGTTTCGTTGCGTATAAGTTATATCAACATACCTTGTCTTAAAAAGTAAGCTGTACTAGTAGCAAGCTGTGATTGTTTTCTCATAAACTGCTCGTAAACCGAAAACCTCATAAGCAGAGATTATTTACGACGTCGAAGCATTTATAAGCGAGGACACGGGATTGCAGTAAGAATCGGTGAAGAAGCACATGGGTCGCTATTTATGCAACTTCAGCAGAAAAGGGGGAGCTCACGCACAGGTGCACATGATGATCATGATTATTTCCGAACGTAATATTTCTGATCGGAAGAAGACGCTTATCAAGATTTTCGATTTCGCATTGAGGCAATAAACTCGCATAACTAAATTCTGCAAACCGGCGCTCAGCAAGCATCAGCACAGGTATTACTGTTGTCGTGGGAGTACCAGTTCCTACGTTCACGCATTCTGTGCACACATGCGGAGCACGCACAATACGCGTGTAGTTAGCAAGCACGATTACTTACCCTTCGAACGGTAAGACGCGGTCGAAAAGCGCTCTCCAAGTTGCCGGTGCTGCATCGACGATGTTACTCCCAGCCAGCGCCTCCTCTATTTTTCTAAAAATAAAGGAGGCGCTGTCGCAGCATACATGCCGCTGCGTAGTGGACGAGCTCAGACACGCTAATAATTCGCATCCTATCTTTGCGACGTGCACCGAACTTTCCACAACCATAACACAAAGGCAACGCACTACGCGGCACGAAAACAGTTGGTCCACATTTGCCTGGCGCGCCACACATAAGGCGAGTTTTCAGCAAGACACAAGCTATCTTCTCGCACTATTATTGAAGCTAACTACGTCACATTTCATTACCGCAAACACAAAAACACACGATCAAACGCATCGTAGCAACAGCGAAGCAGCTCGCACATCCAACAAACGCGTTGTAGAAGGAGGAATGACAACGGCGCCACCTGCACACTAGTGAGGCTGTGGTGGCCTCCGTGATACATGAAATATTTACTAGCCGTGTTGCGCGCAACTATGTCGCGAGACAAAAAGGTTTATCGTAGAAATAAATTCTGTAATGTACTTTCGAGGTTCTTAAACGTGCATCCAATGCACTATACGAGCGTTTTTACTTTCTGCCTAAAAGCGGCGGTCACGTCCTCGAGCCCAGCGGCGCCCAGCGGTAGGGTGGCTAGCGTCGCAACGCCGTAGCCACGGCATTACGTTAAAACACTGTAATTGAACCGTTCAAAATTTTGCATGTTTATATTAAAAGGTCTGTGTGCATTGCCTGTACCTGCCATACCACCTAATACATTTAGGTTTGTCGTTACCAACAAATGTTTAACTTGGCAGAAAACTGATTTGCACTTCGGCACAATTGAGGGCCGCATTTCGTGCCTATATAAGATCGTACGCAACTTGGCACAGCATGTAAAAAAAAAAGGCGAACAGTGTAAAGTCGGGTACAACTTTAGAAGACAGGAGGAGGCCCCGCCCAGTTGACCGAAGCGCAGCAGCCAATTCCTCCGCGACTAAAGAAATAGTCCCACTCAAAAAATTGCGACTGCTTCTAAAACGCGTATTTGTCGCTATAATTAAGATTTGTGTATCTTGACGAGTGGTTTGGTAAAACTATCATGATGTAAATGCTACCGCACATGCCGGATCGCGAGAGAAAAATAACTCCGCGCCTTCTACAACGCTGTGCGTCGTCTGCTACGGAGCAAGATGGACGGCACCGTGCGCAGCAATCGCTGGCTTAATAGCATAAAATTCATATATACTTTTTGTGTGTTTGCACAACCTTATTTTTTAATGTGTTGGGCTTATTTTTAATTAATATATTTTTTCTTTTTTTTCGCTGTTGCGAACCTGCGATCTCGTAAGTTCGGGCACGATCGCGCGCGGCATTCCGTGCCAGTTTTCGGCCATGGAGCCCAGCGAGGTGACATAGGAACGCAATCCTTTGTTGCCGAACGAGCCTTGTGTCGCCTCGATGACCACACCACCAAGGAGCCTCGGCAAGAACAAGAGCGGCCACATCCTGAACAGCGATTCACGCAACATGATCTTCCACTGCTACACGTTTTGGCGTAACAGGCAGCCTGAACGCAGCGTGGAGGACACGAGCAAGCTTGTCGCCGACATGCTCGGTGTCAGCGAAAGGACTGTGTTCAGGGTGAGGGAGGAAGTTAAAGCTTCGCATTTTTCGGGTGGCAAACTGACGACGCCCTCGCAAAAGCGCCCAAGCAATGCGGAGAAGAGAAGACGCAGCGCGAAGTTTGACAGCTTCAAGTTGTGCGCGCTGAGGTCATGTGTGCACGATTTCTTTCGCCGCAACGAGATACCGACGGTCGAGAAGATAACTACAGAGTTCTCGGAGCGTATGGAACTCCTATCACTAAGGCGGTGTACCGTGCATCGCCTGCTTGCCGAGATCGGCTTCAAGCACGAAAAGAGAAGCCGCAACTCGCTGCTTATCGACCGGGATGACATCACCGATTGGCGGAATCGATACCTCCGTGACGTGGAGGGCTACCGGGCGGAAGGCCGAAAGATCTTCTACCTGGACGAGATATGGGAGACGGCGGGACACACTCGGTCGATCGTGTGGACAGACACCGTGGTGCAGAAGCGGAGACGCCTGTTCGCTCGAGCAAATGGCCTGACGACGGGTCTAAAACAACCTTCTGGGAAAGGTCAGCGCCTGATCGTGACGCACATCGGCAGCGAGGATGGTTTCGTCGACGGATGCTTGGATGTATTCAGAGGCCAAAAGACAGGCGACTACCACGAAGAAATGGACGGCAATCGCTTTGAGGGCTGGTTCAAGGACGTTCTGAAGAAGTTGCCAGCTGGGAGCATCATTGTTTTAGACAATGCACCTTACCATAGCTGGCGAGAAGAGAAATTGCGGACGACGGCCTGGAAGAAGGAAAAGATACAGGAGTGGCTCACAAGCAAGAACATCACCTACGGTGAAAGGATGATTAAGAAGCAGCTGCTTGAGCTGGTGGCATCTGTGAAGTCACGCTTTCTGAGCTACATCGTAGACAACACAGCTGTAAGGGCCGGTTGCATTGTACTCAGGCTCCCGCCGTACCACTGCGAATTTAATCCCATTGAGCTTGTGTGGGCCAAAGTCAAAAATGGCATCGCTGCGGACAACAGAGACTTCAAGCTGTCCACGGTCGACGTCATCTTGATCAAGCAGGTAACGGCGGAAGACTGGAGGAAGAGCATTCAGCATGTGATGGACTTGGAGGCAAAGTTCAGACTTGACATGTCTGAGAGTGAGCACATTCAACCCATCATCATCCAGCTGGGTGAAGATGACACTGAAGAAAGCGACTCCAACTGCGAGCTGTCTGGCATTGAGCCACTCGACGAAGCATAAAGGCTTCTTATTAACAAAAGAACAGCCCTTATTATGGCTACCAAAATTTTGCTTGTGGGTTTGCAACAACCAACCATCCATTCCGTGACCTCTCAAATAAATAAGCAGTTCCATTTATGGCATATTCCTTATAATAGAAGCTAAATTCTGATAAGCAACGTCCTGCACACATTGTGCTAGATTTAAGAAGTGGCATAGAAATACATTTAAATGCTGGCATATCTGAACTGAAACACTATTGTTAACGCTGATTATCGTTGGCGGGCTCAAAAGCTCATTCGGGCAGCCACCGTCGAGTTTGACGCGCCCCATGGTGAAATAGCAGAAGTGAGAGCACGCTTTATGGTTCTGTTAGCAGTCTGCACTGGAAATCAGTCATGTCATAGCAGTGCTGGTGAAATAACAGTAGACAACACGGAACTGACAGCCACTGTTAGCAGCTTGCACGCCAAAGCACATTCATTTGGCTGCATTGTTTATTTTGTTATCTGGC
This sequence comes from Dermacentor silvarum, assembly GCF_013339745.2. Classification (NCBI taxonomy): domain Eukaryota; kingdom Metazoa; phylum Arthropoda; class Arachnida; order Ixodida; family Ixodidae; genus Dermacentor; species Dermacentor silvarum. The sequence continues at coordinate 412,010,989 of NC_051154.1, forward strand.
TCACACAAGTAATGCGAATAAGAGAAGGAATATAAAACATCATTAGCTTAGTGAGGCCCAAAATTCTCATTCAGGCAGCCACCGTCGAGTTTGACGCACCCCATAGTGAAATAGCATCAGTCAGAGCACGCTTTATGGTTCTGTTAGCAGTCTGCACTGAAAATTGAAGTGTTGTCATAGCCAATTTTTAATTTATTAATCTGACTCGAGCAAGTAATGCGAATGCAAGCACAATTATTAACGTGATTAACTTTGCTAGCATTTTTTGTCATATTTACGTACCGGAGAAATGCTCAGTAAAGTTGAACGTGTTTTAGTGAGTCACTTTGTTCATTACAAGCCGTAGGCAAAGTGACGGACAGATTCAAACAGTGATATTGGGGAAGTAATAAATGGTGAAAGTTGCAAAAGCTCTCACAGCACTGCTTTGCTGGACTCCATTCACTAGAAAACTGAATTTTTAATGATGAAAGCGTCAAGACAGGAAATGATACCCCACTGCACAATGTTATATATGCGTACGACCACATGTGACGGGCAGCAAAACCATCTGTTTATTAAGACTGAATGCAACAACATAGCAAGGTGCTGTTTCACAATATGGCACCTTTTCATGTGCACTTCTGGCAAGCTACCGTATGCACTGATGCATAAACACATTAACAGGGGTAAGAGACGAAGTAACTGTGCAAGCTATGTCATGCTTTTAACATTTTGTATCTGTCAATGTTTCTGTTGTCACAGCTGATAGAACTTTCTTTGGTGGAAGTTGGCTAATCACGTTGTGGCAACAGCACAAGAAGCAAGGTCAGATTAGTAGGAGAAAACAAAGCAAGGTGACAGACTGAGGAGGCAAGGTAGACAAGAGAGAATGGCTTTAATGACATCGAAGAGGCCAGCCCTGCTATTCACAGGACTTGGTGCTTTGAATGAGACGAGTTATTGGAATTGCAAAGAAAGTCGTGGCTGCAGCATGCTTACAAGATCAAATGCAAAAATAAAAGGATAAAAATAGGAATAAATACATACACGCACGGAAGAAGTCACATATTCACACACATGAGCACAAACGCGAAAACTAAGATCTAAAATACAAAACAGGGCAAAATAAGAAATATACACAAACACACAAGAAAAAACGCACACACATTTAACGCAGACGCGAGTAGAACTATTAGGAGTCAGTTCACAAGCAGCTGTGCCTACTTGGTCGTACTTTTTTTAAATGCACACATTGGCTCTGTTGCCTTCACTGTCATAGGAATTTTTTAGTAGCGACATATCACGACAAAGCGCTAAACTGTGTTGTGGGAAAGCAAGTCGAGCGCTGACAGCACAGCTTATGCGCGATTGTATCACTGCAGGCTTTCTACAGCTGGCGCGTGCAGTGAGCGAAGAGTTCTAAGCCACACAGCGACGCGAATACATGCCAAGCACCCTTGCAACGGCACCAGTGTATCAGTCATAATTTTATATTAGCATTCAGGCTGACATTAAGGAAACAAACACTGCTTCCAAGAGCGTGACCGTTAACAATCCAATGACATTCGCTCAAGCAGCGCGTGTTAGTCACTGATTGTTAGCATTGGTGGAAAGCAATCAATCGACGGTGCTACACAACACTCGAACGACGCTGCTAGACGCTCGGCTATCTTATCACACTGCTGCCAACGATCGGTCGTTTTCACGCTGTGCTGGCAGCAACGAATCTTTGCGTTGGAGGTTGCTTTCACAAATCTTTTCTGTTGAGAAACTTGCAGGTTGGTTTCATCCACGCACGCTTTTCTCGTTTATCCTGATAATGGTTTTGCTCCATCACTTCACCACGTCCGACGAGAAACGCAGGGGCACAGTACACAAAAACACCCGCCGCTCACAGTAGGTACCAGACTTTGGCGAACTCTCCTCGTCGTAACTTCACTTAGGAGCAAAACAAAATACCACGGAACAAACACGTACGATGTTTGTTTGCAGCGGTATGTCGCCGCGGGATCCTGGGGCCGTATTCTGAAACGTTCGCCTAGGCGAAATTTCTTTTTTCCCTTTCAGGCGTGCGCCGATTGGCTGTTTTAGCAAAATTGGATGAGCTGATTGGGTGGTTGAGCCCGACGTCATTCAATTTGCTCAACCAGCCAATCAGCGCGCACACTGATTTCGCCTAGGCGAACGTTTCAGAATACGGCCCCTGTTTCCACACGAAGCGCAGCGTCACCGATGTTCGCTGCAATCTTTCTTCGCCGGCTCACGGCTCAGAACAAACGCACGCGGCACAAATTGTGCATCATAAGCTCACAATAATATTTCCGGCATGACAGACCACCACAAACAATTCGAATTCACTCTGACGAAGGGAGGCGCACAGAGCTGACGCGACTCGGCCCAGTTCGAAGCGAGGGCGGCCATGTTAGGCATGTTCTCCGTCGGCGGGGACACCAGCCGTCCGGCTCATGACGTCACCTGAAGTGCGCGCCTATTGGTGCCAGCTCGTGTGCATCCGCCTTTGAGGGGCAAATGCCGCTGTCTTCTAAAGTTGTATCCGACTATAGTTATATGCGAACGTATGCGTGTTGGTGCTGTCAGTGTTCTATGAATTGTTGTGTCAATGAATCTGTTCATGATTACGTCTGTGTGTAAAATGTCTGTGTATGCTTGTTAATGTGACCATGTGTATTATATAAACCGACCAGTGTGACTATGTGCGTGTGTTGTTGATTCTGAAGTGCTCTATGAATTGAATGCGTATGTGTACAGTTGAATACCGATCTAAATGTATGTGACCATTGTGTGAGCTCTATTAATGAAGTGCTATAAATATAATGTATAACACTTATAATAAATTAAGTGCTATATGAAAAATATGTGTTATATTATAATAATACGTTCGCACATGTTTCGCGTGTGGGGAAAATATTTTTGTACATCAATTTTTAAAAATATTTTATTGCATGTAGCCTCCGAGACCATTGCTCAGTGCGTGCGAATCTCGAAGCCTTGTTTTGGCGCCCCTAGGAGCTTCAATCCTAGTTGTTAAGCCTATAGTTGTGTTGCTGGCTTCACTTGCCTGGAGTCGGCCATATTGGCTTTGGAAAGGGAGTAACAGTTGCTCCCAGCCATGAGGGAGGAAAGTTCCTCCATTTAAAGACGAACATAGGGGACATCGCCGTTCCTCCTTTAAGGGAGCCAGGGTTTTATTGTTGAGTAAAGCCAGTGAAGCTATACGTTTGAATATGAATTCCCCTGGCTTCTGGAACATTTTTTCAAGGGAGCAAGGGTCACTCCTTTTTTTAGACTGTAGCCGTTTAGCAGAAGCGTATAATATTTTCTTTTTATTTCTGAGTGATGTAAGCGATTTATTAAACCATGGGTTATGTTTATCGTTAGATATTGCGACTAATGGCACGTACTTATCTACTAGAAGTGTCATAATATTTTTAAATGAATTCCAATTTTCTTCAACAGACCAGTTAGTGAATGATGGAAGAAACGTTTTATGAAAAAAACCTCAAGTTCAGTGTTCATTTGTTCATAATTTGCCCTGTTATAGTCCCTAATAACCTTACGTTCAACACCAGCAAAATTCCGTGGAATATTAATTGAGAATTGCAGTAGGTTATGGTCGCTAAAGCCGTCAAGCTACACGACAGGGCTAATGCTATGTGGCTCTGTTGTGAGGATAAGATCTTTAGTGCCGGGAGTGGGCTCTGTAACAATCTGGGTAAGATTAAACTCTAAACACAGCTCAATAAAATCACTTGATTCACTGCTCGATGACGACAAGCGAGACCAATTAATATCAGGAAAATTAAAATCACCAAATAGGTAGATTTTGTTAGTGGGAAACTGTTCAAGAGCCCTGGGAATAGTTTTGTGAAGATCAGATACAAACAGGCGGTCAGAGGCAGGTGGGCGGTAACATACACCCATCAATAACTTTCTGAATACCGTAGGACAAGCTACCGAGACTACTTCAAGAGCAGAGTCAGTGTCAACAAGAAAGGAAGGTATAGTTTTATTGATGGCTATCAACACGCCGCTACCTTTTTTATGTGCACGATCATGGCGATAAATGGCATACTGGTTAGAAGTATGATATAACTCAGAGTCACATACATCGGCGTAAAGCCAAGTCTCGGTCAACAATACAATATCGGGCTTACTATCTTCAAGATATGATTCAAGCAGGACACGTTTTGGCAACACACTGCGGATGTTAGTAAATGATACTGAAAATGAAGGTGCACGTGAAGTTGATGGCCGCTGCACTTTCGCACTGCGCACATCGGCAACTAGCTATCTAGCAGTTACTACAGAGTCAGAAACACTGTCGTAACTATATGTGTTATTATCAATACGAAGTTTGTCGACATTCAATTTATAAGTGCAATTCCGTTCTCTGGCAAATTGTAGCAGTTTCCTGCGTGCCTGTCGTGTAGCCAGCGAAAAATCTTCTCTAATAGAGATCCCAGAATTTTTCAGCTTATGTGCACCGGTGAGAATTTCCTGCTTGTCCTTAAAAAAAACGTAAACTTAGCTATTATTGGCCTACATTTATTTGAAGCAAATTTTCCCAGCTGGTGCACACGTTCAAACTGAGAACTAGTAGTTGGCGTTTCCAACTTATCTGTGCACAGGGCAATAACTTTTCCCTCTGTAGTTGCCCAGCTCTCTTTATCCTCGTCGGGAATTCCAAAGAACAACAGATTGCACCGTCGCATTCTGTTCTCAGCTTCATCACACCTTGACCCAACTGCCTGAAGTTGATTCGCAAATGAACCAGCAGCATGATCCGAGAAGTTGGATAGTGTAGGGGAATATGAAACAAGCTTTGCTTCCAAAGTGACCACTCTCTCGGTCAAGCCATTGATTTATTTCACGGTTCCATCTTGCTTTTCTCTCAGCCACTTAATTTCACCGATTAATGTATTCTGACCCACTTGTAGCCTACGCACAGTTTCAAGTGTTTGTTCCACGCTAGGGCCGGGATTTGATTCAATGTCACCCGAAAGCAACAACAACAGACATGCAGATTTCTTGCGCAAGCATGAAAAGAACAGCAATAAACGACGCATCATATCACGCAAATCGGTCGGGCACGACACCGCTACAAGGCAGTAATGGCTGCTTTTTAGACAGGAAGCATCTTTGAAGTAACCAACCTGGAAATACAGCAGCGGTAAGCGTCCCATCCCTTCAGCGGCGTCGTGCCCAACCGAAGTGGTGCCTGGCTGGTCTATATATCCCGCTTCATATCTTGCGGGGGCGTCAGTGAATGAGCCTTGTTGCCAACCGCCAGTAGCCGAAGGAACCAAGCTTGGCCATCCTTGCACTTTTGGAATCAGGAACTGAAATGCTTGACCAGGACTGCGCGGTCGAGGTTCGAGAATCCACGGAGATACGGTACCGAGGAACGCAATCTGGAAATACAGCAGCGGTAAGCGTCCCATCCCTTCAGCGGCGTCGTGCCCCTGCAATGCAATGGCTCATAACCACGTAAGACAGAGGATACAAGCGCTTAAGACGAATGCAATGGCTCATAACCACGTAAGGCAGAGGATACAAGCGCTCAGCGAAGTGAAGCGAACAGCGCATGCATTCATTGAGATCACACATACAATACACAGAACAGCACATGTTTCAATGAAGAACAAGTTCAAAACAAGCATCCGAACCATGAATAAAACATTGCATGCCCGCTCAGCAATTGTAGTGGTGGTTTTGTAACAGCTTAGCTGGACATCCAGGTTGATAAGGACAAATAATAGTTGATAAGGGTCGGATCGTGTTCGATAAGGTTGATAAAAACAAATGAGGGTTAATAAGGGTTTATGCTGGTGGAATCAAATTTCATAACATTGCTAATGACACCGGGTTGCGTAGCGATTAACAACGGCACAATGCTTGTGCATACTTAGGCAACTCCCAGAGGAGTTTCTGCGTGATTTCCTTTTCAGTTCGGAAGTATAAGTAAAATCATGCGTGCCTGTTAAGTGTACGCTAATCTCGCACGTTATACGCCAAGGTAGGGTTGTGAAGGTTTGAGAAAGTGAAGCCGCAACCGCTGAACTACACCGGGTCAATTGTTGTAGGGCGTGCTGTGAGCCACACGATTGCTTAGCTGAGCAAATAGGTAATCGCTTGACAATACTTCTCGGACCCCCGCCTTGTCGGGCCTATTTCCTCTCCTAAGGGGACTGTTACAATGTCCTCGTAGCACAACAAAACACTTGGTCTGACAGTCGTTCGGACATGACTAACCTGATTCCGGGCTTTTAAATGTTGTCGCACCAAATCGCTTGGAAATACGAAGAAAACATACAATGGGCTTGTTTCTCCACAAAATTAGTAGTACTGTGGGGAAACAAGCTTCTAGTTTATGGCAGCGTTGTTTCCCGTACACAACTTTTTTTTTTATTATTGTGAAAGCAATTATATGTACACTCCAGGCGCATTTACGCCGTTGTCATCCGCGTCGCCTTCGCTGTCGCCGCGATGTTCCAAGTGCGATAACATCGCGGCCGGATGCCGTATGTTGCCGGTGCGAGTGAAAGCGTGCGAGATTTAGCTGAGAAGCCTGGTGGCTCAATCTCGAAGGTTATGAAAAATGGCACACAACAATGTCTCAAGCCAGCACGTCTCGCTGTGTATTGTGTGTATTACAGGGAAAAACAGTAGTGGTGCACGCAGGGTAACGCTTAGCATCAACTCACCACTCTCGCATTGCACTAAATGCTGACGAAATTAAACATTCACTGTTAACATCGCCGCGTACTATCGTCAGTCAAAGCAAACAGCACAGAACGCTTCGCTTACATTTATTCCCACACTGAGCCACATCCACATAATTTTATTGCGATAGCAAATATTTGGACACTCCAGGCACATTTCCGCCGCCGTCGCCGTCGTAAAAGTAGATAACCTGATGAGGAGGGTGTTTCCGGCGTTTGCGATTGCCCTGCTTCTTCTTACTTAGCTTTCGGTGTCGGCTAGAAAATCACGCCGGCGTGCAACGGAAACGTAACAATGCAGCTAAAACGAATCTTCAGTGAAGAAAATTTGACATAGCGATGTCGTTTACGTGCCGAAAGGGCTCGACAACCATATAATGCCACGCAAAAATTTTAATATGGGCAAATAAAGCTATTCTCCACGGCAGCTCCGACTAGCCAGTGCCAGAGCGATCGGCGGGTACCTTCTATTCATGTCGGAACGGGGCAGTGTCCGGCTATTAAGAAGAAAATTAAGTTTTGATCGGCGTAATAATGTATCTTTAATGCGTACACTCCACTTTGACGCAGTGATTTTTCACGGTTTTTGGACGTCAGGTGACAGACAGGCGAAGTGGGCGCAGCCCGAAAACTTTTGACCAATTGCGGAGGGCTGATGGCAAAAAGGCATAGAATCGAAAAATAATATTTTTCTGTTGTTCTGCACACGTCATATAAGAGTGTGTAGCTTTCAAAGTTTTTTAACAGCAGAGCTGTTTAAGCCGAGCGTTAGTCCGTAACGTGCAAACAGAAATTGTGGGGCGATCCTGGCGGTAGAGCAGAAAGGGTCCAAGCGCAATGGCACATACCTCTGTGAACTAGCGAAGCTGAGCCTGGCTAAGTCTAGCTAAGCATAGTTGGGACTACTTAAGCTTAGTCAGTCATCGATAGACAATCGATAGTCAACCAGTAGCTAATCGATATTCGACAAATGATGAATAAATGCCGGAAAATGCTGGGGATCACTTGGTAGTGCTTATCCTCGCCCAAAAGCCAGGCCAAGCTAGGTGCCCATCAGCTCCGCTGTCTCTGTAGCATTGCGCCTCCTGTGCAAGCTACGCTAATGTTTTTTCTTTACGTTGCGTGACAGACAAGTGAACTTGGGCAATCATGGAGGCCTGATTGCAGAGATAGAATAGAAGCAGTTTGGAATAGCTTTTCGTTAAAGCGCCCCTGATGCCTTCGTGTGCGGTGTATTCTCGGCGCAATTAGTTCGCGTTGAAGCTAGAAGTAGCATGAAGGACAATTCGCTCGCTGTTGCTGCCGCTCTCCCCCATGCCATCGTTTTGACAGTGAGTGTCCGCGCTTATCGAAGAGAGATGTGTTCGTGTGTGATTGTGCGCGCGTGACACGCGCAGGTTAATTTAGTTAGTAAGCGAATGTTTACAGCAGTTTATGCAGCTCATAAAACGACTTACCTTATTTTGCGCAGCTGTCTAATAAATTTCTGTCGCAATCAGTGATTTGCCTGTAGGTCGAAATTGACTTTATTGTTATTAATGTCGCGAAGCACTTTGGAAGTAAGCGTTCACGACTAGCACGATAGAGCAGCGAGAGGTAACACAGCCGATCGAGCACCGAATCAAGGTTTATCGTCGTTCTCCCTCTTATAGCCGCAGCCCCGCTGCTCCTTATTTTACAGTACAGTTATCTCCCCCGCGGAAAAGGGAGCCGTCCCGGCGACCTATGGGTACGACAACACAGGCGGATCATAGTACGGCTTGAGACGCTGGACACGCACAATTTCGCGTCCTCGACGGCGATGATCCAAAGGTGGCTCGAGGGGTTCCACGATATAGTTGACTGGAGACGATTGGTTGATCACGCGGTGTGGGCCCTGGCACTTCGACGCGAGTTTCGGTGACAGTCCAGGGGTAGGGGCTGGAACCCAAAGCCACACTAGCGAGCCAGGAGCATAGGCTGCCGGAGCAGGGGAAGTTTCTCGAAGGTGCTTCTGTCGTTGCTGGTCTTCTGACGTAAAGATACGGGATAGCTTGCGACACTCTTCTGCGTGTGCAGCAGCTTCAGACAAGGTAGTGGTTTTCGTGGTGGCAGGGCGGTACGGAAGGATAGTATCCATTGTGGAAAAAGGTTCGCGTCCGTACAGTAGAAAGAAGGGCGAAAATCCCGTGGTAGTCTGCGTGGCGGTATTGTAAGCGTAGGTCAGAAATGGTAGAACGTGGTCCCATTTGCTTTGGTCGGATGCAACGTACATGGCCAGCATGTCACCCAGAGTGCGATTAAAGCGCTCGGTGATGCCATTGGTCTGCGGATGGTATGCAGTAGTGGTGCGATGAATGATGCGGCATTCTTTGAGGAGAGCCTCGATGACGTCGGAGAGGAAGGCGCGGCCTCTGTCACTGAGTAATTCCCTGGGAGCTCCGGGGCGAAGGATGATGCGGCGCAGGAGAAACCAGGCGACGTCGCGTGCGGAAGCGCTGGGTGAAGGGGATTTTTCCACACAGCGCGTAAGATGGTCGATAGCCACGATTACCCAGCGGTTGCCGTCGGATGTGAGTGGCAGAGGTCCATAAATGTCGATGCCGACTCGATCAAAAGCACGTGCTGGGCAAGGCAAAGGCTGCAATGGAGCGGTTGAACGACGAGGAGGATCTTTGCGCCTTTGGCAAACGATACAGGAGCGGACATAATGACGGATGAATCGATACATCCCCCGCCAGTAGTAAGGAACGCGTAGACGCGCGTATGTCTTAAGTACACGTGCATGCGCGCACTGGGGGTCGTCGTGGAACGCTGCACAAATATCCGAACGTAGATGCCGAGGGATGACAAGCAACGATTTGCGGCCGTCCGGGAGGTAGTTATGACGGTACTAGAGCCCGTAGCGAATGGAGAAGTGGTGTGCTTGGCGACGTATTGCGCGATTGGTAGTGGGTGGTGATGGGGTGGATAAGAAACTCAGCATGGACACAAACCATGGGTCTTTCTGCTGCTCCAGAAGAATGTCCGTGGCAGCAAGGGAAGACTCGTACAATGAGGCCTTCGGGGAGATAACCTCATCTGTTAGTGGCGAACGAGACAAGGCATCCGCATCCGAGTGTTTTCGGCCAGAACGGTACAGCACTCGAATGTCATACTCCTGCAGTCGAAGCGCCCATCGAGCCAGACGACCGGATGGTTCTTTTATAGACGACAGCCAGCACAGCGAATGGTGATCAGTTATCACGTCAAATGGGCGGCCATAGAGATACGGACGGCATTTGGTTATGGCCCAAATTATAGCGAGGCATTCTTTTTCTGTTACAGAATAGTTCGATTCTGCTTTAGTGAGTGCACGACTGGCGAAGGCGACGACGTACTCATCGAAGCCAGCCTTTCTCTGAGCGAGAACGGCACCAAGGCCGACGCCACTGGCATCCGTGTGGATTTCAGTAGGAGCGCTTGGGTCGAAATGGCGCAGGATTGGAGGAGACATCAAGAGACGACGCAGCTTTGTGAATGCGGCATCGCAATCCGGTGACCAGGTCGAAAGGTTGTGGCCACCACGAAGAAGCTGCGTTAAAGGTGTTATGATGCTGGCGAAATTGCGGATGAAACGGCGGAAGTATGACGCTAACCCAATGAAGCTGCGCAGTTCTTTCAAGGTCTGTGGTCGTGGAAACTGGGCAACAGCTTGTAGTTTGGCCGGATCAGGGAGTACACCTTCTTTCGACACGACATGGCCGAGGATTACCAGCTGCCGGGCGGCGAAGCGACACTTCTTCAGGTTAAGCTGGAGGCCAGCATCGGCGATGCATTTGAGGACGCGTTCAAGTCGAAGTAAGTGGGAAGGAAAGTCCGGTGAAAAGATAACGATGTTGTCCAGATAACACAGGCATGTCTGCCATTTGAGGCCGTGCAATATGTTGTCCATCATTCTTTCAAATGTGGCAGGCGCGTTACACAGGCTAAATGGCATCACGGTGAATTCAAATAAACATCAGGTGTGATGAAGGCCATCTTTGGATGGTCTGACTCAGCCACTGGTACTTGCCAGTACCCGGATCGTAAGTCTCAAGATAAGAATTCGGCGCCTTGTAGGCAGTCTAGTGCGTCGTCAATACGGGGTAGTGGATAAACGTCCTTGCGGGTGATCTTAATGAGGCGCTGGTAGTCCACGCAAAAGCGAATTGTGCCATCTTTCTTTTTGACTAGCACTACAGGAGAAGCCCAGGGACCGTGCGAAGGTTGTATGACACCACGCTGGAGCATGTCTCCAACATGCTCAGCGATGACGCTACGCTCAGTGGCGGATACACGATACGGCCTGTGGCGTAAGGGCGCATGGTACCCGGTGTCGGTGTGATGGACAACAGTGGAAGTACGGCCTAAGCGAGATTGTTGTAGGTCGAATGACGTACGAAAGCGGTCAAGGAGATTGACGATCTGGGCGTGCTGACCGGAAGTGAGGTTGGGATCAATAAACCTGAAAAAATGTAGGGTCACACGGCGGCACCGAAGGAGAAACTTGAAGGGCCATAGCGTCAACCTGAGGCGAAGCCGGGTCATCAGGCACATCATAAAGGAAGCTTGGTTCGATTTCGTCAGCATAACCACGACACTCATCGTGGAGCAGGCTAGCAGGGCAAGGAAACAGGTTTGAGACAAAGTGCGCTGGAACCTTGTCGAATGGCAAGAAGGGCAAAAGGAAGCAAGAAGGGATGACGGCGAGCAAGAAGCTTAGACGGCGTGAAAAGAACTGTGGAGTCCGGAAACCCGACGCAGGAAACGGGTACAAGTGCGGCAGAGTATGGAGGAATCTCGGTGTCGGCGGTGACGAACACACGACCGGAAGCGTCGTCAGTATCTTCAAAAGCGTGGTTGCCGAATGGCGACAGAGCGAGTTCCGGACGGGCACAATCAATAACGGCATGATGAGATGACAGAAAGTCCCATCCTAAAATCATGGCATGGGAGCAGCGAGGCGGAATAACGAACTCAACACGGTATAAAGTTCCACTTATAAGAACACGCACGGTACACATCCCGAAGGGTTCAATCGGCGCAGCGCTCGCGGTGCGTAATGAAACGGCAGAATATGGCGTCGCGACTTTTCTTAATTGAAGACGAAGCTGGTTCGAAATCACTGATATTGCTGCTCCCGTGCCTACAAGCGCATGAACGGCAATGTCTTCTGCATGAACATCAAGGACGTCCGCAGGAAATTAGGGCTTGTGGAGTTCGCTGAGATCGCAGTTCTTGCCTCCGGAACTGCGTTCCTTAGTTTTCCTCTCGGACAGCTTCAGGGCGACGGACAAGCGGCGACAAAGAACGCCGACGGGGTCACGGAGATAGACGGGCATTGAAGGTGCGGGAGGAAGGAGGTGAGGCTTCGAAGTGCTGAGCGACAGGAGCGGAGCGGAACGGAGAGTCGAAGCCACTGCTTTGCGCCCTCGGAGAATCCGAAAGATACCATCCGCGCCGGCGGCAAAACCGTGCTACATGCCCAGGCAGGCCGCACGAATAACAGTTAGGGCGGTTGTCGTGGGTGCGCCATGGATTGACAGCAGTGGGCTGAGACTGGTGGAGATATTGGCGAGGTGGGCGCACAGGCTGCTGTGGCGGCCAGTAGCTGCTTGTAGGGGCATATGCTGCAGCTAAATGCGGAGGTGAGGGAAAGGCGCTGGTAGATCGCGATGGAATAGCTGCAGGCGGGGGCCTTGGATTCGCGACAACGGCAGCGTATGTAAGTGGAACAGGTGTAGGAGGCTGTTGATGAGCAAGTGGGACGGCTTTAGCGACTTGTTTCTGTATCACCTGACGGAGATCGGGAGACAAGGGCGACTCTGACGCTTGACTGGCTGGCAGAAGAGAGAGTTGGCCTGCCACTTCTTCTCGTACAAATTGCTTGATTTGGTCGAAGATCTTTGAACTGCAAGTAGCACTGACACCGTCACTCACAGCTGAAAGCGCGACGTCCGGAGCGAGAGCGTGGCGGGTAGAAAGCCGTTGTTTGCGTAGCTCTTCATAGCTCTGGCAAAGCGTCAGGAGGTCGTTGACCGTCTGAGGATTCTTCGCCAAGAGTATTTGGAAGGCGTCATCTTCTATGCCTTTCAAGATGTTCTTGATCTTGTCATCTTCGGTCATATCTGGGTTGATAGGCCGGCAAATATCAACTACATCTTCAATGTAGCTGGTAAAGGTTTCGCCCTTTCGTTGGGCACGACAGCGAAGCTGTTGTTCAGCTCGAAGTTTGCGCACAGCAGGGCGACCAAAGACCTCTTGAAGTGTCGTTCGGAAAGCTGTCCAGGTGGTAAAGTCAGCCTCATGGTTCCGGAACCAAAGATGGGTGACGCCGGAAAGGTAGAATGGGACGTAACCAAGCTTGTCAGCTTCAGTCCATTTGTTGTGGGCACTCACTCGGTTGTACAGTGACAGCCAGTCCTCTACGTCGTGATCGTCAGTGCCATTGAATATGGGAGGATACCGTTGGCGTGGCGCGCCAGGACAGATGACCGGAGGGGGTGCCTGGGGTGGATTGGGAGGACTAGTCTCCTCAGGCATGGGAGCTGTGACAGGGATCGTCTGGCTTCGGAGTTCCAGTTTCGCAAAAGGCCCTGCACCTTCCACCAAATGTCGCGAAGCACTTTGGAAGTAAGCGCTCGCGACTAGCACGATAGAGCAGCGAGAGGTAACACAGCCGATCGAGCACCGAATCAAGGTTTATCTCCCTCGTCGTCGTTCTCCCTCTTATAGCCACAGCCCCACTGCTCCTTATATTACAGTACATTATTATTATAGTTAACATTATTATTACTTATTCGGCTCAAGCCAGGCGCAATACACATACAAGTTTTGAATACAGGCGCATTTCTGTCTTATTGCGACTGAGTGCCGATAACATTTTTCGAGCAAATGGGGCACAGCGTGTCGTTTACAGCAGCTTGGTGTCTGCCACTGCGGATACGGTTGCATAGACATGTTGTAAATCCGGTTTTCTATTGGATGGCGCAGATCAGCATGCAGAAAGAGAATTTCGGGTGGTGGGCCGATTGCTTGTTGGAAAAATGGATATATTCTCTCACGCAAGCCGTAACTTTAGAAGTGAATCCAAAGTACAAGTGCCCAAAAATCGTGGCATTAGGTAGTGTGCGCTCTTTCCCGTCTCTTGTTGTTTCCTTCCTGTTTGTTTCGGGCAGCGTCTCAATACGTTAACATACCGTCACTGTCTCGTTCGACGGAAACACCTAAACGTTTTTGCAGTAGGTAGAGTCATCTGCATTCGGCGTTCTTGGAAGTAGTCCCCTGCCGAGGTGATCAACAAGCTCAGGGCTACTTCATCTTTTTTTTCCTTTTAATAAACGTGCGACATTTAACGGCAGTGCGCGAAGGCGAGTATTACAAGCTTCTGCGCTGTAGTCGTTTATTGTTGAAAGTTGCACGTGGCTCCACTCTCGTGCGGCCGAGACATGGACAGTCAGGGTATGGTCATTTATCGGACAATGCCAGGGATACTACTTTGTTTTCTCGCCGAAAAACCGCCTCCCCCCCTAGTCGGTGAACTGATATTCACAACCTTACCACAAACAATACAAATTCATGTACAATACAATACAAAACTCATGTACACTCGCGCAGAATACTTAAAGTCTGCTAACTTCGAGCGCAAGCCACGAGCGTTCCACTGGAATATAATACATGTGCGGAAGTGTTTGTTGGTGGATACTGCTTGCGAGACGATTGTTTGCGAAGCCAGCGTTGCTACTCCGAAAAATCACGGCGTTGCACCGTGAAAGAAGGCGACACCAGCGGTTCCAAAGCCATGATGGCCTCTACCTCAGGGATGCTTTTAAATGACGGACTGGCACAGAGAATAGCCTTGATTGCTGCGAACATCATGGGAATCAGCATACTTGATATGTCATTGACAGTGCTACCATCTAACAGCTTTTCTTGGTTCTTCCTGTTCTGCTGCAACGTTGGGGACATTTGTTGTTGTGGGCTTGCGGCTGTATCCTTGAGGGCTTTGATTGACTCTTTGCAGATGATGACCTTTGCTGGTTTTCTCTCACGACTGAGGTGAAGGACATTTTCGAAGCCGTGTCGCGTTGCTTTTGGTTTGTACATGTAAATATCACATCGGGATTCGGTGGTGGTTCCATTGTTCGTGCAAGAGTGGCCGATTCCTTTTTGGCGCACCCTCCGTATGATGCAGCATGCTCAGCTCCACAATTTGTACATCGAGGCTGGGAACGTGACATACACTCCTTATGTGTATGTGCACCAGCGCATGCACGAATAAAGAAGTGAAAAGGTCACTCTTGTGTCATAAAGGAAAAGCAGATGTGTAAGAATAAACAACTGTTGGTTTGCAAATTGTTCTGACCGTGTCATCTTGTTAAATATGGAGTATTCTGAAATAGCTTCCTTTGTAGCCTTGCTATCATGTCACTTTTGCTTAAACCTCTTACAGCCTCAATTTTCTCTCTTTGGATTGTACTTATTCAAACTTTAGTTAGTACTTGTATGTTAAGATAGAACATAAAAAATTGCCTCACACCATTTACTACCCACTTGTGATATTTGCACACTTGTTAAAGAACATGGAACAGGCATGCACCAAAAAATGCCGTCGTATTCGCATGTTTTTGCAATGAATAAACTACGTGGCAGGTGAACCATCTCTCATTTTATCACGACAGTAAGGTAGAGGCAACAGAACACCAATGCCACTCCGCCGTCGCATCAGGTAGTAATTCGTAGAGTTAAGTTGCGAGTCTTAACGCATGGTTTTCTAATCTGAAAATGATTGATGTTGCCTGAATTCCGTGTTTTTTTGGCAGTGGTGTCACCCTCATCGCCGTCAAAACCACTAGAATCTATGTTCGGAACATTTTCATCATCTGAATGCAAATTTCCCGGAAATTTCTGTCTTGGCATTGCTCACAATCCAGTTGTTACTGTGCGAAACTGGAGAAAAAAAAAGAATATGATGGAGACAGAAAGAGGGTCTATACCATCTCAGAGAACCTGGAATTTCTAATGAATTTGTCAGCTCTGGAAAATTCAGGGAAATAAATTGGGTACTCTCACTACAGCTTCTTGGAATTTGGGTACATAGAGTGGTATGGCAGAGCTAGTGGTGTGTCAGAAGGAAGCAGTTTTCAAATAATGCAATCCGCAAATAACGTCTTGCACTGGTCCTGCACGAGCCTGGTGGGGTGGCTTGAATATCGCAAGCACAATAATCGGTCAATTTTCATAGTGTATCTCACCTGATTTACAGCTTACTGTGGTAGTAGTAGTTGGAAAATGTAAACTTGCATACCAACTTGGCAAGCTATATAAACCACCATTTCTTCCTTGTGCCAACCCTCCAGTGTCAGACTGCTAGGGAATTCTCATGAAAACATTTAGTGGAAAACCTGGAAATATGAATGAGCCAATGCTGGACACTGTGAAAGAATTTATGGGGTGGGACAGGCCATATTTTACGTGGGACTGTTCCTGTGGGTGAACTTGCCTACGGCCAGAAAGTTTGCACAAATTGCCGCGTGAATATTCCGGTGATTTGGGTAAGAATTTTAAGGTAGAAAGTGACATACACAAATGGTAAACAGAAAACATTTTTCCTTTTATTTGCAGTAGTTTCCAGCACATTTTCTAGTGGTATCCAATTTTGCATCGGATGCCGTTTTATTTCTGTCGATTAATTCACTTTCTTTTGCAGTTGTATAAGGTAATACGAAACAGTGAACAATTGCCGGCATTGTGGTAAGAGAGAGTGAATGACTGCCTAGCTTGCAGCTTCCAACACAGCAAGTTTATATGTTTGCGTGTATCTGCAGGCGCGATCCGGACAAGGTTCCAAGAATGTTCGACATGAGCGCTCGTGTCGACCATTCTTTGAACCTTGTCCGTGTCGCACCTGCACATACACGCAAACATATCAACTCGCCCAACTTGCTGTGTTGGAAGCTGTAAGCTAGGCAGTCACTCACTCTCTCTTACCACAATGCCTGCAATTGTTCACTGTTTCGTATTACCTTAAACAACTGCAAAAGAAAGTGAATTAATTCGACAGAAAGGTACAATAAAGAACAATGCTGGTCTGGCTGCGGACCACATATTTGTTGCTCAATAATGTGCCTGTGTCAATCCACCTGTCCGTTAGTCACCGATGAGTCCGCAGTCATCACCATGGTCCTCTAGGCACCACCTCGCCTCCGAAGCAGCCAGCTCACCATGCAATAGACCAAAAGTGAACAAGATTATCAGCATCACAGGTAGGAGAAAGCAACAGTAGGACAGAGCATCTCTCGCAACTTTTATTCTCATAACACCTGTAATATAAAGCTGTGCTGAGCGTGCAAAGAGGGTACGGTGTGAGTACAGGATCTCGTGCGATCCCGTGGCCGAAGCAGACATGAGGGTGGTCCTGAGAAGGACCGTTTTGTGTTACTTGCCTGACCGAGGCTACTGAACTGGCAGAGTCTGGCAGAACCGTTGGATGTTGGCACAATCAATCAATCAATCAATCAATCAATCATTTTATTTCAGCATCAATGAAAATCAATGACACTTGGTGGGTACAGACAAAAAGCCATTAATTAGGCTTGGCAAACAAGGCACGTGATTATACAATACAGAAGTACAAAGGAACCAATCTGTATATTATAAGGAAGATAAGTTTTTCACTGAATGGTCATAAATGCGCTAGTAAGGTCGGAAATGCTAAAGGAACTGATAGTGCCATCTTTATACAAATACAAACAAGACACGCGAGCATGTTACATGTGAAGGTCTGAATTATTAAGTAGCACAGGTAACTGGTATTTTAACATTTGTGTGCCGTAATTTGTTCGTATTCTAGGCACCCTCCAGACTTCGCGTACCCTCAGGGTGCGCACATGCTCAGCCTGTCTTAACCTAGACAATTCTGTAAAAAACGTGTCGTTGTTTTTCGTAGCCAATGTATAGCGTTTCTGTAACATTGAACGGTAAACCTCATTCACTGGTAATACATTGAGAGCCTTGAAAATTGGTTCCGTGTGTGCGTCGTATGCAGCATTAACGATATTTCGAAGTGCTTTCTTTTGAAGTTTGTGTAGTTTTTCAGTGTTAGTTTTGGTGGTCGTGCCCCAAACTAAGTAACAGTACGATAGGTTGGACAAAAATAGCGATTTGTAAATTAACAACTTTATGTTCTGAGGCAGGATGTAGCGAAATTTGCATAAGATGCCTACAGTTTTTGAAAGTTTATTTAAGGTTGCATTTAATTGATCTGTCCACGTCATATGTTCTTCAAAAATGACGCCAAGGCTTCTAGCTACGCGTGAAAGCTCTATAGTTGATGACCCTAATTTTAAGTTGTCGGTGATATTCAGCCTTTTGTTCTGAGGGCGAAATAATACTGCATTTGTCTTTGCCGCATTTAAGTTCAATGAATTGGCAACACTCCATGTGTGGATTTTTCTTAGTACTGCGTTGCCTTTTTCTACGAGTTTTGAAGGGTCATGGCCTGTAATAAAAATACTTGTGTCGTCCGCGTAAATGATAAACTTAGTGTTAGCACAAGTATTTACGATGTCATTTATGTACAAGTTGAAGACTAAAGGGCCCAAAATACTGCCTTGAGGCACACCAGCAGTAACTGGCTTGAATTCGGATACAAAGTCGTTAACAGTGACTTGCTGCCGACGGTGATGAAAGTAAGAAGTGATAAGTTTTAGGAAAGTACCCCTAAAGCCATAATGTTGCAATTTCTCAAACAAGGAATGGTGATTAATTGAGTCAAATGCTTTTGAGTAGTCAATGAACATGCCTAGTGTACATAGGTGATCTTCAAATGACTGCAAGATAAATTCCTTTTGCCTCAGAAGAGCCGTTTCAGTTGAACAACCCTTCCGGAAGCCATACTGGCAAGGCGTAATAATGTGATGCTTCGTAGTAAAACTGGACATGCATTTATATATCAATTTTTCAATGCATTTCGAGAAAACTGGGATTATTGAAATAGGCCTATAGTTAGATAAATATTGATATCACCACCCTTGTATATTACGGTTACTTTTGACATCTGAAGTTGTTTAGGGAAAGTACCAACAACAAACATTAGGTTAATCACATGCTCTAGAATTGGCGCGATAGTATCGATAACATATTTTACAGGTTGTACCTGTAAGTCATCAACGTCGGTACACATGCTGTTTCTCAGTGACATGACAGAACTTACAATTTCATGCACGGTAGTGGGAAACAAGAATGCACTTTCCTGTATTGGTGTTCTTAAGTACTGGATGCATTTGGGATCGTGCTTACTTTTTACTAATGATGTGAAATAGTCGTTGAAAGAGTTCGCTAATCGTGTATCTGTTAATGTGTCGCCTTTAATGTTAATTGATAAAGTGGATTTTTCGTGGGGGTCACCGTGGAGCACGTTGTTCAAATGCTTCCACACAAGGTGTGGTTTTAAGTACCTCGGGAGAAAAAAAGGTTACTGAGGTAGGTCTGTTTTGCTCCACGGAGCTGTTTGTTGAGTTTATTCCGGAAACGCTTAAAGGCAAGTTAGAGCTCTTGTTTTCATAAAAGTTTGGTACAGTTTGTCTTTTTCTTTCATACTCTTTAGGTGTTCCCACGTGACCCATGGTTTACGGGCTTTCCGAGCTCGCTTTCGTAATTTACGTGGAAAACATTGGTCATATACCGCCTTGAAAACTTTTATGAACTCAATATAGGCTTTCTCTGGTTCAACAGTTTCTAATACTTTGCTCCAGTCAGTGAGACGCAAATGAGAGCGAAAACGTTCCAGAGTGTAAGAATTTATCTGCCTGTAAGTTTTGGTAGACGGGTGCTGTAACGTGTTGGAGGGCTTCATATATTCCGATAGAAGATAAATCGGTAAGTGATCGCTCACGTGAGAACTGATAACACCAGCACTGAGATGCTCGGAGGGAATATTGGTAATCAAGACGTCTAGTAGTGTCGAAGAAGTTGGTTGTACTCGTGTCGGTAGACTTATTGCGTTAATATAATTGTTCGCATCTAAGATTCTACAAAAATCTTGATTATTTGATGATTGTTGCAAGCAGTCAATGTTTATGTCACCGCCCAGAATGACAGTGACACCATCATCATTGAAATAGCTAAGATACCTCTGAAAATGTAAAGAAATTCGAAACACTCGCGTGGGGCGGACGATACATCACGGTGTACACTTTAACGTCATTTCTGACGGTGAGCACTTCATAATCTGAAGTGATTTTGGAAAATTCTTCCACAATAACACAACTCGAACTATTTTTTACTAACAGCATGACACCGCCTCCTTTTCTTAAGGTACTGTTTAGAAAGAAAGAAGTATATCCTGGAATTTTCAGCACTTCTGCAGCATCACGGTACCATGTCTCGGTCAACATCAGAATATCAAATTGAAAATCCATGCGCAATAATAAGCATTGTATTTCTTGCTCTTTATTTCTAGCGGACTGGGTGTTAATATGCTGTACAGAGGATGAATATTTGTTACGTGATAACCTGCGAATTTCTGAAACTGACAACAGGCGGTTTTCCATGTTCACTTATTGAAATGATTTGCACGTGCTTGCTTACTCTATCTTATCTAGGTCACTGAGCTTCGTGACGCGAAGCACACGTGACGACTCATTTTTCCTTGCAAAGATTTTGCCTTCATTCGTCCAGCAGAAACGCCAGTTCTTCTCATTTTTCTTGGCTACTGTTTTTCCAAGTAGCACTTTCAATGTAGGGCAAAGATGCTCATTTATATAGATAGGCTGGCGATCCTGGTGTTCGATGTCGGCAGTGGTTACGCGTTTTTTTCGTGCCTTTTCAAGCAGGGCATTCCGTTTTGAGCGGTTATGGAACTGGACAACACTGTTATGTCTTGAGGCGTCCCGTGTTGGTACACGGTGGCAAACTTCAATGTCACTTTCTGATACCGGTTCGTCCACTGCATTGCCAATAGCTGCAAGCACGCTCTCGAGTTTTTCGTTCTGTGTCGTAGGAACACCCTTAATCTCGATGTTCTTATTTCTAGAGTATTGTTCTAGTTGGGTGATATTAAGTTCGTTCTCAGTCACTTTGTCTCTTAGCAGCGCGCATTCACTCGTGAGGGAGCTGTTAGCTGCCTTCAGTTCGGCGTTTTCAGTTTCAACTTTTTTCAGTTGGTTTGCCATGTCTTCAAAAGCTTTATTCATGAAATCAAGGGATGCCTTGATCTCGCGATGCTCTTTACGCAGTTCCTACTCGAGCGACTGGCGCATTTAAGTCAAGTCATGTCTTGGCTCCTTCACAAGTTTGCCCACTTCAGTACGGGATAAGCTCATGGCAAAGGACAGCACAGTACACTTTTGATGGCAGCAGCAGCAACAGTGAAAAATTAATGCACTAATAAATCGCGATTACAAGAGAATTTCAGACCTGCGATCAGTAGAAGGATGATTGTGAGCGACGTTGCAAGCCTGCTGCCGCTGCTGCCAAATGGACGGTGCCAGCCGATGGTCCTGTAGAAATACTGATGGTCCCTGGCGGCACAGTCGCCTTCTGGAGTGACGTCACAGACTATTAAGACCGTCGCCGTCCCCCAGGAAAAAACGAGTGATGTTGCCACCAACTTCTTCACGTACGTATCGGCACTGGTGGTATCTGCGATCAGTAGAAGGATGATTGTGAGCGACGTTGCAAGCCTGCTGCCGCTGCTGCCAAAATGAAGTGGGTTCCGAAGTGGGTTCCACAGACGCGCTAGGAGATGCACTCAGGAAAAGGCGTGGACGAAGTGGTCAATTGAGGTTGAACAAGGGATATCTCAGGAGCCAGTGTCTTAACAAGGAGACTTCCCTTTGCCAGGGAAACAATCGGTTTCCTTGACACCGTTTGTGTACCTTCTTCTCAAATACCCCTTACGGGGGATGAAAATGAAAATGGGCGCATAGAGTAGCGTAAAGCGCGTTGATAAATTTTAATGTGCCTTACCCCGCTCTGTGCACCCCTTTTTATTCTCCTCCACCACAGCGGGTGCTCGAGAAGAAGGTACATAAATGCTGTCAAGGAAAGCAGTTGTTTCTCCGGTAAAGACAAGTACCCTTGGTGAAACATTGGCTCCAGGGACATCCCTTGTTCAACCTGTGTTGATCACAAAAACTCATTTGCCGAAATTAGGGGTCAGTGATTTTATGACGTCCAACAGAGCTTGCTGCTGCCTTTCAAACATCTCACGCTCTTCTTTCCTTTGGTCTTGTGCTGCCACCCATTCACGTGTCCTCTGCAGAAATTGCTCTCGTTCAAAGGAAAGCCTGTTTTCCTCAAGCAGAAGG
The DNA here is from genome assembly GCF_013339745.2 of Dermacentor silvarum. Classification (NCBI taxonomy): domain Eukaryota; kingdom Metazoa; phylum Arthropoda; class Arachnida; order Ixodida; family Ixodidae; genus Dermacentor; species Dermacentor silvarum. The sequence goes on from NC_051154.1 coordinate 412,033,025, forward strand.
CGCCTATTCTCAATGTCAAGGCGTGTCTTCTCGAGCTCCATCTCCCTGGCTTTGGCCCCCTTTTCAACATGTAGCCTTTTCTCGAAAAACTGCAGATGAGGGTCTGCATGCCCTTTACCTGTAAACAAAACAGATATGTAGATTATGGGTACCTGCTAAGAGGGGAAATGAAAATGTTCGGCACATCAGCTGTCGCTAAAAGTGGGTGCCACGAAACCTCTGTACACAAGATCGTCACCACCACCTGCACTCATTCATCAAGAGAGCTGCACAGCCTCTGTGAAAGTGACCGAAAATAGTTTCTTGCCTGCCTTGTAACTGGATGTGAGACATGGCCTTTACAAATGGGACATAGAAATAAAGCAGTCATTCCAAACCAAATGTCCCAGAAGTGCCACTTGACCATCCGAGACTTTGTTGTGAAAATTCATGCCTGTTACTAGCTCACTGAACATGTTGACCAAATAAGACAGCACTTGTGTATCTTGCACCTGTTTCTTGCGCTGTCTTCCACTACACATGAGGCTCATTGATTTGTGTTTGATCTGCATTCAGCGACGAAGTAATCCAGAGCAACAACTAATTCTGAAGGCTAACAGAACGTTGCACTAGATGCTTACATCACAGAGTTACGCAGATATGATACAGCATGTAACTGTAAACGAGCAAATACAATGACCTGACGATCAATGAACAGATGCGTGCTCTGGAATATAGTGCAGCAGCAACGAATGTGCTCTTAAACCTTATTGGGAGGATTACAATTCGTGTTCAAGCCAGCTAAGCACTTAAGATTTACCCAATGTATTGTGATATCATGCGCACAGCTCGCCACATGACTAGTTCTGCGGCTCCTTTCTGAAGGCTACTTTTAATGGGTGCATAGTTAAAATCTGTGCGGAACACAATGGCAACCTGAAAAGGACACACGACGAGTGCTGTGGTACCAACACAGCGCTCGTCCTGTGTTCATTTCGAGCTACCGTCATTTGCCGGTCTAATATCAAGTATGTATACCTTTTCCGAATCCAAATGCATCTCTGTGGGCCAAGACCCATGATTTTGTGCATAAATGTGTATGCTTTAAAAGCAAGAACAGATTTCTGATGAGCGTTCTCGCTATGGAGAAGTTAGTGTGTCTTATCTACTCAAAACCTTAACGAAATACTGGGTATTTCTGCGAAGACTTCCTGTAATTTTTTAAGAATCTGTGGCAGATAGCACAATTATAATCATTGAGCTGGATTGGCCAAACAGGCAGACATTATTGAAACTAGAAATTGAAATGCATTATTGAAAAATTTAGAAATTTACATATGAAGTTTTTCACTAATTAATCTCACAGCACATTATTTAATTTGCAGCCTGAAAGTTCACAAGCTAGATACAATTGTAACAAATTATCAGGATAACAACAGTTTCGAGACATATTGCCAATCTTTGTGAAGATATACATTGGTGGTGTGGATACTTTTGTGCTTCAATGCACAAAACGGAGTTTCAATTAAAGAGTAAGTGGAACGACTGTGCATTTCTACAGTCAGTTTGATGGTGCATCCACAGAATTCTTTCAAGTGTATATGCGTTAGAGTCTGACGAGTTTAAATTTGTAAATTGCAACACGAGACACAAGGTAATTAGTGAAAATGTTCATTCATGAATTAGTGAATTTCTCGTGCCAATAATGTCTGCCTCTTCGAGTAGACCAGCTGAAGGGCTAGAATTGTTGCCATCTGTCACAGGTGAAAAATTACTGAGTCTTCCATCAACACCTAGTAGTACTAAACCCAGTGAGACAAGCTCAAATGTTACTTAGGGCTAAATTCACTTTGGGCACACCACAAACAAAGTTTGATAAAATCAAAGGCAGGGAAAAACACAGGAATACATCATACAGCTACAAAACAGCGCCAATACAAAGCAAATTGTAGCACACTTGACTCCGCCAAAGCAGATGGTCCGCCCCAGCGTGTCATGTCCTCGCGGCCAACAGCTGGTGGCTGGTGCACGCCATCTCATGAAGGTCTATCAATGGTTTACTAAAACATACGACTGTGCTGGTGTACACCAGTTGGAGTCAGGGTGCTTGTTGGAGTGGCACCGGAGAGGCGGACAGGGGTGGGGGTAGGGATAGGGCCTGGGGTGGGTCCAGGGGTAGCGCCAGGTGTGGGGCTAGCGGTGGGGTCTCGGATGGGCTGAAATGAGGCACTGGGAGAGGTTGCCCTCCACGGTGACCTACTCACCGAAGCACTGGCATCTAGCCCTGGAGCTGCGGCCAGCACCTCGTAGTCACCGTGAAGGGGCTCTGCCGCAGACGCCTCAGCCACGTCATACACATTTGTAGACCCTGAAAGAGAGTGCATATATATGTAATGAATAGGTTTTACAGCAAATTGGACATGAAACGTGACCTACAGACACAAGCACGTAATATAAATGTACATACGCCTTCCTTTGTTTACTGCGCTACTTATTCCTTGCCAATGTCAAATCAACTAGCTAAAGCTTCCCATCCATCTTGGCCATATGAAGCTTTTACCACAAGCTTTTTCTTCTTTGTCTGAATGGCAGTGTGGAGCATGAGCTGCCACTAGCTTTCTAATGAGGCGAAAACTGTGGTTCGAACTTGTTCACTAATTAAGAAAAAGGAAAGCACTATGCAGTAGGGGCCGCATATATATATATATATATATATTTTTTTTCATGTATCAAGGTGGAAAGATGGCTAATGCGTCCGGAATGTATATAGTACCATGGCACTTGTGCATAGCACGGCCGTTTTATCACTATACGTTAGGCTTATTTAATACAGGCCTTTAACTACCAGCATACAAGCTAAGCGACCGTTAGAATTTATACTTGAAATACTACGACCACTAATACAAGCATTGTTTCCTGGTGATCAACGAGGAACTTACAAAGGTTGTCGTCTTCGCAAGCGGCGGCCTCGTGCGCCATCGGAACACCGTCGTCGGTCCCATCCGACTCGGTGGCGATTTCCGAGGCAGCAAGGTCCCGGACAGCCGACGCTATGCCTTTATCCGAGGCCGGCCGCCGGGACTTACTGTGCTGCTGCTGCTGTTGCCGCCGTGCGGCCGAAACTTTACGAATAGCCGAGGGTTTTAGCTTATACCCGCTTTCCTTGGCAAGCTCGTACACCTCTGCAAGGAGCTTCTCTTTTTCATTGTATTCCTCCTCTGTACCGGACCTAAAAGAACGAGCCACAGGTAAGGTTGTAACTTCGCAACATAAGCTCAGAGAACAATTACTGGAAGCAGCGAAGCGAACAGCACACTTACTTTCTGAGGTTAGCTCGGTCACGTGCGGCAAACTGGGCAAGCAACAAATCCACGCGGTCCCGCAGGCAGTGGGGCGACAAATTCCTTTGAATGGCCCGCAGGAGGTTCTCGGACATGAGAGCCCACCGCGAAACATCTTCAAAAGGGTTGATCGCACTGGTCTCGCGTAGGACGAGGATGTCGACATCGGCAGTAAAATGCACGCGGGCACACGACCTTGCCGGCGCAGCCATGTCTGCTGTGTGTGTGGCTGGACTGGCGGCTCGTTTTGGCTTGGTTCGGTTCTCGGAAGTTCTCGTCCACCACGAGAGTAACGTGTGTCACGTGACCTCTTAGGGGCAGCGATGTTTTCGGCCACCCCAACAACGCAAGGACGCAAGCTGACTAGGGGTCGGCGTATGCGCAGTACCGCGGCCCCAAGCGCTAGCGGGCCCCAACGCTTGCGTCCCCCTAATCTAAAACTGTCTATTAGCCCGAGCACGCGGAGATGAGAGACGACGGGAACGGGAGTGGAATTTGCGTGAATCGTGATGGTGGCGTGGGGCGTCTTGTGGCGACGCCGGTCGGGGGGCCGCATGAGGAGGAGGGCCGATTTCGCCGCCGAGCAAGTGAGACCGGCCGCGTGCACGTGACTCGTGACGACGTCAGTTCCGCATTGCAACGTCTGCTCAATGTGCCCATCGGAGCCAGACGTGACCCAAAAAGCGACGTCGTCCGCGTACAAGGTGTGTTTGAGATCGGGGATACGGTTGAGCTTATCGGGAAGTGAGCGAAGGACGAGATTGAAAAGGAAAGGCGACAACACGGCGCCATGAGGGGTGTCACAAGATCCAAGCGCATACGTGGGAGATGAGAGATCTCCCACGATGGGGATTTCGGCCGTGCGGGCTGTGAGGAAGGAGCGAATGTAGTGGTAGGTGCGAGAGCCGGGGTTGATGGCGGCGAGTTCGGTAAGAATAGCCAAATGGGAGACGTGGTCGAACGCCTTGTGAAGGTCGAGGCTAAGAAGAGCCTTGGTGTCCGAAAAGGTGGGTGGATCGAGGAGGTCGTGGTGGAGTTGCAAGAGGACGTCTTGCGTGGTGAGGTGGGGGCGGAAACCAATCATGGTGTGGGGAAGGAGGTGGTGAGCGTCCGCGTACGTTTGCAAGCGAGCTAGGACGACATGTTCCATAAGCTTGCCGACGCACGAAGTGAGTGAGATGGGCCGGAGATTCTCGATTGTGAGTTTCTTGCCCGGCTTGGGGATGAAAGCCACACGAGCGTGTTTCCACGACTGGGGGAGGTTGCCAGAGCGCGAGCACTCATTGAGGAACGAAGTAAGGGCAACGACTGAAGGTGCGTCAAGATTTCGGAGGAGTTTGTTGGGAATGCGATCTGGACCGGGGGCAGAGGTGGTGCGGAGCTTGTGTAGCGCCGCGTAGACTTCAGCTTCCGTGATATCGGTGTCCAGTTCGGGGTTGGGGGCCCCGGAGTAGGACGCGAGAGGGGCAGAAGAGGTGTGCGGGGGTGGTAGCTGGAGTTATTTGCCGGCCAGGTCTGCTATCAGCGACGGAGTGTCGCCGGGTAGGCCCGGAAAAAGCGTTGTAATTGCTGCCGAGCGACCGACTTGGTGGAAGCAGGGTCCAGGAGGTGGCGGAGGAGATGCCAGGATTGTTTGCAGCCCAACTGACCGGAGAGCCCTGAGCAAAGCTGCTCCCACTGTTGGCGCGCGAGCACAGTGGTCTGATGCTCGATCTCGCGATCGAGGCAGCCGATGCGACGGCGTTGGCGACGGTTGTGACGTTGCTTATGCCAATGGTTGGTGAGGCCCGTGCGAGCGGCTAACAGGTGGGTGAGGCGGGAGTCAATTGCCGGATGGTCCTCCGTAGTGGGGATCAAGGCGGTGACCCCGTTGAGGTCCGCCAGTAGCTGGTTGGTGCACACCGAAAGGTCCTCGATGTCGGGGGCGGCAGAGTGCAGCCGGTGGGCTCGGAACGCATCCCAATCCGTATAGCGGGTCGTGTGCGGGCGCGGCTTGCACGGGGAGGTACGGACTTGAATGGCGAGGATGTAGTGGTCGCTGCCCAGGGACTGATGTGTATTGGACCAGCACGCGTCGTGCACGTGACGGCAAAAGCTGAGGTCTGGAATCGGGTCGCGGCACACGCTGTTGCCGATGCGCGTGGGCTGCGTGGGGTCGGTGAGCAGGGAGAGGTGGAGGTCGTGTGCGAGCTGCCACAGCCTCGTGCCGGGGCCATCGGCCTTCAAGTAACCCCAGTCCGGATGCGTGACGTTGAAGTCACCGAGAACGAGGAGGGGGGATTTGGCTGCTCTCGCTGCAGCGGCACGGAGCAGAGCAACGAGCGACAAGTCTTTGGTGACGCGTGGGGGGTGTAAACATTGAGAATATAAAGAGAGGGGTCTTCACGTCGCTGAGGTAGTACCTCGAGAACGACATGGTGGACCGTAGGGAAGGGTAGATCGACTCGATTGACCGTGAGCGTCCGCCGAGTGAAGACGGCCATGACGGGATGGGGCAAAGGGTGATGAGCCACTTTGTCGTGGGCGACGTAACCCGAGAGAGAAACGGTGGTGTGAGTCTCCTGTAGTACGATGACGTCAGGAGCGACCGAGGGGTCCAGTTGTTGAAGGTGTAGAAGGAGGTGGTTACGCTTGGGGCGAAAACCACGGCAGTTCCACTGCCAATCGGCGACGGTGGAGCGGTCAGCCATGATTAGTAGCAGAAGAAAAAGGTGTCGCCTCGACCGGTGCTTGCGAGAGTTGGACGGCAGAGGATGAGGTGGTCTGGGCGTGGAGGGGTGGCTGAGCTCGGATGGTTGCGAGCATGGAAGTTTGAAGGGTATCGACCGTCGCTTGAAGGGATTGGAAGGACGTGGCGGGGGGATAGGCAGCGAGGTCCGTGCGGATGGCATTGATAGCTTCTTGTTGTGCCGTGAGAAGCTGGTAAATCGAGTTGAAACGGCTTTCCAGCCGTTTTTCGAGGTCCACCAGGGCCGTCTTGATTGCTGTCTGGACCTCTTCAGAAAAATGGAGAGATGCAAGGGGGGTGTCTGGTCTGCGGCGCTTGCTAGTGCCTCCTTCGGAGTTCTGAACATCCATGTCAGAGGAGGAGGCGATTGAGGAGGGCAGACACGATGGGAGGGTGATGGCTGCCTCGAACTTCTCTTCAAGAGCTCGCAGTTGGGCTTGGAAGGAGTCAATTTGGGTCTTCTGTGCCGCGAGTTGAACGGTTTGTGCAGTGAGTTGCTGTCGTAGGGAGGCGTTTTATTGCTGCAGTGCGGCGACTTGCGGCGAGGTCCCCCTACTGAGGGAGCGCCTGGGGCTGAGGGAGGGAGCTCCTGGCTGAGGGAGCGCCTGGGGGTCCGCGGGACCACGCCGACTTGGTGGGCTTAGAGGCGAGTTTGGAAGTCGCCGGTGCGAGGGTAGGGAAGTCAGTGGTCGACTTGGAGGGTGGAGGAGGCGGAGGACCGCTTGCCGCTTGCTTCGGGCGTTGAGCGCGTTGCACGTAGCGGTGCTTACAGTTTGAGCTATGCATGGCGTGATTCCCGTTGCAGACTATGCAGCGGGGGTTGCAAGTGGGGAGCGAGCCCTCGAGCGGGGGGGGGGGGGTGAGTGTCGCCGCAACGACGGCACCGTTCCTGTTGTGGCTTGTGGCACACGTCGGTCCGGTGGCCAGTCGAGCGGCAGTTGAAACAGGCCTCCACCTTGTTGTGGAAAGGAAGGAGGCGAAGTTGGACTCCATGGTAGAATATCCACCGGGGTAGCTTGGGGTCCGTGAGGGTGACCAAGATGTGTGAGGTCTTGCCCATATGCCGGCCAACAACAATAGAAAGAGCAGGATTGCTTGCCTGGAGATCGAACCTGCTTCTTATAACCTTACAATCGGCCTGTCAAAGCTTTCCTGTATTTTGTGTGTTCATGACTTTCTTAAGGCTTACATGATGCACTGGGTGGCTTTTGCCCGCTTAACGGTTTTCAAGTCAGCCGAATCGTAGGGCAACAATTTCTTTTCGGAGCTTGGGTTATATTTCCAGCACACATGCATGTCACAGAAGGCTTTAGCGTTGTCTAAAAACTGGATATTATTATCCTTTGAGAGTACATGGGTGAATGTCAAACCTTCGCCAGGGCGCTGAAAGATGTGTAGTACACCTGCGATGGCGTCGTCATACGTGGAACTGGCTTGATTCTTTAAAAGCACAAGAAAATCGTCAATATATCGAAACACGATAACAACCTGGTCACGATCGATCCCTTCGTTTACCGCTCTGTCAAATTCCGATAAGAAAACATTGCACAAGATAGGCGCAACGCAAGAGCCTATGCAAATGCATTGTTTCTGCACGTAAAAGTCTTCTTTCAACTGGATGAAGGTAGAGTTGAGGTAAAGTTCAAGCAACGCTAAAAACCTATCAACACTCAACCCGGCAGAATTCTGAAAAGACACTTCGCCATTAACATCAACACATTTCCCAACAGCCTGAAACAATGCAACGTGAGGGACACAATAAAACAAATCTTCTACGTCAATGGAAAAGGCATGACCAATGTCATCATTCGACTCTATGAAGCTAGTAACAGCTTCTGAGTTCGTTGTTTTAAATGAGTCGCCCACTTTCAGGTGCGATAAACACTTCTGCAAAAACCTGCTGACTTCGTTCTGCCAAGTACCTCTTTCACTCAGGTTAGACCGGAAAGGGATATCCTCTTTGTGCGTCTTGGCCGTAAAAAACACGATCAAGCCATCACCTTCGGTTTTTTTTTATATTTTCTTTATTCGCGCACGCGCAGTGGTGTAGGCCTGGCTTGTACTTATAGGTGGTCTTTGTGGAATAAACTTTAGTTGCAAGTCTGCGCCCGTCCTTGTTCCATGCTGTCTCTGTGGTCCATTTTTCGCGCAGTTAAACAATGTTCGCTAATAAGTACCAACTCGCCCAACAACAAGTTCTTCTAAACTACATATGTTCTACAGTGGGCTATGGTTTTTGTGTTCCCCCTCCTGTAAGAAGTGTTCAGGAGATCATCGCCGACATCGTCACTGCGAAGTGCCGCGCGCACCTGTATGCTTTACACATAAGGAAGAATTTGGTTCGTGAAGATGTACTCCGATTGTACGGGCATGCAAAATCTTCCTTAAAACATGCAAAACAAGTATGTAGAGATATACGCGAAGAGCTGAAGGAGCAGACGCGGAGGTTTGAAGACTTGCTACGACTTCTCTTCTTTGCGCATTATCCGGCATGGCTAGCTGCCATCAAAATGCGTGACGCCAAACAGCTAGAAGCGCAGACGACGGCACGTTGGTGGTGTTGTTACCTCCGAGATGCCTTAGCAAAGTTGAAGAAAACCAAACCACAAGCTTTGGGGAATGTCATGCTGCTCGGAGGAGCTGTGGTGCCCGAGAGAGCACTGTCTCCCCTCAGGAAAGGGCCCAAGTACAGCATGGAAACTTCACTGGAAGCGCATGAATGGCTCACCCTAAACTGGAGCCTGGCCAAGCAAGCGGAGACAGAGGACCAAGAAAGGTGTTTATTGAAAGGCGTGGACAGCCTAATCAAGACAGTCAAGACGACTGCAGAAAAGCCAAAGCGGAAGGACCCAACGTCAGGTATCGTCCGGTTTTTTAGACAGAACGACCTCAGACTGATACAACAGGATTAAGAAGGAGGGTTTGTCGTAATGCCGTCGGGGCTTTTTCACGAGAAGGCGAGGGCTGCTGTGAAAATCAACTGCAAGACTGTGCCAGTGAAAGGCGCAAAAATAATGGCGAAGGCTGTGTCCATGTGCAAGGAGATGGAACTGCACAAACTGGCTACCTCAGTCAACAAAAGCAAAGGTGACGGCTTTATTTATATTTATTTATTCAATACTGTAGGCCAATTCAGGCCTATACTGGAGAGGGCATACAAGGTACAGAGGGTTCCATGTTAATGGGGAACAAAAAATAAAAAAGGCATAGTACATTGTAAGCATGGACGACAACAACGAAATAATAAGTGGACTATACATTTGAATATTTCAGTGGGCATACCAGTATTTGAAAACATGTGTAGGATAAAAAATAAGAATGCGGCAGTAAAAGGTTATGCAGTGCGTGAGAGCGGTAATATGAAGAAAGACACACAAAGAAGGAAAGGGAAAAATCGTTTGAACAGAATGTGTCAATACATGCGCGATGCATTGTTTTCGCTTCTCTTTGCACACCGAACACTATCGTATTAATTCAGCAAGTCAAAATAAGATTCTGCAAGTGACAAAAATGCGTCAACTGATTCAGCATTGACAACCTGATTTGGCAGGTCATTCCACATTTCGATAGCTAAAAAAAAGAATGAATGCTTAAACGTATTACAGCGTGGCAGGAAGGGGTGTATACATTTCTCGTGTTTATTTCTACTCGAGTGACGGTTCGGCGATTTCAAGTATTCGTCCTTATTTATATTTTCTAAATTGTGCGAAAGAAGAAAAATAAACTTTAGGGAGGCTAGCTTACGCCGGCTAGCCAGAGTTGCGATACCGGCTTGCATACGGAGCGCAGTAACGCTCTCTATTCTGTCATACTTTGAATAAACAAATCTAAGTGCCCTGTTTTAGATTTTTTCTAATATGTCGGTCAAGTGTTTTTGGTGTGGGTTCCAGACTATTGCCGCATATTCTACGATGGGTCTAATAAGTGTTTTGTACGCTGTTAGTTTCACTTGGGGGGGGGGGGGGGCGTACTAACCAGCTTTCTCTTTAAAAAACCTAGTTGTTTGAATGCTCGTCTCGAAATTTGATCGATATGGACATCCCACTTTAAAGACTGCGTTAATGTGACCCCCAAGTACTTTACGGTATTCACCCGTTTGATGTCTGTACTGAAAAGCGTGTACTGAAGATGGAGAGGTGTTTTTCTAGGAGTAACCGTAATGCACATGGTTTTATCGGTGTTGATTTGCATGTCATGTCTATTACACCAACTGCCAATATTCTCTAAGGTTTTGTTAAGCTTTCCTTGGTCCTCCGCTTTATTAGCAAGAGTGTATATGACACAGTCGTCTGCAAAGAGTCTCATTGTAATACCTGGTTCCATGCAAGTATAATTGTCGATAACGTAAATTAGGAATAGTGTTGGTCCTAGTACAGATCCCTGTGGTACGCCAGAAAACACCTTAACATGGTCAGATTCAGCGTTATTAAAGCTGAAATACTGCATGTGGTTGGCGAGTTAAGCTGAAATCCAAGAGACAATTTTTGAATTATCACCAAATGATTCTAATTTTTCTATGAGTAAAGAGTGTAGGACGCGGTCGAATGCCTTAGAGAAATCAATAAATATTGCGTCTGTTTGCTGTCGAGAATTAATAGCTGTAGCAAAGAAATGAGTGATTTCTAGAAGCTGCGAAGTGTTCGAAAGCCCCTTTCGAAAACCGTGTTGGTTGGGGTACAGTAAGTTGTTATCCTCCAAGCGATTCATGAGCGCTTTATTTATGATATGCTCCATTAACTTACAAGTTGTGCTTGTTAAAGATATGGGTCTGGAGGTGTCTATCAGCTGTTTGTTACCACTTTTATGGATAGGTATAACTTTCGCACACAACCAGCCAGCAGGCAGCACCGCTCTTTCCAATGATAAGGTGAATATGTGTTAAAAAAATTAAATTATGGGGTTTTACGTGCCAAAACCAGTTCTGATTATGAGGCACGCCGTAGTGGGGGACTCCGGAAATTTAGACCACCTAGGGTTCTTTAACGTGCACCTAAATCTAAGTACACGGGTGTTTTCGCATTTCGCCCCCATCGAAATGCGGCCGCCGTGGCCGGGATTCGATCCCGCGACCTCGTGCTCAGCAGCCCAACACCATAGCCACTGAGCAACCACGGCGGGTGAATATGTGTTGTAGAAAAGGGGATAATTGTGCAGCATAGCGTCTAAGAAATGTGTTTGAAATTTCATGCGGGCCATGTGACTTTTTTATGTCAAGTTCTAGAAGCAGATTAAGAATACCAGCTTCTGATATCGTTACGTCTGGCATCTGGGATTCCTTGTTTGTTAGTGGTAGGTATGAAGGCTGCGTACGCGTAAAGACTGACTGGAAGGAAGTGTTGGAAGCGTTAAAAGCATTCGCAATAGTACGAGCATCTTCAACGAAACTACCTGAAATTTCCATTTTAGTCACTGGGCTATCTGCTTTGGATAAATATTTCCAGAATTTGCGCTGTTGATTTGTCATAAAGTCTTTCAATGTGTTTGAAAAAAAGTTTTCTCTAGCAGTCTTTATTTGCGTTTTTAACTGGCGTGAAGGCTCGTTGAAGAGAATGGATAGGTTTTGGTTTTTTTGCATCCTCTGAACTTTTCTTTTGAGGTGGATTATACTTCTCGTAATCCATCGCATTTTTCGATTAGTTTTTTTTTAACCTAGAGGGTACAAAGGTTGATTCGCAATGCGTGACTGCATTTTTTGGTTTCCGCCATAGAGCAAAAACACCGGACGATTTATTAAAGAAATCATTCTGCAATGCTTCAAGGAAGTCTATAACCCTTTCGTCGTTCGCTTTGCTATAGATTTTGACTGATATACGTGTCGTTGGACCAGCATGCGATACCCGGCTACCCAGGCCATGAAATGTTGGTAGAGTGAGGTTGTGGTCAGGTATACCTTCTTCAATGCTTATTTTTGGTGTTAAGGTGCTAGACACAAAAGCAAGGTCGAGCACTGACCATGAGGACCCTTGGACGCGAGTCGGTTTTGTCACCAGCTGTGTCAACGAGCAATCAAACATTATGTCGTAAATAATGTCTGAACCTTTAACTTCAGTGTTTTTGACTGCAAAACTATCCCAGTCTATTCCTGGCATATTAAAATTCCCAGTTAGAATTAATTTACTTCGGTAATTCACACAGCCGTGAAGAACATTCTGCAATTGTACAAGGTAATCGTCAGGGGCACCCGGACGCCGGTAAAGACCACCAATCAATACGGAAACGTTATTAATAAAAACACTACACCACACACTTTCATGACAAGCGATGCCATTTTCTTTTTGGAAATACAGGTTTCGTTTAAGGGCGATCGCCACACCCCCACCACGACCATCTCGATCTGTGCGGAGCAGAGCGTTGGATGAAGGCACTATTTCTGAGTCATGGATATCGGGGTTTAGCCACGTTTCTGTAATCACTACGACATCGGGACCGTACAAAAGCAATAGTTCTTCAAACTGTTGTATTTTGTTTACGATGCTTCTTGCATTAAAACATAATAATGTAAAAGGTTCATCTGTCCGCTGTCACGCTTTGGAAGAGCTTGTCTTTCCACCGCCTTGGGTGGGAGCATGTTTCACAGGAACCATTTTATTTGCCATTTCGTCCAAGGCAAAACATTCACCGTTGATTTTAAGCTTGTCGTAAACTAGAACCACTTTTGCTCCATTGCTGCGATTTGACGCAGACGCCTGCCAAAGTTTCCTCCGCGTTTCTCGAACAGACTTTGAATAATCTTCACATATAGATATGGGTGTGTCTTTCAGTTTATAGAAGTTACGTAACACCAACATTTTTTTTCAGCGAAGTCGTCAAAGCGCAGTATTACCGGTCGATTGTGGTTAGGCTTCTTGAAACCTATCCTGTGCGCACGCTCGATGGATTTCACTTCAATGCCCAACATATAAGAAAGAATTGCTCTGGACACTAGCTGTGCTAGCGCTTCTGGTTTCTGTTCAGTTTCTTCGAGACCGTAAATAGCTGTATTGTTTCGGCGGCTTCTATTTTCAAGGTCGTCAATTTTGTTGCGCATCTCTGTGAAATCCTTTCGCATGGCGCAAACAGCTGCTCCGTAATTTTCAACATTCTCTTGACACTGCTTCAGTGACGTAAGCGTAGTTTATATCTTCGAAAGCTTTAGCTGCACATCTTTAAGACCAGTTTCAAGAGCTGAATGCGATGTTTTAATTTCGTTGACGGCTATTAATATCTGATCTATTTTATCAGGACCTGGATTTTCTCCGACATTACCACTCAAACGCAGTAACAAGATGATTACACGAACAGACTGTAGGCAGCAGGACAATATGCACTGGGGGCTTGGCAGCACAACTAGACCAGCATGACTAGTTTTAGTACATTTAACAAAGTACCATTTGTCAGCAACCTGTAGAAGGAAGAGCACGTAGTTTATCATTGTGCTCCGGGTGGTGCTGCCAAGCCCAGTGAAGTGCGCGCGATGCCCGTTGGTCAATTTATGCTGTCCCGGTGTCGTGCCAGGTGTCGCTGGCGCACCAAAAGGATCCTCCGGACGTGACGTAGAAAGCATTTCACCTTGAAACGATGGGTCCATCGGCGCTGTCAGCGGCAACACGAATGGCTCGACATGCACGTGTTGTCGGGTAGTCAATGTCACCGGCGCTGTGGCAAGATGACAACAGCAACTCAACAGGGAAGCGTTGCCAGTTTCATGAAATCCGAGGAACACCTTTAGAAGGAAGAGCACGTATTTTATCATTGTGCTCCGGACGGTGCTGCCAGGCCCAGTGTTTTCACGGCCAAGACGCACAAAAAGGAAGTCCTTTTCTGGTCTATCGTGAGTGAAAGATGAACTTGGCAGAACGAAGTCAGCAGGTTTTTGCAGAAGTGTTTATCGCACCTGAAAGTGGACGACCCGTTTAAAACAACGAACTCAGAAGCTGTTACTAGGTTCATAGAGTCGAATGAGGACATTGTTCATGCCTTTTCCATTGACATAGAAGATTTGTTTTATTGTGTCCCTCATGTTGCATTGTGTCAGGCTGTTCGGAAATGTGTTGATGTTAATGGCGAATTGTCTTTTCAGAATTCTGCCGGCTTGAGTGTTGATAGGTTTTTAGTGTTGCATAAGTTTTACCTCAACTCTACCTTCATCTAGCTGAAAGAAGACTTTTACGTGCAGAAACAATGCATTTGCATAGGCTCTTGCGTTGCGCCTATCTTGTGCAATGTTTTCTTATCGGAATTTGACAGAGCGGTAAACGAAGGGATCGATCGTGACCAGGTTGTTACCATGTTTCGATATATTGACGATTTTCTTGTGCTTTTAAAGAATCAAGCCAGTTCCACGTATGACGACGCCATCGCAGGTGTACTACACATCTTTCAGCGCCTTGGCAAAGGTTTAAGACATTCACCCATGAACTAACAAAGGATAGCAATATCCAGTTTTTAGACAACGCTAAAGCCTTCTGTGATATCCATGTGCGCTGGAAATATAACCCAAGGTCCGAAAAGAAATTGTTGCCCTACGATTCGGCTCACTTGAAAACCGTTAAGCGGGCAAAAGCCACCCAGTGCATCATGTAAGCCTTAAGAAAGTCATGAACACACAAAATACAGGAAAGCTTTGACAGGCCGATTGTAAGGTTAGAAGAAGCAGGTTTTCCGCAATCAGTCATTTCAGCAGTAGCGGAGGCAGTGCTTAAGAAGATAAAGACTGAAAAGAATACTACTGAAGATTCAAGGGAGCGCAAAGATAAGAAACGTGAAGTTGTGCCTTATGTGCACAAGACTGCCCAAAACTTAAAAAAAAGGTTGTGAAACGATATGGAGTTGAGTAGCCTTGTGGGCTCCCAGCATTGCAAGCTGGCTGGAATATACTCGCGCATAGGAATAAGCAAAGATAGGCTCCAAGGGTGCGGAACAAAGCAGACCAATTCGCACATAGAGTGCTGTGTTGGAGTAGTGAATCAGATACCTCTATCACGCGGCAAAGTCTACGCAGGCCAAACGGGAAGGTGCGTCAATGTACGCTTGCGTGCGCATGAATTGTCAATTAGGAATAAAGCGAATGGGCACCTTCCTGTCCACTGCTTGGCGTGCCCGTGTAAGCCGATCATGACAAAAGTGTCGCAGCCGAGCGAGAGAGCTACTACCATGTAAGAAAGAAGGGACAAGCGTGTGTCAGCGACACCTCAGTTTATCTGCACAACAGTGAGATGAGGTTTATTGACGAGCTTAGGTAGGTTGCGTTTGGCGTATGGAAGGATTTTTTGTAAATTTATTTATTCGCGCACGCGCAGTGGTGTATGCCTGGGTTGTACTTATATGTGGTCTTTCTGGAATAAACGTTAGTTGCCAGTCTGCGCCCGCCCTTGTTACATGCTGTCTCTGTGGTTAGTTTTTTCGCGCATTTAAACAATGTTCGCTAATATGTACCAACTCGCCCAACAAGTTCTAAATAACTGCTAAGCTTGCGTAGCAGGGCGTTGTGATGAACGCAATCGAATGCCTTTCGGAAATCTAAGAAAAGGCCAAGAATGTACTGTTTCATTTCGATGTTCTGAATAATTTTGTCTTAGCAGTGCCTGCTCAGTTGATTTATTTTTCAGGAATCCATACTGCGAGGAAGTAATAACATTGTACTTATCGAAAAAGTTTTGCTACGAGTATTATAACACCTTCAAAGACTTTTGATAAAACGGGTAGAAAGGAAATTGGTCTATAATTAGATATGTCATTCTTTCCTCCACTTTTATAAACTGGACATATGCGCGTTATCTTCAGCTGATCTGGGTATAGTCCGCTTTCTAACATACGATTTTCAATATAACACAACGCGTCACATATTAAAGAACATGCAAGCTTCAAAGGTGCTGCTACACACTAAACATTTTTACACCCTTAAGGGTGTTAAAATGGGTGTTCTCCGCAATAATATCCCTATGCACACCCTTTTAGCACCCATTTTGTTAAAAACACCCTATCATAAGTGTGTATACCACACATTAGGTGTGAAGTTGCTCAACGAAGGGTGTTAAATCGACGTCTGAAGGGTGTTGAACACAAGGATGCATGCATAAATCTGGCCATAAGAACGCGCATACGTCCGCGCAATGAGCCATGTGTCTAAGTATAGCATTTTTTTCTAAGATACTGATGTCACTGGTATGACGGGCGCTCCAAAACGTATTGCCTTGAAAAGTACACACATTCACTTGGAATTTCATGAAAAATCATGAAATTTAGTGCTCGCTGTGATACTACAGTACAATTAGACACTTTAATACAAACTGCACTAGTTGAATGAAAACGCGCAAGCAACTTGCAAAATTTCGCAGGAATTTAGCGGTGCCCTTAACAGCCCCCAAAAAAAGTGGCGAACCCCGGTGAGATGTCTTTTTAAACGATTCGAGGTAGTAATTAGACACGCAGGCATAAAAATTAGGCTAATTCACTTCTCTACCAACGAAGTCAGACGATCCTGCTTAATTATTGAAGCCCATCATCGATATAGTTCATAAACGGTTCTTTGAATGCCAAGAACTGATGCCGCTTATTGCTTCAGTGTAATGAATTCCGGACTATGGAAATATGGGAAACCGAAACGTGTACTGCGGAAGAGCACAACTGTCACTCCTTTGGCAGACGCCCACGAGTGATTTGAATGCTTGCGCCTCACACGTGGCACGAGCAATAATGTAGCGCTACCCGCCGTGGTTGCTCAGTGGCTATGGTGTTGGGCTGCTGAGCACGAGGTCGCGGGATCGAATCCCGGCCACGGCGGCCGCATTTCGATGGGGGCGAAATGCGAAAACACCCGTGTACTTAGATTTAGGTGCACGTTAAAGAACCCCAGGTGGTCCAAATTTCCGGAGTCCCCCACTACGGCGTGCCTCATAATCAGAGCTGGTTTTGGCACGTAAAACCCTATAATTTAATTTTTAATAATGTAGCGCTCTTATCGAGCCACGATCTCGCTGAAACTGTATGCTTGGACCTGGCATGGTCTCCTTGATCGGAAGCAGCCGGTATTTTGATCGTACCTGTAGAAGCGCGCTGATCGGCTCGCTCACGGTCACGATTTGTGCGCTGCACTCACAGTCATGCAGCCCAGACATCGTAAAAAAAATAAACGTAACGCTCGACACGAAACGTATTCGCAACTGCCAGCTCACCGGTACAGCTAGAGACCACAACGAAGTGGCAGCAAGCAGGCGGCCACGCCAACAAGCAAACCTGTGAGAATAAACGGGCAGCGGCAGATAATTTTTATAGTTCGACTGAGTTCGGCACAGCGCGATTTACGCGGCTGCGTCCTCCCGAATGAAAAGCGACCGGAACTGACGCTACGACGCTGTACCGTTGCCTAGACAACCCGGCGTGCGGCAGGGCGGGAAGGCGGAAGCTGCGTCGTCACCTCATTGGCTCTTGCTTCTAAAGATGCACTGTCTCTTTTTTTGTCTTTGTCCGCGTCTCGCGTCTGGGAAATAATTTTAAACGTGTGATTGGTTTTATGTGCGGTCTAATCAGAGACGTGGTCCATGCGGTGTGTAATAATCGTGCCCCACCTCAACTAAATGCCTTGGCACGCGCGGGAAGCTGGATCCACGGAGGCGGATACGAGCAGCTGCAACGTGCCCGGTGTCGGCGGTCGGTATACTTCTGTCAGTATGGAAAGTTTCAGGCAAGTGTCCGTTCATTTGGTGTTTCTTTATTTGATTAAGTCTTATTGTTGGCTGTATAAGTATCTCATTGTGATCCCATAGCATAATTCACTAATGTAAGCGCAAAAGCAGTTGCACGCAGTACTATGGCAAGATGGCTACCTCGACTGCCCCCGCGTGACAAACGTTTCTGTGGCCACGTCGGGTGTGGTGCGCCTGCATAATCCCGCTTTGTTTCTGAGCGCTTGAACTATCGGAAATGTGGTGTTCTTGCGAGTTCATTGCGGCTTATAACACGGTCGTTCGTTTTGTATCGCGTAGAAAAAGAAGTGACGACTGGCTTCGCCTTTCGAAAGTACCGGCGCAATATTGCCTCTCCCTGGCGCGCTCGCGTACTGCTGCTGCTGCTGCTTGCCGGACGCCTTCCTTCAGCGTGTTTTGGGCTATCTTTCTCTCTCCGTTTGTGTGTGTGTGAGCGCGCGCGTACGTGTTTTGTAAGCGCTTTACGTGTGCGTGCGTGCGTCCGTGCGTTTTTTCTGAGCGCTTTGTATGTGCGTGCGTGCATGTTTTTTGTGCGTGCGCGCGCGCGCGTTGCTGTATTGTGAGCGTTTTGCGCATGCGCGCGTGCTTCTATGCGGGTCTCTATGTGCTTGCGCGTGCGTGCGTTCGTGCGTGTTTTGTGAGCGCTTTGTATGTGTGCGCGTTCCTGTTGTGTGAGTGCTTTGCATGTGTGCGTGCGCGCGCGCGCGTTGCTTCTTTGCGAGTGTTTTGCGTGTGCGTGCGTTCGTGCGTGTTTTGTGAGTGCTATGTATTGTGCGTGCGTGCGTGTTTTGTGAGTACTTTGCCGTGCGCGCGTGCTTGTATGCGGGTCTCTGTGCGCGCGCGTGCGTACGTCCGTGCGTGTTTTGTGAAAGCTTTGTCTGTGTGCGTGCGTGCGTGCGCGCGCGCGCGTGCGTGTTTTGTGAAAGCTTTGTCTGTGTGCGTGCGTGCGCGCGCGCGCGTGCGTGTTTTGTGAGATTTTTGCGTGGGCGCGCGTGCTTGTGTGTGGGTGTGTATTGCAAAGGTCGGTAGTTTTACACGCAATAAACCTCTTCAAAATTGGTGCAGCGGCTGTCCCCGCGCTGAAAATCGAGTTTGGTGTCGAGCCACCCTGGAAGCCACCCTGGCATATATGGCGGCGCCGGAGGACCAGTGGAATGTGTAAGTTTTCTCCTTTTTCCCTCCTTTCCCTGATGAATCAACTTCCTTGACTGTTATTGTGAAGTAAACGTTTCATCAACAGCATAAATACATGAATCAGAAACCCGGAAAGTGTGTTTCACGATTGCACTAATTTCGGTCGTGAAACGTGTACCTTGGGTTAGCCCACATTTCCTTGAAGTAGGTAACTGCTTATGGAGGCGGCGGCGGGCGAAATGCTGCCGCCGCTTTTTGTCCACACAAAAAAACGTTTTGCCAACAAATGCAAAAGCGCCCGTGTCCCGTGCATTGGGGGCACGTTGAAAAGCCCCTGGGGGTCAGAATCAATCCAGTCACCCGCTATCGCGTGCCCCTTAATCAAATTGTTGTTTTGACACGTAACACTCCCGAATTCAAGGAGACAACTGCTTAAATTGTGAATAGCTGGTTATTTGCGATGTTCCGCATATGTAGCAATTGGTTTCAGCAGCTTTTAATTATTTGAAGATATGAAGTGCTAAGCTTTAGGTCGCTCTGGGTGGTTCGCATGCCCGTCGAAAATTGTCCCCTATAGCCCAATTATAACTCGTAAAAATGGAATTTATAAGGCATGCCCTCGCACTTGAGAATGTGTTTGATTGAGCTGGAGGTTTAGATTGAGAAAGTTGCAGTGAGTCCCATACAATTTTTTTATGCTTTATCAGTAGGAGTGTCAAAGTGTAAAAAAAGCGTATCTGTGTGTAAATTGTTGAAAGCGAGTCGGGGTGCAGGTGTGCGTGTGTGTGTAAGACTTCGCTCCTCGAAAGGGCAGGACTTGAGTAAAGTGACCTGTTGAACAACACTTTGCAATGTGGTGAACATGGTTTAAATAATGGATTTGAGACCTGCAAGGAGTTGCGACATTCTGACGCATTGCTCTTGCATTTACCACGCAGTTGCCACGGAATTGTATGACTCACTGGTGCAGTTTGGCCATAATTGGCAAGGAAACACAATAATTAATCAAATTTGCTTCATTCACACTATTTATAGCCAGCATAGTAGCACATGTCACTAGTGTGATCGAGTGTAGATTTGCAATGTGGTACTAAGATTAGTCATTAAATTCAACTTAGCCACTTTCATAGCTGGTAATAAACTTAGAGAGCACTAAAAGAAATATTAAACAATGGAAATACCGCTGGCACAGCACTGACAACAGTGTATGAGCAGGCAAGCGTATATGTGTGTGGAAATTTCAATGCAATAAACTTTCACTGCAGCATCTGTGGTATGAGTTTTTTTTCTCAGTAAGCTGTACCGAGTCCATACTTTGATTTTTCTCTTGCCAACCAAAATCAGCTTTATTGCCAATGATCTTGTCTCTCGTTCTGGTAGAATTTGTTTATGCGGAACTTAAAATATCATTTCTTGCAGGCCATCCAGATGACAGCCTCACAATTCCCAGCCTTTGTGCTCTCCATCAGAAACCCATCAGGAGCAAGCCACTTAACGCCTTCAGACAAGACAACATTGTAAGTAGATATAGGCGTGTAGTCTAATATTCTAAACCAAGTTTCCATTTAATACTGTGAGGCTCCTTTGGTAGCCTTAGGTTGATATTTTGTGCAGCTGTGTGTGCAGTTTTTATATATTGCCGATGGTACAGTGCACATTGCAGATATGACGACTCCGAAGTATATACTTGCAATTTCATCATTGCCTTTCATAATGAAGTTTTTGTTTTGTGCAAAGATATTCAGAGATTGGGGCATTTCAGCATCATATTCTGTATTGTGCATTCAGTGCTCATTTCAAGTTACCCTGCTCCTACCAAAGTATTTGCGGGAAAGGAATATTTGTTTACCCTCTGCAATGCGCTTCTTATTTGCTCATTGCATCAAACTCCTCTACCTTTAATTCTCAAATGATTATCACAACGTCATAATTTCGGCTGTTCTTATTGTTTTGAAAACAGATAAAATCAATGCTTTATTGCTATCTAGACTGCAAGGGAATTCAAGAAATTGCAAGAAACCGTGGCTTCTTATGGTAGCTGAAAACCTCTTTACAGCAAACCATGTGCCTATTTCGTTTACTGAGAGCTGCTCATGAAATTCACGAAAATGTTTGATTTAACACAACCATTACAGGAGAACAGAAAAAAAAGATTAACAGGAGCACTTTTCACGTGGATGCAATGATTTTGTATATTCTCCAGGTGGGAAAATGTACATTTAAGAGAGAGACTTGGAATCAGAGAGAGTGGGGCGGGGAGCCAATTTGGAGCCATTGTGACTCGTGCATGCAGTGGCAACACAGGATGAGAAATAGTTGCTGCACTGCGGTCTAGTAAATGGGTCAGCACTTAAATAAACTCCCCCACAGTGAGGGGGGAACGTAGGATATGTTATCTAATAAAGATGGTGCTTTTAGGAGACAGCAGGAAATTATTTGGCTCTAGTTGAGCAGCTACAATATGAAGGACCACGTAAATTGTAGGAAGCCAACATAAACTGAGTAGAAGGACGTACGTCACTGTTCAGGGGCGCGATCTTGTACGCGTTCCAAAATGGAACGGAGGCGGTCCGTTCCATCGAGCCGCACATGATTGGTCAATTTGATCGTCACGGTTCAAATTGATCAATCGTGTGCAACTCACGGTTCAAATTGACCAATCGTGTGCGGTTCGATGGAACGGACCGCCTCCGTTCCATTTTGGAACGTATACAAGATCGCGCCCCAGAGCACGAAGTAGGAATTCGGACCATCAGGAAGGATTGTAAGTATAAATAAGGGAATAGTACTTGTCACTGTATTGCCGAGCTAACACATTGCAACAAGGGCAAAAAATAGTTGACAGGACGTTCTATATTTTCCAGCGAAATGTGCTGAAACACTTATTCTTACTCAGTGAGTAAAGAAATATACAATAAATAAAAATAATTAAGTATACAGAAACGGCCTTATAGGCTGCAGTGGAGAGTTGGACATTGTTTTTTTTATTTATTTATTTTATTTAAAAATACCCTCAGGGCCATATGGCATTAAAGAGGGGAGTGGTTACAGAGTAGTAAAGAAAGACAAATCAAACAAACCAGTGCAGTGAGTTCTGGTAATACAATAATTCTCCTGATTATACAATGTTAGCTAATGTTTCGCGAAAAAGTTTGTTATCGGTGATGGCTACGATACTTGAGGGAAGGTGGTTCCATTCCTGCGATGTACGGGGGATGAAAGACTGTAAAAAAGACTTCGTGTGACATGAATCAATACCCACCTTACTGCGATGATCGACGCGGTTTGAAATGTATTGAGGCCGCATTATCAAGTCGTCGTGAAGCGTGGTGTGATGGAAAATTTTATGAAATAGCGAAAGTCGGGCGACTTTGCGGCGGTTAGCTAACGGAATAAGTGCTAGGTTAGTTTTCATTGAGGTTATACTCGCGGTACGGTTATAGTTAGAAAGAATGAAACGGGTAGAGTTATTTTGTACTAGTTCAAGTGAGATAATGAGATTAACGTGACTGGGATCCCATATTGCAGATGCATATTCAAGTTTCGGGCGTATTAGAGTCTTATAAAGCTGTAGTTTTAAAGTAGGTGGTGTTTTCGAAAAGTTGCGCCGTAAGTACCCAATCATGCGATTAGCATTGTTAATGACGTACTCTATATGAATGGTCCAATTTAAGTTATTCGTAATGTGCACACCGAGATATTTATATGACATGACGAAATCTAAGGTAACGTTGTTAAGATGATAGGTGCTAGGAGTAGAATTAGATCTGGATACGCGCATTATTTTACATTTCTTAATATTTAATTCCATCAACCACTTCCCGCACCAGTCAACCACATTATCCAGATCAGATTGGAGTGTTAAAGTATCATCAGAGCTGTTAATTTCCCGGAAGATAACACAATCATCTGCGAACAGATGTATGTTAGAGGATATTGTAACAGTTAGGTCATTAATATAAATAAGAAATAATAGTGGTCCCAGCACAGACCCTTGTGGTACACCTGATTGTACTTCAGTAAGTGGAGAGTTATGACCGTTAGCAGTGACGAATTGGAAACGGTTTGTAAGGAAATGCTCTATCCATTTTAAAAGGTTAGGGTCAATATTTAGTAAGCTCAGTTTAAAAAGTAGTAGGTTATGGCATACTTTATCAAATGCTTTACTAAAATCCAAGAAGACACAGTCAGCGCAGGATGAGCGATCTAGGATACGATGCAGCTGATAGGTGAAGGATACTAGTTGAGTTTCGCAGGAATATGATTTTCTAAAGCCATGCTGTGCTGTAGTGAAGTATGAGTTAGAGTCTAGAAAGTTTGCCAGATTGGTGAAAACTACATGCTCTAACAGTTTACAACAACTGCTTGTAAGGGATATGGGTCATTAGTTAAGAGGTGAGTTTCTGGGGCCGGATTTAAAGATTGGAACCACCTTCCCAATTTTCCATTCCTTTGGAAGCTCACATGAGTTCAGGGATTGTTGGAAAATTTTTGCCAGTATCATGGAGCTGAAGAGGCTAGTGCTTTTAAGGAATTTATTGTTAATGCAATCGAAACCAGGTGATGAATGATACGGTAAGCTATCTATTAGCTTGTTAATGCCAGGTACTTCAACAATTACAGGATGCATTGTTAAGTATTTGTACTGGTATGAGTTAGGAGGTTCAACATTGCCAGTTTTCGAAAATTGGCTTGTAAATGAATCGTTTAGTATGGTCGCACATCTGTTCTCGGAAACAGCATTTCCAGATGAATCTTCTAATGAAATAGCATTATTAGTTGCTGGGTTTATTATTTGCCAGAACTTTTTAAGATTTGTTTTTAGTATTTCGGGTAGTGTACTAGACAAGTAGTTGTCTTTAGCAGTTTTTAGAGCTGCTATATAGATATCTGAGGCGGATTTATAAGCTGCCCAGCGCGCATCGGAGGGGGATGATTTCGCTAAGTGATAGAAGCGCTTTTTCCGGTTAGATAAGCGCTTTAGATTACTGGAATACCATGGCGCTTGCGCATTTGTAATGATTGTGCGGTTAGGGATGTATTTCTCAGTTAATCTGTGAACTGTACTTGCAAACAAATCCCAGTTAGATTGGACTGCGCGATCGTCTAAATGTTTAACGAAATAGTCATAGAAATGAGACAGTTCATTATTTATTGCTACGAAGTTAGCTTTCCGATAATCGCGTATAGTTTTCCGGTGTTTGGACTTATTAGGGATAGGAGCGTTAATTATAAAGTTGAGCGAGAGGTGGTCACTAATTCCTGGTAAGTATGTGATATGAGAAGCGAGGTCAGCATGTGTTGTAAGTACCAAGTCGAGGGTGTTAGCTACATTATTTGAAACCCTGGTGGCCTGAGTGACTAACTGTGCGAGAGAAAAAACGGAGCATAAATTAAGAAAGTCATCAGCTTGTTGCGAGAATGGCGAAAGACGTTATGGTAGGGTGTTCCACATTATGTTTGGATAGTTAAAATCCCCTAGCGAAAACAAAGGTTGGGAAGGAAAACGAGAAGATACCATGTTGATAGTGTCATGCAGTTCGTTAATAAATGTGGGGGGTGAAGAAGGGGGCCGATAACAAGTGCCAAGAATCAGTTTAGAGTTACCTAGAGTTCATATAACCCATGTTATTTCTAGAGCGCTGTTAATTTCGATAGGTGATGAAGGTATGTCTTTTGAAACGGCAAGCAGCACGCCTCCTCCTCTACGCTCGGTGCGGTCACAGCGATAAATTGTAAACTGGTGCGCATCATGAAATATCTCCGAGTCAAGCACATGCGCGGGCAACCAGGTTTCAGTTAAGGCGATTATTTTCGCACCGAATGTATATATCATGGATGAGAGAGAGAGTTGGGCTAGATGCAAGTACTGCTTTGCTACTGTAATGCAGGGCAGGTGAGAATGCAATTGGGGGTTTTTCATTTTCGTCTGTTGAGCACTCTCTCTGTACAATAGTACTCTTCGTCCCGTAGTGTATAAATGTTTCGTTAAAAAGAATTATTTTCTCATGCCTTGAGCATAGCAGTCTTATTGTGTCTTCTCCCATGAAGTCTTCTGCTGCAGTGCTTCTGAAGTGTAGTGCACAACTGCATTGCAGGATTTTATATTGCGAGTTTTATATTGCGGTCACATCCATGCTCGTGGAGAAATGCCCATTGCTGAGAGATGTCGTTGGTAGAGTCTTGACATTTTATGCTCTTTTTTCTATAGTGAGAAGGGTACTAGCCTACTGTATATTCATTTTTGCTTCTATGCCATATTGTATTCACGATGACTTAGTCATCACGGTTTCTAAATTTGAAAACTGGAAATTTTGCCTCCGTTTCATTTGTCATGCCCAATTAAGCTGTGCCTTGTGTTTGGTCACAATAATTAGGAGTGTTGTTTTCAGAAGCTTGTTGCCTTATCAAATTCCCCGCAGTGTATAGGATCGTAATGAAATGTCAACTCTCTTGATTCTGTTCTTATTTTGCTAATGCAGGAAGCAGGATTCCAGCACAGTCATCTCCTGCACTTATGGTCAAGATGCTCAGACAATGGAGTCCCTGTTCCTTGTGGTTAACCGTGAACAGTATTCTCGCTTTTATGAAAGCTAAAGGTGATTTCCTGCATAACTTACAATTTTGCAGCTCAAATGTGTACACTTTATTCTAATTTGAATCAACTAATATATGCTGTTTAATACTTTTATACTGTTTGATACAATCATTTTTTGTTGGAGAATATCAAGCGTGATGTTTAACATTTATTTACGCATGACTGGCTGATGCATGATGGCCTGTGTTTAAAAAATGTGAACTCACACACTTGAAGCTTCATTCAGTAACCAGAGTATGGCTGATTTATTAGACATTATTTGCTCATTTATGTACTTGTGCTACAAGCCCTGATCTTGCATTATCGCACCAAGTACAAATAATTTAGAAATTGGCAATGTATGAAACTGAGAAATTCTAACTTGTTAGTATAGTTTCACATGTGTTCTCTTTGTTGTTGTATTTGTGCCCCCCCCCCCCCTATGTAATACCCTCGGTTGCGAGGGCCTTTAGGGGTATTTTGTATAAATAAATAAATAATTAAATAAATAAATAAATAAATAATAAATAAATATTAACTTCATCCGCATGTGGCCAGTAGAGTACCTTAATGAACAGTGGTTTGTTTTTATAAGGCCGCCATTGATACGGCACTTCGCACCTAAACAGTAATAAATGTGGCATATTTAGGCTTTTTTCTTGCAGTAGAAAAAAAGCATTTTCAAGCAACATAATTTATAACAGACCATGCAGTGCCTTCGCATTACAAAATTTAAGGAAACCAGAATTGTAATTGGAAAATCTGCTACGCAGCATTTTTAGCTCAGAGAACTCTATTTATATTTGAAAAAAAATTATTTAGGCGGGAAAAAAAATTTTCTTGCTCAAGGAACCTTGTTGAGGAGCGAAAATTCATCTCAATGCTCCTGGATCAAACCTTATTTAAAGCAAGTTCGTGTGTGAAACATACGTTGTTTCAGTATATAAAGAATGTGGGCGAGTCAAGCTTTATATCGACTTTCCAAATCAGCTTTTCACAATGATTTGCCATGACATTGGTGCACAAAATAACAGGTGTGTTTCTTGTGTGCCTGCTCTGCATTTCATGTACTTCCCTAATTGACCTTTACAAACCAAAACTAGAATTTTTGTACCTGAAATTTAATATTGAAAATTTGTTCCTTTAAGTGGCACCAAACTCGGGCTGTTTTAGTGTTACCATATGTACAGGTTGTTTCAGTTAACTTAAGCTACAGGTTGTTTCAGTTAACTTAAGCTAAACTTTAAATATAAGCAAATGCTACGTAGCTGGACAGAACCAAGGTAATGTTTGCCGTCGCTTGGAGATACTCCGAATATTTGTTGTATTCCGCCTAATTAGATAAATACACCTAATTGTTTATTCAACTTCTCAATTATTATAATTCGATGAAAGGTGTCAATGAGTAAATTGTAGAGCAACATGAGAAACTCCCAATATAGCTTTCCGTTGCTCAATCCGTGCAACATAGAATTGTTTTTCCGATCGTGAATGAAACCCGCGAATACACGAAAAATTGTCGTCCGACTGGCCGGTCGAGGCACTTTATGTGTATTCGCGGGTATCTTTCACGCTCGGAAAAACACTTTTGTGTTGCACGTATTTAGCAACAGAAAGCTGTATCGGGAGTTTCTCATGTTGCTCTATACAATTTTCTAATTGACACTTGTCATCTAATTAAAATAATTGAGAAGTTGAATAAACAATTAAGTCTAATTATCTAATTAGGCGGAATACAAAAAATAGTCTGAGTATCTCCAAGCGACAGCAAACAACATTACCTTGGGTCTGTCCAGCTACGTAGCATGTGCATATTTTTAAAGTTTGTCCCAAGTTAACTGAAACACTGTATATAGGACAGATTTGATCAGTTATATTGAAAAAAAAACATATTTTTGTAGGAATTGAAAATTTTCATGTACTTACAAATGTATTTGGGGATTGCATGTTTTAGGTTGTTACATATGTATTATGTAGTTATGTATTCTAGCATGGAATAAATATATTTACTTTCCTTGAAAATGGAGTATCATATATGTCTTGCTGGTCTGTATTACATTTTATATGGATATGTAAATCGTAATAAACATTGATGTAGATATACACGCTCCGAAGTTATCGTTTGCTAGGTTGCATTTGTGCAGTGAAGACAGGTTTGGCCCTGAATTACTAATATATATTGTGATCCACACGTATAAATGTTGTGTATATGCCTATCGAAGCTTCAAGCTTGGCTATCAGACGCCGTGTTTGGTAGCTGAACTTGAACCTTCTGGCACACACGAGTTATGCGTGGATCGCTCTACATAGTCGTAATTCAAGGCATGTACAGCTGAGCCTGCCTTCCGTATACTGTAGAAATAAAAGGGTGTACGCCCTTTCAACACCTATGAAAATGGGTGTTAATGAGAACTAACACCCTAACACCCTTCATAATTTTGTCTGGACACCCTTCCTCTAGGGTGCTATAATAGCACCCCAACTGTAGGGTGTAGGAAACAGCACCCTTGGGCTGTCCGTCTGGCGACAAACTGATTTACACCCTTAAGGATGTTAAAATGTTTGGTGTGTAGTATACCATCATGCCCAGGTGAAACATCATTTTGTACCTTACGAATTAATGAAGCTATTTCGTGAGTAGTAGTTGGCATAAGCGAAATAGAATTTTGTAAGGGAGTGATTAGATTAGAAAGTGCGTCTGACACTGATGTTGTCTCCGACGTACATATAGAATCTGCTACATTAATGAAAAAATGATTGAAAGTGGTAGCGAGATCAGAGCCTGTAAGCTTACCATTGACTGTCATAACAGTAAGGGGCGAGTCTGAATTACATTTATTAGTTAAAAAGGTAATTTCAAGCCAAACTTTCCTACTGTCAGACTGTACTTTTGTAAACCGATAAATATAGTAAGTAGATTTAGCTACTTTTATCTTCTGGTTAAGTTTATTTCTGTATTTTTAAAATTCAATGAGGGTGTTGGCATCACAGCTCCTGAAAAACTTGACACAAATGGTTTTTCGTCTTAATTATTTTGTGTAGTTCCCGAGTCATGCAATGCTTTTTAAATTTCTTGCAAGTTTTAATTTCTTTTAGTTTAAAGGAATTGTTGTAGCACCAAAGAAACTGTTTAATAAATGCAGCATATGCTTTGTTTACGTCAGTTATGTCGTACACATTATCCCAATGTGCACTTTCAACTAATGTTTTGAACATACTCATCGTGTTAGCATTAATTACTCTGTATAACCGTGGGACCTTCATATCTATGTCGTGTATGACAGGCAGGATGCAAAATATTGCCAAGTTATCGCTTATGTCATAGGAGAGGACACCAGAGAGAATGTTATTAGATTGAACCAGATTTGTAATACATACGTCTAGTAGACTACTTGTTTCAACAGTTACCCTTGTAGGTAGATATACAATTGCAGCAGGCAAAGGATGCAACGGTATTATTGAATTGCGTTGCACATAAATCGTTCGACAATAAGTTAATATTTAGGTCACCCATAATAATAAATACGCTTGCGGTAGAAGTCAGATACACCATTAAATTTTCTAGGAAGTCGAAGAACATTGCAATATTGGAATTGAATTTTCTGGGAGGTCGGTATATTGCAACGACCACTACATTTTTAGTTGATACAGTAATGCATTCTAGATTAGAATCTACTACACAAAATTCATCTATTACAGAATGCTTTTACAATTTACCGCCCTTGTAGTGAGGCCTTAATAATCCATTATAAGTGTAATTGTCAAAGTGAGGCTGATCCTCACGGGATGTTAGCCATGTTTCTGTAAACACCAAAACATCAAATTTATGCTTTATGGACGCAAAAAGCAAGTTGAGATGGTCACCCTTGTGTTTGATACTACGAGCATTGAAATGAATAGCACTGAGCCGTTTCTCTACAGAGCCAAGCTTTGTTCTGAAGCCTTCAACATTATAGGCAGCACAAGTTGGTTCGCCGCTCATGGTGACGCGACAGTCCATCTTAGGAAATGGACCTCACCTAGTCATTTTTTCCAGATCACCATGATCAGTGATCCTCAGAGCGTCAGTCAGTTCACTTTGACGTGCGAACACTTTACTCCCAATAGTCCAGACATACTTCTATGACACTAATTTCCAGCGTGCAATGACGGAACCTAACAACTGCTTATTAAACTGAGGTAGATTCTTATTAATATAGACCGCCCCTCCATCCGAGGAACCAAGCATACTGTTATTAAGTCTCTGTTTCCTTGCCTTAGAAAGGAACGTGTTCCTATTTTCTCGTCGAACAAAACGAACTATAATGTTTGTCTCCTCCGAGTTCCGAGTGGGAATGCGGTGACATGTATCCATGTCTAATTCACTGACTGGTTCGCCAACAACTTCACCGGTTTTTTTATGACGTCAACAGGCTCTGCGTTCGCCTTGACACCATTTACTTCCAAATTGTTGAGCCTCGTGTACTGCTGTAGCTCTTCAACTTGTCGTGTCAACCGCTTGTTCTCGCTCCTCAACACTTCATTACACTTAACAAGTTCGCTGAGTTCCTTTCTCAGTGCCTTAACCTCAGAGGTGATCTTCGTCTCATCGCAAGTGTCGCTGAAGAATTTCACGCTCTCTTTTACAGAACGAATTTCTAATCTCAGCTCACAAAACAGTGATGCGTTTATTTAGGAATACCATCGATTCTTTAACAGCAGCCACAGTTGTGCCTAGTCACCATCAGCCTATCTGCGACGTATTGTTTCTTCCCTTTGTAGCTAAGGGGGGGGGGGGAGGCACACGTTAAGAACTGCCGTAAAGTTCTATACATACCGTGGTTTACACAATACGTCCAGCTTTGTTGTATCATAGCAGCAGATCACATAAACTGTGTACTATTTGTTCCGTAATGTGGAAATTTGGGCGAGTTGGTGATTCATCATTATATCGTATTGGTGAAGCAGCGCACTGACAAGGACAAAGTGGAGAGACAACAGAATACACGACACGGTGCACTCGCAACTATTTTATTTTAGAATGAACACTTCATCTGTGTATGCCCGCGCACCCTCCAACGTCAAAGATGTACAAGGTCAGATTCACAGCACTTTTACAAAACATATATCGGCGCACACTCGGGTGTCAAAGATAGGCAACATATCTTACACGCTGTGCAATCCTATCGTAATCGTTGTACCCCTAACACATTCATTTTTACAAATCTAATCTAGTGACCTTCCAAAAAGGCGACCTCACTATGGCTCAGAAGAACAGATGGTTAACTTATACATCCCTCTTTTCTCTTGTAAATGTGAAAAGCTTCCACTAATTCCCTGGTCAGCTGATCCTTATGGTGCGAAAGAATTGTAGTGTCATCGTACTGCGGTGAGCACCCATGCCGTGCACAATGCCCTTTAATGTGGGAATGAATGTTGCCCCTCATTGATCTTTTGTGTTCCATAAGTCTTGTGTTCACACACCGTCCCGTTTGGCCGACATACACTTTTACACAAGATATGGGAAAACAATACACAACAGATGATCTGCACTTGACAAATTCCTTTGTATGATTATTCGTGCACCTATATCTATTTCCTTTTATATTTGTTGAAACTTTACGATCCAGTCCGGCACAAATTTTACCGAGTTTGTTAGGAGCTGAAAAAGCTACTTGTAGACCATCCATACCTCCTACCTACGTTTTTAAAGGTTATGCGCAATCTTGTGCACATATGGAATTGACACAATTGTTCTGCTGTCATTCACTTTCCTACTGGGCTCCTTCTGTTAGCCATTGCGTACATAACGAGTCAACTGATAGGCTGATCTACAAAGCACACGTTTTTCGGAACCTGCATTCTTTAGCCTAATAACTTGTTCGCCGAAACTTTCCTTAATTTTTTCCGGGCAAGACTGGGTTATGGCCAATCGCAGACAAGAAAAAGCTATGCCGCTTTTTACTACTTTTTAGTGTCCCGAATTATAGCTAAGTAAGGGCTTTTCTGATCGCGGATTGTATGACCAGCAAACGTGGTCTAACGTTGTAGTTAATGCGATGTCCAAAAACTGTAGCTTGCCATTTTTTGGCAACTCGACAGTGAAATCCAGTCCTTGGCTGTTGTCCTTGAACACTTTCAAAACTTCTTCCACTCTTCTGTCTAAAACACCATATTCAACTATTGCCAAAAAATCATCCACAAAACGGAACACCCTTAATGTAAGGTCGTTAAGCTTTGAATCAATTTCCTTGTCAATGTTTCCTAGAAAAATTGTGGTGAGTACCGGAGCAACTTTTGAGCCTATACATATCCCGGACCTCTGTCGGTACTTAACATTATTCCACAGTACAAAAGTGGACTCAAGGTAAAGGTACAGGTAAAGGGTACAGGTAAAGGGTAAAGGGCTCAAGGTAAAAGGTAAAGGGTTCAAGAAAGGTACTAACGGACACGCCACATTTGTTGACAAATTCCATCTGATCGTTGTCTTCCGTTATACATTGCCTTACACTCGCTAACAAGGGACCATGCGGAATGTTATAATACAAATCTTGTACATCTACGCTGAAAAAACTGCACCATCCTGGCCTCTGAACGCAATGCTGTCGGAACATTAAAAGGCATACCTGACGCGGGCTGGTGAAAAGTTCTTTTTTACAAGTATCTCAGATTGCAGGGCGAAAACGAAGACAGTCCTTGACTAAATGCTCTAGGGACAACATTGGTGTTGCCTTCCAAATACTCGATGAGGCTTTTGTGCTCTGAGTCTGCTATCTGCTGTGCAGCCAAGTACTGCGCGGGTATTGTAGTACCTAGAAAGGCGTCGTTGGCTTGGAGCAGGGGGTCATTGGGAGCACGTGATAGGCAGTTGGCGTCAGAGTGCTTCCGTGCCGAGTTGTATACACGACGGTAATGCCAAATTCCTGGAGTCTAAGACACCATCCTGCTAGCCGTTCTGTCCTTTAAATTAGAGAGCCAGCACAAGTCATGGTGGCCACGAGAGATCTCCGCTGCTATCGCTTGATCATGGGACAGCGTTTTTTACTTTGACTTTAGTCGATGATTGCGTCGTGGTGGATCAGGAAGTCCACGCCGAGAATGACGTCTCGTGAACACTTTTGAAGGATAGCGAAGTGGCATGGTAGGTCCTGTCAAGAATGGCAACTCTTGCCGTGTAGATTCCACTTGGTGTTATAAAGTGTCCTCTAGCTGTTCGAATTTGGGGGCTTTCCCATGCAGTTTACCATGCTTGCGTCATGTACCAATATAGACATGTGAGGGGACAGCATCAATATCGCGTGCATGCACCGTTCATGCTAACCGCGGCTTGTATCCGGCGTGGGAGCGACTCGTAGAGCGCTTCTGTGAAGTCCTTCTTCTCGCCGAGACATTGCCATTCGCCGGTTAGGGCGAGTCACAGTTCGTCAGCACTGGCGGCTCCCAGATTCATGTGGGACATGTTTCGCTTAATTGCTCCCCACACGTTTTCGATGATGTTGAAATCCGCGCCTTTTGGAGGCCAGTCAAGCGTGCGAACAGCACGTTCTTCCAGGAGCTCTCGCACATCTCTAGCGGTGAGTACTGGGCTGAGATCTTGCTGAAACCAGAAGCATCCATCTTGAGATGGTCCATCCGGAGCGTACGAAAGCAGTTGACCATCGAGAATTTCGCAGTAGGCCTCAGCTGTGAAAGATGGGGACAGCCGCACTAGCGGGCCGAGGCCATCTTTGTTTACTGCTCCCCAGACGTTTACAGCACACCGGCTGCTGCTGGGGATTTCAGAAATATATCCAGGCTCGTATCTGCACAAAGAGAAGGGAAAAAAATGTGGCTCTATGAGGGAAGCGTGTTGTGCGTCTGGAGAAATATGGCCAAACAATAATCATCAAAAGACAGATACCAGCAGTTGCATGGCCTCCAAACGCGGCAATGTTGGTCCCACCTCGACGAAAACGTGCATCATCAGAGATGATCACTTGCTTCCAGTCTTCCGCCATCCAATCTTCATGTGCCCTGGCAAAAACAAGATTCTGGCGTTTTTTCCGCTGCGTCAGCTGTGTTGGGCGGCAATAAACCCATTAAGTCCGGCTTCTCGCAGGCGCCTTCTTACTGTCTCTTCACTGACTTGAAGGTCGAGAGCAGTCTTAATTTGTTGGACGCTCAGCGCCTTGCCGCGAGGCCACCGTGGCAAGCGCGTCTCGCTGCGCGGCAGCGCGATAAGATCTCCCGCGCTCTCCGAACGCGCGATAAGATCTCCCGCGCTCTCCGAACGCGCGAGCAACACCTCGCGCGCTCGTTGTTTCATGCGAGAGACGACGATCGTCGATTGAAAACCCGGCGCGGACCGGTGACGGTCCGGTTGTGATGGCTCCGTGACGTCACCCTCGCCGCTCTTGATTGGTTCATCTCGCGGCACGCGGCATTTGCCGCAGAAATGGCATAGAGTAACATACGGATTACAAGAGTGGCCACTCCAGCCTAAAAGCGGCCGAGCTACGCAGCTTCATGCCGCCCGCTAGAGGGTAATACAACACTCCCTGTCTCCAAGGGAACGCGCGTACTAGTTATCTACTGTAGTAACTTTTCTATAGTGAACTATACGTCTACTTGTCTATGTGGCTGTAGACGTAGACGTTATCAACGGGATCAGCCGGCCGTGCGCGGTTGATGATAAGACTAGTATATAGGCTGTGTTCCAATACTCGCCTAAGACGGCAAAGTAGACGGCTAAGTGGACAGCGGCCATCTTAAGTCTCGTTCCAATTCTCACGAAGGCGTCAAAGTCGACAGCTTCGCGAAGACAGCATCGAAGCGAGAAACGATGCAGGCTACTTTCCTGTCCAAACAAGATGGCGGCTGAACAGGATGCTTGTAACGCCGACAGGAAGGTCGTCTGCGCACAAGAAAACGTAGACGTGCCTTCTTACGCCCTTAATGTAAGTCACATCGTATTTTTCATAGGTTCGCAGGCGCAAGGACTTAAAATACACAAATAATGCGTGCTTTTCTCAACTTTTTCTTGTCGCCGCGAGGTGGCGTCTCGTCGCAGACGCGTCTTCCATACGTCATCCAGACGGTTTGAAACGCGTTCCATTACATGGCCTCGAAGCTATCTTGGCTGTCTCCTTAGCTGTCTACGTAGACAGTCTCCGATGCTGGCCAGAATTGGAACACACCCATAGAATAAAGAATAACGCATCGCTACAAAATATCGGCCATGGCGTGATCAGGCAAGGCGACGCTACAAAAGATGTGCGATAACGTCTGCGTGGTGTTTGCTGGGTTCGTCTGCCAGAACGTCTGTCTGCTTGGCTGCTGCTTGGTAAGAAGGCCTTCATTACGTTCGTTTTTCCCTTCATTACTTTGCAAATTGCTTATGTATTTGTCACTTCAGCCGTAAGTTGACATTTGTCGCATTGTGCTGTTCGGCGCAGAGAGCTTTTTGTGTTCTTCACTTCGCACATGATGTTCGTCGATTGCTTCACATTATGTAAGAAACTGCAATTTGGAATGCTGCACAGCACGTTTCCGAGAAAATCGTTTCTTGGCGCGAGAAAGTGAGTCGGCACACGCCGGTATACGTAGTCTGAATTCAATGCACGTGTGTGCAATTGTGTGAAAGAATGCAGTTATGCTTAGGGTCGTTATTCGTGGCGTGCGCTTATTGCTTGAAGCCTTTGTTACGAGCCGAATTTATAGAGAACTTGCGAATTGAGAAGAATGTTTGTGAGCTGTGGCTACGACGTATTCTGAATAAACACTCCTGCCTCAGTAGCGCATGCATGGCACCGAAGGTTTCCGTTTTTTTTAGCTGCGACAATTGCACGTGACGCTTTTCGCGAAAGGGCGATCTGAAGTGCGTAGATGAAAATTTGTGCGAAGGCGGGAGCGAAGACATAACCAATACTTTTTTTTTTTCAGGTCATGCCGACCATAGTCAAGTACGACAGGAATTACTGCTGTGTTGCGAGGTGCAGTAACAACGGCAGGACAGGGAGAGAGCGTGGTTGGCTGACAACTGCAGTGAGCAGCCTTCATTCCTTGTTTGCTATGCAACCCGAAACTACCACTTAATAAGAAAGGTTAGGCTTCAAATGACGAGCGTTGTTTTCCTGTTTAATGCCAATGCTGTCTTCTGCAGTTTCACTGTTCTGTGGGGTTTTTCATAATATCCCTTGTGTATTTCTTTTGTGAAATTTATTTTCAACATATGGCACCTGTGTTGGCATGTATTGCACTTTGCAGTGCAACCATCTTTCTGTGCTTGCGTTCATTGAACGTTGCGTAAAAAAAGTGTGCATGTGCTTACTGAGAATATGACTTGAAAACAAAATGTTTCGTCTCTACCAATACTTCTCATGTTTATTTAAAATGTCTGCATAAACACACAGTGGCATCGTGTGCTTGCTGCTGTGGCGGTACAGCTTACACGAAGCTACTCGATGCATGCAAAAAATCGAAATATAGCCTCCGGGACGAGCACTCGCGCGGAAGCAATCTTGGAGGCCGTGTAATTTTTCCAATCACCAGAAGATAGCCTTCGAGATTAGTTTTCCTGCGGTCTGCGTAGATTCCACCCACCCGCTAGGTGCGCTGCGAACCAAAATCGGCCGCAGGGGCCTATGGAAGTGTCCTCTCTTATCCTCGTATGTTACTCTATGGAAATGGGTCTCGAACCCATTTCGCGCGGCTCGCCGCAAAACCCCCAATTCCTGCCGCTTTTGCCGCGCGCGGCATGAAGCGTTGCCGCGCGTTTTTGCCGCAAGCGTGGCCGTACCCTTAGGCGGCATATCTAACGTTGAGGAATGCCTTGAATAGATAGGTCAACTATCTTTCTCCGCTCGTCGTCTCTTCGACATCTGTGTCGATAGAAAACGGATGGAATTTCGTGACATTTCCATGCTTTCTGTCTTCGTATCTCGTTATCAATCGTGCGCGCTACGTGCTCACGTCTACGTCAGGCGAAAACGGCAGGCTTTTCCCGCGCTAGTCACAGTCGCGCATAGCAAATATAGTGACCAGGCCAGGCGTATGGAAAGGATAAAAGGTGCCAAAGATAAAAAAAAAACTATGTGGGCCCCCTTATCGATCGCTAAGATGACTTTGACGGCAAAAGCGGTAATGCATTGACGTCATTTCATTTGCGATCGTTCGCTTACATTTGTGAATTATTTAAATAACTATTCGGTGGTCGTAATTCGGTTTAAGTATTTTCATTCTGTTACGGAGCCTTCAGTTGACCTAATTAGTATGTACTACTCTTTGAAACTCTTAATTAGTCTTAATTTGGCGCGACCAGTATAATCACGTAGTCTCGAATTAATGTTAAGTAGTCTCTATTACTGTTCGCAACCCACAATTACTTTTAATTAAGCGTAATTATTCTTAGTTGCTTAGTAATTCACTTTAGCAAGCTTTAATAAATAAAAGTCTGATATGATGTCCGTGATTTGGTCTTGTTAATTATCCTAATTACTTTTAATTACTCTTTGCGACTCTTAAATACATTGAGCTACTTGGGGCTTAATTCACGTTTACATGCTTTATGGTAGAGGTGTAGTATGCCGCTTGCTGATTTTTGCTACTGCAAGTGTTGTGGAGGATAGTCACATTCCACGGCTAATAAGCCAGTTAAGCCTTTCGCTTTAGAAGGCGCCGATGCCCATTAATGCGCGCGTATGAGCGCATGAGCGCTTACGCTCCATCGCGAACACACGTGCGCACGCGGCGTTTTAGAGAGCGCATTCGCACAGCCCCCCCCCCCCCCCCCCCCCTGTAACAACGCTAAAAGGCACCCAAGGCTGTTCTTTTGGAGCAAGGCAACACCTATTTAGATGCACTGGGGAACGAGGTGAGCTTGCTAGGGAGACCGCGCATGCGCAGACCCTGGCACTAGTTTTCATCGGCGTGTTCCGCCGGCGAAAGGCCACCGGTCCGGCACTCCGAGTTATGTTTGTCGGCTTACGTAGGTTAAACGTAAGCACGTTTGCGGTACGTTACGGTGCGCGTTCTTTCAAGGCTTGTAATTTACCGTACGGTAACGCAAACGTTAGGAAGACGTTATAAAACAGGCCGTCATCTGGTGCCTCATGCCAAACGTATCCAAGCGAAGACAATCCATTAGCAGCCATCCTGTTTTCGCTATGCGGACTAGAGTGACCTGGAATTATGGAGAGTGT
Source organism: Dermacentor silvarum (assembly GCF_013339745.2). Taxonomy (NCBI): domain Eukaryota; kingdom Metazoa; phylum Arthropoda; class Arachnida; order Ixodida; family Ixodidae; genus Dermacentor; species Dermacentor silvarum. The sequence goes on from NC_051154.1 coordinate 412,070,626, forward strand.
CCAAAGTAGAGCACTGCAGGGTCTCGGGCTTACCCGAAAGCCCGGGCCGGGCCGGGTAGGGCAGATTTTTCATGGGCTCGGGCAGGGCTCGGCATGGCATGTGCTTTTTGACCCGGGCCCGGGCCGGGCTCGGACTTTCTGGTGGTGTGCATGTAACGTGCAGCGAGTTATCCTCGCGCGTATCGACTCTGAAAAACCTGCTCCCCGGCGCATGCAGCTGGAAGCTAGCAGTGCTACTCCTGTGTACTTCCCTTTTCTTCTTCCGTCGTATTTTGCGCTGTTTGAACGGAATGTATAAGTCCAGAAAGACCGAAGTCGCCCCAAACCAAAGGATGACATTGTATTCCTTATCTAAATCAATGTAACTAATGCTTTCAGAGTGGTGTAAGCGCGCTCGCGACTGATTATTCAAAGGCGAATTGGTAAAAAGATGACTGGTAAGATAAGATAATTCGTCACGCTGCTGAAATATGGCACTGCGTCCATCCATGATTGCACGCATGTTCTCAACCGGCCGCCTAGCAGCAGCGCATTACGCTGCACCATGGACGAACGAGAAGCTTTCTTTCTCCCTTTTACTCCATCCATGCGCTGCGCTCACGACCGGTTGTGGCTGCGCTTCGGCTAGAGTGTATGAGAATACGGTTGAGTGGGACGAGCGGCTGGGGCGGCGCATGCTTTGCAGTGAGGCGCCCGACGTGGAAAAATACTGTGGCGGCGCTGTGATAGAAGTGGATTGGGCCGCATCAAGGTCGCGCCGTTGGAAACTGCTGGCGATACTGCTCGGCAGGGCCATTATTACTACTTCGCGCGCCGGTATTTGCGTTCAGACCGCTCAAATGGTGTTCATAATTGCATATCACATGTATTTATGCCATAAGAATAAATTCCTTTCCTTCTCTTCTTTATTTCATTTTTTAAAGCCGCTCGGTGATCTTTTTCGGTCTCGGGCCGGGTTGGGGCCGATTTCGAGCCGGGCTCGAGCAACGCCTCCTAAGGGCCCATACGCGCTCAATCCGTACATCCGCCCCGCACGCTTGCGGACCGGGGCGGAAGCCTGTCCGATCGTCTGGACGGGCGGACGCAACTTTGCCATCCGCATGCCTGCTCGTCTCTCATTGGCTGGTACGAGGCAGACGGCGTAGGACGTCATGACGACAAACATGGCGCTTGCTCGAAGCGAAGCGGTGACGCGAGGCCTAGGCTACAGCAGCGTCAGAAACAGTCTATTTTGCTAGTTCTTGTGATCCTTACTAGAGTTATCCAGCACCCACGGAGATAGTCATCGAAGGCAGCAAACCGGTGTACCCTCCCAGGCCTCGTCAGTGTGGCGATCGTCGACAGAAACAGACGGAGCGGAGGAAGTGTGTTGTGTTTGCGCGAGCGTCGGAACAAATATTTCAAGCCGTCGACTTCGTGATTTCTTGTGCCGTGTTTCGCGTGTGCATTACAAACGAGAAGGCCATCACATACACGTGCGTTCCGAGTACGACACATGTTCAGGGCGTGGCGAAGTGAAATGTCCGATCGGCACACAGCGTACGCGACTTGTATGTGTTCTGTGTATGCGGTTCGTTGCCGCGAAGTTGTGAACGCCAGTCCTTTCCAACCTTTAGAAGTGATGACAAGATCAGTAGCGATAAGATTTGTTGATTCGGTATCGCTGTCATTCCTCGTGTGCTATACTGCGTGAGCCTAAAGTCCCTATTATACGTGAGCCGTATTGCCACCTGCGATGCGCCGTGGTGACCGCGACGTTCGAGCTGTGTTGTTGCTGTTACGAAGTGTTTGCAAGATACCAATCGGGATATTCAAGTGTAACAGCTGTACTAGGCGTAAAAGTGCCCGTTTTATGCGATGTGCGTATACTCAGAAGTAGACAGTGCATATGTGTTGCCGATCGCATTTTCTTGTGTAGTACCCCGATAGAGAAGCCCTATCACACCGCCCTTTCAGCTTCGTACATGCGTCGTTTGTTTCAAAAGTTGTTACTGCACTTTTGAAGATGCTTCTATCGGTGAGGGTAATTTAGGGAACATCATAATAGTTACATACGTCAGGACATACTGCGCTGTGCTTAAATGTGGGCGCGCCTGAGCTATGGATGTAAATTTCTAGCAGCCTTGATTTTTATCATGCGGGCAGTGTTGTGAAGAGCAGGAATTTCTAGATTGCACGAAGTGAATAGCTTTATATTTTGTGATGCAAGCGGCTTGCATACTCAAGAATGTTAACTGCTTGGTTTTTGCTGGTGACTAAGCACAGAGTCTGTTTGTGAAAAACACAGTGGTATTTTAGATGAATATGGTATGGATGAGAACTGGATACTTCCTTATGATTAAGCACAGATTTACGTTTCCTGACAAAAAACAACATGCATGTAAAAAAAATAACAAGACTGAAGACAGGTATGGTGATATATTCTGCTAGCAGCCAGCAGAATCGCATGAAAAAAATTTTGCCCAGAGTTCTTCCTCACTGGCTAGCTATGGTCACGTTAGTAATGCAGGCAGAATAAGCTAAACGAAAGTTTGCCGTTGCTGTGTGCATCCACCCTATTTCATTCTCTGGTTGTTTTGGCACGAGCCTTCAGTTTAATGCGAACAATATTTATCACAATTGCCAGCGTTATCTGACTAAGAAGTGCTATACTTTTTATCCTCATGTTCATTCTGCCCACAGTCATTACCAAATATTGCGCGTTAAACTGACTTGAGTCTGTGAAGTATGTCCATTAAGTGTTTTTCTGGTGAACTTTCATCTAGCTGAAAGCGTACTGCTATCTATCATTCATGGATGTAGGACGTTGGACGCTATTAGTGGCCATCTCGGTGATGTTTATTTTGCACAGGCCATGGTTCCACCAACCCGCCGTGGTTGCTCAGTGGCTATGGTGTTGGGCTGCTGAGCACGAGGTCGCGGGATCGAATCCCGGCCACGGCAGCCGCATTTCGATGGGGGCGAAATGCGAAAACACCCGTGTACTTAGATTTAGGTGCACGTTAAAGAACCCCAGGTGGTCCAAATTTCCCGAGTCCCCCACTACCGCGTGCCTCATAATCAGAACTGGTTTTGGCACGTAAAACCCCATAATTTTTTTCATGGTTCCACTCATTAACTGAACAGTTTTCAGCTGTGCTGCCAGACTATGGAAAGAGGAGCCTCACCTCATCATTCTTAAGCATTTTAATGGCCACCGTGCCTTGCGCCTGACAATTAGGCTGCTATCACAATAAAAAGGGTGCCTACTGGCTGTCATGAGAATATTCTGAACAGAAATTTTCAAAATTATGTCAACATTAGTTCTGTGATTGAAGACAGCCAATGAGGACGAACTGGTGGCAAAATTTTCCAAGTGACTCTGCCGGCAGAATATTTGCTCCCTATGTTATATTAGCCGCAATGTTTTGGTCAGTGTGCTGCATTTTTCTTTCACACAAATTTACTACCCAGCCAGATAAGATATTGTCAAACCATCAATTTTAGGGACACTTCTTTATTATTATTATTATGGACACTTCTTTATTTTATCATATTCTTGAAATGATACCCAAGCCCAGCTTAGATTAGCAACATCAGCTTAACGTATGCACGCAGTTGAGTTGCTGCATGTGAGAAAATAAATAATTGTGAAACTAATAGTCATTAATCCAGTAAAAACTTATTTGTATTTACGCATTGATTGTGTAAGTTGTGCTATTCATTTTATGCACACAGTAACACGTAAACACAAATTGTACGCCTACATTGTGTTTACATTCATGTGTGAATAAAACAGCACAACTTCTAATATCAATACATGTCACTACAACTTGACCCCATGAAAGATGCTCTATATGGTACTCAGCTGGTCTTATTTAAACCCCCGCAGGGGCGTCTGCGCAAGCAGGCGTTTGGTGTGTTGCGACACCACGGACCCGAGCACACGAGGGTTGGACCCTCCGCGTGTAGCCGTGCGCGGCTTAGCCGTGTCTGGGGAAAGGGGGATCCTGGGGGTTGAGCCGATTCCGGGTGTTTGGACCGTTAAGGCCCCCCGGCGGAGGCAACACACCTCTTTGGCCTCTGCTTCACATAGACGGCACCCCCGGACTGACCCACCCGGAGAAATCGGCGGTCGCCTTTTCCTGTCCCCCTCTCCGATCTTTTTCTTTATTTTTTCTGTCCTCACTGTCCTGTCACCTCTTCCCTTCAGTTACTTCCTCACTTTTCTTAGGCGGCTTGGGTTAACCTTGTGTAGGTGCCCTCTCTTGGGTTTTTATATAAGGTTATAGCGGCAATGTACGGCTGGCGCCTGCAGCCTTACACGTTAAGTGCTGCAGCGTCCCCTTGTTGGACTCCGAGGTGGGTGGCTGCCATTGCTGCCGAACTACACCAAATTGCTATGGGAACACCCGCTTTTCCTAGGCTTCTTGATCGTCTCCCTCAGAAGAGGGGACGCACCGATGAGATTATAAACTTGTTCACCCGACCTAAAGACATTTTCCCACGATTTCAAGTAGTCCACAGTGAAAGAACCGAAAAACTAGCAAGAACCATATCCCCATTTGTAGTTGCAAAAAGCTTGACCAACACGCTAGGCTCTGGCTACAAGGTCACCAAAATGCCAAGTGGGGACCTTCTCCTTGAACTACGTGATAGAGAACAATACAATAGACTCGGCAAACTTGTTACTTTTGGTGATGTCCCAGTTACTGTTTCACCGCATCGGTCCATGAACACAGTACGGGGGGTAGTATCAGAAGCAGACCTCATCGACCTATCTGAAACCGAATTGTTGGAAGGATGGAAGGAGCAGAATGTCACGAATGTGCAGCGCATTGTTATGAGACGGGACAACAAAGAAATTCCCACGAAACACCTGATACTTACCTTTGAATTAAGCGTCTTGCCACAAAGCATCGAAACCGGCTACACAAAAATAGCAGTAAGACCATATATCCCAAATCCTAGGCGATGCTACCAATGCCAAAGATTCGGGCATGGCTCGCATGCAGAGCTGCCGTGGTCGACTCACCTGTGCCAAGTGTGGAGTACAAGGCCATGCCTCAGACAATTGCGAGGCTACACCTCACTGCGTAAATTGCGATGGTGATCATCCAGCCTACTCCCGGTCTTGTCCAAGCTGGAAAAAAGAGAAAGAAATTCTAACACTGAAAGTCCGTGAAAACATATCGTTCAGGGAAGCACGCAAAAGGTGCTCACCATTCCACACGACCACATATGCTGAGGCGGCGCCTCAAGGGGCAGCGTCGCAGCGGCTACTGCCACCCGCCCAGCCCGCGCGCAGCGAACTGTCGCTTGTGGCTCCTGCCCCCAGGGTGGAAGGAGCTAAGTCAACTCGACCCAACCAGCAAACAAGTCCGGTTACCTCAGGGTTGCCGGCACCGCCACAGTCCTCGGTGGCAGCCTGCGCTACGCGTAGTAAACCCGCAGGCCCGCCAGCAGCTCCCACGGTGGGTGCAGTCAAGGCTGCCTCACCCTCACCGGCCACAGCTAGCGCTGGCAACAGCCGGCACAGCTCAGGCCCAAAGGCAGCCCCATCAACCTCCGGGCTGGTGGGCGCAAATGTCTCCTCCTTCGCGGCGAGACTTTCTCGCGAAACATCTCGCTCGCAAGGACGCGTGTCCGGCGCCACACAAGAGGCAATGGACACTACACCCATCCCGACGGCGCACCAAGCGCCTAAGGAGCGGCGAGGCTCCCTCGACCGCTTCAGAAAGGACAAATCCCGAGTTACGGGGCCTGGAAAGGGCTCTGTAATCTAAAGCAACATTTCCTTTTTTAGTACACACAGCACCAATTTACTTTCATTATGGATACACAAATCATTCAATGGAACGTCAGAGGCCTTCTTAGGAACCTCGACGATGTCCAAGAACTTATTTACCAACACAATCCAAAAGTGCTGTGTGTACAGGAAACGCACCTAAAATCGAAACATACAAATTTTCTCCGACAGTATGTTACGTTTCGTAAAGATCGCGATGATGCCATTGTAATTCACAAAAGCATAGCATGTCAACGTTTGCATCTACAAACGCCCCTTGAAGCAGTGGCAGTTCGACTTGTTCTTCTAAACAAGCTCATCACCATCTGCTCACTTTACATACCCCCCCATTACCACTTACATAAACATGAATTTCAGTCCTTTATAGATGAATTGCCAGAGCCCTCTCTTGTTCTTGGCGATTTCAATGCGCACAGTAGTCTGTGGGGCGACTCTCGTATCGATGCGCGAGGTCGTATTGTTGAAGAATTTCTTTTCTCCTCTGTCACGTGTCTCCTGAACAAGAAGGAACCTACATTTTACTGTCTCGCAAACAGAACATTTTCTTCTATTGATCTTAGCATAGCTTCCCCGTCTCTATTATCTGAACTTAAATGGGAAGTTACCAAAAATCCTTACGGGAGCGATCACTTCCCAATACTACTGCGAACAACCAAAACTGAGCCGTCACCACAAGCCCCTCGATGGAAGATTGACACAGCCGATTGGGAGAAATTTTGAAATCCTACTAGTAGCATCTCCTGGGCCAACATGTCTTCGTTAGGAACTGATGCTGCTGTGGAATATTTTACTTCCTTCATAATTGATGCCGCTTCTAAATGCATATCCGAAATAAGTGGTGCGGCATGCAAACGCCGTGTCCCATGGTGGAACGACGACTGTAGGAACGTTCGTAGAAAACAGAACAAAGCGTGGGGGTTGCTATGCGATTCTCCTACTGCGGAGAATCTTATCAATTTTAAGAAGGTAAAGTCCGAAGGCAGGAGAACGCGCCGACAGGCCAGAAGAGAGAGCTGGCAGAAGTTTTTATCAGGTATACACTCGTATACAGATGAGGCCAAAGTCTGGAACAGGGTTAACAAGGTGAGAGGACGACAAACATATTCACTCCCTTTGGTAAACACACAGGGCGACAGCTTGGAAGACCAAGCGAACCACCTGGGTGCACATATTGAACATGTGTCCAGTTCATCGCACTATTCCCCAGAATTTACAAAACACAAAGCAGCAATAGAAAAACAAAAACTAGACCGAAAGAGCACCGGGAACGAACCTTATAACTTGCCTTTCTCTTTAGCAGAGCTTCAGGCATCACTCGCCTGTTGCAACCAATCTGCCCCAGGCCCTGACCGCATATTATATGAAATGTTGAAGAACATGCCCTCTGAAACGAAGAAAACCCTTCTCTGTCTGTATAACTCTATATGGACTTCCGGCGAGATCCCCTCTGCCTGGAAACAGGCCATAGTGATCCCTATCCTGAAGCAGGGGAAGGATCCATCGTCTGTATCGAGTTATCGGCCGATAGCGCTAACAAGCTGTCTCTGCAGTCTTCTAAAAATGACAAACCGTCGCCTATTACATTTCCTTGAATCAAACAAACTGCTTGACCCATACCAGTGCGGCTTTCGCGAGGGTCGATCCACCACTGACCATTTGATACGTATCGAGGCGCAGATACGCGAAGCTTTTGTTCACAAACAGTTCTTTCTGTCTGTATTACTAGACATGGAAAAGGCCTATGACACCACATGGCGGTTTGGAATACTGAGAGACCTCTCCCACTTTGGTATACGTGGTAATATGTTAAATATGATTGAAAGTTATCTGCTGAATCGCACATTCCGTGTTCGAGTTGGCAATGTTCTATCACGACCTTTTGTGCAGGAAACTGGTGTACCCCAGGGAGGCGTGCTCAGCTGCACACTCTTTATCGTTAAAATGAACACGCTTCGTGCTTCGTTACCACCCGCTATTTTTTATTCCATCTATGTGGACGATATACAAATAGGATTCAAGTCCTGTAACCTCTCAGTGTGCGAGAGACAGGTACAGCAGGGGTTGAACAAAGTGTCAAAGTGGGCAGACGAAAACGGGTTCAAAATAAACCCCCACAAAAGTTCTTGTGTTCTTTTCACCAGGAAGAAAGGTCTCGTTGCAGATCCCACTATCGAAATGTATGGACAACAAATACCTATAAACAAAGAACACAAATTTTTAGGCATCATACTTGACTGTAAGCTTACTTTCAATAACCACATAAAACATCTCAAGGCGAAATGCCTAAGAACAATGAACTTACTGAAAATTTTATCTCACACATCCTGGGGCACCGACAAGAAGTGTTTAATGAATCTTCACAAGAGCCTCATTCGGTCACGATTGGACTATGGTGCCGTAGTATATCACTCTGCCGCCCCTAGCGCGCTAAAAATGCTAGATCCTGTCCACCATCTAGGTATCCGCCTGGCCACTGGCGCATTCAGAACAAGCCCCGTCGAAAGTTTATACGTAGAATCGAATGAGTGGTCACTCCACCTCCAGAGAACATACATCAGCTTCACCTATTTTCTCAAAGTGCACTCCGATCGGGAACATCCTTGTTCTACAACCCTTAATGATTTGAAGTGTTCAACGTTTTTCTATAATCGACCCTCTATGAGGCGGCCTTTCTCACTGTGTGTAAGAGAACTTAGCGAAGAGATGGATGTCCCACTTCTAGAACATCGCCTAATGCCTCCAGCTAAGCTGTCACCGCCCTGGGAGTGGCAGGTGATAGAATGTGATCTATCCTTTGTAGAGGTCACAAAGCGTGCTCCCGACCTCGAAATTGCAATGCATTTCCGCGAACTTCAATCGAAGTGCTCGTGCTCGGAATTCTATACCGACGCATCCAAGTCCCATGCTGGCGTATCTTACGCCGCGGTTGGCCCCTCTTTTTCAAAATCCGACGTATTGAACCCCCTAACAAGCATTTTCACCGCAGAAGCCTATGCAGTACTGTCTGCGGTGAAGCATATAGAGAAATTGAAACTACAAAAGGCAATAATATTCACAGACTCGTTGAGTCTTGTAAAAGCGCTAACATCTTTACAAAAGCATAAGAATCCTGTTGTTATCGAGCTTTACTCACTCTTGTGTAACATTTACCAATCTCGTAGACATGTAATTGGGTGCCTGGCCATAGAGGCATCGAGGGCAATGTGCTAGCAGACCAGTTGGCCACATCAACTACATCGCAAGCTATAAATCCTGCCGCTGCTATTACCTCCACAGATCTGAAGCCTTTTTTGCGAAGGAAACTGCGAGGCCACTGGCAGCGTCTGTGGGACGCTGAAACAACTAATAAGCTCCACTTGATTAAGCCACAGTTAGGTTTCTGGCCCTGTACAACTAAAACACGGCGAACTGATGTCCTATTCTGTCGTCTCAGAATAGGACACACATATGGTACTCACAATTTTCTATTGAATGGAAATGATCCTCCAACATGTGGTAGATGTGGCGACAGGCTCACCGTCCTCCACGTCCTCTTGGAGTGTCGGGAAGCCGAAAGAGAAAGAAAGAAACATTTTCCTCTCGCATATCGCTATTGTGTCCCTCTGCATCCCGCTATGTTTCTCGGTAAACAACCACTTTTTAGCACCACCGCAGTCCTTGCTTTCTTGAAAGATGTTGTGCTACATGTTATTAGCCCAATAAGTTCGTAGTGCATCCTCTCTCTAGAGGATGTTGCTGCGATAGTTTTTTTTAACTGCACATGCCTCCAGGCCCTTGTGTTTCAAGGGCTCTATTTAGGCACTTGTGCTTCTGGCCAATTCTTGTATCTTAAATTTTTTGTAACTCGTATCATTCTTTCGCAATGCATTGTTCATGTAGTACACATAATCACTCATTGCCATAATCTTATTACTTATAGAATTTACGCACTTTACAGCGACTGATTTTAGGCCCCTTTACAGCCATGCCACATCTAATCTAATGTTCATATAATTCCCTATGCATCTACCACTAACAAGCCATTACCATCGTCTTGGCGCGAACTAATACTGTCATGGCGCTCTTTGGCCATACCTGGCCCTTGCGCCACTAAACTCCAACAATCATCATGGTCTTATTTAAAGTTTATCATTTGATGCAGTTACATTTCTTGCTTGTATGTAAACCAGTTTATGAACTGTATCTGCGGCATGTGAGAATGCATATTTTAGGCCAATGACAGTACCTGACGCAGCAGCTTTTTATTTATTCTTTGCCATCACTTGTTAGAGGGGTCTTGTTGATTATGCCATCTAAAGAATTCGTATAAAGTTCTGTGTTTAATATACCAGCACTGAAATACTAAACACAGCTACACTACTTTGTACACTAGTCAGAGAATTCCACAGTTCATCGTTCTGTCACATGTTGTTGTTCAATCAGAAATGGTGACTGCATTTGGTGTCATGAGTTCTAGGCTCATTTTCACTTGGGCATTTCGATGAAGTGAAATTGCCTTTTCAGCAGTGAATTTAAGAAAGCCACCACTGAACCAATATCTCCAAGACCAATTACTGCATGCTTTTCGCCAATCAGGTTGTGTGCCGAAACTATGTATGATACATAACTTCAGCTACACCAGTAATCACACAGATGAAGCTGCTACACATAGTTAAGTCATTGATATAGGCAGAGGAAGATGTACTTATGAAACTGTCACTCATCACTTGAAATGGGAATGACCCAAACCTTCGTGAGATCCCAAGCATATGACAGCACAAGGGGGAACTAAGCTGTACAATAGTGCCACCATCTCAGCTGGCTTGTCATAATGCTCTTGCCTGCCGGTTTCTTATTTATCTCTAATAGCCCTTGTATGTTATGAATTCACGGCTTTCATAACAGTTACTGCACTAGTGAAGGCACTGCACACTTACCCCTACTGAAAGAGGCATCTGTACATGTAGAGCAGAGAGAAGTTATACAGGTAAAAATACGTCAAAGTATTTTCACATTAGAAGATATTCCACCGGCAATGAATGCACATTCAGAACATGCAATAAGTGCCATGTGAGGAAAATGGAGACGTGTGGTGCCGAAAACCTGCTTGTCTTTTGAATATTGTCATCAAGAAAAATTCCAGTCTGTACTTATGTCTTCTGTGTCGGAGGGTAGAACATCAAAGTAGAGATGCAAAACGGGTGCTGTATGTAGTAGTCCATTATATACGTGCTACTCAAGTTGCACCAAACACAGCTATCAATGTGCACAGCATTGGACAAGTGACCATGTGTATGTCTGACACATTAAAAATATCGTGCACTGATCATTCTGAGCTCTAAATGTGAAATGCGTGCTGTTGTCAGCTACAAATAGTGCATATATATATGCACCACAAAGAGCTGGTGTGACAAAAAATTGTGTACACCTGAGTGTTATATTGCTTTTCGTGCAGTGCTATGGCGCATTTCATGGTGTCTCAGTTTGCTTAATACAGTTTCGAATTTACAGATTGCTTCACGTGTTTATAGCTAAAAACCACAGAGAAAACGTCAGGAAACTACTTGCATTATGACTGAGAGGTCACAACACGAGTATTTTTGTGGTTTTGTACTGTAAGTGTAAAATGTCACACCAGCAAAGCTGAGCATCCACCCTTACATTTCAAATGCTTTTTTGAATGCTAGGCAGTGATGCTGATAAGCACATTCTGCCAGCAAATCTCCCCCACCTTAATTTAAGCACGATGGAAAGGGTTGTTTGTGCATAGCCAAGCTGTTCTGGCGTGCCTGCAGGAATACAGCAGTGCCTGGTGGCACCGTATAGTTCAGGCGTAACAGTGAACAACTAGTAAAGAAATCAACTGATACCAAGCTGATCCATATGTAGGAGCATTATATTACCTAAGCCACATGCAAAGTTGCTTTCAGTGTACTGCAAAACCACAGCTTTGACTTGTCAAGTTATTTTACTTCACACACACACTGCTGTAATAAAGTCAGTACAATGGTGAGCAATGCAGCAAGGAATGAAAGATTACTTGTGATGTGCGGATTTGAATAGTACATGTGAATGCATACCCAATTCACCAGTATTCTTTTCTTCTGGAACAATTTTATGCTTGGTACAGAGGAGCCACTGTGGCCTCCTGACAGCAAATTACAGTGATCTCTTTCACGGTGCTCATGGGGGTACCATTCATTTGGCTACTTGAATAGTGAATAGATAGATAATGGAGCACACCAATCTTGCAGTTCTGTGCAGAACAGCTCGCGCATTATTCACAAAGATGAACCAAAGGACCTATTCGTTGGTTTGTTATGAAAATAAAAAATGACGATAAATGTTTCCTCACTTTTTGTGCAGGCCTGTCTTCCGCCATATGAGCCTTCATTTCATTGTCATGTGCATGTTAAAGCAGCTACTAATTAAGAAAGACAAAAACAAAACCACTTACTACGTCAGATACCTTTTCACAGCACCGGTGATCACTGAGCTCACTGCGAAGATAAGTCATTTATTAATCTTGGTTTGCTGTCAAATAAAATAGAGGTACTTCCCAACTGTTTGTTATGGTATGCATTTTCTCATTTTCCTAAAATCTGGCTGTGCATCAGCTAGCTAGGTTGTTGCTACATAAATACATAGACAATGTGTTGCCCATGCCCAACTCACTAAAATAACCTGAGTAGAGCTTACCATGTGCATCCTTTGTGAACTTATTTTTCATATATAGAGTGATTGAAATAGAACACACATATATGATGCTGACAGTTTCAAATGGTCTCAAGTCTATTATTTTTGTTTGCTGCCATGGCTGAGAGAGGGAGAATGCCTATTCTTATACTGCTTAATTTTTGTTCACTTTGGTAATCTGTTTCACATTGTGTAAATGCTGAATTAGGTATAATTGCAGTATAGTAGGTAATGAAAAGGCGGATGAGCTAGCCCGCAAAGGACATGATCACATAAAATTTATAAAAGTGTTTTTCACTAAAAGTGAAGCTTCAGCTATGGCGAAGCGATATGTACTCGATGAACAGTGTAGAAGATGGTCTTCAACTTCAGGCAATTGCAAGTTTTTGTTCAACATCAACACAGAACTCCAATCAAGGCTACCATAATGTCTACCACGGCATCTGGAGACCCTGTTTCACCGGCTTAGACTGAATGTTGCATACGTGAACAGTCTTCTTTTTTGCAAGGGCCAGAGCACAAATCCATATTGTGACAACTGTCGCACCGTGCAATCTCTAGAGCACATCTTGCTTGAGTGCCCAGCTTATATAGACGAGCGACATCGATATAAAATGAACATGGAAAAGCTCGACCAAGGCCCCTTGACATTGACATGGATGTTGGGTTCCTGGCCTTGCCCATCAAAACAGCACAAAGCCCTGGACTTATTGCTATAATGTATTCAAGTTTGCTGTCTAAACTCTCACTCATGCACATCGTGTCATCAAGACTTTCTTTTGCCTTTGCCATCTACCATCATCACCTCGAACACTTACTCTACTGCTAGTAACATGACACGAGGTGCATTTTTTTTTTCATTTTTCTTCTGCTCGCCCTTTTCTAGGGTCTTACTTCTCCTTCGTCCCATTCGCTGCAGCGTAGCACTATAGGCAAACATATGCTTGCTGAACACTCTCATTTTCAATAAAGAGCTTTCTCTCTCTCTCTATAAGTAGTAAAGGGGCAACAGATTGGCCACCCAGGCTGACAAGAAACAATGTAATTATTTGATTTCACTCGAAATAAGTTGTCTTATCAGCAATATAAATTATTATTTGCTTTCAAATTAATATTCTGCTTGAAAACATCTCATGAGTATGTGTCTGCATGAGGTGACCACTATAAGTACGTATTGCTTTTATGCCAGTCATAATGAATTGTATACTTGCTGCTTAACCTTCAATTCCTTGCTGCGTCAAGTTAAGCACTTATGCACAACCTTTTTACACACGGTAAGAACTTCATTCATGACTGAGCACATCTGCTAAGGTTTTATTTTGCTTGAAAAGCTTACAAGCAGCAAGTTTTCAAATTCTAAGAAGCACATTTAATGCCGCACTTCGTCTTTGGTGGTTTTATATATGCAAAAAAGGCATTTCATGCATCCAAGTGCTTTAAGCACACTCTTAAAATTGGCAGAGTGAAAAAAAACCATGAACAAGCAAATGCAAGTATATCGGCAAGGTGTACTCAGAGCCTCACACGCGTTCTGAATAGTAAGGAGGGCTGTCTTGTCTAGCTACGCAGTTGTATCCCGCGACAGTTGTGCGTGTGTTCCGTGTTCTTGCATACTGTCACTAGCACTACAGAAACGGCGCCATCGCACCGAACACGGGGATTTTGGTCGAATCGCTCGGCGATATTATCGCATTCGTGTAACGTACGTGGAATGCGGCACGTTGAATGATTCGAGAGATTTTGCTCAACCAGCCAAGGCAGCGCGCACTGACAGTGATCAACTTAGAATACGCCCCATGTTGCGACATGAGGCGATTGCAATACATTTTTCAAAGGTGGCGCAGATAGGATGATTGTGCGGTGTTTCGAACAATGATGACGGCACCAATGCAACACATGCAGATGCAGAACAGAATGTGACAGCCTAAAGTCGCATTTTCACTGTGACGCGGAAACTTGAAGTCGCATCTGCAAAAATATGCCAGTGTCGCCTGCTGTCAAAGGTAGTTGCCAACCTTGAACACTTTGCTCCGCCGAATGGTGGCCAGCTGTCAACAGACCGCGTCGTCCACTCGGAGTGCGCGTGCAATCCGCTCGTGCGGATGCAGCGAACGACGACTTTTTCCACACGATCCGCCTTTTGGCCTTCCGCCCTGGTCCGCAAGAGGGCGGAGGCGTGCGGTGCGGATGTGCGGATTGAGCGCGTATGGGCCCTAAAACTTCCAGGCCTGCGCGTCACGTGCCATGACGCCGGCTACGTCACGACACGGAGGCTCTCCGGCCACGCGCGCGGCTGTATTCGGCCGTGGGGCCGTTGGTATGTTGCGCTGAGCTTGTACGCTGCCATGTTCAGTGCGTTTTTGTGGTTAGGCGTGATCACGTGGGCTTTGTCAACGACGAGTGAAAGTCCCTTGCATTTATGGATGTCAGTTTGTTTGTGTTTTCAGCAACGAACATCGCACTACCAGCAAGCGAAGCGATTTGGCATCCGGCCTATTACTGCGTCATGGGAACTCAGTATATCATTTTCGGGCGCGTTCGCACTCTTGTGCATTGTTTTTCGTCGTGAAATGTGACCCACCAATAGGGCGATTCTTGCGGTCGACGAAGTAGGCGCATGCAAAACGTTTTTTTTTTCATTGTGCTCATGCTGACCTCGGTTTTTTTTTTTGGCGCTCTTCCTGTCTATGACCGAAAATAAAAGCGCCGTTTTTGATTCCGTGAATTAGTGCTGGCTATGCAACGGGGCCAATAAAATGGTTAATTGTGAATTGCAGCCGCTAACTAGATAATTTTGAATCACTACAGCACCAATATTACTTTATTTTCCTTATTATGGGGACAATATGTGCAGCAGGTGTTGAAGGCAGCACCACATTTACAAATATTCGAAACGCCACCCTACCTTCCATCAAACAACCGAACGTAGGCAACACGGTGACCGAAGAAATGTTTATTTGCAGTTAGTTTCTCTTACAGCCATTGCAACTTTATATAGAGCAGGTTGGTGATGTTTGACCTCTCATGTTTAGTTACAGTTCATCTTAGTCATTACGATATCACTTCGACTGAACATACAGCAGAAAATTGATGTCTAACCGGATGTTAAAAAGCATTTAAGATTGTTTGTCCACAAAGATACGTGCCTTCCTTTTCTTCGCGCATTCCTCTTTTCAGCATGCTGAATATCATTTCTAAGCTTACATAAATTATTTAGTAACACATTCGTGGCACAGTTTTCAATTAGTGTAACTAGGAGCTCACACGTGTGGCCATTTACACATTCCGTCAGTTCTTGAAACTGGGGCAGGGACTGTAAAGTGAGCTGCTGAACAAGTTTCTTTTGGTTCTGTGCGTGTAAAAATTCAGAAAAGTGGTTTCCCTCTGCGAGCTTTTTGATGACAACTTCAATATGCATTATCACGGTAACAACAAACGGGGACGGCAGTTTCAAGCCACCTCTGTCCAATCGAGTAATTAAGGAATGTGGGTAGCTTTACATCTCAGCCTCCTCTTTCTCTACAGCTAGGCTTTCTTGGCAGCTTTCACATTTAAGCACCTTCGTTGCTGCATGGGCGCAATAACCGCCAACGTATGCTATGACAGGCATATGTGCACTTAGTGCTGCAAGGTCGGCATCTCTGACAGTGATGCAAAAGTTGTAGTAATTAAGTGCCACTGACAGGGCTTGTGCCTTCGATGCCTTTCAGGTCCTCCGAACTTATTACTGGCAGAATGTTCTGTAATCGAATCCTCCCCTCTGTCTCGTAAATTTGCCTAATTGATATCTCGTAGTTCCTCCTGCCATCTGACGGTACTGGCCAAAGCGGCTTTCCAGACAGTCTGTTTGTATCTTTCCAAGCAGTACATACTTGTGGCCTAGTTCTCTGATGCAGCACTTTGAAAGCTCCAAAAGAGAGTGTGCAGACAACCTCAGCGCATTCAGTGTCTCTTTAGTGAGGCCACCAGTATCATGTCTGTAGAACTCCCATACATCAAGCCACGTGATGAAGGAATCTAGGAACGCACACTTAGGGTCATATGTCAAGCACGATATTGGCTCCTCAAAGACGTTACGATGGTGTACGCCCTTGTCCGGTGTCTTCACATTCACGATGCTCCTCCAGCGTATGATGATTTTAAGAAAGTCTGATGTTTCTTCCGCATGATAGAGGGAAGTTGTCTCACGGTGGGCTACAAGGGCTTCAGCGACATGTGGGCTAAATACCTGCAATGCAAGTTTAACATTCTGACGCTCGAAGTTGCTGGGATTTAGTGCCTTGGACGTTAACCCATACCCATACTTCAAAAGCTGGGATGATTCTAGTCTGCATACTACCTCTCGCAAATTCTTGAATGATGCACTCCTAATGCTGTCTGGGTGTACGCTGTTGTTAGAGAGGTCAAAGTGTGGGAAGAAGTTGGTGCCTGCATTTTTTTGGTTAATCCAGTTATTCCTTATACATTTCAGTAAGTGCACTGCGTCAACAACATAAAAGAGCGGCCGGGATGTGTCCGCAGGGTGGGGATACAGAATTCGAAGTTTGCGTGGTTCACTAAAGATCATCATTGCTTTTCTGTTCAACGAATTATTGTCGCAGCCAACTGCCACAACCTTAAACCCAATTTCTTCCAGACGCAAATACCCTTCTTTAGTATAATATGGAGATCATCACCAGTCAATGTTTTCACTGGAAGAATATAGGGCACCTCTCGAAATGATGTCAGCAGGCTTTGAATCATAAAAACGTGAGCTGATGTTGCTGCGTCACTGGAATTTGCAGCAGCACCACATATGCTCCCGCCTTTATAGTCATGGAAAGGCTTGATGTGTATCTCATCTAACATCCACGTAACACAAGTCTCACGAGGCTGCAGCTGCTTAAATCTGTGTGTGACATATTGTAGAAAACTGCTCCCTGAAGACACTGCCTGTGGGGCTAGCTGGTAAGATGAGCACACATTTGGTATTGTGCTCGGGTGAGGCAAAGTCAGTCCGGTTACCTTTCTTAACTTATATGCATGTGCTGATATGGTGTACAAAATACACGAGAGTACCATTAGTTGAGATATGTACAAGACACGCCCTTTAGAAAGTGTTAGCAGCTGTTCCTTCAAAAACTTCAGTCGCTTTCTTTTCTGCATGAATGCTGCCTTCAAGCTTGTCAAGGAGAACACTGATTGCATCTACCAAGTAGCAGTTTTCTTCCTCACATGACAACATAAACAGACTGTCCAAAACTTTAAACAAGGATCTTGCATTGTTTACTGTGTCTGGAACAACACCTTCTCTCAGCCTTTTGACTGGAACTCCTTGATAGCAAACACTAAGTTTGAGGCTGCGAAACACTGTTAGGGAGGCCT
This sequence comes from Dermacentor silvarum, assembly GCF_013339745.2. Classification (NCBI taxonomy): domain Eukaryota; kingdom Metazoa; phylum Arthropoda; class Arachnida; order Ixodida; family Ixodidae; genus Dermacentor; species Dermacentor silvarum. The sequence continues at coordinate 412,088,453 of NC_051154.1, forward strand.
TCAAACACGGTTCACTCTCGTTTACAATGTACAGGCACATTGTGCACATCTGTGTATGTACGACATTCCACACATCTGGCACTGATGCTGCTTGAAGGCATGCTTTCATTTCTTGGTGTGTTGAAAAGCGTTGCCTTTCTTCCTCCGCTTCATACGATGCAACAGATTCTTCGATAGCACGAGCAAGTTCTGAGGCCTCCTGTCGGGATCGCTTGATGTCTGGCGCTTCTCTCGAGCTCTGTTTTTCCTTCGAGAGGTATGAAGGACACCCGGGGAACACGCTGGGCACAGACCCAGGGCGCATACGTGGCACAGGCAATGGTACTTCTACCACTTTTCCCGTCTTCCAGTCGGTATACGATGTCGTTCGTTCCATGCATGATGGGTCGAAGTGAACGGCACAGACCTGCATAATACAAGATTTGCATGTGAATGACTGAGCAGCCAGTATAAGAAAAACTTACTCATGAGCCGTGGACTGCCGCAGCAATAAAATGCCCCACAAACGTTATGGATTTGCTGCATTTCCTTCCTAACTGTTCTGTAATAGATACGTAAACACTAACACTTATTAACAAAAATATTGTTTGTGTAATAAAACAAGCAAAAAAAATGATTCGTTTAGGGCAAAGAATGGCGAATCTGCGCACAGATTATGATCATCGTCAGCCTATAAATATGTCCACTGCCGGACAAAGGCCTCTTCCTGCAATCTCTGATTACCCCTGTCGTGCGCTGATTCCAACTTGCGCCTCCAAATTTCCTAACTTCATTACCCCACCTAGTTTTGTGCCGTCCTCGACTGCGCTTCCCTTCCCTTGCACACATACACGCAGGCACCGACAATACATATACAGCAAAATTTAAAGCTATTCAACCGCCTTATCAGCATGCTGAATTTTTTCCCTAGGGCTAGCTTCCGCAGTGTTCAGCGTTGAGTCTTCCATGAAGACTTTTACCTTTGACAGCTTACATATGAGCATGCACTGATTAATACAGTTATGCGAAGTTATCAGAAGGTTGCGTGTTCGAATCACGTCCGGGGCACCAATATTTAAGATATAGCGTGCTTGCGCTGCTCGTGAAGAAGTTGCTTAAGCACGAGTAAGCCCACATCTACAAACGGAAACTTGTTTATATAGAAACGTTGCGAGGCGAGAAGGTGGCAAAGACTTCCGACGCTGCTCGACGAGTGTCCCGTTTTGATCTCGTCGAAAACCTGCGAGCCGCCCCCAGAGGCACCGGCAACAGTCACCAACACCGCCCGCGTTCTGCGCGTTGCTGGTGCTCCTGCATATTTACTCACACGTACAAAGAACTGAACAGACGCTGCGTCAACCAAGCAGCAAGCAGACGACGTGATGTACCGGGCGTAAGGGTTAACAAAAAAAGTTTTTTTGTGCCAACATACCGACGACACCTGTACATCATTCGCACGCGCGATGTTTGACAGTCTGAGAAAACCGAAAACATCGCTTCAAGAAAATTCAAGCTAAAGAATGCACTTGAAAGGTATTCTTACCTTGGTATATGAAGTTGGCATTAAGTCTCTCCTCGGAATGGCACGCAACCACTTCTTCAACGTGTCGTCGTCCTTTGAAAATGAAAACACCGGAACTTTCTTCTCGGCACTATAGTTGCCGGAGCAGCCCGGTACACAGCACTTATTAGGCATTGCAGCATACCACGAATAAAACGCGCACAAACCTCGATGGCAAAAGATTGCGTTGACCGCGACAGCTATGCTTATTTCGCAGCCGCCGACAAAGCACTATAGGCTCCGTACAGTGAAGCTTGCTGCGATTGCTGCGCCATCTGTCGCAGCGCCGCCAACAATAATGAGACGGCCAAAGCGCACGGGGGTATTCGTAGGCGCGGCGTCGCTGGTGCTGTTCGGTCGTTTCTGGCGTTGAGACATTGTCATCCTTCAGCTCGACTAATTCTGATCCATCGACTGAAAGCGTGCGGAAAAGGAAGAGGAACAAGTGCCGGTACTGCTGCGTAAAAAACTGCCACAGCCACGAAGGCCAGCCTGGCGTGAAATTGTACCGATTTCCTGGCCGCCCGTGGGAGCAGGAACGATGAAAAAGATGGATTGTTGCTGTTCGAAGAGTTAAGTAATTGTGAAAACAGCGTTTTCCTAGTGTCAATGTAACTATATCCTTTAAGGTATTGCCAGGTCTAGCTGCTTGAGGTTCTGCAACTTTATTTGTGTGTTTAGCGCGGTAGGAAGTGTATGGAGCACGTTTTGCACAGCAAGCTTGCGTAGCGCGAAATCTTACGCGCGAATTTGCGCCTCAAATGCTCTTGTAGGCTGCACGCGAGTCTTTGTTTGTTTGCTTGCATGCTTGCAGTCCGGTAATAAACTGTTAAATTGCGTTTTTCTGTGATACTTTCAGCGAAGTAAGTAAACTTGGTTTGCGTTGATTTTGGGGGTAGTGAACTCCAGCTAGGCTCCGTCGCATCTTCCATATTGCAACTTGGCAGCAAAGGAACTCCACAGGGATCAGTACTATCCCCTTTACTATTTAACATCTCTTTTATACCGCTAGCTACCGCACTTAGCACAATCCCTGGTTTGAGACACTCACTATACGCTGACGATATCACCCTCTGGGTTAATACCGGAAGTGATAGTGAGATCGAGGAAACACTACAAGCAGGAGCAGATCAAGTGTCATATCATGCGAATCAAATAGGCCTGTCATGCTCCCCCCAAAAGTCAGAACTTCTGATTATAAGGGCTCGACCACGAGCAAAGACACCTCACCCGGACATCAAGGTGATGGTAGATGGCACGTACGTACAAGAGGTGCAGACCCTTAGAATTCTGGGGATGCACGTACAAAACAACGGAAAGAACGCATTCACCCTGAGCAAAATCATAGGATGCGTTAGCCAAACAAACAGGCTAATTAGACGAATAGCAAACAAGCATAAAGGCATGAAGGAAGCGGAACTCAGGCAACTTGTCCAAGCCTTCGTCCTGAGCCGCATAGTATATTCCCTTCCTTACCTGCACCTCTACCCGGCTGAAAAGAAGAAAATCGATTGCCTAATTAGACAGTCATACAAATCAGCCCTTCACCTCCCTAGATACACGGCTAATGAGAAGCTCCTTGAATTGGGAATTCACAATACCCTAGAGGAGCTGGTCGAGGCACACAAGCTAGCCCAACTGGAGAGGCTATCCAAAACTCAAGTAGGAAGACACATACTGGAGGACCTGGGGATCCGATACGGATCCACACACACCTCAATATGTAAACTTCCCCTAATATACCACAGAAATTTAAGGATAGACCCAATACCAAAAAACATGCATCCTGAACATCACAAGGACAGAAGGAGAGCAAGAGCTAAAGCTCTACATAAACACTACTCGGGTCTGCAGGATATAGTCCACGTCGACGTTGCGGAATACCCAAGTCGAGATGCCTTCTCTAAGGCATAGTCAACAATCAAGGTCAGGCCCACTCCGCAGCAACAATTTGTTGCATGCATGCAGAGGAAGCAGAAGAGGCAGCTATAGCTCTGGCTATAAGTGGCACCACCGCGGAAATCATTTTTAGCGATTCCAAAACCGCAGTTAGAAACTTTGCCAGTGGCAAAATCCACAAACCGGCCATGCAAATACTAAACAAATATCCACCGCCTGATCGCCAGATTCAAATCATCTGGGTCCCAGCACATTCCTCGCACCCAGGAAATGAGGCTGCCCACAATTATGCCCGAGGTTTCGTCAGCCGGGCGGTGGAAGGCCTCGACCTGGGTTCAGCGAGGGATCGCATGGTGACATTCCATGAAATTACTATGCACTACCGCGAAGGTAGACAAAAATACCCCCCTCCGCATAAATCACTGAATAAACTGCAACAGGTGACCTGGAGACAGTTGCAGACTGGCTCATTTGCCAACCCTTACAAATATTCACTAATATATCCGGGCTGCTTCTCACCTAAATGCAAGAACTGCGACGCCTATACAGCGGACTTGACACATATAATGAGCGACTGCCCCGGGCTGAAACCTAGGGCGGAACTCGAGCTTAATAACACTTCAGACTGGGAGGTAGCGGTGTCCGGCTCGGATCCCGCGGTCCAGCTGCGGACCGTCAACTGGGCTTTGGAGGTCGCCGAAAGTCAAGGGCTTACGGCCACCTCACGCCGCCTAGCAGAAGAAACCCAGTAATTTAAATAACTCTGCATCTGACGAAAATAAAGTTTTCCCTCCTCCCTCCTGGGGGTAGTGATGGTGCGTGTAACATCTAAACTTCAAATGCCTTCACCAAGTGGCGCCCGCCGTTAGACTGCTCTCTCTCGTCAGCGCTTTGGGGCGTGTTTGCCTCTTTTACCGTCTCGTGAAGAAGTCATTCGGTTACTGCATGTGCTCTCTTGCTTCCGGCCGCATGCATAGGACACTGTGTCGTCAATATGAACTGCGTAGTATTCGCAATCATGCTCCTCTTGTTTTCTTCGGCGAGAATGACGGCTCGCTGTGGACGCCGAAGCAGCCGAGCAGGATCTGCTCCAAACACTTCGCGAACGGCGGAGTAGCCAATAAAGGAAAAATCAACACCTAGAAACGCTTCATTTATATATTTGCAAAAATGCGTTTCTGCGCACGCCGGCCACGAAATGAACAAAATACTGTAAATAGCAGAGCTGCAGTTGGACATTTCTGTGACCACGAACCGGCAACGTAGCAAAAACGACGTGTAATCAACGAATGTCGATTTGGGACTGTTCTCATTCAAAAAACGTCGCGGTAACGTAATCTTAGTTTGAGCTAGTTGCAATGCGCCGCAAGCTCCCGTCCTGTTTGTTTGTTCTTCGTCTTCGTTTAACTTGCACCGCAGATTTTCCTCCAATCAAAAGTGGTAGCGTGTGCGCTTCCGCTTATGCGTCAAAACCACTCGCTGATATAAAAATGCATGCATGTTCTCCGTACCTGCAAGGAAACGTCGTACACTTGTTTCCCTTGCTCAGAGTGACCGACGGCGCCCTCAAGTCGGCACCGTCGGTTTCCTTCACGTCGTAAACGTGGCCCGCCACATACAGCTTGTCTCCTTTGTCAAGTATAGGCGCACGAAAGTAATTTTCAATACAGCTTATCGGCTTAAAGCCGCAAAACAACACACGCGACATTTTGAACATCACGCGCGCGTTGAAACACGTTCAGTCGGTCGCTGCCGCGGGGCTCGGAGCGGCCGTCTCAGTGTTTCCCATTCCTACCACCATTGGCGCTGCACGGCGTTTTGCCGTAGGGCGCCTCAATACCAGCGCCGCCGTTCAGGGTGGTGCCATCCTTTGACCGCCCCCGCGCCGCCGCTTTCTCGCTGCGACGCCATCTTGAATCACAGCGAGCGGTTGCGATTGCTTGGTGCCAGTGCTTAGTTCGAGGCGCAGTGCGCGCGGATGCTTCGCTGACGCTTCTACTTGCTGGACAGTGTTCAGCCGCATGACTGACGAGCTTGTCAAGTGCATCGAGTCGACATGAGGGGTTTTTGTGTTCTGAAGTGCGCCGGATCGACGCATAAAGTGCGTTGTTTTCGCTTCCCCCGGGACCCAGAGCGGAGGGATGGGAAGCCGAAGTAAAGCGAGATCACTGGAAGGCAAACGGATAGCTCCTACATTTGCAAGGTAAGTGTCAAGACTACCGCACCGTGTTTTTCATTTAAATAAGAAAGTATTCTCTGATCCTCGCTCACGAACTAAGCACTGCACCGATGCTGTCTTAGTAGCGTGTGGTTTGCGAGAGCGCGTCGCATAGGGTTTTTTCGTTTTGATCGGTGCAGTCTATGCGAGTAATACCCTGATTTTCAAGGACTGACGAAGATGCTTAGCCGCGAAATAGTCTTACATTAGCTACGAATCGTCACGTAAACCACCTATTTTACTTTTTCACGGGAAGTACACATCGTGCGTGTCTCTTGTTTTTTTCTTTTTTTTTAGGTACTGGTAATTTAGGACTAAAGAACGCAGTGTTTCGTCTGGGGAGAGCGGCTGTTGTGTACGTGGCAAGTGAAGCATTGTGATTTTCCGATTTTTCAACAGATATCTTGCAGATCTCAGGGTGTTACGTTACATAGCGGATTTTTTGGACTTGTATATATTTGTAGCGTGGTGCTCGTAAGCGGATGGTCATTTGTGCTTATTCCCGATCGTATTGGGTACTGTGACAGTCTTTAAATGTCCGTGCACGGTATGCCCAGGCGTAGTAGAGTTAAGGGGCATCATGGAACAAAAATGTTTCGGCGCTTTCTGGCATGGTGTCTGTTGTAGCCTATGCATTTATTCGAAACGTGTGAAGCGAGGTAATACAGCATTACTTCTGCGAAAATTTATTTTTAAGCATCTATTGGGTTCTCTTTATTTACAAGGCAACTTTTCATATCAATTTGAAGGTCAATAATCACTTTTGTTGTTTTACTTGTACTTAGAAACACTTTGAAGAGGACCAAGAATTATAAACAGGGATAAGGTGCCCCTTTCTGAGGCACCTTAACCCTGTTTATAATCCTTATTCCTCGTGTGCTACTCCATTAGTAAGCCATCTTTTTTAATTTTGAAGAGGACCAGTACGAGGGAAATCGACAGGATGGGCGCCGTCTGTTAATGTCAACAGCCCTACACCATCATATGGACTATCTTCGAAGTGAAAAACATTGCTAATCTGTATTTGACTGTCTTAGTTTCATTTACGGTTTTTGTATGCAATATGTATGCAGTGTTTACTTTTTCAATGTAGTTTACATCACTGTTCTAATGGTTATTTATAAAATCTTCTGTACTCGCCATCGATGTGTTTGGCTGGTGTGACGTATTCGATGGTAGCTGATGTATTCTGGCTGGATATCGTGATTAATATTACCCGCGGTTGCGTTTTCCTGTTTGTATTCTTGTTTTCGATTTATATTGTTTGTAATAAGGTTGATGTACTCACTTGAAATCGCCCCCCCCCAATGTAATGAATAAATATAAAAAGAAAAAAAAACTCCCTATCCCGAATTGTGTGTGTCGAGCCTACCTTGCGACTTTTTTTTTATCTCGTCTTTCAACATAACCTTCAGGCGCCACACAGTACATATAATTTTTCATGTACATATCACTTTAATGATTTACTGTACTAGACATTACTAAGTAAATTTTTTTGTGCATCCTTTGGTTTTTTGTGTGTATTGCGCAAGATTGACACTGACAAGTTACGTTACATGTTTCTCTACAGCATTAACTAAACGTTATTTTCACATCGCAGATATTTTTACGCCAGCATAATCCTGTCAGTACAGTTTTGTGGGCAAAAAAGGAAACTTGCGCGTAGATATCGTCAAATAATTGCAACGAACGCAAAGAGCACGCGCAACGCAAGGGAAACTAACTGCCGTGCGTGAGTGGCTGGCTACGGTAAAGGAGGCGTGACGTGTAAACCAAAATACAGCAGCGGAAAAGAAAAACTTCCACACACAGGGGTTCGTAAGCCTTATATACCAAGCAACGGAGTGCAATAAAAGCGCGCGTATTTCAAATATACACACGGCATAATAAATGGGATTGAATTGGGCAACTTGGAGCATGTTCCCGGCGCCATACATTTACGTCTTCGACTCTCGACGACTTAACGGGTATTGGTTATAAAGATGTGCAGATGCGATAGCGATTTAAAAAAAAAATCCTCATCATGGCGAACCACTTGGAAGCGCGCCGCGAGTAACATTATTTATGAACGCAAGCGTAGCTGAGTCTGTGCTCGTGTGATTCAATATGGCGGCGCCAGTGGGGTTGTCTCCACCCTGAACGGCGGCGCTGGCATCGAGGCACCCTATTTTGCCGTATTCGGTTGTAGCGCCCTCTGTTCACTGTACGGAGCCTATACCAACGCCGGCGTAGGCACTACCCGCTCTACTTCCACGGCGGCGCAGGGACGCGGCGGCGATTGCCGGCAGGAGGTGACGTCAAATTTCTAGGCGCAGGCCTTGAAGTTTTAGGAGGCGTTGGCTCGGGCCGGGCTCGGGTCTAAGGTAAGTGGGTGGCGCGCCGGGCCGGGCGGGTAACGTAGATTATTGGGCCCGGGTCTCGCCATAAAACTTTCGGTTGGGCTCGGGCGGGCAGCCCAACGAAATAACGGGCCCGGGCTGAGCCCAGGCTGAAAAAAATCGGCCCGTGCAGTGCTCTAGTCCAAAGCGCCGCGGGAATGCATGGGAGGAGCAAGGACCCTTTCTTGTGAACTTCCGCGCCGCGGCGCTGCTGTACCGGACCCGTGGGCTTTCTCCGCTGCGGAAGCCGCGCCTAGGCGGCGGGCGTCTGCTACGAGCCTGATATTTTGGTTGCTATTAGCCAACATCGCAATAATTTGGGATATATTAAGTACCACGTCACCGCAAGGTAATACAGCAGTGACTCACCGCACAGAGAACGCACTTGCCGGCTGCGAATACGGGTATTTTGTCTATATCCGTCTAGCTCGCTTGGTACGCGCTTACGCGGCTGTTTGAGTAGCACATTCCGCGTGCTTACTTCATTTAGTTAAGCGTGGAATGAGCAACGCGAACGTGCTGCAGACGAAAATAAGCTGGAGATCGCGATGATAACCAGGAGAACGTGGCAGATATGGCTAGCTCATGCTAACGCTTTTACACCCTATCATTTGCTTTCTTTTATTTTATGCATTCCATTTGTTTTACAAGACTGCCTGCCGCGCTCCGCTGTTCCTTTCTTAAGGCGAAATCCTTAACAGCCTCTCGGGAAGCGGAATGTGTCCGTCGGTGGGGCCGCGGTACCAAAAATAAATACAAACCACGTAACTCTCGCGTCTCGTTCACTTGGTATAATGCCAAAGTATAGCGTGGAACGGCACAAATGTTTGACTAAGATGACTGATGGGTCATGGCATTAGTAACTTGACATACTTGCATTCACGTCGCGATTAACGACAGCAATATGACGTGTGGAGCAAACCCGCATTTCTCGTCCAGAAATCCCTCTGATGGTGTGACTGTGAAGAACGTGTTGAATGCCAATCTCTATCTCAACTTGTCGAACTTACCCATATATCATGAAGAAATGAGAGCAAGGGTAAAGATAATAATAGTAATGCTAATTTCTGGCGTTTTACATCCAAAAATCACAATATGGCTATGAGAGACGCCGTATTGGAGGGCTCCTGTAATTTCGACCGCCTGGGATTCTTTAACGTGCACCTATATTTATGTACACGGGTGTTATATTCATTTCGCCTCCATCGAAGTGTAAGCCGCCGTGGCCGGGATACGAACCCGCGTCCTCGAGCTTAGCAGTCCAACCTACCAAACCCACTAAGCTACCACGGCGTGTACGTAAAGGGTACGTGAGAAATATACGTGGCAAAAAACAAGACAAACCAAAATAAATGAAACGCTAGCAGTCCAAAATTGTGTACGTACGCCTCATATCATAATTACGAGCGAACGTTAGAAAAGGAACGTGGTGCACTACGGATGTGCTACTCGTCTTTCGCCTTCTTGTGTTGCAAGAGCGAAACACTAAGCGAATTTTACCTTGAAAGTAACTTTAGGAATATTTATTGCACATGCTCGCTTGTTCGTACACAACAAATATACTTACTGATATATACTTTCATTACGTAATTGTAGTTATGTAATGAAAGAGGCAACTAATCACCAGAACATAAACTTTTCATGTTTTACTGGTTGAAGGTAACTATTTTAGGGATATGTAGAATCAATGGCGATACTTGTAGTGCATCAAAGACTGTAATTTTGAAGACGAGTTTCCACTCAATATAATGCAAGCACAAACATCGTCGCGCGCCGTGCGTGAATGCTTGTTAGTTCACGTAAAAAATCCCACGTTAAGCAATAACTATGATGTCATGAGAAGTTACATGTTGGTAATTTCAGAGAAGATTCATGAATTATTAAAACAAAGCTATTGCAGCAATAACTTTTGCATAACAAATGGCTAGGCCAGTAGTAGCTATCTATTCATTTCAATGTAGAAAATTATATATTTGCTCACCTTTTTTATGTCTGTTTACCAATTGGCTGGAATGGATTTTCTTTCGAATGTCTGAATTTAAAACACCGCCGGGGTGGCTCCGTCAGCTAAGGCGTTGCGCTGCTGAGCACGAGATCGCGGGATCGAATCCCTGCCGCGGCGGCCGCATTTCGATGGCGTCGAAATGCAAAAACGCCGTGTGCTTGCGTTGTAGTGCACGTTAAAGAACCCCAGGTGGTCAAAATTATTCCGGAGCCCTCCACTACGGCGTGCCTCATAATCAGGACTGGTTTTGGCATGTAAAACCCCAGGAAGAAGAAGAAGAAGAATTTAAAATAAGCTTCGCTCACGGTGAACCTTGAGGTACATCGTGCGCGAAATTTGTATTGAAAAGATAGCGTGCAGCAAGAATTGTTCGTGTACGCTATCTCTGAAGCGAAATAGGCCAACAATATTGCGGCGTTAGGGCCGTCTCTGCTCCTTCCCTTGTTTCCCTCATACCTTTTCACTGCGCTCTGGTCATAATAAAGTATTGTCGAGGCTAAAAAATTCATGACTAAATACATTTGCATATGTTGACTAAATGCATATGCAATGGCTCTAAACTACTACTGACCATGAGTGAAAAACGCGTAGTGGTGAGCGAAGCGGTCACTGCACGCGCGTAAGTATCACTTGACTTCGCGAGCAATTTAGTTTTTCCGTTACTCTTATTCTTGAAATCATGGTGCTATTGTCCGCTTACCAATGCGGATACCGTTGTTTACGTTCTGTCCTTGCGCTGGCTCATTTAGCGTGTCTCTACACACGCATATTTACCGCATTACCGTTCCCGAACTCTAGCACCGGAGCTAGTCCGCGCTGATGAGTTTGACGCGTTAGTTTTTGCATTCTCTTGCTGCTCAAGCATAAAGACAACGCTCAAAGATGGGTAAGCTCCATGCGGAACCACACTGTTTAAGTTAAATATACTTTAAGTGCTTTGCGTGGAAACTGAATGCAAAAAACTACAGCGCGTAGCAGAGGACCCTCGCTTCCTGCGCGCTTCTCGAGCGCGAAAAGCACACGGGTCCGGAGCAGCAGCGGCGCGGCAATTCACAGGAAAAGGCCCTCACCGCAGCCGGCGCTTTGGACACTCTCCTATTATTCTAGGTCAATCTAATGCGGACGTGCCTCGTTAGGCCTACTGGCGCCGGAATCGTCGAACGATCTCGGAAATTGGACGTGCTATGCGTACTAACGTTTCAGGTGAGTTTTGAGAAAGCGAAAGCCCATTTCAGTAGTTACTGGCCCTGAAAATAAGTGAGAGCGTAGCCATCACGCGAATTCACGCAGAAGCGGGAGCCGTTGGTGCCGCCATGTTCGACAACGCTATTTCTTTGCGTCCGTATACATTGCGAACGTTAAACTTGCCAAATAACGTACGTTATCTAAGCGCACGTAAACCAGAGCAACCCAATAACGGTCGGAGCATGCGCAGTGAGGACGACGCCATTTCTTTACGTACGTAATGCGTTTACGTTTGTTTGCAAACGCTGAACTAAAACTGCCTATTTTGTGGCCCCTGTACGTAAGGCGAGAAACGCTATTCTAAAACTGTCTATTGTTTCGAAAATGTGCTATCGGCGACAAAAGTCCAAGGGCTGGTGAGTGTCAACGAAATGTTATCGCTGCGCTATCTGCCGGGATCAGCCGCGCTAACGGAAAGTGAATACCTGGCGCACGGTTTCCGGTGGTGGTTAACACAGGTGATAGCGTGGCTGAACGCGGCTGATAGCTCAGCGATGCAATACGGTCGACGCTCGAGCGTTCTGGGCCCTTTTGTCCCCGATAGCACATATCATTTAATGTAGATGTAATCAGGGCTGCTCATAGCAGCAGCAACGTACAGCAGGTCGCTATTGAGAAATTTGTGTGGCCAACACGTTCACGTAAGTGAAAAGGTAAAATACTTTTAGTTCGTGATGTGAATGAATTGCATATCATATATACAAATAGGTGCAATACATCAGTTAAGTTTATTAGATCACAGAAGCAGTTTTATTTTCTACAACCACTCCTCTTGCACTCTTTCCTGGTGAAATTTGTTCTTGACCCAACATGCCTTGCAAAGATTAACTTGCTGCTGTTAGGGGAAACAAATAGTAATGGTTAATTTTCCTCCCAAAAATAGTCATGTCGCCTATGAATGTACCGTGAAAACGGACGACAAACATGATTAGGAAGTTTCAGGATTTATTTTTGTTCCGTGCCCTGTTTTCTACCATCTGCCGGTGCAAGTGTCAAATTTTTGTACGATAGGGCGTTGCGCGTGTTTTCTCTCACTGGGGTTCCGTGCTTAATTCTCGCACTGCTTTTGTGCTTGACATGTTCGTACGTTTTGTGCACTTCGCGCACAATATTCGCATAGTGCAATAACATGAGCAACACTGGAAACGCGCGGATGGGCATCATAAGTACCGCGGCATCTGAATACGAGAGCTGAAAACTCACGGTATTTAAGTGCCAAATGGAAGTGCAGAAAACGAACGCGCATGTGATTGTACAGCACGCCGCTTGCTGAAGCAGTGACAGCTTGAGTTTAGAGCACCTGGACCTTATCTATATATATATATATATATATCTTTCTGCCATTACTAAGCTGTTGTGAATATCTGTAGAGCAATGGGCGGCGTACCCACCCTTCCATTTTTTTCTCGTATGTCAAAACCTGCACTGGTGGAATATGCTGAACTGTGAAGACGTTTGAGTGGATAATTGGCATTATTAAATCTTCACGCTTAAGCTGAAGTGCTGAAGGTAATTTTTTCCGCAGTTCGGATCAAAATAAAGGTTTCGTGAATATCCCACTGTGTTCTCAGAAGTTGTCTTCATTTTTACTTCGCCTGGAAAATATTTAGTGCAGTATTGTGTGCCGCAACAACCCTTGAGATGTTTTTCAATCCCTTTGCGAAAGTATTTTTTGGAGCCCCGATAATGCTTAAAGTTGAAAGATCTCGAAGTACGTTGTGTATAAAGCAGCAGGGCCTTCACTTAAGAATCAAACAAAACTAGTTGCGTCATATCCTATTTACTACCGGAAAGGGGGAAAATGTTGGCCAACAATGAGTAATTGTTTTCAATAGTTTGTGTCACACTATTTCAGGTGGTCACAGAAAAACATAGGTAAAATAAACATTGCGCAGCTTTGCCCGAAAGGCAGAGCCTTGATTGCGAAAGCAAATTATAGAGCTGTAAGAAGTAAGCGTAGTAGTTTTTCTCTACAATATAAGCTTTTCAACATTCGCTTATTAACTAAATTAACAAGCATGATGTCTCGCGTGTACAGGCAGACATGAACACATCTCACTCGGCGACTGCGGACACTCGCTGTCAAGCGCGGCAGCAGCAGCGAGTGAATTCCCTTTCGTGCTGCACATCGCTTCAACGCGAATGAAGCGGCGAGAAAACGGCGCATACGAAGCCGTCAGGCCTCGGCGAGCGTAGACCGCAGTTTGCTTTCATGATAGGGCCCGCGCTCAGCCGCGCCATACGCAACCGCAGCCGGAGTGGTTAACCCCCCTCCCTTACTGCCTTGCATGCGATGGGCGATGTTGCACTTCTTCCCCGCCTTTCTCCCTTGCGCATGCGCGATCCAGCCGTCATCCTTCTCAGCTCACCGTCGCACGCTTTTACTCGCACTGCATACAGCGTGCGGCCGCGATGTTATCGCATTTGCACTTTATACGCAACATCACGACGATGGCGGAAGTTCACCGGAAGTGCCTATATAGTTGCGCAAAAATGCATTTCGAAGCCAGCAAGCGCTGTCCTTAAATATGGACAAAAGCAGCAAAAACATCTCGTGACCTGCTCGCCTCGGAGCCTGCCTTTTCATTATTTAACAGTTGCCTGAGCCGACATATGACGCCCTTCTACGGAAGCTGGGTAAATAATGATGTAGGCTGATGAAGCGGCACGTTTTGAATGCCTCGGACCTCCTTGCTGAACAGGTGATAGGCTGAACAGGTGTTCACATTCCTAAACAATTTTTCGTACAGAAGGAGGAGGAAGAGACTTTTATTATAGAACCAGCACTCTATGATGACCGAGCCTAAGCCTCCCATGGGAGGACGTCGAGGGCTTGCCTCACCGCCGCCTCATGGGCGTGCTGGGTCGCCCAGGTTTGGTCGTCGAGGCCGGAGCTCCGCAGAGCCTCATGCAACCTCGACGAGAGGGTCGTGGTGTTAATGTGTAGCGTATCCGGCGCTAATTTAAGCAATCTTGATGGGGTGAAAAGAACGAGATTTCTTCTTCTTATTGTAGACTGTGTTATAGACGTCTCAGTAGACAGACACAAGAGAAAGAGATGGAAAACGTCGTCTGCATTTGGTCGCTGTTTAGCATGCGGATTTTTTGTTCACTAAGTTGGTTGAGCTAACTGCCAAAAAAAACACGAATACAAGCCTTGGTTGTTGCTGGAGGTACTACAAGGACCTTGTTTCGCACAGCCAGCAGCCAGTGGAAGGGGACGTCACAGAAAGAAGCAGCAGCTATACGCCCGTAGTGATGTTGTCGAGCAAGCAGTTGTGTTTTGCCGTGCCTTCTGAAAGACAGCGGATGGTGCTTTGCTGTAGGTCAATAGATGGTGCTTCATATTTTGAATATACCTTATTTACAAGCGTCTGCTCGTTTGGAAGCGGTGGGGGAAATATGGCATTATATTTGGTCACACGGAAATAGAACAACTTTTGCAGACCCGGTAATCCTGAAGGGATACAGAGTCTGTGCCGCCAATAAGGTGCTACCGTCAGGAATGGACCACTGGGCCTCTTGAATGATAACTGCCTCAGATCTTTACCACATTAAACGAACGCCGTTTTGATGGGACCTACTGGCCTGCTTCATGCTCGATGCTTCGATGCACTTGGCATGTGTTTTGAACATTTTACGTTAATAGATGATACATTTATTGACTTGCTCAGCGGTGGTGCTAATACGGCTACACACCGATATCTGTCAGCTATCCAATAAATAAAGAAATAAAGAGAAAATTTAGGCACATCTTTATAATTACATTGCAAGTCCTCTAAGTACGAACCGATATACCGACCACGGAGTGAGTTGTGCTTCCTCTCCTGTTAATTTCTTTATTATATGCAATCACACAAAAGCATACCACAGCAAATGACAATTGCATAAACTTTGCTCAGACAAGGTGATACAATATATTTTATTTATTTATTTTGTTTATAAATATTGCAACCCCGACTTGGGCTCTACATCAAATAGAGGATCTATTTGATGTAGATAAGATTTAGAGATAAAGATCTACATCAAATAGAGGATATAGGCCCTTTTTGCGGAGTAGAGGAACGAGATGGTGCTTCCGGAGGCGCGCAGAGCCAATTGCCCGGTTGACAGGCTGACTTTGGGAGCCCGCGAAGAAAGCACAAATGAGGCAGTGCAGGGTGCTACGGCTTAAGACTCCTTTGAATTCAGAGAAGTGTAGAGCAAAAATAGTTTTGAAGAAAGAATCAGAAACTTGGATGAAAATAAATTGGCGGCTAAAGCGCACTTGAGTATCTGTACCTGAACAGCGTATCTGTACCTGAAAAGCATATCTGTACCTGAAAGTGTAACGTGTCGTAGTTGGAGTAATACGACTGATTACGACCGATTGTTTCGGGAACGCACACGGGTTTATTTGTGCTACATTGCAGCCATCTTGGAAGCTCCCTTGCTGTCTACCAGGGTTGCCTTCCTACATTCCAAAAAGTGCCATGCATGGACACTACATCATCCCCTCAGGGAATGAAAATTCAGTTTTGTTCAAACACATAGTAGAAAAAAATGCACTTTTGTTCACACATAGTCTTTCAGGCGCTCAGGTCGTTGCCTGGTTCGTTGGGGGTACCGCTGTGAGGCGGTCTTCGTAGTTGCTGGTGGAGCTTCACTAGGAGTAGCTGTGCTGTGCCTTGGAAGGTCACTGTTACTTGGCACAGCCGCATCGTCCAGATCTGGCATGTTGGTCTGGTCCTGGTGTCGTTCCATTTGAACCGTGCTCGCATCTTTGAAGAAGCTCGAGTTGCGACAAATCGACACTCCATCTCTGGACGCTGTGATTTTGGAGCCAGTGACTTTGGTGATTGTGTATGGGTGGGGGTCATAGTAAGACGAGAACTTGTTTGACCTGTCTTGTTTGCAGAGGACTTGTTGTCCAACATGCAGCTGGTTGTGACTGGTGTGTCTCTGAGAGTCGACGTACTGCTTGTTGTATGCTTTTCTTTGGGTGTTATTCTGTCTCGCCTCAGAGTGAGCTGAGTTCTGAGTATCAGCAGCAAGTGTCGGTAGAAGATTCCTCATGGGTCTCCCAAATAGAAGTTCAAACGGAGACTTTCCTGTGAAACTTTGGGATGTGGACCTGTAAGCCAGGAGGAACGACTGAAGCTCATTGGTCTAATCCAAGTGGCTGACACGACTTGCGAGTATTAACTTCTTGAGGGTGCGCATGAGTCGTTCGGCTTCCCCGTTAGCCTCTGGCCACCGTGGAGTGATGCGGTGATGCTTGAATCCGAGCTCGCTAGCGAACTCTGCAAAACCCTCGCTCTGAAAGGGTGGGCCATTGTCTGACTTTACAATTTCTGGACAGCCGAACTGAGCGAATATAGTGCGCAGTTGCTTGATGACTGTAGGTGCTGCAAGAGTGTGTAAGATGCTAACGACTGGGTACTTGGGAGAATCATCCACAACTACCATGGCATACTTGCCATCAGGGAAAGGGCCGGCAAAATCTAACGATAGTTTTGTCCACGGGCCTTGAGGAAGCTCCTGAATTGGTAAAGGGTCTCGATGGTGTACCGGTGTGTTAGCTTGGCAAGGCAGGCAACTCTTAACTGTCTGGTCCACTAGAGAGTCTATCTCTGGAAACCACACCTTCTAACGCAACAGCTGTTTTGTCTTGACAATGCCTTGGTGGCCTCGATGTGCAAGGTGCAGCGGCTTTGTGTGAAGTTGTACTGGCAGTACTATCCGCGTGCCTCTTAACACAAGGCCTTCTTTGGAGACTGACAGTTCTGTCGCAACGCGAGAGAAAGGCTGTAGAGTTGTGCTCTTCCATTGTTTGCCTTTCTGGGGTTGCTTTAGGGCTTTCTTGAGCGAGTTGATCACCGGGTCAGCTAACGTCACTTCGGTTACCTCCTTTATGGTCATGGTACGAGGTAGGCTGTGAGACACGATGAAGTTCACATACTGTTCAGCGACAGACTCCATGCGCCGAAACGGTTCTGTGGAGTTTACTGGGTGGCGGGACAAGTAGTCAGATGGGTTGCTTGGACCACTAGTGTGTTGCGCTTCAAAGTTGTATTGTTGAATTCGAAGTGCCAAACGCTCTAGCCGTGCTGAAGGCAGGGAGCGGGGGTTGCTGAGAATACTGACCAACGGATTGTGGTCCGTCAGTAGATGGAATGCTGTCCCATACAGGTAGATCTGAAAGTGTTCAATTCCGCACACTACAGCCACCATTTCCCTTTCAATTTGAGAGTAGCGTGCCTCCACAGGAGAAAGGGCTACCACCCTGGTTTCACTTCCGGATGTCTGCGTGAGAATGGCACCTAGGCCATGAGGAGCAGCATCTACAATGAGTGTGATGTCCTTTCCTGGGTCAAAGTAGGCAAGAGCTGTGGCCTCGGAAAGGTTTCTCTTCAGTTCATCCAGGGCATATTGCTGTATGTCTGTCCAACACCAGTCCTCTCCTTTGGCTGTGAGTTGCCTGAGTGGTTGGGTGAGGTGGGCCAGGTTCGGTATGAACCGACCACAGTAGTTAACAAGACCAAGGAGAGATTTCACTTCACTGGCACTGGTGGATGGTGAGGCACCGATTACAGCAGACACCTTAGTGGGGTCTGGTTGTACACCTTTGCTTGAGAACACATGCCCGAAAAAGGTAAGTTCCTGTTGGTAGAACTTGCATTTCTTGACATTCAATGTGAGGCCACTTGCATGTGGACATTCCAGTGTCGCCTTCAAAGCTTCATCATGCTCTTTTTAGTCTTTCCTTACACCAATATGTCATCGCTTACGTTGAGCACGTTGGGGATGTTGGTTAGAACCTGACGGATGGTGTCCTGGAACACTTCGGCTGTTGAGTTGATTCCGAAGTTGGGGGGTCTCTTGTATCGGAAGAGTATAGCTTGTGTAGAGAATGTGGTGATCACACGAGATGATGCATCAAGTTCTAGTTGGTGGTATCCATCTTTCAGATCAAGTTTAGAGAATACGATGGATCCAACAAGGACGTCGTCCACTGTCGGTGTGACGTGTCTCTCACGCTGGATGGCTTGGTTAGCACAGCGCATGTCGACACACATTCGAATGTGCTCGGGGTCATGTGCTTTCGGTACTGCCACGATTGTAGATACCCAGGGGGTTGGTCCTTCAGTCTTTTCAATTATGCCAAGGGACTGTAGCCTTTCAAGCTCTTCTTCCAGTGGCTTTCGCATGGAGAAAGGGATACGTCTGTGAGGTTGTGCAACTGGTTGAACAAGGGGGTCAACATGGAGGTGTACTTGGAAGTCCTTTAGACAGCCCACTCCCTTGAAAAGGTCTGGGTAGGCCACTCTCGGATCCAGTCTGTTTGGCACCTCTCCCACACTGTACGTGATCTGAACTAGTCCTACACGGGAAGCTGCAGAGAAACTAAGTAGTGGGGTACAGTCTCCAGAAACAACATAGAGAGTTTCATGGCTGCTGCTCTCCTTGTAGGTGATGAGAACGTCAAACTTTCCGAGTAGCGGTAAAGGAGAATTTGCGCCATAAGCAAATACTTTCTTAGACGTCTTGGACAGCGTTTCCGTGCTCAAACAATTTTTAAGCTATTCGAACCGATGACAGGACACGGTAGCGCCAGTGTCAATGCTAAAAAGGATGGTCTCACCGTCGAGTTTGAGATCCACCTGGGGAGAGGCCGTGAATGCGTGACAGTGAGAGGAAGTCATGAAAGCGTGTTCATCACTGTCAGGGCTGCTTTCCCGCACGACTGCATGCACGGTTTTGCGTGTTGAACGACACACATTAGCAAAGTGTCCAGTCTTGTGACAAGCATTACACTGTTTGCCAAGAGCGGGGCCACTGGAGCGTCCCTCACCATGAGGCCATGGTTTTCCGCAGTTGTAGCATGTTGCGTCTGTCCTTTGATGGCGCGGAGGCTCGCGAGGCCGTGACGGCGCTTTCCCGTAGTACTTCGGCTGATGAGGTCGTGAGGTGCGCTTGGAGTTCACTGCAAGTGTAGACGCTGACGCTGAGTTTTCTTTGTACTGCTGACGTTCGTGCTCGATCACGGAGATGTTGTGTTCGACCTCTTCAAAGAACCTGCCTTGTTTGAGAATTCCTTGCAAGTCGAGCTCGTCATGCTGCATGGCATACCGGCGTAGACGTGTTGACACTGTAGACAGTAGGAATTGATTCTTGATTTCGGTGTCGGCATCGGCGAAAGCACAGTGCTTAACGAGCTGTCGTAGTCTGGCGTAGAACGCGTCGAGTGATTCGTTTTCCATTTGCTTGGCTTGACGGAAGCGGTAAATCTCGAAGGTAGTGTTTACTCGGGGTGCAAAATAGCCATCGAGCTTCTTGCGTGCTGCGGTGTAGAGAAGCGTTGCGTTGCTGGAGCCATCAGTGCTTGAAACGGTAGACGCAGTTGCGGCTGCGGGAGGATCAGGTAGCGAACCGTAAATGTCATAAACTTCTTCACCAACCTAGTGTAGTAGTAGGGCCGTCTTCCGGGCGTCGGCGGTGATGCCGCAGACTACGATGAAGTTTTCGAAGCGTTTCACCCAGTTCAACCATTCGGTGCCGACGTTGTTGGTGTCAGTGGCACGCGCGTCGAAGAAAGGAAACGAGGGAAGCATGCTGTGCGCCATACCGCAAAGTAGAAGTGCGCTCGATGTGTGCTGATATCTTCGTTCCGTTTAAAATAGTTGCTTGGCAGCCTTCACGTAGTTCAGACGCATCCTCGTCGCCATTGTAACGTGTCGTAGTTGGAGTAATACGACTGAGTACGACCGATTGTTTGAGGAACGCACACGGGTTTATTTGTGCTACATCGCAGCCACCTTGGAAGCTCCCTTGCTGTCTACCAGGGTTGCCTTCCTACATTGCAAAAAGTGCTATGCATGGACACTACAGAAAGTATCTGCAAGTATTCGTACCTG
The DNA here is from genome assembly GCF_013339745.2 of Dermacentor silvarum. Taxonomy (NCBI): domain Eukaryota; kingdom Metazoa; phylum Arthropoda; class Arachnida; order Ixodida; family Ixodidae; genus Dermacentor; species Dermacentor silvarum. The sequence continues at coordinate 412,108,635 of NC_051154.1, forward strand.
AAAAGCGTGGACACAGAATGGAGGAAGAGGTTAAGAAAGTTGGCAACCAAGTCTTGGGCAATTGATAATATAAATAGAAAAGCAGAAGTCATCAAAGGGAAAGTGAGAGAAACAGAAACAGGGAATTGGACCCAAGAAATGTAAAGAAATATAACAGGAATATTTACAAGAATGGGAAGTAAGAAATTAGAAGGGAAAAGTTTTAGAATACCACAAAGGGGTTGCCTAAGGACACAAACATAGCCGACAAATATTTGCAACAAGATGAGGCATGTGTATGCTGCGGCAAAAATCCGGAGACCATTCAGCACATCCTATTGGACAGCGAAGGCATTCGCTCAGCAAGAACCGCAGGTAACGTCCACCTTCCAGAAGCGCTTAAATTTAAAATAGATGGAAGCATCAACCGGTCCCCAGTCGAAATAAGCAAGAGTCGTTTAGAATATTGGTGGGAAAGAATCAGGGAAGAGACCAGACTCGTAACAGACATACGTAGGTTTTCAACATAGATAGAGAAGATTTAAAGAAGAGGAAATAGGTAAGGAGATGTATGCAAAGATGCTAGAATGAAAAGTATGTTAGCATACCTAATTTCCTCAAGCACGTTAGGTGACCGGCTCATTTCAAGAAGCATGCCAATAAAGCATCATCATCATAGTGATCATCATCGTGCGAAAGTGAACAAATACGAAACCATTACCGCGTCTGCCCTGTTACTTGCTATCAACTGTCCCAAATGCAACTGGGGAATCACTAACGCACTGTGCTCCAACCACGCTACAAAATGTGGATCGGTAGAGGGAAGACTTGTGCAGTGACTGGTACATAAAGGAATTGAATGTGTGGCCATGTTTACACGCCAGTGTTGGCGGCCCTTTGCGAGCTTTCCTTGAGGATAACAAAACTCATCCTCCACGGTTCTATTGCTAACCTCGAACAACCAGCCGCGCAGCGTCGGCAAGAGTGAGTACCGCTCCAGGCATAGTAAGTTTATCGTACTTTAATTTACAGGCATCCACACCAACTCGGGCTAAAACGCAACTATATTGCCCACGTATCAAGAATAAGGGAATGAAATTATTACATCGAAGCGCGGGGGACGACGACACCGAAAGCACACGAATGTGCGAAGCTGAACGTTTCGTAACGGTCGACAGAGTAAGCAAGTGGCTAAAGTAAGTCTTTGTTAGAAGCTATTATGAACGGCAGGAACTAATCTACCGCAACTGAGCACACCCGCCAGCGATTAGCAGATAATAAACAATCAGGTTGCGACCGCACCGAGAGAGGTTACAGAGCCAGGAACATGAAAAGCCGCTGTTTCAAAGTGATTGGCAAATAAAGAACAAAACGCAAACGACAATGATTCTCATTTAATTCAAAAGCGGAAGTTCGACAGCTTACATACATGTCTAGCCCAGCTTCTAGAGTACAAGCACCGTATGCGCTGTTCACGCCGTTTGTAAAAGGCATTATGAGCTCATAAAGAGCTTACATATTCTCTGAAGCTGTTGCCAAAGTTTCGTGTCATTTACCCAGTCATAGTCTGCGATATCCACCCAAGCAGAGGTTTGCTGAGCCGCACCAGTGTTATGCCCACCCATTGTTAACATGGAGGCAACGGAGGAAGCTGAGGCAACCAATGAACGCTTCACCACGTGATCAGACGAGGAGGCGCCCATGGAAACGCTGTGAAAATAGTCTATAGATGACCATCCTAACGATGTTGATATTGAGCTGACAAAGAAATTTACACTAAGCTGCCTGCATGTAAAGATATAAGTATGTTCTCAAATGATATTTGGCGTGAAAGTGCCATTTTGCATATATATCTTAGCTAAAGAAAATGGTTGCCAGTACAAAACGCACAGGATAGTGCAGGTAAATAGATGTCATCAATGCCAGTCCGAGTGGGCTATAGGCACGGAGGTTAGGTCCACTACAACAATGGGCGATTCAGCGAGCGATAGACTTGAGAACGCTTCGGACCGATGGCAGGAGCCGAAGGCACTCTTGTCTTTTTTTTTATTCTTTTTCCATTTTCTTCTAATCTCGGAGAACAAGGCACGAGACACACGCGGCGCGCCATATATTAAACGCGGGCGCGGAAGATGACGATGACCGCTAGAATACTCTTACGGAACTAAACACAATGATTTTGTCAAAGCGAAAGACTGACGGTCAATTGTTCGGAGCTTCACTAAAAGTCCTCCCTTGAATGGCCAGCTAAAATATTTTGCACAACCTTGTGATTGTTAGGAGTGCTGCACTTGACTCATTTCATATTGTTTGCATTACTGGCATCACCACTATTGCTCATTGCTACAGAGACAACGCTATTAAAAAGAGCTGCCAGTAATCATTTTGTAAAGCGGCTGGAACGCTAAAGATTTGCATGAAAAAATTGCTGACGTCTTAGCGGCTAATCTTCTCGCATCGCTTTACTGAGAGTTTCGCACTGAGGACCGCCAAACATGGCAGCCCAACGCTCCTCATTCCGCATGAATTGATCGCGGCGAAAGTTCTCTGCATGGCCCGCTGGAGAGAGGAAATAGGGAGCCTCGGCGCAATCGGAAGCGAATCCCGTCTGGCCATGCAAAGTGGCGTGGTAATTGGCCGCTCGACATGGGCGCAGTGAGGCGGGCGAGGCCATTAGGGAGCGCCCCCGTACCGCTAACGAGGCACCCACTTGGGATGCGCCCGGCCGATTTGCCGCCGCCGGCTCCCTAATTGCCGCGCGCCCCGAGGGCGCGAACGTGCCCGAAAGGCCGACCGCGCGACGCAGCCGGAAACGGAGCCGCGCACGTTTGCACGGCCGCCGATTGGAACAACGACTGCACTCAATCAAACGAGGCCGGTGACGGGATAACGGTTGCGCGCGGCTTCATCGGTCACACGGCGCTTATGTCTCCAAGCAGCGCCGATATGCCAGTCACTGAAGAACTAATTAGCTTTGGCAAACGGGAGGACACTCGACAGTCACACATCAAAGGCGTAAACTTGACAAGTGGTTGCTGCACAAGAAAGCTTATACACAAAACATTACTTGACACTTTCGGTTTTCTTAGCCTCCAGGGCATTCTAGCTTTGAATATAGTCACTAGTTTTCTTCCAATACTTTTCCCGTCTCGGTAGCTTCCATAGACGATGATACGTCGTAAAAACACTACTGTTGAATTTTACGCACGATTCCGCTGCGGCCTGCTTCCGCAAGCGTGACTTTTGTCTTCATGGAGACGAAACCTGCTGGGCGAGTCCGATTCCCTCTCCCTGATTCTACACGCAAGTTGGGCGTTTTAAGGACCTCCTTTGGGACTGCACTCCATTACAGTGCTGGGAAAACATTCAGTACCCTCCATTTGGGTCCACCCCATACGTGCCTAAGGCTACATTGTTGAGAAAGGACCTCAGCGTGAACAAAAACTAAAAAAGAAAGGCGACCAACACTCGCAATCAGTTCAAAAGTTAACGAACCCTGGTTTAGTCGCCGCATGAAAAGATGCCTAAATAAGATTAAAATTCCGGCACACCATGAATGTCGACGGTAATGCAATTAGCCTAGAAACAATGGAGAGTTTTAGAATCGACACCAATGCGCATGCGCGAGACGCAAACTGCGTTTGGCACTCTATTTCACCGATTTAGCGGGAGCCCCAAAAGCTGCCCCAAAAGCTTTGCGTCCACAAACATGGCGGCACCCATCGAAGCGACGGCTCTCTGAGTACCAAACTGGGCTTGATTCGTGGAGACGCGTGAAGTTCGTAAACTAGGAGAAGTGACTTCAGTTATCGCTTTCTCTCAACTAACGTGTGTAACGAAGATTGATTCATTAGACGCCGCTGATTTCGAATTCGATTGACGATCTCATGGCTTGTAGGCCTAACGTGGATTAGTATGGCTGGTGAAGGCACGTAAAGTTGGTTACTCAAGATTAAGCGCAACATATCGCTTGCTGCTTCTAGAATAACCTCTAAATTGTAAATAAACACAAAACCACGAAAGTAAAAAATACTCGTCTTATCATAAAATTGTATAGTTTATTTTAATCTTTATGATAGTTTTTCAGTGACACTGTAGTGACGCTGCAAAATCAAGACGCTATTCGCAAACGCAAAGCCTTATTTTAAAACTCTTCACTCCTGCATGCCCCAACTCTTACACCCGCAAAGCTCTTTGGGACCCCAAACATTTGGCGCCCCTATTGTAAAACTCTCTAATGCAGCGACGCACCGTATTGCCGCTGCAGACACACGTCATCTTTAAGGCGCGTATGAGTCCGGGTTCCTCCCTTACAGCTCCACTGATGATGATGATTTATTAGTATCCCCTTTGAAACGGGCAGTGACAAATAGTCACCTAGCCTGCTTCAGTTACCCAGGTATGCTATACAGCTATACATGCTATTCTATTCATTCAAGCATTTTTGTATACAAATCTATAATCATTTTTTCTTCGTCAGAACTCCTTTATCTACTTTGTACAGCTACCTATGCCTGTAACGGATCCGATTGTATCAATCTCTTCCATGCTTTTTTTCCGCCAGTGCTCTAAACGACTCTTGCTTACCTCGACTGCTGACCGATTGATGCTTCCGTCCACATTAAATACAAGCGCTCCTGGAATGTGTACGTTACCTACGGATCACTCTGGGTGAATCCCTTCACATGCCATTAGGACGTACTGAGTGCTGAGTGCTGCAGCATTCACATGCCTCATCCAGTTGCGAAGATTCGCTGCGTAATGTTTTAGTCCTTAGGCATAGCCTCCTATATACTTCATGCCTGCCCATCGGCGCCGAGAACGCAGGGAACCGGTCGTCGCGCCTAGTAGCGTCACTCACCGCCAGTTGGCGGTGCTACCCCATAATAAAAATACAGGACGCTCTACCGCGGCGTGCGCTGTTGGATAACTATATATCGCGTTATTTTTTTACCAGTGCCGATTCTATTGTTTTACAACATCTGCGGGCGTTTAACGCCGACACAGACGCGTACAGGCCACCGCGAATTGCTGCTTTCGAAAAAAAAAACGATAAGAGGAAAACCACAGCTCTCATCTGTACTACTATGAAGCATAATTTTCCTTCTGCTTACTATTACATATGTTTTGTATGTCAATGTACAAAAAAAAAAACAATGTAGACTCTAATAACTAAACAACAAACACTTTTATTGCCATCATTTGGATTTAAAGTTTGTGGAGCTTTCGGGAGAGCGGCTTCTGTTAAAAAACTTTTGAGATGTCGTTCTTGTCCGTTATCTTCAGCGCAAAATTAGTGAATAGAGGGCAGAAGAACATTTTCAGCATGATCTCAAACAGCTTCTCGCGATGCTCAGGCACTGAACAATGCAATAAGTTCACGCTCTCGAAGAACTTGAGCAGCATTCTCGTCAGTCTCCCTTAGCGGCTGCTTAAAATTTCTTCGCTAAGTGAGCACTACTTCGCTTACTTGTGCAAAGAGTTCAGCACAACTACGAGTTTGTCTGACGGATATAACAGACGGCTTCTGTGATCAGACAATCTGACTGCGCCGAGGACATTTGGGCTTTGTCAACAAACTGAGGCATTCTTTGCAAGACACCCGCTCATTAACAGCTCTCTGCAAGTATCTGCCAACCATCGCTAGTGCTGCACATTCTGGCAAACGAAGCGTTTCTTTGCGCCGGGTAATGTGGTTGACCAGCGCTGCTATTGCCTCTTTGGGAAATTCTTCGGATGGTTCTGGAGTAGTGGCTGCGCTCAGTTGCCGGCGTAGCGACGAGCATGTGCTATCTTCCGTATCCATCACGTTGCTGCTTTTCGATGTTGACGCAATGCCTGTCTTCAGAGACTTTTCTATTCCGCACAAAACTGCTCGTGCGTCTGTCTGGTCGTTGCTTCCAGCTGACCTCCTCAACCACCCAAAAAAAGATTCAATGGCGTCAGACGAGATCTTTTAGTGAGAACCAATCGAAAGTGCATCTCTCTTAGCAAGTATCTGGCGCATTCCACGTTTGACGCATTCCAACTTTGAGCCACTTCTCTCGAAGTTCTTCATCGCTCGGAATTTAATGAAATGAGATGCCCGGGCCCTTTCTCTTACTGTACGAGGTGCATCTAGGTCCAGAACAATACGCCATACCACTGGGTATCAACTCGCAAAAAGCCCTATCAAATCACTATAAAGTAGCATAACTCACTCGTGACCACGATGTCTTATTTTCGGCCAGAAGGTTCTCATTTGCGTTGCTGCTAAACGTTTTCAATGCGGCTCCGACAGTGTCACCACAGCCACAGTCCTTCAATACCCTGCCGCAGCTCACCGAGTCAACCGAAGGCAGAAGACAAGTTTTTTTTCCCATCCGTGGAGTGCTGCAGGAAGGTGATCTCTCAGCAAACCAGAGAACTGTCGGCAGGCGAGGCAAATGGATATTGTCTCGACTTGACTCTAATGGAGACGCGCACACGCAATTTTTGCCGCCTTTAACCATGCACGGTGGCTAGCGAACTGCTGATGGTGATGATGATGATTTATTGGCATCCCCTTTGAAACGGGGCGGCGACAAATAGTCACCTAGCCTGCTTGATTTAATCAGGTATACTATACATGTTCTTTATCTAGTATTTTTGTATACCTCTCATTATTATTTTTCTTTTTGAAAAATTTACCTTGTGCCGCTGCCTATGATTTTAAGAGATCAGGTCGTATCCATCTTTTCCCTGCTTTTTTTCCACCAGTACTCCAATCGTCTCTTGCTGATCTCTACGGCTGATCTGTTTATGTTTCCTTCCACTTTGAAACCAAGCGCTTCTGGGAGTTGCACGTTACCTACGGTTCTCGCTGGGTGGATCCCGTCGCATTCCATCAAGATGTGCTGAGTGGTTTCTGGATCTTTACTGCAGCATACACATGTCTCATCTAGTTCCGAATATTTGTTCCGATATGTTTTCGTCCTTAGGCAACCGGCTCGAGCCTCAAATAGCAAGGCACTGCCCTTTGTGTTATCGTACAGATTTTCCCTTCTAATTTCTTTCTTCTCATTCTTGTAAATCTCCATTGTCCTTTTCGTTTCCATTCTTTGCATCCAATTCACGGTCTCTATTTCTCTCACTTTCTTTCTGATGACCCCTGGTTGTCTATTTGCAGTTTCGATTATCCTGTACTTGGTTGCCAACTTCCTTGACCTCTTCCTCCATTCTGTGTCTACGCTTTTCATGTAGAGATACTTGTGCACTTTAGCCGCCCATTTATTTTCATCCATGTTCCTGAGCCTTTCTTCAAAACTAATTTTGCTCTGTGCTTCTCTGACTTCAAAAGAGGCCCAACCCATATCACCCTGCACTGCCTCATTTGTGGTATTACCGTGGGCTCCCAAAGCCAACCGGCTTACTGATCTTTGGTTAACTTCCAAACCCGCCAATATATCCGATTTTAAGCATATAATGGCATTTGCGAATGCTAGCGCTGGCACCATTACTCCTTTCCAGATTCCACGCACCACCTCATACTTATTGTGGCCCCACAGTGCTCTGTGTTTCATTATTGCTGCATTCCGCTTCCCCTTTATCTGGCAACTATTCTGGGGTAGCAGCGCCCCTGGCGGGCGACCTGCGAGGAGGTCAGACAAGGAGGTTGAACGGCGCTCCCGGAGTGATAGCGCGGGTACAGAAAGTATATAGGAGCCTATGCCTTAGGAAACGGGTTCGAGCCTCGAAGAGCAAGGCACTGCCCTTTGTATTATCGTGCAGATTTCCCCTTCTAATTTCCTTCTTCTCATTCCTGTAAATCTTCAGGGTCTTTTGTTTGTTTCCATTCTTTGCATCCAATTCACAGTCTCTATTTCTCTCACTTTCTTTCTGATGACTCCTGGTTGTCTATTTACAATTTCAACTACCATGTACTTGTTTGCCAACTTCTTTGACCTCTTCCTCCATTCTGTGTCTACGTTTTTCAGGTACAGGTACTTGTGCATTTTAGCCACCCATTTATTTTGATTCATGTTGATCAGTCTTTCTTCCAAACTAATTTTGCTGTGTGCTTTCCTTACTTCAAACGAGGCCCAATCCATGACAGCCTGCACTGCCTCATTTGTGGTTTCCAAAGGCAACCGATCTTGGGTTAGCTTCCAGCTCCACAAAATATTCAATTTTTAGCACAGAATGGCATTTGCGAACGTTAGCGCTGACACCATTACTCCTTTCCGGATTACACGCAACCGCCTGATATTTATTCTGGCCTCAAAGTGGTCCATATTTCATTATTGCTGCATTCCGCTTCCCATTCATTTCCAGATGATCAGGGTGGGTGCTTGAATAAGTATTTCCTTCGTTTATGTATACGACGAGGTATCTGTATTGCTTGATTATGGGTTGACTATATTGCTTGACTGTCGAATTGACACCACTTAATTATTCGTCTCTTCATTAAAGATCATAATTTCTGATTTACATGTGATAAACTTATGGCCTAGATTTGTCACTGCGTAGCCACACATATTCGCAAGTATCTGTAAATCTCGGGTATCGTCCGCTAGTAGCACTATGTCGTCCGCATACATCCCTCGGGGACCTTCTGTTGCACCATTTGTCCATTACGCATGTAGGATAAATCAAACTCTATTTCGCTGTTTTTCAGTCCTGTTCCTACACCCTTGAAATAAAGCGTGAACAACACTGGCAACAGAAGACATCCTTGCTTTAGTCCTTGGTGAATTTTCACCACTTCATTACAGTTGCTACCTTACCATACAATTTGTTCTCGGTTGTCTACATATATGTCCCCAGCAACTCCACGAAATCCTCATCTATGCCTTCGTTCTTGAGAATATACCATAACAATTCCCTGTCTAGGTTGTCGTAAGCTACACTATGGTGCATCCAAACGAAGGGCCGAATCCGGATATCTAGAAATGCTATTCCATAGACGTCTGTTCTGAGCTACTGAAATCTCTATACACTGACTTAGTACAGACATATTATCCTCTAAGCGTGTGCATGGTCTGAACCCATTCTGTAGTTCCTACAGTACATCATTTTTTCCACCCACTTTCAGAGTTCAAATTTTATGGCTTGGATTGGTATTCCATATATCACCGACGGTACTGTAACTGGCTGGTACGAGCTTGTCCTATTATTATCACATTTGTCTTCGTAGATGAGGTTCATCTTGCTTTCACGCCATCCAACCGAAATTTTCGTCGTTCTAATCACTTGCTCAGTGGCATTAGTCAGCAGTGCCTTGATCTTTGTACCGATGTTTTGATGTTTCTGATTAACTGTATTGGGAGTTCAGTGGGTCCTGGGCGGTGGTATTAGGGATATTTTCTTCTGCTTTTTTTGCAGTAACTTTTTCGATGCTAAATTGTGATCTCTCAGGCTTGTATGCTCAATCTGTTTGGGTCTGAACGATGCTTTCTCTTGTGCCAAAGTTATCCCTAACCTCTGTGATGTACCGCAGCGCATCGTCTCCTTCGAATATGTTACCGTCTTCATCCGTTATAGCTGTATGCGAATTTTCAGTTGGAGCTTCGAGTCCTCATACATGGTTCCAGAACCTCTTAACAGCGAAGCTGCTAAAGCTAGCCGTAAAAATTATGGTGTTTCACAGAAAGCCAGCCGCGCCGTAGCCATGGCAACCAGCGACGCCGCAGCTGCTAGAACACCAGTGCAACCTACCACCTGTGTACTACGCATGTGCCGAGAGCGAACGCGTTTCCCGCGTGCGACTTTACAATTACTAGTAGATACAGCGGGGGTGTGGCACTGCGGATCCCGTGACTTCCGCTTGAAGGGACCGCCAGTAGTTTGTGCGCAGGCATGAGTACATGCGGGTGCGAGAGAGAAAATCTGGGGGCTTTTGCTCCTTGAATTCTGAATTTGCCTAGGTACTACGGCGGAGAACTTTCTTTGGTCCTTTTGTACTACTGTGGCTGCTGTTAAGGGATCGATGCTATTCCTAAATAAACGCATTACTGTTTTGAGGTTCAAATATAATCTCGCTATCAGGGATAGAGGAGTCTACCTGTCTAGAGCAGTATTTTTTATTTGGTGTGTTGCTACGCTGCGCTCCGCCACACTCCAACAACCGCCGCTTCGCGTCGGCGCCCGGCACCGCGGCTTCCGCCGCGGCACCGGGGCACAAACAAGAGCAGTATCCGCTTGCACAGACAGAGTCACCTACAGGGTGGTAAATGTGTTTCAACACGTAAAAGTGCTTTCGTTCACGCGAATCTCTTGAACGGTGCAGTATGCATTGATAACCAATACATGAACACGGAGTGCTTTGGAATTGAAGTTATCCGATTCGTCGTTAATCTCACAGGTTCAATCATCCCCTCGCGACTACCGCACGATTTCCTATGTTGCCGTTGGAACAAAAAACGCAACAAACTCACTAGAAACATCGCAGGAGCACAAGAGCAAAATTTGTGCACGGCGCCATAACGCAAACGCACATGCCGGCTACCCGTGGGACAAACTCATACAAAACGAGCAAAGGAATTTCTCCGCCGTAGTACATATTCAAAGTCAGATATGCAAGGAGCAAAAGCCCCCAGATTATCTCTCTCGCAAACGCTTGTACTTGCGCCTGCGCACAAACTGCTGGCGGTCCCTCCAAAGACCGTCTTGTTCAAAAGCCTACATGCCACACCACCACTACTGCACGGCTTTTCGCCGCTAGAACAAATGCTAGAATAATGAAGCGCGGGCGGCGTGGCCCAGACACCGTGTGATGAGGTTCTTTCAATGAATTACTCGCTACTGAGGCACAGCCTCAGCGCATAAAATGACGAAGCCGTTCGTTACCACAACAAGCCATTCGTTAAAGAAAATACAGCAAAGAGAAAACGAAACTCAGGAAACTAATCACAAAAACAAAAGAGGATTAAGTCTACAAAGAAATCATAAAAGTCAGAAGGGGCCTACAGTTTCATGGTTTGCACTGGAGCTGTGGGATGGACTAGAAGCGGCGACAGAGGCGGAGCTCGAAGTGGAGTAGCGGTGACGAAACTAGCGCCGTCGAAGAAAATCCTGGTCGGCCCCAGGCGAACACCAGGGATCCAATAATGTAGGAGGAAGTTCCGTAAGTTGCACTGTGACATTGGGAACATGGATAGGTAGCCTTAGTACGGTAGAGGTCTTGGCACCGGACACCAAGTCCAAGGGCTCCACCTCTGCGACCGGTACAAGGGCTTCATTTCTCCCACGTCGGTCGGCACCTTATCACCAGGCAGCCATGATCGACGCTGCTGTGGAGACAGGCGTAGTGGAGACTGGCAACGGCTAGACGCCCTTGCGGCGTTCGCCAGCCGGAGCTCGGGCACGGCGCTGTAGACGCTGGGCCGCCTGGGTCAGACGGCCTTCCGACGTTCGCCAACCGCAGGCTGCAGGAAGAAGTTGGATGTCGTGTCGCTTTCAGGTGGGAGCCTGGAGCGGCCTTGGGCGAGGAACTCGACTGAGTGAGTGAGTGAGTGAAATAACTTTATTGAGGTCCAGAGAAGACGCAGGGGACACCCCGCGCCACCCGGCTAGTCCCACGTAGGGACCGGCAAGCCGAGCTTGACGGCCCGATCGCGGGCACTCTGGACGGCCAGGGTTTGGTCGTTGAGTTCGGAGCTGCCCAAAAGCGCAGCCCACCTATCCTCGCTGAAGGCGGAGCCGATGGCTTCACACTCCCACAACACATGGTTAAATGTTGCCGTTAGTCCACAGGCAGGGCAGTCCGCACTGGGATACCTTTCAGGGTATATAGCGTGAAGAACCGCAAGGTTAGGATACGCACGAGCTTGTAAAAGTCGAAGGGTCACCGCCCGCGCCCTGCATAAGGCAGGGTACGGGAGGGGGAATACCCGTCTTGACAGATAATAATGCTTAGTGATTTCATTATACGTCATCAATGGTTCCCCGCGGGGTAGGGGGACTGCGGAGGCGGCGCGGTCAGTGAGTCCTCGCGCGGCCTCGTGCGCGCTCTCGTTAGGGTTAGAGGGAGAGCCCTCAATCGACCCCAAGTGAGCGGGAAACCAAATGAGAGAATGCGGAGAGATACTTTTCAAGCTTTGGAGAATGCGAAGGGCCTGAGGGGAGACCATCCCGGTTTGGTAGGCCTTAATGGCCGCCTTAGAATCGCTATATATTACCTCTCTGCGACCATCAAGCACAGCCAGCGCGATTGCAACCTGTTCGGCTACAAATGGCTTCGAAGTGCGTGCTGTAGCGCAGCATGTGATCTTGGAATTAGAGTCGACGATGGAGACGGCGAACGCCTCTTGTTGGACATAGGCCACGGCATCCACGAAGCTTGCCTCAATGTGGTTGTTACGTACATGTTCGAGTAGAGCTCTACCCCTGGCCCGACGTCTGCCGACGTTGTGTGCGGGGTGCTCGACTGTCCGCTACTCCCGCACCCGGCTCACCTTCTCCCTCTTCTTCCACGTCTCTCATGATGGCTGTCGCTTGCTTGCTTGCTTACTTGCTTGTTGCTCATTTCTGGCACTTTCCCACCTCGATCACGGCACTCGCGCACTTCACATATCACACACCAGCAGACATTGAACGCGGCTTGTAAAAAGTCCCTAAACAATTCACTCCCTAGGCCCCTAGGAGCTGCGCTCGGCAAGGTTGCTTTGTCACTGCGTCTCCACGATTGCCATGACAACAGGTGTTAAGCGGAAGCCAGGGGACCCGCAGTGCCACGCCCTCGCTGAACCTACTAGCAATTATAAAGTCGCTTCCCGCGTTCGCACCGGGGAAACGCGGGCGGCGTCGGCAGCAGCTCGGCAGCAGCTCGGAGACACTGAGCGCAACCGGTTTCCGCCACCGCGCCGAGATCTGCGCATGCGCCGGATAACGATTGTATCTGTGCATGCGCTGACCTTGAGGCAACAGCTATGTAAGCGTGTTCGCGGCGGCGTTCGATCAGTAGAAGCCATGGGACGCCCAGAGATAATTCGTACTCCCGAAAAAGAGGCCGCGCTTCGCGATAAATTCCGCAAAATGCTGGGGATGACTTGGTAGTGCTTAGCCTACACCAAAAGCCAGGACTCACTAGGTGCCCATAAGCTCCGCTGTCTCTTTAGCATTGCGCCTCCAGTGCAAGCTACACTATTTTCTGGATCGCCTTTTTCTGTTTGGGAAACGTTGTGCACCCAACGTTCATTTGTGAATTTAATTTTCTCTTAAACTGTCTGACTCGCCATAATTTTCTTTTCTCGGTATTTGTTCCACTTAAGGAGGACCTCTTGTTCGTGTGAACCTGGCTTCTCGGTGATTCCTAGACGCCTGCTTGCGCCTATCGCTTGCTGTATTCAGTGTTCCACAGCTTCTTCTTTGGAATGCAATTTTTTTGTGCCGTGTCTGTCTTATGTCCTGCGACGTAACGTCTATCATTTCCTTATATTCCCAGAGTGTTGTAGGAAACGCCACAATTTTTTTCTGTTTTTCGCTATCTCGGTTATTTGCTTATCATTCATCTTTAGAAATCCTTACGCTGTTGGTTCATGTGTTTCGTTAGTATCTCTTCCAAATTTGAAGGCGAAACGATTATAATCGCTACCCAGGGTATATTTTTCATGTTCATCTCTCATCATTCGTTCTAGTCGTTCGTAGACCGTTTCTGACACTAAGGCGTAATCGATACATGATTGCCTATTTCCGCATTGCCACGTTACCTATCCATTACACTTATTCTCTCTGTTAACTACTATAAGGGTTTGTTCATCGCACGGACCCTGCACTAGAAAACCGTTTATCCGTTTAAATCTTCATGTACGCATTAATATCTCCCACTGATACCACCTGGCTCAATTTATTGAACTCATTAATATCGCTTCTAATGCAATCAATAAAATATTTATGTTTATCTCTGCTATCACTGCCTGTCCAAACGTAAGCTACTCCAAAGCACGACGTTTGCCTCGTCCATGTGCCGCTAATCGATAAAAGCTCCACGCATGTCTCTTTTACTCTTGGCCACGTCATACCTCGCCTAATTAGCATGCCTACGCCTCCGCATTTCCTTGACCCAGGCATTCTGTTTCACCCCTCCTATACAAAATTGTCAATAACAAGCGGCTTCTCCAAATCTCGTAGATGCGTTTTGGTGAAGGCGTACTCGCTAAAAGCTTCGTCATTTAGCTGCGTTTAAATTTCCAGCTGTTTTTCCTGCTTGCGACCACCCTGCATGTAATATATTTTAGCGTCTCTGTTCTTATTTGTTGTGCGTCCTTTCTTAACTCCTTGGGGTCTAATTCTGCTCTTTGCCTGGTGTGTCGCTACATTCAATACCTAATCTTCCTTCCTGATCCCCTGGGGCCTGCCTAAACAAGCTGCTGCCCGTGCGGCGAGTCGGCATCCAACCGGTGTTGCTACAGTATCGCTAAAAAGTATCCAGTCACGGCACAAAAGCGCCTGCGCGGTGCACTTCTCGGTTGTTGTCAGTGACCATAAAATGGCCTTAGCTGCTGTTCAAGTTTCCCTGTTGACTGCAAGTACTGCCTTTCAACTGCATACCCCTCCTTTCAACCTCAGGCACCGCGCACACTGCCGATGTGCACTTCCTTTGAGACATTCCACACGTTGGCTTCGCCATCCCCCGTCATTGCCGTTCGTCAATCACGCCACTCCTTATCACCATTAGGTGCCCCCCTTTCATTGTGTCCCACACAATGGAAGCACAGGCAGGCAAAAAATGCACAGAGGATGAAATAGACAGAAAAAGGGAATATACCGCGGGAAAAAAACATGCTTCAAGTATTATTTCAAACAAAGAATAAAGGTGAAAGTGAGCGTTGGTTGTCAGAAATATGTGAGAAAAAGAAGGCCGCACCTAGAATATTTTAGAACCACATAGCCTTATTAGGCAGGAAGTCGGGAACAGTACAGCAACATATCCTTGACGAAAATGGAAACAAAGTGGAAGGAGACGCGGCATTAAAGTACGTTCGAAAAAAACAAAAAAACAGCCGAATCATTTCAGGGCAATGGCGAGGTGGTTTCTGAGGAAACAAATAGAATTAACGAAAACCAGACGGAAAAGGAGTTGGTGCTGAGTAATTTCAACTGGAAGAAAGCTCAAGAGAAAATTCCTAAGCGCACAGCCACAGGTCTAGACGTGGTTCCTGTTAGGCTGATTGATGAGCGAGGGGCAAAAAGTAAGGAAGCACTGTTGAAAGCAGTAGAAAAATGCTTACAAGATAGGCGAATACCAGACAGTTGGCGATAAAGTAGAATGAATTTAATTTATAAAGTTAAGGGGGAAAAAGGTATAATTCACTCGTATAGATCGTTGACCATTGCATCGGTAATATACAGGTTAGCAATGCAGGCGATTAAATTGAAGCTGTAATCATGATCAGACAATAATGGCATATTGGAGAACTTCAGAATGGCTTCATAATCGGTAGGCGTCTGGATGACAACTTATTTTTCCGTACTCAGTGTACTGAAATATCCAGAGATGAAAGGAGACCGCTACATGCGGCTTTTTTAGACATTACTGGAGCGTATGACAACGTAGACTGCAACATTTTGTGGGATATTTAGGGAGATTTACCGAGAAAATACCATTTGCGTTGAATGGGAAGGGATGAGAAGCCAGGATAAAGTTGACATCAACAAGAGACTGAGACCTGGTTGCCCTTTATCCCCGCTGCTGTTTATGATGTGCATGTTAAGGATGGAAAGGGCACTAGAAGGAATCAATATCACATTTAACCTCTCACACAAACAAAAAATTAAGCCGGTACAATAAACCTGGAGCATCAGCTTCCAGGTTTATTTTATGTGGACGACATTGTGTTCTTTGCTAACAAGCAATGTGATATGCAACGTCTGGCCGATATCTCTGGAGAAAAATGTGAGAATTTAGGATTAAAGCTTAGCGTTAAAAAATCAGGTTTTATGGTATTCAATGAAAACAGTGAACATACAGTGTTGATACAGGGCCAGGAAATACCTCGGGTAAAAGAACTAAAATACCTGGGTGTATGGATAAACGAAGGCGATAGATATCTGGAGACACAGGAAAAAAAATAATAGCAAGACGGAAGTGAAATGCGGCCATAATGAAGCACAGAGTTCTATGGAGATACAGTACAAGGTACGAGGTGCTCCGTGCTATGTGGTAAGGTGTAATAGTTGCAGGACTTACGTTTGGAAATGCGGTTGTTTGCTTGAAGTCAGGGGTACAATCAGGACTCGATGGCAACCAAAGGTCAGTGGGACGCCTCGCATTGGGCGCCCACAGGAAGAGTGCTAATGAAGCTGTGCTGGGTGATATGGGCTGGACAAATTTGGAAGTAAGGGAGGCTCACAGGAAAATTGATTTTGAAGAACGACTGGGGAATATGGAAGAAAGCAGATGGGGTGCAATAGGGGGGTGTTCAGGTATTTCTACAGGCAAAACATTGACTCACAGTGGAGGAAAAGAACTATGAAGCTTACCAGCAAGTATGCGACCGGTATGGTCAGGAACACGGCCACAAAGAACGTCAAACAACACAATGAGAGAGGCTGAGATAATGTCACGGGTGGCGGCAATGGCAAAGAAACCTGCTATGACTAGCTACCTCAAGGGAAAAAAAAAACGAAATTCGGAAAGAAACAATTTATGATAACTCAAAGAGTAGCTCCTTACTTTTCGAAGCAGGATGAGTTAGGACGCGTAGCTATAAAGCGGGGTACACTGTTATGATCGGCTTGGAACTCTGCTTCTCAGTTGTGGGAAACCAAACCCGCGCACGTTCCCGTGTCGGGGCAATTATCTTCATCCCCAAGAAGCGGTTATGATCTTCCTGGAAACTGTACCTCTCAAATGTGGGAAACAAGCCCGAGCGCCTTTCCCGTGACGAGATAATCCCCTTCATCCCCGAGAAAGCGTCACGCCTCTACGACCTGAGCAGACGCAAAGGGCGAGCTACCAAAGGAGAGGAATCGAGGGGGAGGAGGTCGTCAACTTGATCACCCGACAGAGAACTGACACTTCCACAAGTGTTCCACAACTTGCTTATTGGAGACATCGGCTACCACAAGACCACGAGGGGTGATTTAAGGCCGTCCTGGCCCTCGTGTTAGACAGAACCGCTCGAGACTCGGATAGAGTCAAAACCATGTACCAACGACCGCGTTGACGACCCACCTCACCCGGTCGAGATTATGTCAACACCAAGGATAAAGACGCATGTGCTTGCTGCGGTAAAGCTAGGGAAACGATGGACCATGTTTTATTGGAATGTGAAGAAATCTATCCAGCTGCCAGTCTAGGCTCCTCTGACCTCCTTGAAGCCCTTGGGTTCAGGGATGGCAGGGGGAAAGTAAACATGTCCACTATAGAGATTAGTAAGAGGCGGTTCGAGGTTTGGTGGCAGAAAAGTAGGGAGACAACAAACAACGGAGACGTACAAAAAGAGAGTTCCAAGTTATGGTTCAAAAAGTTTGGTTCTCGGGATTCTTCATATTTGTGTGTTTTCTCAAAAATAATGGTAGTGCAATACGAAAAAACATATCAAGAGCTTGGTGGCGCAACCCACCACCCCGTTTCAAAGGGGACGCTCATATCATCCGTCCGTCCGTCCGTCCGTCCGTCCGTCCGTCCATCCATCCATCCATCCATCCATCCATCCATCCATCCATCCATCCATCCATCCATCCATCCTGCCGTACACAGCAAACCGAAAATGACGAGTTGCTGACAGTGTTGGGACTCGCGGTAGCGTTCGGGCCGGTGATCCTTCAGCGAAAGGGATGAGTACGTCCGGGAGAAAGAGCGAGAGTAAAAAAGGATTTATTCTACATATTTCCAGTGGCTCCATATATGGAACCCCACTCCATGGGGGAGCACTTTGAAAGTCTTATGGCGAATTCCATTGGGAGAAGAGGAGCAGGGCGCCGCGCAGTGCGGAGTCGGGTGGCAGCGCAGTGAGAGCAGAGACACTCGACCCGCCACTGGAATACGGCGTGCATTCGGTGGGAGGGGGATGTGTGAGGAGAAATGTACCACGTGACTAAAGCAATGGACGTCTCACCATTATCTCCAAGAGAGCGGCAAAACACGCGTGATCGTCTTGTAATCTGTCATGCGTAACGCTGTCACCGTTTGCGGCCACGTACTGCATACTATTGTGCAGCGCCGACGCATACCACAACGTTTCTCCGTACTCCGCTTTTCAGGCGAGAGCAGTCCGGACTGCTCCCGGCTGCCTTCGGCGCAGCGAAACTGCTCTTGTTCTACCCCTGGATGACGGCGCTCCCACTCCTGTTCGACCACTGGAACACGTCGCCTTTGGAACGAGCACTTTCAGCGTGCTTTTGAGTGCTCCTGTTCTCCCAATTGAATTCGCATTTAGCTCACTACATGTCTCAGCACATATCAGAATACGTCAGGACATACAGTGCACCCAAGGTGTCCGCTTATAAAACAGTCGTCTTCCCTAGTTGAGCCGACTAGGGAATCTGACGACTTTGCATGGTGCGGTCAATCAGAGGGATCGTATGGTCATATTCACATAACTTCACCTCTAATATTGCGCCCTCGCCCTCGCATTTGCCGCAACTGCGTGGACATCTGGGGAACAGTGATCGTCGCTTTTCCCATGGTAGTAATTCCACGAAGTTGCCCTCTCGCATCGATCCGTGGAATCTCCGTGACGGTCAGATTGTCATGGTCGATGTCAGGCGCTGTGGCCGTCTGGACGGCGCTGATGAAATGGGCTGTCTCGGGGGCGACACTCAAAGGATGCGCACTGCCGATTTGAGGCGCTTGTTTGCCCGTCACCGTCGTTGTCGGGCAGCCCCTTCCACGCAAATCTACCAGGCTTCGCGTGACCCAATAATTTGGGCCTCCAAATTTTTGCAGCCAAAGCGAGCTCTCATGTACCTCCGAGTTCAACAAAACCAGATCGTCGTGCTGCAGAGAGCAAAGGTAGAATACTCGAAAACGCCCTGAATTACTAATAATTTAAATTTCATACGCACCACACACGCCATGAACAGTCTGTTCATATAGTCTACATCCGTTGTTAACGCATGTAGTAGTGCCACTCAGAAGCCTCGTTGACTTTACGGATGTACTATCACAGGCGCTTTAACATTGCGCTCAAAACTCATGCGCGACTCAAGCACTAAAGAAACAACAAAAAATCTTGCGTAAGTTACGCGCTGAAAACTACAAGAATATTCGCGCTTATTGCAAAGTACTTCAACGCACTAAACGAAACTGAAAATGCTGCCTTCTTCTAAATACACATGCGAGACACGCACCAACGCTTTGCTTCTTTGTGTGCACGCAAGACACGCTTTGAAGGAACGGTACAAACACTTTCTACAAATGGAAAGTTACACAACGGCTCCTCCAAATAACGCGTTTTACTTTCAAAGCAAAAATCTCGCAAACACTTCCAAAAGCTGAACTGATACTCAAGCGCGCCACTACAGGCGCTACAGGCGCTACAGTCCACCTGGACTTGACGCTGAAAGGGTATCTCACACACAAAAACGAAGCCTACATATCGAGAAAACAAAGTTTCAAATGTTTGTGCGCGCGCAAACCAGCTCTTTCAGAATATTCGCGAGCTTCTAAAACAAACAATCTAAACAAATCTCAGAACTTGCTTATCGAAATGATCTCTAGTCTCGGAGACCTTAAAACGTTTAACCAAACACTAAAAATAAACAAACAAAACACTGTTGTTTCCATAAAACCTGTACAGTCGCTTTTCATTTCGAATGGCCTATGGTCGCGCCATATCTTTAAGCCGTACTCGAGGCGGGCGCGGTCTGAATGCTTGTCTTGTCAACGAGGGAATACAAAGGGCACGTAGGTCATTCTCGTCGCTGCCCACTTCCGACACTTTACAAACAGGCAACATGCCTTTTAGGCATCGCACTACGACTTAACTGAAGCGTATGACTAATTCGCGGGGCCTTACCCGCTGCCTATATTGAAAACGTATAAGGCACAGCGCCTACCAACCGAGGTTGCGCCTACCAACCGCCAGCCGACGCCGCGACGTCCCTCCTTAGCAACCGCTGTTAGTTGCGTGCGCCAAAACTGTCTTGTTGCAGACTGTTGGCTTCGGCTGTAGACAGTTTTAGTTTAGCGTACGCTATAAGAATAGCGGGGTCGTCACTGCGCAGATCGCTAAAGAACTCACAGCGTACGCACCCAATTTCTCAGATTTAGCGTTACTATCTTTGCGTAGTTTACGTAAAACATGGCGGCGGGCCCCGCTGCCCGCTTCGAATTGAATTTGGCATTGCTTTTGTAGAATTCACTTCGTTAGTAGCAAATGACAACCTTGTGGAGTTTTCGAAATCGCTTCTCGTTTCAAACAAGACGAAGCCTAACGAGGGATACCTTTGAGATCTCAGCGCCACCTATCGGTGAAGTCGGGAGGTAGGCGTGACGACGGCATATGGCCTCTGAGTTCGGAAGATCTCGCAGGTCAACTAAAACTAAAAAACGTGCCCTGCTCAGCGTGCGCTGTACTATGGCGTATGGCGTACGCTAAACTAAAACTGTCTTTTCACTCGTATTTCCCCGGTGAATTATCTTATTTCAAGCGAACGTGCAGACTATATATCGTAATGAAATTTCCACAATAACATATTTAATTCTTTGACTAGGAATAAACACCGTCGTCAATTTGTTTTCTAATCGTTAATGCGCGATAAGCATCCTTTAAACAGTTTTATCTCTTTTTTTGTGATGTATCATTTTTCTCCTGCACAAAAACGAATAAACTTTCAATGCGTTACAGACATTGTATGCGTACGGCACCTGTATTAACCCTCACTTTAAAAGGTAATTGTATATTGCACTTACTTCAGCACATTGAATTTCTTTTGTTTATGCTGGTCGTAACATAATTATCTTGCTTCTCTCTCTATGTCCCTACTGTAAAACACATGCAGCAATGTGGAAAGCCGGCAAACACATTGTTTTTACAAAAGTAGATAACACATTAAGCAAAGGCAAATCAAAATCGTGCAATGAAGTCAACCGGTTGCATCCCTTCCTGCGTACGATAGCATCCTTTCAAGTGTGGAT
Source organism: Dermacentor silvarum (assembly GCF_013339745.2). Taxonomy (NCBI): domain Eukaryota; kingdom Metazoa; phylum Arthropoda; class Arachnida; order Ixodida; family Ixodidae; genus Dermacentor; species Dermacentor silvarum. The sequence continues at coordinate 412,129,657 of NC_051154.1, forward strand.
GATTCTTGCACATGCACAGCATCAAGTCCGCAGACATATCACAAGACATAGATAGGCCGTGCCCAACGAGAAGCAAAGTTGATCATGAGTTTGCGTTACACGTATAAACTCATATAATCACATCCTGTTCTTACTGAATCTATTATTAAATATAATGCTATGTGCTAGATAGGCGCAGGCAATATGGCATTTGTCTGCGACATGAGATGCAGCTATTTGCTGATTTATTGCGTGGTGTGTTTTAATGGCATGTTTGTGCAGACGCGCCAAAATTCGGCTGCACATAGCTCACAGGGACTCATATTCAGCCGAGCTTACTCCCGCTCATATTCACAAATATTCGAGTCAGCCGAGCTTGCTCCGACTCACATTAACCAAAGTTCTGCTCAGCCAAGCTTGCTCTGACTCATATTCATCAAAATTCTGCTCACCCGAGCTTGCTCCAACTCATATTCACCAAAATTCTGCTCAGCCGAGACTGCTTTCGCTCATATTCACAAATATTCAAGTAAGCCGAGCTTGCTCGGACTCACATTAACCAAAATTCTGCTCCGCCGAGCTTGCTCTGACTCATTTATCAAAATTCTGCTCAGCCGAGCTTGCTCCAACTCATATTCACCAAAATTCAGCTCAGCCGAGATTGCTCTGGCTCATATTCATCCAAATTCTACGCAGCCAAGCTTGCTCTGCCTCAATGAATGAATGAATGAATGAATGAATGAATGAATGAATGAATGAATGAATGAATGTTGTTTAGTGGCGCAAGGGCTAGGTACGGCCAAAGGGCACCATGCCAGTGTTAGTGAGTTCGCAGTAGAGTGATGAATTCTGAGAAGGAGATGTGACGCGGTTGTAAAGGGGCCTAAAATAGTCGCTGTAAAGTACGTAAAGTCTACATGTAATAAGTTTATGGTAATCACTATGACATGACATGAAATGAGATGACATGATATGAAATGCATTGCAAAAGAATGATATGATATACAAAACATGTTAGATGAAAAAATGGGCTGGAAGCACTACTGCGTAACCAGAGCCCTTGAAACACAGGTGCCTGGAGGCATGTGCTATACTAAGCCCTATCGCAGCAGCATCCTCTGGCGAGAGGATGTGCTGCGAATTTATCGAGCCAATTACATGTAATATGACGTCATTCAAGAAACCTAGGACTGCTTTGGTGTTAAAAAGTGGTTCTTCGCCAAGAAACATAATGGGATGGAGAGGGACATGATAGCGGTATGCTAGAGGAAAATGTTTCTCTCTGTTTCGGCATCCTGACACACCAGGAGGACAGTCAGCCTCTCACCACATCTACCACAGGTTGGTGGCTCATCGCCAGTCAGCAAAAAACTGTGAGTGCCATATGTTTGTCCTATTCTGAGACGAAGAACAGGTCAACAGTTCGTCGTGTTTTCATTGCTAAGGGCCAGGAACCTAACTGTGATTTAATCAAGTGAAGCTTATGATTTCTTTCAGTGGCCCACACGCGTTGCCAGCGGCTTCGCAGTTTTTCGCAAGAAAGGCTTCAAATATGTTGCACGAACAGCGGCTGTAGGGATAAAGGGCAACTCCGGCGATTTTATGACCATTACAAGATAATGGAATTTCTAGGTTCCTGAGCCCCCCCCCCCCCCCCCTGTCATGCGTATGATAGTAGGATCGCTCAGCAAATTCAAAAATAATTTTAAATAAGCAAAACTGTGAGAACGAAACCAAAACTCGACCAGGCAGCCGAGCGAACATCTTCGTGTGACGTCGTGAATGTATCACCTGCGGGGAAGGCGCGCAATGCATGCCGGTCTCGTCAGCGCGGAGATCGAAACCGCTGAAGACCAGACGGTCAGTTGATCACGACCACGCCGCATCATTGGTACAATGTCCTAAAATGACAGTATGAGCTGCACCAGCTCCTCGGATCTGTCAAACAGCGACAGCTGTGACTCTGGGGAGTACTACAGCACAGAATCACCGTTTGTGTTCAATCCGCCACCACGTGAGCCAGTTGCTGGCCCTGCGCAGAACGTCCCACTCCAACGTGGAGACGAAGGGTAAGCGTTAGCTGCGAATGTTGTGCGACTGTTCTAAAATCACTCATGGCATCGTGACGCGGTTACAGGTGCACTTGTGGCGAATGCCGGACCGTCCTTAGGGATGAGCAGATATGCTGCCGTGAAATCCCAGCTATTCGGCACCTGCTGAGTACCGACCAGCTGGCCTGCATCACGGAACATCGCCTGTTTCCTTTGTTGTGTTTGGATGGGGACCTCATTGAGGTAAGCAGGCGACAACTGCACTTTTACAATCCGACAGTACCCAGAGCACGCCGACAGAAACAGGTGAGTAATGAATTACCTTTATTCGGTTAGTAAAATTGTGCGGCAACATTTTTTTACATTTAAAATGGCAGTGACTTCACGCGTGCACTGGCAATATCGCACCACGTGAAATGTGGCTTTATCACTCCCCGAGCTTACGCTCGTTGAGATGTGGCGTGCAGCAGGCTGCTCGCGGTTACCCGACTCGTGCGCTCACCCACGCGCAAGAACGCACTTCTACGGATAGCAGAGGTAGAAGGGCTAGGAGTCATGACAGTAATTAGAGGTCCCCAGATTCATTCATTCATTCAGTTTATTCACCAGATAGTACTGGATGGCTACCTGGGCTAAAATCTATGTAGACAGCTTGACACAGGCCCAGGTAGCCGTTACAAGGCAGATACAGCGAAGCGGCAAAAACAAGATACTTAGCAATAATGCATGAAGTGGACATGTAAGCATACGTATATATTGATAAACAAAGCCAGCAAATAAAATAAATACTATAGGATCAAAATAAAAAATGTGTGTCATCAATACACAAGCAAACAGATATAAATATGCGTATTTCATTAAAAAATTGATACAACAAAGCATTTATTACAACACTTTTACGAAAGTTCTCGCAACTGAGATTTCGACAGTATTTCGTTTCCTTATATTTGTTCAGCAGTAAAGGAAGATTGTATTGTGGCAATTGAAGTTTGTTATCTGTGCGTGAACGTGGCAGAAACCACGTGTCTGTGCTGCGTGTATTTAACAGAGGCCTGTGTACATGTAAGCTCGCCTATGTTTCCAAGAACTGCATAAATGTTTTATTTGAATGATAAAAAGACGCCAGAACACGATAGTCATACATGTATTTTATGCAAATTATGTTGAATATTTGAAAAGCGCTCAGAGTAGATTCACAATATTCAAGGTTGGCGATCTCTCCTATAGCTTTTTCTTTGCAATATTACAACTTTTTGTATACTTGTTTTTGTTGTTGTTAGCCAGACCAAACTACAATAACTAATTCGAGAAGCAAACAATGCATTATATATTTTAGTTTTAATATTTAAATATTAGTTTGGTCGCGTCAGGACCAGAAAGAAGCACGGTGCAATCATCTGCATATATAATGAACTTTACTGTCAAATGAATGTTAATTATGCTATTTATGTAAACATTAAACAGAAGTGGTAACAATACGCTTCCTTGCGGTACGCCTGTCGTTAATGTTAGTAAGGATGATTAGTGCGTGCCGATACATACATACTGGCTCCTGTTTGTAAGGTAAGATCTAATTAAAGATAAAGGTTTACCACGTATTCCACAGATTGATAACTTATGTGCTAAAATTTCATGGTCAAGTGAATCAAATGCCTTGCTGAAATCTATGAATAGGGCTAGAGTTATTATTTTTTGTTGAATGTTTATTAGTACATGTTCTTTCAATTCTAATAATGCTGATTCGGTTGACCGTCCCTTACGAAAACCATGTTGTGATTTTGGAAAAAGCTGTATCCTCTGAAAAAAGTTATTGAGCCCATAATGCAGGATTTTTTCAAAGGCTTTAGCAAAAATAGGTATGATAGATATAGGCCGGTAATTTTTAGGCACGTTTTTGTCTCCGCCTTTATATACAACAGACACTCTTGATCGTTTCATTGTATTTGGGAATTCACCTAGTCCTATCGACAAGTTATATATGTATGCAAGTACGGACACTATGTATTCAAGTATTGTTTTGATTGGAGGTTGTCTATGTCTAGTGGTTTTGTATTCTTTAAAGACATGAAAGTCCTATTGCCACGACCTTGACACGACTGAAAGCCACTCGGCGCAATTCCATGCTAGGCATGTTGGGTTGCTCATTGAAGAAGACAACGACGAAGGTGCCACAATAGCTCCTTAAAAGATCTATAGCGTCGACCGAAGTCTTTTGTTGTTTTGTCTGTGACAAACTGGTGGAGGTGCGGGGCAATCATAAACCTTCGCGACTTGCTTGTCACTTTTTCCAGCGAACATACAACTCATTCGGACGACTATAACCCACCGTCTACGGTGTTACGCGTTTTGGAGTGACTGCGCTACTTTGCCACCATGGAGTACTACGTTGATCACTGTGGAAACAGACAAAGATCCTCCCCATCTCGGAATCGCTGAAAGCAATCTGTCAGTCTGGTTGGCTGATAGGTTTGCGTAGCCCGCGGCATCTTGCAGCTGTCGTCACAGACTTCTCAGATTTTAGTGACCAATTTCAGTCGTGAATACCAGCACTTCGCCCCATGAAGTGCCATCGCCTATTTGGAGCCAGTCAGTGACCATCCTGCTTGTTTAAGTGTAGGACAGAATGATGCAGATTCTACCTGTGACGTACCGGCCAACAGCAAAATTGATGTGAATTTAAAATTATCAGGTGAACAACAAGCTAGAATTCGGAGCCTTTTACAATATTTTGCGGACTGTTTCGCTTCAACATCGAAGGTCAACCAAACGCTTATTACGAAACACCGATTACAAATCCCGATGAAAGACCCGTGCGCCAACGTGCCTACCGTGTTTCTCGTAAAGAACAAGACGCCATCCGAAATCAAGTCCAACAAATGCTTACCGACGACATCATACAGCCCTCCACCAGTCCATGGGCGTCACCTGTAGTTCTGGTGAAAAAGAAAGACGGTACAATGCGTTTTTGCGTTGACTATCGCAAGCTTAACAACGTTACGAAGAAGGACGTTTATCCCCTTCCCCGCATCGACGATTCTTTGGACCGCCTTCGACATGCCCGATACTTCTCATCGATGGACCTTCGCAGCGGCTACTGGCAAATAGAGGTTGATGACCGTAACCATGAGAAAACCGCCTTTATTATGCCTGATGGACTCTACGAATTCAAGGTCCTTCCTTCCGGATTGTGCTCTGCGCCTGCTACCTTTCAGCGCATTATGAAAACGGTACTATCAGGTCTCAAGTGGCAGTCATGCCTTGTCTATTTAGATGATATCGTTGTGTTTTCAGACACTTTTGAGCAGCACCTACAGCGCTTACAAGCAGTTCTTGACGCAATTCGTGCTGGTGGCCTGTCTTTAAAGCCTGAAAAATGCCATTTCGGGTATGACGAACTCAAATTTTTAGGCAGTGTCGTCAGCTACGCAGGCATTCGACCAGACCCCGACAAAAGCATTGCTGTTGCTTCGTTTCCTACACCTGCGAACAAACACGAACTCCGCCGTTTTCTAGGGCTTTGCGCATATTATAAACACTTCGTGGCTACCTTTTCAAGGATAACCGAATCTTTGCAGCGGTTAACAAAGGATAATGTTCCGTTTGTCTGGGAGCAGGACCAACAAGAGGCCTTCTGTGAACCCCAGAAACGTCTGCAAACAGCTCCAGTTCTAGGACACTTTGACGAAGACACTGACGCCGAGTTGCACACGGATGCCAGCAACAGTGGCCTTCGTGCCGTCCTCGTACAGTGGCAAGATGGAGCCGAGCGCGTCATTGCGTACGCAAGCCATACTTTGTCTCCAGCTGAAAAGAACTATTCCACTACGGAGAAGGAATGCTTGGCTGTGGGCAATTGCTAAGCTCCGCCCATATTTGTCCGGCTGATCGTTTCAAATTGTGACAGATCACCATTCATTGTGCTGGCTCGCCCATCTGAAGGATCCCTTTGGCCGTCTTGCACGCTGGAGTCTTCGCTTGCAAGAATACGACATGACGATAGTGTTCAAATCTGGGCGTAAACACACCGACGCCGACTGCCTGTCGCGTGCTCCACTTCAACCGTCGCCATTCGATGTTGATGTAGAGGACGCCTTTCTTTCCATTGTCACAGTATCAGACATCAGCAAGCAACAGCGCAATGATTCAGAACACCGGCCTCTCATCGACTACCTTGAAAACCGTCTACCAGAGCCGCCTCGTATGTTCGTCCGAACGTTATCATCATATTTTCTCCGCGATGACGTCCTCTACAAATTGGGCTTTCACTCGAACGCAACCGCCTGCCTCCTTGTAGTGCCGTCCGCACTACGTGACGACATCCTGCGGGCCTCTCATGACCAGCCATCTTCGGGCCACTTGGGATTTGCACGGACGTCTTCACGCATACGCCAAAAGTACTTCTGGCCTAACCTTCGTCGTGACGTTTCCGGTTTCACCCCTTTTCGCTGGGTGCATGGCCGGGAAGCTGTAACAATGTTGGACGCTATGCTTTTACCCACCCACTGTTCTAATGTTGCCACTGATGCTGCCGAATTTGCTCGATGCGCCGAAGAGGCGCGCCAGCTCGCACGAATGCGTATCCGCTACCAACAACACAACGACGCCGACCGATACAATCTTCGTCACCGAGACGTCACTTATCAACCTGGTGAAAAAGTATGGGTGTGGACACCGATCGGCCAGCGTGGTCGGTCGGAGAAACTTTTGCGCCGCTACTTTGGACCCTATAGGATCGTTCAACGACTCGGCGACGTCACATACGAAGTGATTCCTGAAGTAGAAGGCACCACTCGCCGTCCCCGACGCCCACGCCTGTCCGATGTCGTTCACGTATCTCGGTTGAAGCTTTACTACTTCCGCTAACTGCAAAGCTCTGCACCTCTCTCACCATCTACGTATGCCTTAACAGTATCACTGTGATACCCCGCAGTGCATAAATGTTCCGCATCGGGACGATGCTTCTAGGGAGGGGGGTAATGCCACGACCTTGACACGACTGAAAGCCACTCGGTGCAATTCCATGCTAGGCATGTTGGGTTGCTCATCGAAGAAGACAATGACGAAGGTGCCAGAATAGCTCCATAAAATATCTATAGCGTTGACCGAAGTCTTTTGTTGTTTTGTCTGTGACACTATAAACTCCTACTGCATCTGTGGGATGAAGGAACATACTTTCAGTGCAGATATTGGCCAAGTCATCGCCGAGTAGGGGATTTGTAGCAGGAGTGTTATTGCCAATGAAATGCTTATTAAAACATTCTGCGAGAGCGTCACCAGTATACACTCTGTTTTCGTGCGTTATTTCTTCCGGAGACGGATTTTTTCTTTCATGGCCCTAAACATTACTGCATTCCATGCTGCAGAGGAGTCCTTGTTTGAAATGTTACCAAAAATATTTTCGTAATAAGTTGCCTTAGCTCGCCATAGTTCCGCATTTAGCTTATTTCTAACTTCTTTGGACTTCTTCAGTGCAGTAGGACATGTTGTCTTTAAGAAAGCGTGGAAAAGCTTGTTTTTGTGATTTATTTCTCTTTTGTGTGCAGTCGTTACCCACGGTTTTCTTATTTTTCTAGATGGCCTGAAAGTTTTAAAAGGAAAATGCATCATGTAAATGCTCGTACATGTCTCCAGAAATTCTAGATATGCGTCATTAACATTTCTTTTTTCAATTGCCAAGTATTCTGGTAGGATTTCAAAGTTTTTAGAGATATCAGTGTAAAGAGCGACACCAACTCCACGCCGATTTGTGCTGTTTATAAAGAAATTTTTGTAGCCTTCAAGACACAAAGTATCACATCCTTCGTTATAACATGTCTCTGTCATCATAAGTATGTCGAATTTAAAAGAGAATTTACTTAGTAAGTATGTAATAGTGTCGTGTTTCCCTTGAGCCGATCGTACATGAAAATGCAGTACAGAGTTTAAGGACTTAGAGCAAAAGGTAACCATATTAGGTGAGACAAAGTCTTGGTAATTTAAGGCCATTACAGTCAGCCAAAAAAGATACTAGCACCCTCCCGCTAATTGGACAACCAAGTTGCCGTTTCTGCTGCAATATAAGCATATATTGAGTTCCTCGGGCATTTTGCTTATATTGTAGCATTATCGTTCAAACGCAGAAGTAACGCGAATTAAAGTATTGTGTTTTTACCAACATGTGTGTGTGTGTGCATGTCAGAGTTACGTCCGGCCTCCCGTCTTTCATTATGCATATACAGAATTTTAAGTGCACTGTGTTCCCAATGCACATGTACCGTTCCTGCCTCATCCTGAATTCCAATGACATCATAGCAGGCAAGAAATTCATTTAACAGATGAATTTAAAAAGCGTAAAGGTGGAGCCACAGGCTGCAGGCGATCACCACCAAGGCCAGTTTTTGCCACCCTAAATAAGAAGAGCGGCTGCATGAGCACGGCATTTGTTCTTAATATGTGGCGCTTTTCTTCACACTGCTTCAGAGGGCTCAGGTATACGGCCTACAGACTGTTTGGTGGTGCGGAGTCGGCTTGGAAAAGGAAATCGTCAACCACTGCCTGGTTGTGTGCTAAGAAAAATAAAGAGCACATTTCCATCAGGCAATTACGAGATGTTTTCCTGGATATAGGTGAGCACTGCTTTTGCTATGAAGTACATGCATGTGTATTTGTTCAAATAATAAACAGACCAAGTAGTGTATTTCTATTCAAACTGGTTGATATAACCCAGTTGACTATAGCAAAACAGAATAATGCTTTTATTTTGGCCTTTTGAACACTTCAATTTTCTGGTTACTGTAAAAGCATTGCAAGAAAAATCATGTTTAGTCCAAAGGCACAGCAATGCAAACAAATGTTACTGAGAATGAGAAACTTTTAAAAGTAGGAAAGGTCACGAATCTAACATCCTAATGGCCATGTTGGTGCATAATTGCTGACGAAAAGTGTTGCATTCGGATGAACAGCATACAAGATAACACATAAATGGGAATGCAGCACTAATTTTGTGTGAAGACTAATGCATTCGCCCCTTGCTCTCAGTCCCATATTGGTTTCCACCGCTATAGGTGCTTTAATCTTCAGATACGTTGCTGTACTATTAACCTCAAAGGCTTACCAATTTGTCTTTACAAAGCATTCACATCACAAAGCTTCACATTCTTTACTTAATTCTACGTATTTTAAAGGGGCGATGAAACACTTTTCTAACTTTGGAAGAAAACTTTGCCGATCTTTACAAGAGGCTCCTATAAACATGAGCCAAATATTATTGCACTGCATGCAGCAGGAAAATTGCATTCTCGTGTTAAATACAGTAACAGTTCGCTTGCTCTAACCTCTGCCATGTTGTGATGCAGCATCATCAAAGCAGCTGGATCCACGAACAGCTATTGGCTGATTTCATCATCACAAGAACATTCTCAGTAATACATAATTGCTGGTATTTAGTTAAATGAATGAAACATATACAGGGTGTCCCAGCTATCACGTAGCACGATTGAAAAAAGAGGAACGGCGTTACGCGAAGCAAACCTAGTGCATATTGTTTGCAGTACAGTGGAGTAGCCACCAGTAATGTTTTCGTTACTGATATTTAATTAGGTAATTGTAATTAATTATCCAACTCGAGAAGTACTGTCCTAATTGTCCAAGTGTAAATGAGAAAGTTGTAAAGCAACATGAAAAACTCCCGATACAGCTTTCTGTTGCTCAATACGTGCTACATAAATGTGTTTTTCCGGGCGTGAAAGAAGCCCGCGAATACACGCAATGTTCCTCGAGCGGCCAACTTCCCCGCAGGGGCGTCTGCGTCAGCAGGCGTTTGGTGTGTTGCGCCACCACGGACCCGAGCACATGGGGGTTGGATCCTCCCGCGTCTAACCGTGCGCGGCTTAGCCGTGCCCGGGGAAAAGGGGATCCTGGGGGTTGAGCCGATGCCGGGTGTTTGGACCTTTACGGCCCCTCGGTGGAGGCAACACACCTCTTTGGCCTCCGCTTCGCGTAGACGGCACCCCCGGACTGACCCACCCGGGGGAAATCGGTAGTCGCCTTTTCTTATCCCCCTCTCTGCCCTTTTCTCTTTCATATCTCCTTTCTTTACTGTCCTGTCTCCTATTCTCGTCTGTTACTTCCACGTTTTCATAGGCGGCTCGGGTTAACCTTGCGTATGTGCCCTCTCTTGGGTATCTTATATTGGGCTATAGCAGGAATGCACGGCTGGCGTCTGCAGCCTTAACCCCTTAAGTGCTGCAGCGTCCCCTAGTTGGGCTCCGTCGTGGGTGGCCGCCATTGCCACCGAAATAAACCGAACTAATATGGGAACACCTGCATTTCCCCGTCTACTTAATCGTCACCCTCACAAGAGGGGGCGCACCGATGAAATATTAAACCTATTCAGACCGAAAGAAATTTTTCCCCGATTCCAAGTTGTGCACAGTGAGAAAACTGAAAAACCAGCTCGAACCGTCTCCCATTTTCTTGTTGCAAAAGGCTTGACTGATGCCCTTGGCCCAGGTTACAAGGTCACCAAAATGGCGAGCGGGGACCTCCTGCTTGAGATCCGTGACAAAGCGCAGCACAATAAATTGAACAAGCTTGTGGCATTTGGAGACATACCTGTTACCGTCTCACCTCATCGGTCTATGAACACAGCACGTGGAGTAGTGTCTGATGCAGATCTAATCGACTTGTACGAAACCGAACTATTGGAAGGCTGGAAAGAACAAAACGTAACAAACGTACAGCGCATTATTATCAGAAGTGAAAATAAGGAAATTCCCACTAAACACCTGATCCTGACTTTTGCCACTTGCGATCTGCCACAAACCATAGAAACCGGATACACAAAGTTAGCTGTCAGGCCATACATCCCCAATCCCAGAAGATGCTTCCAATGTCAAAGATTTCGCCACGGCTCGCAGAGCAGCCGTGGTAGACTCACATGTGCGAAATGTGGAACGCAAGGTCGTTCCTCAGACAACTGTGAAGCGACACCTCACTGTGTAAACTGTGATGGTGAGCATCCAGCTTACTCCCGCGCGCGGTCTGGTCCGAACTGGAAAAAAGAAAAAGAAATTATCACTCTCAAAGTTCGTGAGAACATCTCCTTCAAGGAAGCACGTAAAAGGTGCTTGCCATTCCACAGCACAACATATGCCGAGGCGACGCGTCAGGGGGCAACGTCGCACCGGCTTCCGCCACCTGCCCGGCCCGCGCGCAGCGAGCCGCCGGCTGTGGCAGCCGCCCCTATGGTGGGAGCAGCCAAGGCTGCCCTGCTATCACCGAACTTGGCCACACCAGTGGCCCGTAGCTCTGGCAGCAGCCAGGATAGCACGGAGGCTAAGGAGGTACCGTCAACCTCCGCACTGGTGGGGACAAAGGCTTCGTCTTCCGAGGCGAAGCCAAACCGACGTACACATCGCTCGTTAGAGCGAGTGTCCAATGCCCCGCAAGAGGCAATGGACACAACTTCTCAGACGGCACACGGAGTGCCTAGGGAGAGGCGGCTCTCCCAAGAACGCTCCAAAAAAGACAAGACACCAGTTACAGCGCCTGTAAAAGGCTCTGTAAAATAGGCTGTACACACCCCTTGAAACACACAACACCTTTTATTTTCCTCCAACATGGATAAAATAATGCAGTAGAATGTTAGGGGACTAATCCACAACCTAGACGATATCCAAGAACTTCTCAGTAAATTTAATCCAAAGATGCTGTGTGTTCAAGAAACACATCTAAACTCCAGAAACACCAACTTCCTACTTCAGAATATTGTTTTCCGAAAAGATCGCGAGGATTCTGCCACATCATGTGGTGGCGTGGCGATCATACTCGACAAAAGTGTAGCCTGTCAGCAACTTCCACTTAATACGGCACTTGAGGCTGTAGCCGTTCGTGCTGTACTTCTGGGTAAACTCGTTACCATTTGCTCGCTCTACATACCCCCACATTATCCTTTACACAAACATGAATTCCAGTCACTTATAGATGAATTACCAGAACCTTACCTCGTTCTTGGTGATTTCAATGCACACAGCAGCTTGTGGGGCGACACGCGTATCGATGCGCGAGGACGCCTAATCGAACAATTTCTTTTCTCCTCTGGTGCGTGTCTCCTGAATAAGAAGGAACCCACCTACTACAATCTCGCAAACAAAACGTTTTCTTCCATTGATCTCAGTGTAGCTTCCCCGTCTATATTTGCTGAACTTAAATGGGAAGTTATAAAAAATCCTTACGGGAGTGACCACTTCCCGATACTGCTGAGATCACCACTACAAAACGAACCTCCACCACAGGCACCCCGCTGGAAGTTGGATATGGCAGATTGGGGAGAAATTCCAAAGTCTTACAAGTAGTATCTCGTGGTCTGAAATATCTTCGCTGGGAATTGATGCTGCTGTCGAGTATTTTACATGTTTTATAATTGATGCCGCTTCTGAATGTATACCTGAAATAAGTGGTGCGACCTGCAAACGCCGTGTCCCATGGTGGAACGACAAATGTCGGAACGCTCGTAGGAAACAGAACAAAGCGTGGGGGTTGCTACGCGACTCCCCAACTGCGGAGAATCTTGTCAATTTTAAGAAGATAAAATCGCAGGGGAGAAGAACACATCGACAGGCCAGGAGAGAGAGTTGGGAGAAGTTTTTATCAGGCATCAACTCGTATACAGACGAGGGAAGAGTCTGGAAGAAAGTTAATAAGATAAAAGGGCTACAAACTTATTCACTACCGTTGGTAAACACACAAGGCGACAGTCTGGAAGGCCAAGCTAACTGCCTGGGAGCACATTTTGAACATGTGGCAAGCTCATCCCATTATTCGCCAACATTTAAAAGACACAAGGCTACCATAGAAAAACAGAAAATAGAAAGAAAATGCACCGGAGACGAGGCATACAACCGGCCATTTTGCATCGCTGAGCTGTATGCGTCGCTTAGTTGTTGCAACAAGTCTGCCCCAGGCTCTGACCGCATAGTTTATCAAATGCTAAAACACCTTCCCCATGAAACAAAGAAAACTCTCCTCTGCCTTTACAATGCTATATGGTCCTCCGGCAAGATCCCCTCCCCCTGGAAAGAGGCCATTGTCGTCCCTATACTGAAGCAGGGCAAGGACCCATCGTCTGTTTCGAATTACCGGCCTGTAGCACTAACAAGCTGTCTCTGCAAACTGTTCGAAAAATTGATAAACCGCCGACTAATACATTTCCTCGAATCAAACAAACTGCTTGACCCGTACCAATGCGGGTTTCGAGAGGGTCGATCCACCGCCGACCATTTGATACGTATTGAAACGCAAATTCGTGAAGCTTTTGTCCATAAGCAGTTCTTTCTGTCTGTATTCCTTGATATGGAAAAAGCCTACGACACCACGTGTCGGTTTGGAATACTTAGAGACCTCTCACACGTTGGTATACGTGGTAACATGTTAAATGTCATAGAAAGTTATTTATCTAATCGGACATTCCGTGTTCGTGTGGGAAATGCTGTATCAAGACCATTTGTGCAGGAAACTGGAGTGCCACAGGGCGGGGTGCTGAGTTGCACTCTCTTTATAGTAAAAATAAGTTATTTGCGTCTGTATATCCCAAGAAACATGTTTTACTCTGCATACGTCGATGATGTACAGTTAGGTTTCGCCTCGTGCAATCTTGCAGTCTGTGAGCGGCAGATTCAGCTTGGTCTGAACAAGGTGTCTAAGTGGGCAGACGAGAATGGATTTAGCCTTAACCCACAAAAGACCACCTGCGTCCTGTTCTCTAGGAAGAGGGGTCTGCACCCCGATCCTGACATTGAGTTGCAGGGACAACGTGTGGCCGTAAAAACAGAACATAAATTTTTAGGTGTGATTCTAGATACGAAACTTACATTTATGGCACACATAAAGTATATAAGAAACAAGTGCATGAAAACAATGAATATTCTAAAAGTGTTGTCACGCACCGTTTGGGGTAGTGACACAAAGTGCCTTTTAAATGTGTATAAGAGCCTCATTCTCACACCACTAGATTACGGCGCCATAGTGTACCATTCCGCTACGCCAAGCGCCCCAAGGATGCTGGATCCTGTACACCATCTAGGCATCCGCCTAGCCACTGGTGCCTTCAGGACAAGTCCTGTGTCAAGCTTGTACGTAGAAGCGGACGTGTGGTCGCTTAACATGCAACGTTCATACTTAAGCCTTACCTATTTCCTGAAAGTAAATTCGAACTCGGAACATCCGTCCTTCTCAGTCATAAATGATATGACCAGTGCCACACTCTTTAATAAACGGCCGACAGTAAGAGAACCCTTCTCACTACGTATAAGAAAAATTAGTGCAGAAATGGATATCCCCCTACTTGAAAATAATTTGATGGCCCCAGCAAATCCAGTGCCACCGTGGCAGTGGCAACTCATAGAGTGTGATACTTCGTTTGTAGAGGTTACAAAAGACGCTCCAGAGGCACATATCCAGATGCATTTTCTAGAAATCCAGTTCAAGTACTCGTCCTGCACTCAGTTTTACACGGACGCTTCCAAGTCACATGCAGGGTTTTCTTATGCAGTAGTCGGCCCATCGTTCTCCGAGTCCGATGTACTGCACCCGGAAACAAGCATTTTTACGGCTGAAGCCTATGCACTTTTATCAGCCGTGAAGAATATAGGCAAGTCAAAACTCAAACGATCAATAATATTTACAGACTCCCTAAGCGTTGTAAAAGCTATCATGACTCTACATAGACACAAAAACCCTGTACTCATTGAACTGTATTCTGCTCTGTGCAAAGCATATATGTCTAACCAGCATATTATTTTGTGCTGGGTGCCTGGCCATAGAGGCATCGAGGGCAATGTTCTGGCTGATCAAATGGCCTCATCAACTAGATCGCGACCCCTTAACCCTACCGCTTCTATCCCTGCCACAGACCTCAAGCCCTACTTAAAAAATAATCTTCGAAGCCACTGGGAGCGCTTGTGGGATGCCGAAACGAACAATAAGTTCCACTTAGTTAAGCCACAGATAGGTCCCTGGCATCCCGTTACGAAAATACGAAGAACTAATGTCCTATTCTCGCGTTTGAGAATACGACATACATACGGCACCCACAATTTTCTTTTAACTGGAAATGACCCACCAACATGTGGTAGATGTGGAGAGAGGCTTACCGTGCTCCACGCCCTCGTGGAGTGCAGGGAAGCCGAAACAGAGAGAAAAAGGCACTTTGCTCTAGCGTACCGGTACTGTCTCCCTCTCCATCCCGCTATGTTTCTGGGTGACAAACCCCTCTTTAACACCAAAGCTGTCCTGGGTTTTCTTAGCGATGTTACATTGCATGTTATTTGCCCAATAGTTTCATAGCACATCCTCTCTCCAGAGGATGCCGCTGCGATAGTAGTTTTGTATAGCACGCGTCTCCAGGCTCTTGTATTTCAAAGGGCCTGTCAAGGCAGTAGTGCTTTTTGAAAGACTTATCAGTGATAAATTCTCATTTATCATCATTATCTTGCAATTTGTTCTTTCGTTTCATAGTGCACCTCATTAGCCATTGCCATAATTTTATTACATATATATTTTACGCATTTTACAGCGATTGTTTTTAGGCCCTTTCACAGCCACGACACATCTACCTTTCGCAATTCATTGCTCCATTGTCAACTTATTAACACAGGCCTGGCGCTCTTTGGCCATATCTGGCCCTTGCGCCATTAAACACCATACATCATCATCATCATCGAGCGGCCAACTTATAATTGAAGCATTTAAAAATGCTTGCGGCACGAGATTCATGAGGCGATGTCCTTCAATAGTGATGCCATTGCATGATTAAGGAGAAACGTGTTTCACAGCCTCTTCAAGTAAACAACTTGTACCCAAGGCCGCACTTTTGTAGCGATTCCTTCTCCAATGATGTTCCTTTTCGCGTTTTGTCAGTGGTCAGACGGACGTCCTGCCCGCGTTATCAAAGCGATCAGCTGGCTGTGAACGGTGGATGATAAGAGTGGCATACAATCGAGCAGAAGGCATCGCTACAAAATCCCGGCCCAAGCCAACATAGGTACAAACAGCGATGCATTGCCCCCTTTATGCAGCGAAGGTGTTGATAGGGAACATGAGGACAAACTAGTTTAAAAGGTGCACCTAACGAGACGAAAATATCTTAATCACTAGTGCCTGCTTACATATCATAGTGTACCTATTACTAAAATGTAGTGGTCCAATTGGCAAGCTAGCACACTCACTGTAATTTTTAGAATTGTCCTGGTGCAGTTTAGCATTATCAAACATCGTTCCAGCACACAATTAAACACGGACAAGAATAGAAAGACAACACGAACGCCAGACTTAAACTGAATTTTATTCACGGAAAACAGGGCTTTATGTACACAGGGGGGGGGGGGGGGGGGGGGGCGATGCTAGTGCACTGCACCACCCAAAAATATTTCCTTGGTCCAGGCCACAATCATCAAAAGTGTCGACAACCAAAAGAAAAAAAAACGGAAAAAATAAAAGACCTTTTTTTCTTTCTTCACATCACTCATGTACAATCTCGCATATCTCTCCCACCCTGCCTAGCTGATGCGACACACACGTTTGCCCTGAGATAATCAAGTACTTTTTTCCCGAGCGCAACAGAAGGAGCACTGACGCAGTAATCTTTTTGGTCAGAGATACAAAGAGCTTCAAAAATTTCCCGGTTTATCTGAGTGCTAAATTTCGGAGCAAAGATTCTGCAACAGAGCACTGCACATGCAACGGATATCCGGCTTGTAACAATCGCTCCACCTGGTAGCGAAGAGTTGATTGCATCTGATGCGAACACGACTTCTTAACTGCATTCAAAAAACATAAATTGATGATTCCTCTTTTAACCAGTTTAGAATGTGCCGAGGCATAGGGCAAAATCGGCTTATTACTTCGCGGTTCATAGCACCAACAGATTTTGTCCGATCTAAAAACAATCTTAGTGTCAAGAAACTTAAGAGTACTGTTACGGGGCATTTCATGCGTCAATTCAAGGGACTTAAAACAGTCTTTAAACGTCTAGACAACAACAAGTGCATTTTCCTGCATCTCATCAATGCCCATCTCAAGGAAAACAATGTAGTCGTCAACGTAACGGAAGACTTTAGCTACACGCTTGCCTTCCAAACAGCGCAGCACTGCTCTGTCTAATCTGGCCAAAAACAAGTCACTTAGAGCCGGTGCTATGCATGAACCAATGCATATGCCTTTTTTCTGAAGGTACGGCTTTCCTTTCCATTGAATGTATGTTGACTTTAGATAGAAGGTCAGGAGTTCCAGAAAATTACTAACAGAAATACCAGCAGAGTTCTGAAACCCTATACAACCATTGCTATCAATGCACTCTTCTAAGGCATCAATTAGTTCATAATGGGGTACAGAATAAAACAGGTCTTTAACGTCAATAGAAAAGGCACAAAGTTGCTTGTTACAGTTAGAGTCTAAGAATTGCAAGACTTCATCTGAATTTTTGACAACAAAAGGGTCATGAAATTCTAAAAGCTTGAGTCGTTCTTGTAAAAACAATGCTACCGACTTCTGCCAGGTATCGCGTTCCGAAATAACAACCCTGAATGGCATATCAGGTTTGTGCATTTTCGCACTGAAGAAAACGTCAAGGAAGTCCTTTGGTGATTTACAAAAGCCATCGAGAAGCCGGTTACAATTCAACTTCTTACATAGCATTTTTTTCCTTTGGCTTTCACTTTGGACATGGACACCAGTTCATGACATTCAAACACAGACGTGACTGCTTCGTCTGCCTTTACGTCAAATAAAGCGGAAGAAAGAACAGCCAACCCTCCTTCTTTGTTAGCTGGCAAGACCGTCAGGGATTTCGCCTCGAGGAAAGCCTCGACACGCTTCAGAGGAATCCTGGGCTTGGCTTGTCGGTGGTGGGCAAGGACGTCGACTCCTTCAGACACGCAACGATCCTGCTCGTGCTCTGGGGCTTGTCTTGATGATGATGATGATATATGTTGTTTTGTGGCGCAAGGGCCAGCTATGGCCAAAGAGCGCCAAGACGTATTGTACTGAGTGAGCAATGGTATGATCAATGACAGTGGGTAGGTGTAGGGTGGCTGTAAAGGGGCCTAAAATCCTGCGCACTAAAGGTGCGTAAAACAGACAAAATTAATAAAATCATGACAATGACGTGATAGGCGCACAATGAATATAGTATAAAAAGGTGTAAGCGATACAAGGCACTACTGCCTCACAGAGACCCTTAGGAGCAAGGGCCTGGGGGAGAGTGCATTTCAAATATGCGGTCGCAGCAGCGTCCTCTGAAAGAGGATGCCGCTACGAATCTCCCGGGCGAAGAACTTGCAAAATGTCGATGTCGTTTAAAAAGGCTAAAACTGAATCGTTCTGAAATATCGGGTCGTTATGTAAAAACATCGCTGGATGAAGGGGTATATTCTCTTTATAGGCTTGAACAAAGTGCTTTTTTCTTTCAGGTTCTATTATTGGACACTGTAGTAGGATGTGAAGTACAGTAAGTGCTTCCCCACATCTAGTACAGGTCGGGGGTTCGCCTCCAGACAACAGGTAATTATGTGTGCCGTAAGTGTGTCCTATTCTGAGCCTACAGAATAGGACATCATTTCTTCTAGATTTCGTGGTCGATGGCCAGTTCCCTAAACGGGGCTTAATTAAATGAAGCTTGTTATGAGTCTGGCCGTCCCACAAACGTTGCCAGTGGACTCGAAGTCTCTTGCGTAGATATGGCTTCATATCGAGAACAGGGACGAGCATAGATGTGTTGCCAGCTTTTGCCTTGATGGATGTGGCAAGCTGGTCTGCCAGTACATTTCCCTCGATGTCTCGGTGTCCTGGCACCCAGCACACCACAACATGCTGCCCAGATGCATAAATACTACATATGAATGAATAAAGCGATACTATTACAGGATTTTTGTGCCTCTTAAGAGATTTTAAGGCTTTTACTACGCTCAGCGAGTCTGTGTAGATGATTGCTTTTGGTATTTTCGATTCTTTGATGTATTTAAGAGCCGACAGTATTGCATAAGCCTCTGCTGTGAAAATGCTCGTTAGGGGGTGCAGGGCGTCGGCATCTGAAAATGATGGACCAACCGCTGCATAAGAGACGCCAGTATGAGACTTTGATGCATCGGTGTAGAATTCCGGACAAGAGTATTTATGCTGCAGTTCAAGGAAGTGCATTTGAATGTGTGTAACCGGGGCGTGCTTCGTAACATGTTAAAAAGACAAATCACAGTCTACAATCTGCCACTGCCACGGTGAGACCTCTATAGTGGGTGTCATTAGACGATGTTCAAAGAGTGGGACATCCATTTTCTCAGCCAGACTTCTCACACGCAACGAGAAGGGCTCTCTTACTGCAGGTCGGTTATGAAAGAGGTGGGAGCTGGACAAATCATTTACGGCGGAATATGAGGGATGTTCACTGTTTGCATTCACTCTAAGGAAATACATAAAAGCTGTGTAGGTCCTCTGCAAGTGGAGTGACCACTCATTGGATTCCACGTAAAGGCTTTCTACAGGGCTTGTCCTAAAGGCACCTGTAGACAAGCGAATACCTAGATGGTGGACGGGGTCCAGCATCTTCAACGCGGTTGGGGTGGCTGACTGATAAATTATGGCCCCGTAGTCTAGGCGTGTTCGTATGAGGCTTTTATACAAGTTTAACAGACACTTTTTGTCACTACCCCATGTAGTGCGTGACAACACTTTTAAAATATTCATTGTTTTCATGCATTTGTTTTTTAGATGTTTTAGGTGTGGTATGAATGTTAGCTTTGTGTCAAGAATTATGCCTAAGAATTTGTGTTCCGTTTTTACAGGTAGACTCCGTCCTTGCAGGTCAATGTCGGGGTCAGGGTACAGTCCTCTCTTTCGAGAAAAAAGGACGCAGGTGCTCTTTTGTAGATTTAGGCAGAACCCATTCTCGTCTGCCCATTTAGCCACCCTGTTCAGACCAAGCTGAACCTGCCGCTCACAGATTGCAAGGTTGCATGATTTAAATCCAATCTGTACATCATCGACATACGTTGAATAAAACATGTTGCGTGGGATGTATAGACGCAAGGAATTCATTTTTATAATGAAGAGGGTGCAACTGAGCACCCCACCCTGTGGGACTCCAGTTTCCTGCACAAAAGGTCGTGATAAAGCGCTGCCAACCCGAACACGGAATGTGCGATTCAGCAGGTAACTTTCAATGACATTTAACATATTACCACGTATACCAAAGTGGGAAAGGTCTCTCAATATACCAAACCGCCATGTGGTGTCGTAGGCCTTTTCCATGTCTAGGAATACAGATAAAAAGAATTGTTTGTGAACAAAAGCTTCACGTATCTGTGCCTCAATACGTATAAGATGGTCAGTGGTGGATCGACCCTCGCGAAAACCGCACTGGTATGGGTCAAGGAGCTTGTTTGATTCTAGGAAATGTATCAGACGGCGGTTTATCATCTTCTCGAAGATCTTGCAGAGGCAGCTTGTTAGAGCTATGGGCCTGTAACTCGATACGGACGATGGATCCTTGCCCTGCTTCAGGATGGGGATCACTATGGCCTCTTTCCAGGCAGAGGGGATCTCGCCGGAGGTCCATATAGAATTATAGAGACAGAGAAGGGTTTTCTTCGTTTCAGAGGGTAGGTTTTTCAACATGTCATATAGTATACGGTCAGGGCCTGGGGCAGATTGCTTGCAACAGGTGAGTGATGCATGCAGCTCTGCTAGGGAGAAAGGTAGGTTATATGGCTCGTTCCCAGTGCTCTTTCGGTCTATTTTTTGTTTTTCTATAGCTGATTTATATCTTATAAATGCTGGTGAATAGTGTGAGGAACTGGACACATGTTCAAAATGTGCACCCAGATGGTTCGCTTGGTCCTCAAGGCTGTCTCCCTGCGTGTGTACCAGGGGAGGTGGATGTGTTTGTCGTCCTCTTACTCTATTGACCCTGCTCCAAACCTTGGCCTCATCCGTGTACGAGTTGATACTTGATAAAAATGTTTTCCAGCTGTCTCTCCTGGCTTGTCTGCGTGTTCTCCTACCTTGGGACTTGATTTTCTTGAAATTTACAAGGTTTTCAGCAGTAGGATAATCGCGAAGCTGCCTCCATGCTTTGTTCTGCTGCCTACGTGCATTCCGGCATTGTTCATTCCACCACGGAACACGACGTTTGCTAGAAAGTCGACTTGTTTGGGGAATACACTTAGAGGCTGCATCAATTATGAATTTAGTAAAATACTCGACGGCACCATCAATTCCGAGCGATGAAATGTCAGCCCACGAGAGTTTACTGGTAAGAGTTTGGAATTTATCCCAGACCGCTGCATCGACCTTCCACCGGGGGGCATGTGGTGGAGACTCGTATTGTCTTTTTGCTCTCAGCAGTACTGGGAAATGGTCGCTCCCGTAAGGGTTCTTTATAACTTCCCATTCAAGTTCTGAAAATAGAGACGGGGAAGCTATGCTAAGATCAATAGAAGAAAAGGTTCTATTTGCGATACAGTAAAATGTAGGTTCCTTCTTATTCAGGAGACACGCACCAGAGGAAAAAAGAAATTGTTCAACAAGACGGCCACGCGCATCGATACGAGAGTCGCCCCACAGACTGCTGTGTGCATTGAAATCGCCAAGAACAAGATAAGGTTCTGGCAATTCGTGTATAAAGGACTGAAATTCATGTTTGTGTAAGTGGTAATGTGGGGGTATGTAAAGCGAGCAAATGGTGATGAGTTTGTTCAGAAGGACAAGTCGAACTGCCACTGCTTCAAGGGGCGTTTGTAGCTGCAAACGTTGACATGCTATGCTTTTGTGAATTACAATGGCAACACCGCCTGATGATGCGAGAGCATCATCGCGATCTTTACGAAACGTAACATACTGTCGGAGAAAATATGTATGTTTCGATTTTAAGTGCGTTTCCTGTACACACAGCACTTTTGGATTGTGTTGGTAAAGAAGTTCTTGGACATCGTCGAGGTTCCTAATAAGGCCTCTGACGTTCCATTGAATGATTTGTGTATCCATAATGAAAGTAAATTGGTGCTGTGTGTACAAAAAGGAAGTGTTGCCTTAGATTACAGAGCCGTTTGCGGCCCTGTAATTTTGGTTTTGTCTTTTCTAGAGCGGTCCAAAGAGTTTGGCCGCTCTTTAGGTGCTGGTTGCACCACCTTGCTTGGGGTAGTGTCCATAGCCTCTTGTGAAGCGCTGGACACTCGCTCTAACGAGCGATGTGTACGTCGTGTAGCCTTCGCCTCGAGGGACGAAGGCTGTGGCCTCACCAGCCCGGAGGCCGATGGAACCTCCTTAGCCTCTGAGCTGCGATGGCTGCTGCCAGCGCTAGTAGAGGCCTCTGGTGTGGCCGATTTCGAGGGAGGCAGGGCAGCCTCAGCTGCTCCCACCATGGGGGCAGGTGGAAGTCGCCTCAATACGCTGCGCGTGCCTTGGGCGACCGCCGGGGTCCGTCGTGGTGCTGCCCCCTGTTGCACCACTTCGGCAAAAGAAGTTTTCATCGAAAATGCAGGTGAAAGACGCTGTCGTGCTTCCCGGAAACTGATATTTTCTTTGACTTTGATAGTAATGATCTCCTTTTCTTTCTTCCAGGCTACGCAAGATCTGGAATATGCAGGGTGGCTGCCATCGCAGTTCGCGCAATGGGCCTCAGCAGTACAGTCATCAGCAGAGTGATCTTTTGTAGCACATTTCGCACAAGTTAGTCGTCCTCGGCAGCTTTGAGAGGCATGACCAAACCTCTGACACTTGTAGCAGCGTCGTGGATTTGGAATGTAGGGTCTAACACGCAGTTTGAGGTAGCCTGTTTCTATTGCATCCGGGAGTGTGCTAGAGCCAAAAGTAAGTACTATGTGTTTGGTTGGTAGTTCTTTGTTATCGCGCCTGATTTTTATGCGTTGTACATTTATAACATTTTCTTCTTTCCATCCATTCTGGAGTTCTTCATCAGTCAAATCCATGAGGTCGTCGTCTGAAACCACACCCTTGACGGTGTTCATTGTTCGGTGTGGACTAACAGATATGGTTTTATCGCCAAATGCCACCAGGTTTTTTAGTTTCTCGCACTGCATCTTGTCTTTTACTTCAATCAGAAGGTCCCCACTTGCCATCTTGGTGGCTTTGTAGCCACTTCCAATTACCTCCGTGAGACATTTTGACACCAAGAAGGGTGAAATGTTTGTTGCTTTTTTATCAGTGTTTTCACAGTGAATCACATGATACTTAGGGAATGTGTCTCGCTTCTTCAAAAAGAATTCAAAGGTTGCGTCGGTGCGCCCCCTTTTCGGGGGACGATCAGGTGAGAAGGGTTTCGAGGGTCCCATGGAATGAGTTGTTTGTTCGGTATCAATGCCAGTCACCCACCACCGAGCCCAACGAGGGGACACGGCAGTGATTGTTATGAAGCAAGCACTGCCATGCCAACTGTACATTGTTACTATAACCGCATATGTTATAATCAAGGTAGATCATAACACACAAGGTTAACCCTTGCTGCCAGGAATGTTGGAAGTAAATGGAAGAGAGAAGAAGACAGGAAAGATTGAAGGTGAGAGGGATAGGCGAAGATTGGAGAGAGAGACACAGGAAAAGGCAACTACCGCTTTCCCCCGGGTGGGTCAGTCCGGGGGTGCCGTCTACGTGAAGCGGAGGCCAAAGAGGTGTGTTGCCTCCACCGAGGGGCCGTAAAGGTCCAAACACCCGGCATCGGCTCAACCTCCAGGATCCTCTTTTCCCCGGACACGGCTAAGCCGCGCACGGCTACACGCGGGAGGGGCCAACCCTCATGTGCTCGGGTCCGTGGTGTCGCAACACACCAAACGCCTGCTGACGCAGACGCCCCTGCGGGGGGCTTGTCTTGACACTTGTCGAACGAGGGTCAGCAGCTTCGCCACCGTAGGTCTTTGATCTACAGCAAATTTGGGACCGAGGCCCAAAACGCGCTCGACATCGGGCGACAGTGCAAGATCTTCGGCCTTGTGAACAGGAAACATCACTGCAGGTTCCTTCTTTGGGATGCCAGCTCGCAATGTCCGCAAGTGTTGCGCCCAGAGAAACTCAGTCGTCTGGTCATCTGTGCTCATGTACTCATGTAACTGGCGTTTAGCCACTGGCGCTTCATACCGTTGCAACACCTGAGCAGAAAGGTATTGACGGCGCAGGCTCGCTTGTCTGTACCACTCAGACTTCAGAATCTTGCAGACACGAATGCCATGGCCAAACGAAGGAACGAAGCCTCCAAACATTAGGCTAACGTCGTGCGGCAGGTGCCTTTCCCTTATGCAGAATGCTAAGGCGCGCGCTCTGCAGGTGGCCACAGCAATGAGCGACACAGTCGCACACGGATTAGTGGAGACAGAAGTAGGAGAGCCCGTTGTACTAGAAATGAACTTCAGAATTGTAGTGATTTGGGCCTGTTGGTTGTACATCGGAAATAGTTTGAGGCGCAAATACACAGACACAGACGAGCACACGAGACACAGACGAGCGCAAACTACCAACAAGGTTTATTGACAACCACACGTGTTTATACTATGTTCCCATTACCGCTGCATTATGTAAGATGTTGAATTATAAGGTTGAAATAATGTAAGAGGTTCAATTGTAACCGGCTTCTCGATGGCTTTTGTAAATCACCAAAGGACTTCCTTGACGTTTTCTTCAGTGCGAAAATGCACAAACCTGATATGCCATTCAGGGTTGTTATTTCGGAACGCGATACCTGGCAGAAGTCGGTAGCATTGTTTTTACAAGAACGACTCAAGCTTTTAGAATTTCATGACCCTTTTGCTGTCAAAAATTCAGATGAAGTCTTGCATTTCTTAGACTCTAACTGTAACAAGCAACTTTGTGCCTTTTCTATTAAACGTTAAAGACCTGTTTTATTCTTTACCCCATGATGAACTAATTGATGCCGTTGAAGAGTGCATTGATAGCAATGGTTGTATAGGGTTTCAGAACTCTGCTGGTATTTCTGTTAGTAATATTCTGGAACTCCTGACCTTCTATCTAAAGTCAACGTACATTCAATGGAAAGGGAAGCCGTACCTTCAGAAAAAAGGCATATGCATTGGTTCATGCATAGCACCGGCTCTAAGTGATTTGTTTTTGGCCAGATTAGACAGAGCAGTGCTGCGCTGTTTGGAAGGCAAGCGTGTAGCTAAAGTATTCCGTTACGTTGACGACTACATTGTTTTCCTTGAGATGGGCATTGATGAGATGCAGGAAAATGCACTTGTTGTTCTCGAGACGTTTAAAGACTGTTTTAAGTCCTTGAATTGACGCATGAAATGCCCCGTAACAGTACTCTTATGTTTCTTGACACTAAGATTGTTTTTAGATCGGACAAAATCTGTTGGTGCTATGAAGCGCGAAGTAATAAGCCGATTTTGCCCTATGCCTCAGCACATTCTAAACTGGTTAAAAGAGGAATCATCAATTTATGTTTTTTGAATGCAGTTAAGAAGTCGTGTTTGCATCAGATGCAATCAAGTCTTCACTACCAGGTGGAGCGATTGTTACAAGCCGGATATCCGTTGCATGTGCAGTGGTCTGTTGGAGAATCTTTGCTCCGAAGATTGTGCATGGAGATTAATCGATCACAGGTTTCATCCCCCAACACGCATCAGAAAGTGGCTGTCATCCCTTATATTCATGGGCTGTCACATAATATCAAAAAGATTGCAGGCCGCTCGAAAGTTAATGTTGTGTTTTCGGTACCACAAAAGCTCATTAAATTCGGCAATCAGAGGTACGTTCTTAATCAAAGAGGCTGCAATAAGCAGCACAAAGACCCTTTTGTTCACTGTACTACTAATGTAGTCTAGAGTATCCCGCTAACATGTGGCAAGCAATACATAGGGCAGACGGGGAGACGCTTGAATGAACGTTTGAAGGAATATGCGCTAAACGTAAAGAAAACGGCACGTGATGGTTGGTTGGCGATGCACTGCAGTTCCTGTCAATGTAGACCTCTTTTTGAAAAGTGTGCTGTTGTCAGCAGAAGTGACCATAGGCTCAGCCGTGAGATAATAGAAGCTGAAAAGATATCTTCATTAGGCTCAGCCTGTATCAGCACTCCTTCTGTACACCTGTCCGATAAAGAGCTGTCCTTTCTTAGAAGGCACTGTGCGCATGTGCAGCGGTAATGGGAACATAGTATAAACACGTGTGGTGGTCAATAAACCTCGTTGGTAGTTTGCGCTCGTCTGTGTCTCGTGTGCTCTTTTGTGTCTGTGTATTTGCGCTTCAAACTATTACCAAATCAATGCAGGGCGATACAGAAAACATTAATTAGATGAATTCATTTTGGCAATGCAGTAACAATGGAACATAAAGTAACAAGTAATGGAATATAATGGCACTGTTGCCAGGTCTAAGAAGTAAAAAGTAGTACTTGTGTGTCAATTCTCAAGCAGTAGTGAGTACACTACGGATGCTAAAAAACAGCAAGAAGAAAAATGTATCCCATAACCTTTTGTGGTAGTACTTCCGTTCTTACCTTTAACCAGCCAGTCACGTTCTGGCATCTCGCTGTGAAAACAGGATGGGTAGAGTGGTCAGGGTAGTGATGCACATTCACGATGTGGCGAAGAATAGACAGCCATATTGCCAGAAACAACTTTTACTGCCATGACTGTTTACTGCACACCAATAAAGGTGCCGATTTACGGTCTTTCGCCACCCGATCACAGTACCATGTTATTTCAGCCGCCCGAGGGCAATAATCTTCTTCTTCAAGCCTGTAAGAGATAAGTATACCCAACTTCTATTAACAAAACAAACTAAAAGGACACACATGTACCCCTTAAATCAACACAGCAGTAAGCACAATAGTTACAAAGGAAATGGTTATGGGCAAACAAAATACGGACAAAGTAATGGACACAGACGTGCGCAAACTTTCAACTAACTTTATTTTTTCTTGCGTTGTCAATATATACTCTCAATGACGTATATAGAACAGCGGTGATCATATGACACACTTCAACGACTACAACGTGACGCGCAAGAACATCATCTCAGTTTCTTTTAAAGAAATTGATGTATCACTTATACAGCCATCTCCTTTTGACGAAATATGAAAGGCTTACAACAGTACACGGGCAGTAGTATCACTGCTTTTGCCCAAAATTTTGATGCCTCGGAAATTCGGTACACACATGCAATGCCGGGCGTGCGCAGGCAAATGCGCATTCTCATTATTTTTATTCGATAGCTCACGTTCCCTTGCACGAACATTTACGCACCGGCCAGTTTGCCCTACGTATGTCTTTCCACATGATAGAGGAATTTCGTACACAACGCCAACCGCGCATTTTACGTAGGGCGGCTCGTGCTTTTTGCCGCGTCCTCCCGTATTCTTCTTAGCAACACAAATCCTCGGGCAGAGCCCAGCGAGGTTGCGCGGGGCTGAAAAAACAATTGACACAGCGTGCCTACTCGCAACCTTCTTCAAATTATGAGAGGTGCGATGTATGTAGGGCAACACTTCAGGACGCATAACCATTTCCTTTGCAAGTATGAACCAACTCGCCCAACAGAAAGTTATAGTAAGCACAATATTTTGTGCTTACTGCTGTGCAGTTGTTGCTCAAAATTTGCAGAAACATCCGATTGTGCGGTCTACGTCATTTAAAATGCAACACTTGACGCAGTTACGGATCTGGTTATTACAAAAACAATATTGCAAAGATGCCTTCATTTATGGGATTGCAAGTGAATGCTGAGGCGGCACTAGCATAAACATCTGTCGCTGCCTGCTGGCAGCTGCAGAAAATTGCAGAAAATTGCAGGCTTCGCGGGGATTCTTGTGGATCTCCCTAAAGTGAAGGCGGATTGCACCCTTAGGGTTCTATAAAGCTTTTGGAGCTTTCACTTTTGGGACACATGTCAGCGCTAGGCGTGCAAGGGCGTCAGCTTTCTATTTTCCATCAGTTCCTCCGTGTGATGGTATTTACTGAAACCTTATGTTAAATCCTTTGCTCATTATATCGGTAATCAGTGCCAGAGATTGCACTGTAAATTTCTCTAGAGGTATGGCACGATGTAATCTCTGTAACGCTGACTTGAAATCTGTCTGCACCACGACATCTCGTGCAGAAAAGGCCCATAGTTTCCGCAAAGCCGCGGTCATTGCGGTGCTTTCTGCTGTTGTGGAGGAAATTACGCGATCCAGTCGGCCAGACCATGACACATCAAGCATCTCCGCCCTCACCACTCCTTGCAGCTTTCGCTTTGTTACATTCTCTCAATGCTTAATTTGGCGCGCTTTTTGGGCGCCAAATTTGCAGGGCTGTACATAAACGTTGCGTCCGCTCACGGCCGCATATAGCGGACCAGCCTGCCGCCGCAGATATTGTCATGCATAGTTTTGCTTGAAAGTCTGTTTATATGCAATACTTTGCACTGGAACGAAAATATACCGCTTATGGGCAGGATGTTATACGGGACTTCAAGAAGAGTGTACGCTACAACAGAAGGTTACTATTAAAATTCCGAGAGATAGAGAAAGAGAGAGAGAAAGATTCAACTTTTATTGGTGCCATCAATCGCGAGGGCGCACGCATGTTCCCTCCGCCTAGCAGACGGCCGAGATCCCCTGGGTCTCAGTGGCTGCCTCGGCTAGCTGGACGGCGCAGGCCTGGTCTTGCTGGTCTGAGCTGAGCAGCTGGGTCTCCCACTGCTGGCGGTTTTGAATTTTGCGACCCTCGAAAGGAGCCGACTTCGAGCATGCCCATAGAATATGTGGCAGATCCGACCTTCCTTTCCGAATTTGCATTGATCATTGTACTGTCTTGGATAGAATCTGCTGCAGGCCACCGGGTTAGGATACATGTTTGTTTGCAGGAGGCGCCAAGCCACCGCCTGTTTCCTGGTTAGCGCGGGATGAGCTGGTGTGTACCGGGCGCTTCCCAGCCGATTGTAATCGGTCATTTCTTTCTAGATGACCATGCGGTCTCCTCTCGTTCCCGGCTGGACCAGCTCACTTGCCCGGCGAGTAAGTCCTCGAGCTACGTTGTGAGCCGCCTCGTTGCCAGGGAGAGAGGAATGCGCGGGCACCCAAATAATTTGGATCGTCCTGCGATGACGGTCGCTATTATTATTCAATTTAAAACTCCGAGAGTGAAAAGGCACGTACTAAGATGTCTTTCTTGCAAGTTTGCCTGATACCCAGTGCCTGCCGGTAGGTGGTTGCTATGTACATGTCTACATCAAATCTGAAGGTGTACCAGAGCTTAAATGCAAATAGTGGGGCGTGGATTCATGAGTAAAGTGTTCTTGAAAGACCAGGAGGTTGAGAGCTTTGGCACGTAACTAAGTGTAGCCCTCATTATATTTCGAATTCTGTGTGAGATGGAACATATACTTGATACAACTCGCCAGATAAAAATGTTTGGCTATGTTGTGCCGTGATGCTATTTTATATAACTACACGCATTTACATGCACTTTTTTATTCCATTAGGGCTTTATTGCCTAAATATATTGGACTTGATCAGCGCTTTTTCGCTTACACTGTTCACACGCTAGAACAGAATACTCCAGTGGTCTTAGTAGCGTATTTATTTTTGTTAATACAAAAAGAGAATGCCAAACAATTTTAAAACAATCAAAAATATGTTAAGGCACTTGATTGCTCACCTCCAATGCTAACGTTTAACCAGTTTTGAATAAACTGTATTTTATTTTGGAGCTTAGACTGTCCTTTTGATGTGACATTTACTCTGATCTTTTTTCAAGAGTTTCAGACTCAGTAGAAAAACATTACGACAAATCACTCCGGCGATAGTGCGCAAGGTGGAGCAAAGTACACGAAAGGGAAAAATTGAGATCCACCCGAAATGCAGCACGGAACTATACAAAGGAAACCCCAAACGGGTATCTCTGAAAGAAAGCCTCGCATTCCTGGACCAGGATAAATTTTTCTTCAGCTCTAAGGCTTTCTTTTTGGGAAACCCGTATGAGTTTCCTTTGTAGCTTCGTGGTGCAATTCGGGTGGATGTCAATTCTTCCCTCTCCTAAAAAAACATTATCAACCCATCCCTTGAAACTGGATGTAGTGCTGCCGCCGCGGCCGCTGCTGCTGCTGCTGCGGCTGTTGTTGTTGTTGTCTCCATATGTAATCCGCGCCTCTGAAGTGTGATGCCAAACGACTGCTAGTGCGATGTCGGACACATGCCCTTCGTGTGAAAAGGCCATTGCCAAAAGGGAGTGAATATAAAGTGCGCAGAATTTGGTCATGAATAACACTTAGGTAAATGCACCGGACTAACTGAAATATCCTACAAAGGCAAAAGTGAGGCTGCCAGAAAAGATTGACGTTGTCCGGCATGTCGTGCTGATCAGCGTTCCATTTCTAGTGAAGATAGTAATTGTTACACTGATAATGTCATTCTTGCATCTATCAAACAATGTCTTGAATGCTTACCCGCCTTGTACGTAACCTTTGAGAAGATGGAACAAGCTATCGGCTTCATGTCAGATACCTTTGATGAATTCGAAAAGGAAATAGACCGGCAAGATACCGAAATAAAGGCACTGAAAGCGAGCGTTGCAGAGCTGGAACAAATGGATAACAATGAAGTCGTGCAAACGCAACTCCAGTGAGAACTGCATGAACACGAATTCCGAAGGCCACGTCAAAGCTTGAAAGTACATGGAATTGTAGCGGTGCCGGGTGAGGACCTAATTGCTTCATTAAACACGGTCGCTGAAAAACTTGAGGTTCCACATATTACGCCGTGCGATGTTTCCGTTCACAGGCTGCTCTCTAAAGGAGATAATATTCCCGGTATAATAGCTCGACTTGCAAGACAAACGATGAGAGACGCATGGTTGACAAATAAAAGTAAGCTGAAAGATAGCACTCCATGTGGGTACATTCAGAAAAACTTGACTCGGCATGATAGGGAACTACTTCGATCGATAAAGGCTGCAGCCAGAGAAAAGGGCTATCGCTATGTTTGGCATGTGAACGGCAAGGTTTTGGTGCGAAAAACTGATGGAGCCAGAGCCGTACATGTCAAGAGCACCGAGGACTTCGAACGGCTGTAATGGACACGCATTTTTACTTGCCACATGAAGTGAAGGCTGTTGTGTGAAGGTTATTACCTGCTTCTGTAAAATGTGAACACCTGAATGCCACGTCTGTTAGAAACAAGGTATTCCCGTTAGAAGAGATGCTTGCTGAATTTAATTTATTTTCGGCGATCATGCTGAGTGAAACCTGGTGCTCAAATGACCAAGACATTTTCAGGTTGGAGCATTACAAAACTTTCTACATAAACCAAATCGATTCCAGAGGGAGTGGTGTTGCTGTATCGGTTCAGGAAAATATCGAATATAAACTTATTGAACCTTATTGCCTAATGACGTCTGACTTCAAAGTGCTTACACTGCAAGTAGAAAAAACAGTACTTCCTGTATGGTACCACCCACCGAAGGACAGCGTTACTTAGTTCCTGGAATTTTACGACTATTTTCTACATTCATTACTGAAAATAAGTTTATTTTGATTGCTGGTGGGGACTCTAACATTGATATGGGTTCTAATAACCAAAACGCACGAGATGTTAGTACTGTTATCATTTCCAATGGTTTCAACAATGTAATCACTGAACCCACTAGAATTACTACTGAGTCCAGTTCAGTGTTCGCCCTTTTTATTACAAAGGCACAACTATGTACATCAAAATGTGGCGTGATATTGCATCATATAAGCGATCACCTGCCTGTGTCCCTCTGTATTAACGGTAGTAGACTACAGACAAACAATAATGAGGAAATATACCATCAGATAATAACAGGTGAGAGGTTCCGCGAGGAGGTGCTAAAGGCTGACTCGACGAATGAAAGCCAGTTAACCAACGCAAAGGAAGGCTATAATGTATTTATTGATAAATTTAAGAAATTGTATTGCTCTAATTTTCCTTTAATGTCTCGCCGCAGAAGTCGTAAAATATTAAAGCCATGGGTAACAACGGAGTTAAGGCATTAAATGAAAATAAGGGACCAACTTTACAAACAATTTCTTAGCACACGAGCGCCTGATGACGTAGTCATTTATAAAATACACAGAAATAAACTGACGAAAAAACTAAGATGCGCACGTATAGAATACAATCTTTCTTTTCTAAACGTTGAACATGACAGACACGATTTGCTATGGTCTCGACTGAACATGCTCCTACACCACCGCAAGTTTCACGCCGCACCCTCGAAACTACAAGTCAATGGCCAAGAATTATCTGGAAACAATTTAGCTGATGCATTTAACACTTTTTTTGTAAGACTAGCACAAGCAGTGGCTTGCACCGATGGCTTAGAATACATGAATACACCGAACAGTGATTTTACATTTCTGCAACATGCAACAGCTCAAGAAATAACATCTGTGTTACAGAGCCTAAAAATGAGCACATGCCATGATATCGATTACCTCCAGGTGCGGCCTGTGAAACACCTCGCTGATATCATAGCGCCAGGTCATGCCAACATTTTCATTACGTGCATAACGACAGCAGTTTTTCCGACAAAAATGCAGATAGCAAAGGTAACTGTAATATATAAAAAAGTCAACCGAAATGATTTGGGCAACTATTGGCCGGTGTCAACACTACCTGTGATCTCGAAAGAATTCAAAAACTTTTGCCCTTGCGTTTATCCAAGTTCATTGAAAAGTACGAACTCCTTACTTCACAATAATTTAGTTTCACTAAATACAAATCAACTGAACTGGCACTCCTTGCACAGAAAGAATTTATAATGAAGAGTTTGAAAAAAAGTCTGTGTCGCTTGGTGTATTTGTCGATTTTACAAAGGGAGTGGACATGGTGGATCACAGGATTTTGGTGCAAAAATTACATCAATATGGGATTCGCGGAAAGGCTTTACAATTAATACGGCCATATTTATCACAGAGAAAGCAAATGGTTCAGCTAGCTAATACATGCTCTGCACTTAAATCTATCCAAACTGATGTACCACAAGGTAGCATATATACTTGGACCTTTCCCCTTGAATCTCACACCTGATGATACTATAAATATAAACCCTCAAGTGAGATTTAATATATATGTAGATGCTGCTGCTATCTTCTTCTGAGGAAAAATGTTTCGGAAATAATATCCTCATGTAACGAAACCTTGAAAGCGCTGGGAAAATGGGCAACATCAAACTCCGTGCGTATAAATGAAGAGAAAACTAAGGCAGTAATTTTCCGCCCAATAAACTAAATAATTCCGCCACATCAACCCATAGTACTGACCTCCCGTAATATAGATATTGTTGAGAGTTTCAAATGTCTTGGCGTAGTTTTTTCTTTTCATATGTCTTGGGACGATCATATGAACTATCTAACCATAAAGTTAGCTCCACGCACCGGCATAGTAGGCCGATTAAAACATGAACTATCCACACGAACTAAATTTCTTCTTTATAACACGCGTTAGTATTCTCACCTGAACTGCTTCCAACTAGTACGGGTAACCTCTGCTCCCTCTAGCTTGCGATGCATTCATCTTTTACAGAAAAAAAAAACATTCGTCATGTTTATTATGCACCATATCGATCCCACACAGCTGAACGTTTTCTCAGTGCCAGAGTAATCAGTATACACAACTTGTATAAATATAGACTGAGTGTGAAGTTCAAAACAGAAATAAGAGAAAACCTCAGTAGACTACAAATTCGTGCAAATTTGCAAAATAAATTATCATGCTGCCCAACTAGATATGCAGAAAGCTGGTTAGTTCATACTCCTCGTCTTAATACTGGACAAGAGCATTTATCTTACACGCTATCCTGTGCTTTTAACGCCTACAAATTAGATGACTTTGATTACTTTCTTGTTCTTATTGAAATATCCGCATTATGTACAGTGCTTAATTTTGCATACTTACTTTCGCTGTGATTTCATGCTGTTCCGTGGTTTGTGTTCTCAAGAGAATTTGTTTTTCTTCGAGACGCTCATAATTACCCTGTTCGTTACATTTCACTTATTGTGCCAATTTTGCGTATACCTTTATGCGTTGATATGCTGCTTCTGCCAAAATAAACAAATCAGGGGCTGTGGGCTGGTCAAGCTGCATGTGAGCATCCTTCTGTTGACTGCGCTGTACTGTTTTACAAAGGACGAAAAAAAGGACTGCCACACATGTGCGCACATGCGTGTCAGCCCTTTTTTTCATCCTTTGTAAAACAGTACAGCGCAGTCAACAGAAGGATGCCTTACGAACCTATCCCCAGTAGAAGCCTTATAGGATGTGAGCAGTATTTCCCCCCGCCATCCCATCTAATATGTATGTTGGCACATAAACTTATTGTTGCTATTATTATTATTATTATTATTATTATTATTATTATTATTATTATTATTATTATTATTATTATTATATTAAACGGGGCGGTGAGAAATAGTCACCTAGTCTGCTTGATTTATATCAGGTATATTTTAAATGGTTTTTATTCTCGCATTTTTGTTTACGTCGGCATAATCTTTTTTCTCAAATGTTTTTGACCTTGTACCGCTACGTATGATTGTAACAGATCGAGGTGGATCGATCTTTTCCCTGCTTTTTTACCACCAATACCCTAAAGGTCTTTTGCTTATCCACGCTAAATCCAAGTGCTTCTGGAAGGTGTGCGCTACCAAGGGATCTCACTGGGTGGATCCCTTCGCGTTCCATTAGGATGTGCTCAGTGGTCTCCGGATTTTCACCGAAGCACACACATGCCTCATCTAGTTCCGAATATTTGCTCCGGTATGTTTTTGTCCTTAGGCAACCAGCTCGAGCCTCAAATAGCAAGGCACTGTCCTTTGTGTTATCCTACAAATTTTCCCTTCTAATTTCTTTATTCGCATTGTAAACCTCGACGGCTTTTTTGCTTCCATTATTTGCATCCAATTCGCTGTCTCTGTTTCTCTCACGTTCTGTCTGATGACTCTTTAATTTACATGTTCTTTCACATTCTTTCTATTTACACTTTCAACTACCCTGCACTTGGTTGCCATCTTTCTTGACCTCTTCCTCCATTCTGTGTCCATGTTTTTCAGGTACATATACTTGTGTACTGTGCACATGTTCCTGAGTCTTTCTGCAAAATTAATTTTCCTCTGCGCTTCTTTTAAATCAGAAGAGGCACAACCCATTTTACCCTGCACTGCCTCATTTGTGGTTTCACCGTCGGCCCCGAAAGCCAACCGGACTACCGATCTTTGGTTCACTTCCAACCCCGACTTGATATCTGGTTTGAAGCGCAGAATAGTATTTGCGAACGTTAGCGCTGGCACCATTACTCATTTGCAGATTCCACGCACCACCTCATACTTATTGTGGCCCCACAGTCCTCTGTGTTTTATTATTGCTGCATTCCACTTCTCCTTTATTTTCAGGTTATCTTGGTCGGTGCTTTAGTAAGTCTTTCCTTTGTTTATGTATAGCCAAGGTATTATATGTATACGTCAAGGTATATTACTTTAACACTAGGTAATTGCTTGTCTCTTCATTAAAGATCATAATTCCCGATTTCTCTGTGTTAAACACGAGGCCTAGATTTGCTGCTATGTTGCCACATATATTCGCAAGTGTCTGTAAATCTCTTGCATTGTCCGCTCGCATCACTATGTCGTCCGCATACATCAGTCCAGGGAACTTCTGTTGAAGCATTTGTACATTACGCATGTAGGATAAATCAAACCATAATTAACTGTTTTCCAGTCGTCTTGCTATGCTCTTAAGACAAAGCGTGAACAATGGAGATAGAGGACTTCCTTGCTTGAGCACTTGGTGAACTTACACTGCATTATATTTTCGACCTTCTCATAGAATTTGTTCTCGGTTGTCCCTATATGCCCCTCAACAGCTCCACTAAAGCGTCATCTATGCCTTCGTGCTTCAGAATATCCCATAACAACTCCCTCTGTACGTTACCGCAGGGTCGTTTAATACCTATAAATGCTATCCGTAGACGTCTGTTCCGAGCTACTGAAATCTCTATGCACTGACTTAGTACCGATATATTATCCTGTAAGCGTTTACGTGGTCTGAACCCATTCTGTAGTTCCCCTAGTCTATTATTTTTTTACACCTTCTTCGACAATTCTAATTTTATGGCTTGCATTGCCATTCTATATATCATCGAAGTTACTGTAACTGGCCTGTACGAGCTCGTCTTATGCTTATCACCTTTGTCCTTTGTAGATTAGATTCATCTTGCTTTCACGTCATCCAAACAGAATTTTCTTCGTTCTATTCACTTATTATAGCCAGTAGTTCCTCACTCTTTGGACCGATGTTTCTTTCATTAATTGTAGTGGGATTTAATCGGGTCTTGCGGCCGTGTTATTTGGGATATTTTGGACATATTTTTCCCGCAAGAAACTTTCTGTGCTGAATTTTATCTCTCATGTTTCTCTGTTGCTGCTGGATCTGTTTGCGTGTGAACTTTGCTTTCTTTCGTGCCGACGTTATCCCTAATAACGTCCTTGATGTACCGCAGCGCATCGTGTCCTTCGGAGGTGTTACCGTCTTTATACCTTGATAGACGTTTGCGAATTTTTTATTTGGAGCTCCGAGTGCACTTAGATTGTTGCCGAATTGTTTTGGTTGGCCTTTGTCTCTTTTGCGAATGTTAAGCACCCAACGTTCACTTGTGCATTTAGTTTAGGTGTAGAGTGAAGTCACAGGAGCTACCTCGTCACCCTTTGATTTTCTAGCGGTACTTGATTTTCTTCGTGTAATCCCAACTTTTTGGCTTCTCGATGATCCCTTGACGCGTGCTTACGTTCTTCTATAGCTTACTTTATCTCCTGATCCCACCACTTACTCGGTGCCGCTTTCCAATCTAATATTTTTTTCCGTGTCTGTCTCATCTCGTGTTGCATGTTTTCTACCTGTTCATTATATTCCCAGACTGTGGTAGGAAACGCATTCATTTTCTTGTCTATGTTTTTCTGCCCTTTCTCCCTATTGCAAAACCCAGTATCCAGTGCCCAGTGCCATGCCTGATTATGGGCCCAGCGTCACGCGCTGGATGCTGGGACGCTGGCAAGGCGTGGCATACTGGGAGGTGCTGGGCGCGGGGTACTGGTGCGAAATGCAGCTCTAGAGCGAGAAATACGCGGTGCCTGGGTACTTTATATATTTTTTCAAATGCAAAAAGGAACAGAGAGCGCTGTACTGCAATAAGAAAGAAGGGAAAAAATTTAAAAACAAAAATATCGCCTACGATTCGAACATCCGAACCTAGAGATTGCAATCCCAGTATCTTACCACTAGGCCACGCCGATTCGTGATTATAGATTCATATTTTGCCATGTCAACGCGCAGAGACAGTAGCAGCTTTGCACAGACGTTTTGCACAGACATGGTAGATGCGATATCGCCTTCAACTAAAGCTTACGCCTCTATCAGAACGAAAAAGTTGTTGTCCGTATTGCATAGTATGCCCGGAAGTGCTGCAACACTGATTTGCTTTTGCAATTGGTATATTAACTACGAAAAAAGCCTTAAATTAACCGCCTACCCGGGATGTTGTACGGGCTGTTACTGCCGATTTTGACAGTCGTTTCTTGTTCTTCGCGCAAATGAAATGCAACATTTGCATAGCTCGACAATGCTTTTCAATCGACAGGTATGTTTAGCCACATATCTCCGTCAGAGAAGCGGTCGGTTAATGTGGCTGGCAGCCTTCAGCAACAGCACACATAGGTATGTTTATAACGCTTCATATCGGCGCTCATCGCTTGTTGTGCTGACACCGTAGACACGAAAGAATGGTCTGTTTTAAAACACCGATGGGAAAGCGGAACTGCAGAGTGATTTATCCTCGTTAGAATTGTTGATTCCTCAGCCTAGACGGGCCGATAGAGTGTAGACGGACTCGGCGGGTACGGTAGGCCTAGCATTCGGGGGAAGCAAACGGATCTCGGTTTGGGTACCAGGCGAATGGGGAAATGTTTGTATTTGAGATTCAGAACCTTTTAACTATTCTTTTTACTACACCAGGGAAAGTGGAAGCGCACGAATCGCAGCAGCTTTGTTGTCCGTGCGATAATATCAATCAGCCGCAGGCTTCTTGAGGTCCATTCGAACGCGTCTGAAAGGCTGCTGGATTTCGTGTCGACTGTACAACACTGCGACAACTCGCAGTCATCGCTTGCGTACAAACTACTAGAAAAGGAAGCGTTACCTGCGTTTGCGTAATTTCGTTCACGAATACAGCTATCCGCACAGTCAAAAGGAAAATGTACAAAGCGAAAGTCATCTGAAGTGTCGCATATGCGTGGGCTAGCGTGCACGCACCTTTATTCCAAGCTGCAACACCGCCGACACGAAACAGACATTTATGATCCCAAATTATAGCGCTACTTAGGACAGGAGTCTGTTTTTTAGACAGGAGATGCCCATGAAATTGTATCAAGCATTTAATATTCCACAGCGCCTATATACTCCGGCAGTGCGGCACAAACGAAACCAGCGCAGTCTCCAGTACGAGCCAGCGAACTCCAGCGACAACCCGCGTGTGTACAGCGCACACCAGTGCGCCCCAGCGTCATAGCCGTGAAACCAGCGTCTCGTCCAGTGTGACCCAGCACTTATCCAGTGATCTCACCAGTGTCGCAGTGACTCCCAGTGACTCCCAGCGTGCGCCAGCATCCCCAGTGCCACCCAGTGCCAAAAAACGCGCTGGTTTCACACTGGAAGGCACTGGAAGACGCTGGTTTTTGCAATAGGGCTGGTATTTGGTTTTCATTCATTTTTTTATAAATTCCGATGTTATTGGTTCAAGTTTTGCGTTAGTATCTCTCCCAAATTTTAAGGTTCTATATCTACGCCTTTTGGACTGCCGTGACTCAATAGTACGTTCATTTGCAATCACACCCACGTACATAAAAAGTACCTCATGGCATGCATGCATGAGCATGTCACGCTATGACATGAATGGCCTCATTGGCATGAGATGTATATTATGACACGAATGTCTTGAATGATATGACATCCATGACATGACATGATGTTGTGTCCTAGAAAAAAATTACTCCATCTCCCGCTAAAGGGAACCATGTGTGGATGCGAAGCAGAGGGGAGATGGTTAGCTTGAGCGGGAGATGGTTTCGCGGCAGCGGCCCGAGCGCTCATCGCGGCGCCGCACAGGAGAGAGAATGAGGCGCGCGTGCTCCGTCATTTTCATACCGCGGAACTACCGTGGCGCCCCCAGAGGAGTATGCAGCTGTCGCACCACCTGTCGTGCGCGCCGCTCCGGATTCCTAGAGGAGAGAAAGGGGGGAGCGTAGGAGAGGAGAGAGAGGGGGAGGGGACGCGCATGCACTGTGGGGGTGTGGGACGCCGCAGGAGTGACGGACAAAGCCCCCGCCATAAGCTGCTTCGCCTCTAAAACATGCCTACTTAAAGAGCGGCCGAGCAAGTAATGGTCTGACCACCCGCCAGACGGCGTAGCGAGGTTCGCTTCCACTGCCCGTCAAAGGTGAACAGCTTATCACACATACACCGGGTTACGTCCACGCACCCCATTTCCATAGAGACGTTGATGGTACGCCGGTCATGTACCGCTGGTTACACCCCCCCCCCCCCCACCGCGCTTTTCCACGCGTCGCCTCGTTTTTGCGGTAAGGCGTTTCCTTTTGTATGCGGCCATAATTTTGCTGTTTCATGCGTTAACCGTACTGCTAGCAAGACGTTTGTTATGCTGGGTGAGCGTATTTTGCACGTGTAGCATAGAATCTGAGTCGTGGCACCTGTTTACCGTGCAGCCAACCGTGTTTCCGGAAGAGCTACGCGTAAGTTTCCAAAAGTCACTCGCAGCACATTCGGTTTAAGGCAGAGTATTTGTTACCTGTGGCTCACCCTTATCATCATACAAACGTTTTATTTGGTGCGGCTCGAGTGTTTTGTGAAGGGGCTGTTTTTACCTCACTGCAAAAGCATAATGCAAGCGCCTGGGCCGGTTCGCAAGAGTCAGTTTTACTTGACGCATTGCTTGTCATGGCTAAGGCATTCTTGTTGCGCTCTGTGTTTTTGATCTGTTTGTTTATCTTTATTAAGTGTGTGATCTATTATTTTTTAAATGAAATTCCGAGTGTAAAGAAGAAAAAAATTCCTTTTTTTGTATGGGACCACAGCATCATATTGTGTGCAAACGAGAAAAGCGGCTGATGAACGGCCAGAAATTGGAATAAAAACAGCTCTGATCGCGTTATTTTCCCAATATGCAAGAGCTAATTAAGCCTTGCTTAGGTTCTTCGAGAAGCTTGGTGGTTTTTCCAGTAAAAAAGGTTGCGTTGCGCGAGCTTATTACGTCTGTAGGTACGACATGCTTAAAAATGAAATAATAAAGCTCTTGCGCTCCACTAGAGATGACGTAGTTGAATATTTTAAGAGGCAAAGATAAACCAGATTCGCAAGCATTGCCATCGAAACCGAAGCCAAAACAGACCACGCGTCCAAAATTTCGGACGACAAAATCAGCGGTTTGACGAGCCGCTCAGGGCGCTGACGGCAGTGCTCGGCCGCAGGACCCTACGGGAGTGTCTGCTCTTTACCTATGCATGTTTCTCTATGGTTGTGTCGCTTCTGTTGTCTCACGGAGGCTCGCGTGGCATAAACATATGCTTGCTTTTACGAACACGTTCACCGACCTGGTAAACGCTATGATGAGCCCTGAACGATGCTGGATAGCGAGCTGCCTGAATGGGAAATGCTTCGCGTAACACCTATTACCTTAGTACGTGGAATCTGCATAATTTCTCTACCAGAACTTATACGTTCTCAGTTTACATGAATTGGCTCCATAATTAGCTAGTGTTCATTTTCCTAATCGAATATATCTCATGAACATTAAAACAGTATGCTTGCTTATGTAGCCATGCTATATTTTATATTGGAAGGGGGCGGGCAGAAATAAAGTTTGGTTGCTGCATACGCACCAATAGGACTCGAAAAATTTGAAATAAGGTGCCCAAAACCTTCATGTTCGAAACACAATAACGAGAAAAAGTGTTTTAAATATGAACCATTCTTACTGAGCGAAAAGTGAAATGTTTTTTTTTAAATTGCCTGATGAGAGCTACCATGAGCTGTACTTACTACACCCAAGAAAAATGCATCTCACACATATGCATTACATAGCCATAAATACATCGATGAAAATTGCATTGCATACAGAACTCACTGTGTCGGGAATTCTAAAAGTGACCGATAACACCGCACGAAGAAAGTCTAGAAAGGTGTTTACTGTCCAAACGCGATGACTTTGAGTTGAGATTTCGATAAAATGGTGGCATGGAAGCCCGTAAACCTTAATAGCTGAGAAATGACGTAAATCGCAAGTCGTCCTTTTTCAAATTGCCTCGTATGCAGCTTCTACAAGCATACTCTGCTTTGCGGACACCCCTCGTCTGTGTCACCAGAAAATCCGCGTGAGAGTGGTTTCCCGCTCTGCTTTTACAGAGCGGCAATCCGTGCGAGCAGTGGCGCGGAGCGACAGATGTGCGCCGGAAGGATCAGCTGGCGGCATCAACGGCGCAATTGCGCGCGCCCCCGAATGCTTCCGGCGCCGCTCTCCCCGCGCCGGAAATGAAGCAGCGTTGTGCGGAGAAGAACGGAAAACGGTCCTCGTTAGTCGAGTGCCATCCCTTAGTGGCCTTTTTCGAGGCAAACCTAAGTTGGTCAGCCTAAAACCGGCGCTTAAAACTGCCTTGCACTGAGGTCGCTTGTTATGAGTTGCCGTCCGAAAAAAAATAAAATAACAGGCCGTTTTGTTACTTCGGGAAAAGAAATTGGGGAGCAAACGCCGACTGCAGGGGAAGCAGTTACATGCGTATTGGGCTACCCTCACAAGCCCGATTTGTGAAGATGTCTGAGCTATAAGGATGCAGCTATATCATGACCTTCAGCACTAGAAGTGCTGCATGTCCATTTGGACTGACAGCACACTACCTTGTTGCAGCATTCGCATTGGATACACTCTCAACAGCAAATGTAGGAGCCTGACACTTTCTAAATAAAAAGAAAACGGGAGTCGAAGCCACATTTATGTATTTATGTATTTATTTATTTATTATAGTGCTGCAAGCCCTCACCTGGGGTCATGCCGGATTGGATTCATGATTAAACTGTGCTGCATGAAATGATGTACAA
Source organism: Dermacentor silvarum (assembly GCF_013339745.2). Lineage (NCBI taxonomy): Eukaryota > Metazoa > Arthropoda > Arachnida > Ixodida > Ixodidae > Dermacentor > Dermacentor silvarum. Next base: position 412,171,843 of record NC_051154.1, read on the forward strand.
TAGGTACAGACATCACTACATGGCGTTGGAAACGAGACCAATAAATACAAATAACGAGGAACGCGCGAATAACAGATGAAAAAAAGAAACTATTTTTTCAGAAAGATGGAATGTGGAAGTTTGACCTAAATAACGGTTTATATGCAACAGGCTTAACAAATATTGGTTAAAGAAGTAAATACGGCCTCAAATAACAATTAGAGAAATATTCACAAAACATGGATACACACAAACTGCTTGTGCGAAAACCAGGTAGCACGCAAATTCCAATTGCGAGAACTTCAGTGAGAACTTCAGTCTTGTTCGACCTCGGGGCAACAGAACACTTAAGACTCAGGCTGAGGAGGTGTTCGACAAACTTGAGCCCATCTGTATCGCCTATCTTCTTCACTTCTCGGTCACGTTGTTTGACAAGCCGCTTTGTAGGTAGTGTCGCAACAATCGTTTTTCCAAAAACTGCGACGCCTGTGCCATTGTTTGAGCTCCAGAAAAAAAAACGAAAAAAAAAAACGTGGCGAGATACCGTTCTGGAGGTGCCCAGCACCACTAGTATAGGCAATCTTTGAGCAAGAGGATTTGCCTCTAGGCCTCAGATCTCAGAAGGCGGCTGAACATGGTGGCGGGAAGGCTGGAAAGGCCCAACCACTTGGGAGACCGCTGGCGGTACGTATGCCCGGTTGATGGTGACAGCAAATTATCTGGCATCACCAGTGGCTTCAACGATGAGCGATGAACACCACGAAGTGTCAAGGAAAACATCGAAGTGGGGGAGGGGGAGATGCACGGTGTAGAGGAAATGAACTGAACTAAGGTCTGTATCCGAGTTAGATGCTACGGCAATATTATAAGGCAGGTAAAGCGCTCCTAAAGCATGGACAGCGGCAATCATACGGACATACAGAGCACTACTTCCAAGTAAATGTATTGTGCATAAAAACCCGTATACATGCATTCATCATTCATAGCCACAGCCATACCAATAGCCATATAGACAGCTTATGCTGTAGAGCGTTAAAAATGTCAGTGTTGCCCGAAAGGCGAAGCATCCATTGCGATATGAAATTAGTAGACAACTATACGAACTAAGGATAGTAGCATTATCGGTCGTATAAACTTGTAAACATTCGCTTACTAACTAAATTAACAAGCATGGTGCCACACGTGCACAGGTAAGCATGAACACATCTCGCTCAATGACCGCGGAAACCCGCTTTCAAAATGCTGGAGTTAGGAGGCGCGGCAGCAGCAGCGAGCGAATAGACCTTCGTGCCGTCTCCCGCTCCAACGCGAACTAAACGTCGAAAGCACGGTGTATAAGAAGCAACTGGCACTAGTTACACTTTGTCAACATCGCAGATGGCGCACTTTTTCCACGTCGCAGATCGCTTTCAAGATACGGCGCCCGCGCGGCCGCACCGCAAGCAGCCGCCGCCGAGGTAGAACGCCCCCCCGCCCAGCTCCCTCGCCTCCCCCCGTGCCTCGCTCGCACAGAAGAAGCGCGCTTCCGCCCGCTTTTCCCGCTCGCGTGCGCAACGTTGAGCCGCGATCGTCGGTTGACCCTCGCAAGCTTTCACTCGCACCAGGCGCGGATCCAGGGGGGATGTCCGGATGTCCTGACCTCCCTCCCCCTCAGATTTCTGCATCATCCCTAGCTGACAGGGTGATGGCCCTGTCGCAACAATGTGACCACCAGCATTCCTCAAAAGTATTTTTCGCAAGTACTAGTGGTAGCAGCAATGTAGAAGTAAAGCTAGCTCGATCACAAACTTAGCTCTTTTCTGGAGGAGTGTGGTGTCGGGAACTTGCCGTAGTTATCTTTCCTCAGGAACACCTTGAACCTCCGGGCGCCGGCCAGGCCTTACTCGTCCCGTCGGTGGCACCGAGCGAATGAGGGCATGTCCATTTTGTCAAGCACGCCCATGTCCGCGCGAGCGCCTTCGCGCCTTATTATCTTAGATCCCCCTCGGGGTGCCATCGGTTGCCTCTTGCCGTTAATTGCAAAAGCGAAGGGTACGGCGTAGCGCGTTCACGCCGGAGAAAATAGCTAACATAGCGGAGAGGCGTCAACAGCAGCAACGTGAATAGAGACAACGTGAACACAGACTTCGAAAGCGGGGCCGAGCAATAGCGGAGAATGTGCCGAAGAACCATGAATCCGAGGATGAACGTCACCCTCTGCAGTCGCTCATGCAGGAGAACCTTCAGGTGATTATGATGAGTTAATGGCATCCGCTTTGGAACAGGGCGGTGAAAAATAGTTACCTAGCCGGTTTAATTTAATCAGGCATCCTGTACATGTTTTACAGGGATGCTGTATATGCCTAGGCTGAGGGTCCTCCGCAGGAACCAATGCGCATGCGCGAAAGAGAATATTCTAGTTGGAGAGGAGTTAGGAACAAGAGGAGATAGATTATCTGGGTCTTTCACCTCAGAGTAACGCGTGTTGGTGACGTACAGAGCGGCCCACTGTTAAAGGGAACACCGGAGCGCGTGGCGTCTGCTCAGCGCCACCGCCGGCCGGCGGCTGCGACGAGTGTCGCGCATTGAGTGCTGTGGACGGTGCTTTTTCATCGTCTGCTACCATCTGCTTCCGCGCTTCGGACCATCGCGAAGCAAGCTGTCACAAAAGAGCGCGTAATCCAAGCGCGCGCCGAGTGTCACGCAAGCCAGCGAAAGAACACGCCGGCCCCGCGGCAACTTCAACAGAGGAGGAGAGCGCATACGCCTCAAGCAACAACGCTAACAACGGCGCCGAATCGTCTGGAAGAGACTCGACGAAGCGACGTTAACCGGAGAGAGAGAGCACACGCGCGCGCCGAGACACCTTCTCACCCGGCGAGTCGACAGACATTACTACCGCGTGAGCATAGACCAACAGGATGTGTCATCACCCCCCGCCCCTCGAGAATGCTCCGACAGCGGCGGCCGAAGGAACGAGAAAAGCCTCGAAGGTTCCCAAGCTTTGGCCATGCTACAAGATCACGACACCGATAAGAATGTTCGAGAACGCCTGTGGAAGCTATATAACCGCCGTGCGAGAATCGTTCAGGGAATTCAGGGAATTCAGGGGGTTCGAGAGTTCAGTCCGCACCGGTGAAGTGATGTAACGTGAAGACCAAGCGTCTGCGGAAGAAGGGGATTCCCCGACAAGCTAGTCAACGAGTTCATCGAGCGTCCGCATTTCCGAAGAAGTTCTTCGAGATTTGCCCCGAGTTACGCCGAGATCGTCCGACTTCAAGACCAACACTGGTGAATACGATTGGAAACTTAGCGTTCCTTTTTTATATTGTGCTTTACGTGTTGGACTCTTAGTGCTTGTCGTTAATTATTTTCTTGTGTTTGTTAATACCCATCTGATTTGTATTGTGTTGTGTCTAGCCTAAGTGTGCAAGTGTGTGTGTGTAACTGCCTTGTGTGAAGAATATATTTTCTTGTGTTTTGACAACTCTGGGCTCTGACTCGGTCTTTGGACAACAACCGGCGTTCGCTGGCGCACCAGAGGGCCCACTCTTAATTGTCCTTGCTTTCGTGGGATTATTTTCGGAAGCTGATAAGTCGGCGTTGGAATTTGGTCCGGCGTCTGCGCCTCGTTCACGGGGTCTGTGACACAAGCCGTTCGGGTAATTCGTATTTAAAAGCAACCACTTTCCTTCCAGCTGGAAGGAAAGTGACTGGATTTATTTATAATCAGATAAATGCCCTAAACGTCAGCAGCATTGATACAGCCGTCTTTTGTTCGCCTGCTCGTTTCATAAAGATTTACCTGCTTCAAGAATTTTTTACTGCGCTCGTCGATTCCAATGATTCAACGATAGCTCGAGTGACAGCTCTTTATATAGTACAGTAGACTCCCTTAACACGAACTTGAAAGGACCATGAAAATTTGTTCGTCTTATCGGAAGTTCGTCTTCACAGAAGCACACTCTAAAAATAATTGGCAACCTGACTAGGTGCATCCAAATATCTTACTTAAAAACGGTAAATGAAGTAGACTTAGAACGGGGGAAGAATGACATAAAGAGCATTTATTTAGCTGAAAACTGTTTTCAAGTGGTACTCTTGCTTGGTTTTATCCAGTCCGTGATGGATGTTTGTTGCTTCTGTGCAGATCGGCGAGCAGCCACAAACCACGTGATCTCACCTAATGACCTTAAAAACCCTTGTGTGCTTTCGTGCTGCTGGAAAAAGTTCACTAGGGAATTCAAGCAGGCATCTGCCGCCTCACAGGTCATAGCCTGTAGAAGCCGTATGATAACGCGAGGTCACATTCTCCCGCTGAGAAACGGCACTGGCCAGGAGAGTTTCTCCACTTTTTTCTTTTTACTTTTTTGTTTTCACCTCTTGTTTTCGCCTGTGTCCACCGATAATGTGCGCCGCAGGCCTCCAGTAGGCTAGCCTCCAGGATAGGTAGCGGTGGTGGTCACTCCGAATGTTTGTCTTAACCGAAGTGTACGTCTGAGGTGGTCCGTCTTAAGCGGACTTATTTTTGCATTGAGTCTATGGTAAATCAAACGAACGTTCCCATGTTGCTCCTGAGTCTTAGACTCAGGAACATGAACCAACTAGACTTAGAGACTTAGATAAATTATCAGGCACAGCCGCCAAGCACATGGCTCTGTTGGGCAACGTCTTTTTCCTATAAGTTTGGAGAAACCGATACCTGTCTTCGCTACAGGTGTTGCACTAGCCATATAAGAGGCGGGTTTATAGTGAACAGAAACGGTGAATTTAAGTAAGCAAGAAAGACTACTATCATCATCATCATCATTGACAGTAGCTGGCCACCGCCCCCCTCAGAAAAAACCTGGATCCGCCCCTGCGCACATACAACGCATACGGCGCGCGGCAGCGATGTTACCGTGTTTGGATTTAATACGGAACTTCACAGCGACGTCCACAAACATGGCGACTGCAGAAATGCGCTTGGAGTGTCCATATCGGGCTATCGCAATGATATCTTTCTTATCTTCGCCCGACGATGTCTGTTGCCCCAAGGAACACAGAGCTATCGGCATAGAGAACATTGATTCATCCAATATATGCATCTTCCGTTTGGAACCCGTACAAACAATGCGAAATCAACTCATTTGAGGCCGTGCAACGAAAAACTATTGGTTTTATTTGCTGTCATTTTGAAAGATAGTTTTTCCTTGCATCTGCTCTTCCGGAGCATCTCCATTTTCTTTGAGTTTCTCCAGTTTGTTCAGAATGGCGGCACACCGAATCCTTGAAGATGATGTACTCGTTCGAGAATCTCCTTGGTCAGCTCTCGGATACCACTGTTTTAACGCCAGCTCACCAAACTTCAACTTGAGCTTACCATGCCTCAAACATTAGACATTTTTGTCCACGCACAAACACCTTAATTAACAGTGTTTCGCCCGCATAATTGAATCTGGAAATTTAATGTCTACTAAAGACCACTCATTACCTCTTTCTCATTTTGTAGAGGCCATAGCTGATGTATAGTTTTTTTTCGTATTCCTTTTTGTTTGATATTATTGTCCTGTTCTTTTAAATTTGCACTGTCCGATTTCTTTTTGCATACGTGTAATCTTTCCACCGCACATTTCTGTTACATTCTTTGTAAACCCCCTCCTGCTATAGAGATAACAAACTGCACTATGTATAAATTAAAACACAAATAGTTAAACTGCTTCAAACATGACATTTCGCTGTTATGCGTGCTTAGAGATACAGGCGCCGTCCGGGGCGAGGCTCCACCAGGGGGGGTGGGGGGCGCCCACCAAGGCCGCAACAGCGCGCGCTATCTGGCCGCACTGCGGCGAATGTGAGCAATTTGGTGTTTTCAATTTGGCTGCACTAGTTAAGGAGTGCACAACTTGTGTCCTCGATTTTACAGCTCAGCGCGCGCCACCTGCGCCGTGCTGTTCTATTCGACTTTGAGCAAGTTCTGCACCCGTTTATAGTTCTCCCGCACTCGCTACTTTGGAAGCGCAGGCGTCGTGCTAGCTCTCAGTAGCAGATGACATGGCGCAGCGTTAGTTGAATAATCGTACGCCCACAACTTTGGCAACTTTGGTTACAGCAGCTTCGATAGCTGAGTGGGGACTTAAACGATGAGCGATGAACACCAAGCAGCGTCAAGGAGAACATGAGGGTTGGGGGAGATGCACGGTGTAGGATAAATATACTGAGCTCGGGTCTGTATCCGAGCTAGTTGCTACGGCAACATTTTAAGGCAGGTAAAGCTCACCTAAAACATGAGCAGCGGCTAGAATGAGGACATACAGAGCACTACTTCCAAGTAAATTTATTGCAACCCCTCAGGTCAGGTGTTTAGCTACCTTCGTTCGTTAAAGTGCTTGGAACGCTTTCTCTCACAAAAGCAGCATCCAGGCCCAGCACTCGGTTCTCACGACTTAATGCTATGGCGTGCTGCGACAACTTAAATAGTGTACTCTCCCTTTTGCTACATCTAAATTTGTTCACGACAGGCCTGCACTGGGAGATGCAGCCAGATTGTGGAAGCATGTGCGCACAGGAGCCAAATTTGGGGCTCAGCATACTTAAAAGAGAAACATTTCCAGCAAGAGGACAGCACCAACTTAAGAAAGGCCCGTTGAGCGATGTGGCCTCAACACACGGCACTACACGCGCCCCGCAGCACGCTGTGGCGCGTCACAAAAACATACGCTACGACAAAATGTGCCAAACCAACCAAGTGCGCTGAGCAAACAAGGCTTTTCTATTGATTTTCGAAATAAACGTGCAGCGCTAGTTCAGGCACTGACCTTCAACTTTCTGAACTGACACTGCACTCTGCTGCATTCGCACAGTACCGCCACGGAAATAGTGCAGGAAGTGCAGCCAGATCCAACGGACCTATCGAGGCTAGCGCGGTCACAAGAGCGACGCCTCTCACTGTCTAGGCCGTTTTCGTTGAACAACACTGCGCCTTGACCCGAGCGACGCGCGGCCCTTGGCGCTCAGAGACAGTTTGGGGCGATTGCAGGTGCGACACAGGCGGCAATCGCATGTTAGCCGGACACATTTTGCGACTGAATAGCCTGCTTTCGTTTACGCCGGTGCGACACTGCGACAATTCTCTCCATCCATCGTACGTTGACACACCCACCGTATAGTGAGCTGCACAAAGTTGCGACTGAGCCTGCGCGGGTGTGCATCGGCAGTTGCCAACGCGCAACCGCTTCTCCGCCTTGTCACTCCAGTGGTGGCGACCGAAGACAACACGTAGCGACGTGTTTCTGCAAGTTCTCGTTGCCCGAGAGCGACAAGTTCGCTCGTTAACGCCTAATGTCCAACACTTTCTTTGACTGCTGTGCATGCCTGCGCCCCAAACACAATAGCAATTGACCATTTCCCGGCGCTCCCGCGGGGGCTGCCATGTATGATCACATGGTGACGCGAACCATTGCTTGCCTCAGCTACCTCCGTTGCCTCCGTGTTTACAATGCAAGCGCGTGACGCCGGTGCAGCGCAGCAAATATATCTCTGTTTCGACGCATATCGTAGACGGTGACTGTGTGGACGACAGGAAGCTTTTGCCACAACTTTAGAGGACATGCAAGTGCTTTCAGAGCTCATTACGCATTGTCCAAACGGTGCGAGCAGCGTATACGGTGGTTGTACTAAAAGCGGGACTAGAAATGTATTCCAGGCTGTCCAAACTTTCCGCTTATGAATAAATCAGGATCAGCGTGCTCTTCGTTCTTTATTTAGCAAACATTTCGAAGCAGCGGCTTTTCATCTTTCTGGCTCAGTAATGTTTCTCAGTTCCTCGGTGCGGCCACTATCTGATTGTTTATGTTCAGCGTAATCACTCGCGGGTGTGCTCTGCTGCGATAGATTTGTTCTTGCTGCGCACAAAGCTTGGAATGTAAATGTTCTGTACTTTGTGGGAGCTTGTAGCAAAGACGTATTATCGCTAGTCCCTCGCTTACTCTGTGGACGGTCAGGAAGCATTCAGCGTCCAACATTCGTGTGTTGTCGGTGTAGTCGCCGTGATTCATGCTACGGCACATTACTTCAAGTGTGCGTCCATTCACTTATTGATACGTTGGCGATAGGGTGGGTGTAAGTTTGCGTGCGAGTAGGGGTAGATGTGTGTAGATAACGTGCGAGAAACTTACTATGCCATTAAGTGGCGTTACTTCCTTTTGTAACGAGCGGTACTCACTCTTAGGTGCCGACGTTGCGGAGTTGAAGTCCTTTCTTTAGAGGTTGGTTATACAGCGCTGGCTGATGAATTATCTTTTTTTATTCTCGAGGAAAGCTCTGCATCGCGAAGGGCCGGAAACACAGGCCGTCCTTATGTAGCAGCTGCGACATAGGTTGCTTGCGTTCGTTAATATGCGAATCAAATATGCGAATCACTATTTTTTCAGCTAACTACCGCGCACGTCTTCCCTTTATTGTTACACATTTTGGGCACAGTGCGTTAGTGAAAACGCAGTTGCATTTCCAACAGCTGATCGCACAGTAGCAGGGCAGAAGCAGTATAATGGTTTCGTATTCGTGCGCATTTGCTGAGGCAACGTATAGCGCGCCATCGAAAGCGCCATCTCGTTCCTCTAGAGCAAACTGCTCCGCGAAAAGGGTCTATAGCACAGAGCGCAAGATCTCTTTCGTTCTTCCGCAAAAGGACGTAAACGGCATCACTCACGGAATAACAGAGCCAAATTCGACTTTATGCTCATGATTGCGTAATATACCGCCGAGTAATCTTTCTGATACAATCCTACTGCAGCGCGAATGGAACCCCATTTATCAGTGGCTCAAAAAGTGGACCACGTATTAGAATTCCTCCATATGTGTCAGTTACGTTACATGCAGTTGAGTTAAAACACCACTTAGGAATGCGTACGTTTATAAATATACGAGTGTACACTTTTCTTCCGGCCTCACCTGAAGCAAGCACCTTGAATATGTGTCCACGAGGGACAGTAGGATGTTGATTTTTCTCAAGCGCAACTATAGCAGAACGCCACTAACCCCCGTATTCTTAAACACGCCTTCACTCAACGCTTCTCCTCGACTCAGCCAAGTCGAGGCGACAAGCGTTCCTTCACTCGAGGCGCCGTTGCGTTTCATGAACACTACTTCACTTTTCCTCCGCCAAGGAACGCCTTGAAAATGCTCCCTTGACTCGAGTGAAGTGCACCGACCGAGAAAAGCGTCTGATATCGAGGCTATTCTTAAATGCGCTTAGCAAAAGCCCAATTATTTAAGACAGATATGTGTTTCCGTTAATTTGGCTTTGTTATCAAATGACAACACGGCGCAATGCACAAATTTAGCTCGGCAGCGCTGCCACTGTTAGCGTTCGACTGATAGATCAAGCGGGAGCTGTGTTTGAGGTCTGGCAACGATCGCACCCCAGCAGCTGAGCATGGCGCATGGCTGAGAAATAAGAAAATTTGCGCCCGCATTTGTCTGCTGCTCATTGTTTCCTTGTGCTTAATTTGCGGTTCACGCTGCAGTTGTTAATCGTGGTTATTATGGATGATATTGTCCGTGTGTGTACTGTGATCGAGCCGGATTGACTTCGAAGGAGGCAACGCATGGAACGGTTGATGGGCAGCTTTGTTTAACTTCAAGACCATGTGCTGCTGAAAGCTTTCTGAAAGCAACAGGACAAAAAATAAGGGTGAGTGAGCAGTTTCTGTATGGAAGCACATTACGCTGTTGCGGTTCTCGTGAAGTTGCCGCCGCGCTATCAATAAAACGTGGCCGATGTATCCAAGCATGACTGGCACCAGTTGCTCATGCTGCGGGCATTAGCACCCGAAGCAGACTATTCGAGGCAGCATAAGATTGCGCGAGACGTTCCCTTTTTTTTTTTGCATTGGAGCTTGTGGGAGATTCGGCGTGACAATCTGTTATCGGTTCAGTTGTTTAAACATAAATGCACAAAGCACCGCTCCACGACTGTGTCCGATGATCATTCCACTATCGCGTAGGAAATATTTCAGTAGAGAAGAAGCAGTTGTAGTATGCATGTGGCAGAATGCATATCGTTGTGTGCGTAGCTCCGGTAGTTTTATGGAAACAAACGTTTTTCAGTCCTGTACTTTATTTTAGAAGCCGTGGTGGTTAGTCGGTTTGTTCAAATTGCAGAACATATCGTCAGTGAACCAGCACTGGTGCCTTCATTTCCAGTGCTGCTTCACTTCACATATAAGCTCCGCAATCTTTTATTCTTCCGAAAATTCACTTCTCAGTAGTTCATTACCAGCATTAGTGTTTGTTCGTCTTACCTTTTTCAATGTGCTATGTCGTAGCATCTCCTGCACGTCCCATAAACTGTGCTTTCAAGTTCACGCAGCGCCCGCATTTTTTTTAGTTGTGCTCTATCTTTTCGTTTCAGTTGCTTACCTGCACTGAACTTGGCGTGCGAACGCCCTATGTACATATCATTTTTGGTATTCTGCTGCAGGATGTGGGCCTTGGAAAGACCAGCTGATGGAAAAAATCAACGTCTGTGTTGCACGGTAAGACAATGCAACTGACGTGAAAGCATCGATAGATACGGTGTCTGCCTATGGAAATGCACCATCTCCCTTCCCTGAAAGAACTTAGGTGCTGCGGAAGTACTTGACTGAACAGCCCGGTAGTTAGTCTGTGCTTATTTTTCATACTTATCATTAATAATATAGATGTTATGTCTGGCCACATTGACAAAATGGCGTGCATTGACATGCACGCCGTGTTATTTAAAACAGCAAACATGAAACAGCTATGCAGTAATGAAATCAAACTCATATTTCGTTCCTCTTCAACAGTCATATATTCTTGTTTTGAAGAGCATAGTCATGATTATGATGCGCGAAGTCATGAGTTGCCCATAAAGTGTTACAGCTGAGACGTGAGCTTTCTTACTGCCCACAATTTGTAATGCAGCACTTTAGTATTTAGTGGAATCTTGAAGCTACTTTTGCATGAGCAAGTGTGCATCCAGAAATATGCCATAATTTTAATGGTTGTTCTCAGCTTTGCGGAACTCATGGTAGTAATGCGCTCTATACTGTATTTTTCAGCAACGCCATTGTGACAGTCTGCATCACCATTTGGCCTGTTGTGGGATCCCACAAGACACGCTCTGTTCCTCGGTCCTCGCTCTGTTCCTCGGTTTGTGAATACGGGGGTAAGCCCCGTATTCACAAACGCACCTCGACTCGACCCTCCACTCGAAATGCTCCTTGAGGGCGGCTTTTCATTTCACAAATCGCCCTCCACTCGAAACGCGCCTTGAGTGAAGGAAAGCTCGAGCGTTTTACTCGAGAATCTCAAGGTAGCCCCGCAGCTACCTTGAATCGCTCCTTGAGTGAAGTTAGTGCGCAAACATGGCTGCGTTGTGATCTGTCACTCGCCTCATCGGCTTTTTCAGATAGACGCCAGTTGCGTCCACAGCTTTTCTTTCGTTAACGATGCTGCGCATCTTCAAGGGCATCGTTTTACGGACCGGTGCAATCCTCTGGAGCGCTTCGGCAACGGAGTAATTCTACTGTGGCACCGAGACAGATCGGCCGTCCTGTCAAGAAGACTGCCAGCTAGTGCAGTGACCTGTCGTCTTATTCCGTGCATGAGCCAGTTGATGACCTGCATACGTGGATTCTTCGCGCGAGTGCTCCGAAACTACTATCAGCGCCACGGCCGTGTTTCTCGCGGGTGGTCATACAAAGCAGCATCATTTGAAGCGCAGCACGATACATAACTGCGGCCGACTTCGAACCTATGAAAAGAAAACAACTGCGAAGATTCCTGCCATTAGTGGGTGTATTACCTGTGTGCTCGATTGCTGGATGCGGATCTGGCTGCACGAGCGCCAGAATTCTTCCCGCCTGAGTGGTTTGTACTCGGGTGCATCAGTTACTACGCTATTCCAAGGACGGCGAAGCGCACCACAGCAAGGCGAGCTTCTCTAAAAACGACCAGGTGCGTTCACTTTTCTGTTTCTCTATAATTTCATGCAGTTAGTTGCTCTAGGGAAAACAATAGGTATACTGTAATTTTGCGTGGGACGTGTGGTAGTAGCTGCTATTCACAGTCGTTAGCAATAATTACGTGAGCCTTGCTTCAAAATATTCAGTTTAATTAGCTTATGCTTATGAACATCCAAGCCCAACGAGGAAGTGAGCAACCATGAAATGGTTCTTATAATTATATCTGCACGTATACAGAGGGAATGTAATGTTTTATTCCAATACAAAACATTGAATAACAATACAAGAGAGAATAGTTTTTGTACATCACATTATCTTTATTGTGATAAAAAAAAGCTGTAGCAGTTGACCCAGGTCCTAATACAGAAAACGCGAGCAAGTCGTAGCAGATATATGTCACATATATTTGTTGAGCACATTCCAGCTATTAGTGAGTGCATTATGTAAGTGTTAGATTGCTGCATGTCGGTCTGGCTGTGCAAACGCCAGACCAGCTTAAAACTGTATCTTTGCAAATATGAATGAAAACAGTCCGAGCTTATCAATGTAAAAAAAAAATCGGCTTCCTAACACACTGGAAATCTTTAACGAATGTATTTACTTCGAAAAGTAAACTGATGAAAACGAATACTGTACCTAAGCTAGTTTTTATGTGCGTTAACATCATTGTATGTTTATAACCAACCCCTTCTCTTATGCAGGAACCAGGCTGCCAACGCAACCACGCAGAGCAACTGCCTTTTGAAGGGTGCTGCGCTTGCGTTAGTGTGCAAGCGGATAAGAGTGGAGCTCCAGTTAATGTGTCCTGCTGCACTGTAGTCATTGTCGCACTATTTTGGCTAAAAACTCTATCTTCTTTTTGACATCCTAACAGCTCAAACATCACCACTAAAGGCATTTTGCATACATCTGCCTTCATAGGCACCTAGCAGCATAAGTCTGTATTTTTCATCCAGGTTTCTTTGCTTAAGCCATATTTCATAAAGCAGTCTGTATCACTGAATTATTTCTTGTTAGTCCAAGTGTGAATTTCTGAAACAATAAATTAAAATTATCCTCGTGTTTTTGTGTTCTGATAGGATTGCAAAAAGAGCGTGGACTCTGATCCTACAAACACAAGCAGTAGTAGTGCTTACAAAGCTATTCTATAATAAAACACCATCCGTGTTCTAGACAGTAGACTAGCAGTGTTCTAGACCATAGCATACCGTCGGGTGTGGCCACCCGACGGTATGCAGTGGTAAATAAATCCTTACAGAATATACGCTGTTTCAGCTCCGTTTCTAACTTCATCTTGAGATTAATTATGAAGGCCGGAACAATGATGCGGATCACATTCCATTCCATTCCATTCGATGCGGATCACAGTTGGAGAAGTTCAGTAATTGACCGAGGAACAGAGCGTGTCTTGTGGGATCCCACAACAGGCTGCTGAAAAATACAGTATAGAGCGCATTACTACCATGAGTTCACCAAAGCTGAGATCAACCATTAAAATTATGGTATATTTCTTAATGTACACTTGCTCATGCAAAAGTAGCTTCAACATTCCACTAAATACTTAAGTGCTGCATTACAAATTGTGGTCAGTAAAAAGCTCACGTCTCAACCGTAACACATTATGGGCAACTCATGACTTCGCAGATCATAATCATGACTATGCTCTTCAAAACAATTATATATGACTGTTAAAGAGGGATGAAATATGAGTTGGATTTCATTAGGGAAGCTGTTTCCTGTTTGCGGTTTTAAATAACACGGCGTGCATTTCACCATTTTGTCATTGTGGCCAGACATAACATCAATATTATTAATGATAACTATGAAAAATAAGCACAGACTAACTACCGGGCTGATCAGTCAAGTACTTCAGCACCTAAGTTCTTTCAGGGAAGCGAGATGGTGCATTTCCAACAGGCAGACACCGTATCTATCGATGCTTTCCCGTCAGTCACATGTCTTACCGTGCAACACAGACGTTGATTTTTTTCCATCAGCTGGTCTTTCCAAGGCCCACATCCTGCAGCAGAATGCCAAAAATTGTATGTACATAGGGCGTTCGCACGCTAAGTTCAGTGCAGCTAAGCAACTGAAATGAAAAGACATAGCACAACTGGGCGTTGCGTGAACTTAAAAGCACGGTTTATGGAAAGTGCAGGAGATGCTACGACATAGCACACTGAAGAAGGTAAGATGAAAAAACACTAATGCTGGTAATGAACTACTGGGAAGTGAATTTTCGGAAAAATAAAAGATTGCGTAGCGTATATGTGAAGTGAAGCAGCACTGGAAATACAGGCACCAGAGCTGGTTCACTGACGATATGTGCTACAATTTGAACAAACCGACTAACCACCATGGCTTCTAAAATAAAGTACAGGGGTGCTATGCAGGATGCCCCGAGTTTGGCGAAACTCGGGATCTTCACGAGATCTGGCGACGCCCCAAGATGAAAGAACTAATGGTAACAAGACAAAGTTTGTCCGTCGGCACACCTCCAGTTTCATTGGTTTATCTAGATTCACTCTGGGTGGCCATCATCCCTGGGGCGTTGCCATATGGGCGGTCGACAAACTGGGGCTCACGTGATCATACGGTCGGTGCATGGTCGTGCATTCTTTCACTTGTTTGTCGTTCCACCGAGTGCATTAGAGGCACAAGCAAGTTATCAAATAAATGCATTTAGTACAATGATATTAGTCACGTTACCGTAGGGTATAGGTGTTTTAAAGTTTACAAATTGTACACTGAATGTGTATTAGACTAATTTGTAGTTTAATCGTTTCGCGTTATACTACGAGGGCACGCTCGCCCTCCTCTTTCTTCCTCTGGATTGGATTGGCGCGGCTCGCTACGTGCTTGCGCTAGCATTTCCGAGCACAGATAGGTGTGCGCTTGGGTTTCGCACTGGGCTTTGAACAGATCGCTCGTTGCTCTTTCTCTTTCCTCTGGAGTTAATTGGTGCGGCTCGCTACGTGCTTGCGCTCCCATTTCCGAGCACAGATTGGTGTGCGCCTGATTTTTACACTGGGCTTTCAACAGATCGCTCGTTGCTCGCGCTAAAGTAAGGCTTCGAGACGAAGGGAGCGTCGGCTAGCGCAGAAGTGCATTGCCGCGCGCTTACCGTGTAAGCACTCAGGAATGTCGGAAAACACTCATGCAAGGATAAAAAAAACTACGCTTTATTTTCTTTTACATTGTGACGCACCTTCATACAGGCTAGCGCCGAGCGATGGCTTCTAACAACCGCAGCAAAGAGTCTTTATACTGGGTAGCCCGAGCGATCCATGGCTTCTAACAAACGCAAGAAAGGGTCTTTGCAGCGCACGTGGCCGTTGAGTGCCACCACATTCATCCCTGGTGGGACTCCAGCATCAGTGCAGTTACTCTGTAGCCACTGCTGACGAGGTGGCGCTTCACTTTTTGACAATAACTTTCTATTTTTTGCGTGTGAACGCCCGTGTTGGTTTCCACAAAGTGCACGCTGTGGTTAACTGTCTCCCAATGCAGATTGAGGCATAGCCCCGTTAGCATCCACTGAATTTGGGATACAGTTGTATGCTGCCAATTCGTCACTATGAATAATGGTTCCCGGTTGACCATTGGCTGCAATAATGGCGCCTAGCGTCGCCGCCTTTCGTCGGTCGACCTTGAAAAGTAGCAGCACCCCTCAGGTTGTGCAGACCATGCCGAAGACCCATGGGCCACCATCTTTCACACCACCGTAATTTTGGCGGCTCGGCGGAACGTTGTCGCCCGTCATTAGACGGCCTCGATTACACTTTTGCTCGCCGCGAAGAAGGCACTCGTCAATTTGCGCTGTCTTCCCGGGGCCACCGAGTGGAGCTCGCGCCAGCAACTCGTCCCTCGCGACCTTACGGGGGTAGCTCCTCCAGTCGGCGATGGCGTGCTCCGATAGAGGAAACAAGTCTACGGTCTCTTTCAACATCTATATGTCTACGCTTTTGCTCACACAGTACGTGAGCCAAATCATTTGCCGCCTGGAGAGGTGGTCGTTCGGACGGCCGAGGCGGTCCGTGTTGGCGCAGTAGCTTCCTTCGCCTCTCTGCCCGTGCCGTGCAGCGGTACCGTGTACCTGACAAAACTGATTTCGGTACCTGTGGCACCGGAAGGCAGCCCGGCGTCCATTCTGAGTCTCCCAATATAATGTGACTACTTCGCCTGCTCAGGTTGGTTGGTCCGGGTTGAACCCCAGGTGCTCGCAGGTGCACCAGTACTCCGATGACGACGCCGGACCTGTCCTGGGGCTGGGGCGCGGTGGACGAGCTCGCTTGAAACAGGAGAGAGCAGAAGCGATCGCACGAACTATTCCTCCGCAGCCTAGTCATACCAGTCTACGCTGGGAAAGCATAATTTGCCCGCCACCCTATCTCCGCACACGACGGCCTTCGCCTAACTCGTCACACAGCCAGCGCACTCACGTTTTGGAAAGGAAAAAATGACGCTGAAACTCTACGTCGGACATGTAGGCGAACGGGTCCAGACGGTCATATTGACGCTTGCTGCCGCTGAATGCGATTACACAGGCTGCTGCTGCCGCCACCATCTTCCCGAGTTCAACTCAAGGGGGCTTTCGCGATGTACGAGTTCGGCCCGAGTTCGCGTGTCAATCAAAACCATACGTCACGCCCCGCGCGAGGCATGTAACTCTTGTGCGCGCGACCGCCACTGTTGGGCCACGCCCAACTTATTTTCCGGCAACAGTGACGTGGTGCGGAACTGAGAGGCATCAACAATCTTGACCGCCGACAGAAAATACGCACAGCACACTGTCATCGGTGATGTACTGAGAACCACTATCAAAAACAAAGCGGCGACTTTCGCTGGCTCATGCATCTATCTTCTTAGGCTGTGATGGCCCCACAACATGGTTCATTGTCTGCATTGTAGCGACGTAGCGCACAGCAAATAATTATTGGAACGACACTGTAGCTGCTTGCAAGGCGTCGATGCACCGTGGTGGATGACGATGCTGAGCAGTGCGTAGTGTTTTCCAACGTCAAGGTATCGCAGCTGTTGTTTGAGATGGCTGCTCTGTCATCGGTGATGTATCGGATCCGCAGTGTCGCAAACACGGTCAGCGCCGAGAAACGCTCGCTTTTTTAAACCCAGTGCGATGGCATTTCTTCATCACAAGCACGGCACACTAAATAGTTGCAACCCCTTGCTGCGTTCGAAGTTTAGTTTCCTAACTGCCATCACCCGTCAAAATGCGATTGCTGCGCTGTCGTTACGTATATCCATCTGCGATCGCTGTTAGCTCAGCAGCAGGGGCAATCGGCAAGCACATTGGAGAGGACAACACACTCAAACTCTGCGTATACATGCGAACGGAGGCACCTTCACTGGGCAAGCGATGACAAGCGATGAATTGTGTCACTGGGCAGCGCGCTCTTTGCAATGCATCGCGGAGGCTTCCCGCTCGCAGATAAACGGGCGCATTTTCACTGTGCTGCGTCACTACGGACCCTAAAATACCGCACAGCCATTTTGCAGTGACAACCGTTGCTCCCGTCGTTTCAGTTGGTAAAGCGGCGGCCTTAATAGCCGCCTAAGTGAAGCACCTGCGGTGAACAACCATGCCGTAGCGCTGCGTTGCCATTCCCCTAATAGTCAGGAAATGGAAAGATCATTGTCATGGACTGACTTTATCAAGGATTCGAGTGCCTCGATGCGCGCGGGCATCAAGGCACCCTATAAAGGATAGCACTGCAGCGCCCCTGGCGACTGCTCACCGTATGAACTCCCTCGTGCGTGCGACCCTCTAAAATGTATCCGCTTGTAAGCTTTCACCTCACTGTCGCCACTCGCGGCAAAAAAGTGCAAAATTTATCAATTCGCTCGATCTCTGTTTATCATCAAACATTTATGGCATTCCAAAGGAAAAACAGATAGTTCAAGAAATAAAGTGTTTCTTATTTTATTTGTTGTATTTGAACGTAATCGATTGAGGGAAAGTGTAGGCGCAACAATGCACCGCATGTGCCCTGTTCGCATTCGACGGAGGATAGAAAGATAATGCTCGAAAGAGGAGGCACGCCCTTTACGCGCCCTAGAAAGGCGTGGCAAGTGGCTCACGGCAAGTGTGCAGATAGACAGCGGTACAGTCACGGTATTGCTAAATGGTGATAATACGTTGATAACAATACGCGGCGCTGGCGCGTTTTGCTGCGCACTCTTCTGTGTTGAAGCACGGAATCACTGTGCCGCGCAGGGTGCGCTCATGTTGTCATACGCGGCTTTATCTCGGCATTTCTTTTTGCCTGCTGTTCTTGCACGTTCCTTGCTATCTCCGTTCACTGACTGCCATCGAGCAAACTCGCGTGTAGCTCGTGCGAACGAGAAACTCGGCGCATCCTGCATAGCACCCCAGGACTGAAAAACGTTTGTTTCCTTAAAACTGCCGGAGCTACGCACTCAACCATATGCATTCTGCACATGTATACTACAACTGCTTCTTCTCTACTGAAAGATTTCTTACGCGATAGTGTAATGATCATCGGACACAGTCGCGGAGCGGAGTCTTGTGCATTTATGTTTAAACAACGGAACCGATAACAGACTGTCGCGCCGAATCTCCCAGAAGCTCCAATGCAAAAAAAAAGAAAAAAAAAAGGAACGTCTCGCGAAATATCATGCTGCCTCGAACAGTATGCTTCGGGTGCTAATGCCCGCAGCATGAGCAACGGGAGCCAGTCATGCTTGGATACATCGGACACGTTTTATTGATAGCGCGGCGGCAACTTCACGAGAACCGCAACAGCGTAATGTGCTTCCATGCATAAACTGCCCACTCACCCTTATTTTTTGTCCTGTTTCTTTCAGAAAGCTTTCAGCAGCACATGTTCTTGAAGTTAACCAACGCTGCCCATCGGCCGTTCCATGCGTTGCCTCCTTCGAAGTCAATCCGGCTCCATCAAAGTACACACACGGACAATATCATCCATAATAAGCACGATTAACAACTGCAACGTGAACCGCAAATTAAGCACAAGGAAACAATGAGCAGCAGACAAATGCGGGCGCAAATTTTCTTATTTCTCAGCCATGCGCCGTGCTCAGCTGCTGGGGTGCGATCGTTGCCAGACCTCAAACACAGCTCCCGCTTGATCTATCAGTCGAACGCTAACAGTGGCAGCGCTGCCGAGCTAAATTTGTGCATTGCACCGTGTTGTCATTTTAAAACGAAGCCAAATTAACGGAAACACAAATCTGTCTTAAATAATTGGGCTTTTGCTAAGCGCATTTAAGAATAGCCTCGATATCAGACGCTTTTCTCGGTCGGTGCACTTCAATCGAGTCAAGGGCGCATTTTCAAGGCGTTCCTTGGCGGAGGAAAAGTGAAGTAGTGTTCATGAAACGCAACGGCGCCTTGAGTGAAGGAACGCTCGTCGCCTCGACTTGACTGAGTCGAGGAGAGGCGCTGAGTGAAGGCGTGTTTAAGAATACGGGGGTAAGTGTGAACAAGATCCTTTGAAATACTGAAGGCGATCAATGGGATTCATGCGATAGTTCTGAGATTGCGTTATTTTTTTTCCCGTTTCGCCCCTTTGGCGCGTTCCCGTTTTGCGCAGAATGATGAGGCGGCCAAAATATGTTCTTGAGACCCACTTTGGCTGCTCAAGTTTGCGAGGCTCTCTTGTCGCTCCTCGTTCGTTTCGACTGCGTGCTGCCTGTATCGTATCTATGCATCGTATACCTGGCGCAGCGCTGGCTTCGCATCTACGGTACGTGTGACGTGACCGATATCTGTATCGCACATGACACATGGTGGTGAGGGAACACACCCTCTCCCACTTGGTGTATATATACACGGCTGTTGAATAAACGGGAACGCTTCCGCTTCCCTTGCTTAGAGCTTCTGCTCATGTCTCCCCTGCGGGCATTTAAAGTTTTATTTTCGCAAGAACTGTTTTTTTTTTTGCTAGCGCGTTAGCAGTGAGGTAGCTGTGCCTGGCCGCGCCTGCCCGCTCGTTGCAAGGCGTAGGCGTAATCGCCATCATCATCGCATGTGTGTTGTCTGCGTCTGTTATTTAGCACGTGCATGCTAGCAAATGTGACAAGCCCGACTGGCCCTACGAGGAGGACGTATTGTGTATCATATCGCAGGCTGCGGCCGGTATTCCCCGTCAAAGACACACATGACTTCGATCCACTCCACTTGTTGGACTTTGATAACAAAGTGACATATAATGCTAACTAGTGCGATCCGAATGACGAGAAGGAAAGCGTCGAATATGTTGTCCAGATTATCAAGCTGGCAGGTGAGTGTTAATTTTAAGTTTTCCTTGCGGTTTCGTGATTATATTCGTGAAATGCGAATGCGTTATTATTGCTGTTTCCTGAACGTCGATATGTGGATTCGGAATCACCGTGATCGCATGCGCGAACGGCCGTCTTGGCTACTTAAAACATGAGCGGTGATTCGCCATGCATGTCGACTGCCCAGTCGATTGTGCACATGGCGACAACTTTCGGTGGCAGCAGGGCCAAGGCTACGGAACCGAAGCTCGTAGCCTTGGTCGTGTTGCCACAGAAAGCGGTCGCCAGGTAAAATCGCCCTCGATCGTGAACCATGTTCTTTGGTTCTCATCATGGCCGTTAAATTCAATCGATCGATCATTTCGAACGTACACAAGGATTTCTCGCATGTATGTGATCTTGTGCGCTTTTTCATTCAGCAGCTAGAATTTTTATTGCGAATCAATATCAATCACGTACGTGATCTGAGTTATCGGAAGTGTTCTTTTTTATTTTTATAATTGTAGACGTGACAGATAATTGCGTTGTAGCAATTATATGCAGCTGATATGACAAAGAATGCACGGTGTTTCAATTTTTCGTCTTGTAGCGATTTCCGTTATGAAAGCTATTTTAAGTCCGTTGGAGCGCGTATTTAACTGCAATATCTGTGAACGCACCGCAGCTGTGACGGACAAACTCGCATTATCAGATGTCCAGAGTGTGTTAAAATCCGTAAACATGCACCTAATTTCGACAGTGTAATACTTGTGTAATATTGCGTAATACTGCGAGAAGAAAAATCTGGGCTGTACAGTGCATGTGTCAACAGCGCACTCACAAGCTTAGGTTTTTTTATCGGAAAATTGTGCTTATTTATTATTAATATTGACGCACTGCTGGATAAACTTTTTGGCAGAAACGATAGAACTCAAGCAGATGGACAAGAGAACACCTGTCCCTCCAATCCATGCATCCGATTTGGAGGATGCAGGCAAAGATGATGGTGCTCGAACAAGCAGAAAAACTGCGATGCGGGTAAACTTTTCAAAAGAGCCTTTGCTTTGTCAACTACTGTCACTGGGGCTGCATGACCTTTACTGATTACGTATGTAAGCTGCATTGTATCAAACATGATTTTCAACTCTGGCTGTTTACTGCCCTAGTAACTTGGTTTCTCAAACTTCCCAGAATTCATGAAAGCGGTGGGTTTGTTGTGAGATTCTGAGATTCTAGACTGAAAGCCAGGTCACTATGCTACCTGCTAAACAAAACAATTCAGTTGCTTCTATATGGATATTGCCCATGCATGCTTAGCATAGGCAGATGCCGAAAATTTGATGGAGACATGTTGCAATATCAAAATGGTTGGGAGAAACATGTAAAAGTTATGTATTCTTTTAGATAAATTCAAGCTACTGTGTAATTTGGTTAAATTAACGCCTGTGGTAAAGAGCATAACCGGGTTTCACATTAAAGTTGTCTCTTGCAGGCGTCGAGGAGAAAGCAACAAAATTAGCTGTGTACCAAAAAGCAACAGCTCGCAGCAGTGCTCGAGTAGCACACCAAGCATGCACTGCTAAATAATGATGCGGCTGCTGGCAAAGCTGTTGCTGCTCCAAGGGTAAGAGCGATGTGCAAAATGGCTTCAGATATTTTATGTTGAATCAAGCCTCGTTTGCCTCATTTGCTGGCTGATGTCACAATTACTGAAATAAATGAAGAACTGGCTTTAGTTTACATTGCCCTTAGTCTGTAGATTGTCATAAAAATAATGCAGCTTGCTATCTTCTGCATGTACTACAATAAGCCCTAGAAAGTTTCTGAAATGTGCACTAGCTTGGGCTACAGCCAGATCAGGCGTGGTGCTGCCATTTAATCAGTGCAGTAGTATTTGGATAAAGAAATTGAGGTTCAAAGCCACCTTCATGTGTGAATTTAGGGCAACTGTTGTCTTTAAGGCTAGAAAAGCACCTGGAAGTATAAAGCTAGTCTCCCAGCAGAATGAAATTTGTCTTCTATTTAATGACTAGCTGTGCACACATAACATGTTTTAATTTTATTTCTAATTTGTTTATGCAAAGAAAGAGGATTAAGACTTCCGGACTCTAGTGATGACAGTATCATCGCATTATTGAAACTTAGAAATTCTGAGAAGGAGGCTAAGTTTTGGAAGCGCAGGTACTAATTGGGGTGTCAACATTCAGCCTCCTTGAAAAGAAGCATAGACTTTCTAGAAAAGGAAGTTGAGCAACAGATTGCTTTGTGTAAGTTGATCAAATTACGAAATATTTTGTGAGATGGTAATAATATATTGCTACGAGAGAGACATTCTGCCTGGGACAGACGACAAAGAAGACGGTTCTGTCGGGTGCTGGTGGCTGTCCACCATCTTGGCTACTGTGTCGCCCACGTTGTGTTAATACAGTGTAAATAGTCCCGCCTTGTGTCGTTTTACGTAACATCTCTGTGGAGGAGTTGCCGGGTAGTTCCCTGTTTCGATCACGGAGCTCCGCAATGGGCGCCTCATCACGCTTGCGACCATGTCAGCCGGTGCAGGCACATCGTCTTCACCCCCTGCCCTTCCCGTGGCTCCCACCTACATCGTTCTGCCTCCTACTCGTGATCGTGGCGTATTTTCCGGCCAGGATGGGGTTGACGTCGACAAATGGCTCAACCTTTACGAACGGATCAGCGCCGGCTACAGGTGGGACCCGACCCTTATGCTCGCCAACGTGCTTTTTTACGTCGATGGCCCACCGCGGGTGTGGTTCGAGACGCACGAGGCGGAAATTACCAGCTGGGACTCTTTCAAAGAGAAGATCCGTGACCTTTTCGGTGACAGCACTGGTCGGCAGCTTGCTGCGCGGAATGAACTTGCAACTCGTGCACAAACATCCTCCGAGTCATACGTCTCTCACATTCAGGACGTTGTTGCTCTTTGCCGCCAAGTTGATGAGCCCATGCCTGAGTGTGAGAGGGTTTCTCATGTGCTCAAAGTTATCGCCGACGATGCGTTTAACCTGCTCCTGTACAGCAACGTTGATACTGTCGACACAATCATCAAAGAGTGCCGGCGGTTTGAACACGCCAAGAGCCGCCGTATAACCCAGAGATTCACCCGGCTTCCCAATACGGCTGAAACTTCATCGTGTGATGCTGTTCGCCAGCCGCCCACCTGTGACCACGTTACGCGCATTGTTCGTCGCGAGATTGAAGCTGCTTGTCCTGCACCTATTCAACCCCCGTGTTTACAACCCACGCCAGTGACCCATCGCAGCCATCGGTGTCCGTCATTCAAGCTGTGGTCAGGCAGGAGTTTGCCAATCTCGGCCTTCTATCTGCGTGACCACTGACTCGTCCTAACGCTCGGCCTTATTTCTCTGGACCCGCTCGACGATCGTACATCTCTCCTGTCTCCTCCGCAATCCTGCGGAATGGAGAACGCCCAACGATCAGCCCATCTGATTCTTCTGTCATCAGGCCGGGCACATTGCTCGTTATTGCCGTCGCCATTGGACCTACGCATCTCGCCAGACCTCCATGCACCCTACTCCTTTTAGACGTCCAGCCGCTGGTTCCCCTACTTAGTACTCGTCGTCCTTCCACGAGCCTCTTCCCTCTGACGCCACTGCTCCTGTTCGCCGCTTCTCCCGCTCCCCGTCGCCCCAACGCCGGCAATCCCGCCCTCCGCAGCCTCGCCGCTTTTCCTCGCCGTCCTTCTCTGGACGCTCGCAGCCGGAAAACTAGATAGTGCAGCTTATGCAGGTGAAGCTGCAATGCCATCGTCCCCTGCAAATCCTCTGCTGACTCTCCCCACTCACCATAGCCTCCTAGAAGTCAAAGTAGACAATGTTCCTGTGACCGCCCTCATCGACACTGGCGAACACTTGTCTATTATGAGCGCCCATTTACGCCACCGCCTGCAGAAGATTATGACGTCGTCTACGAGACAGACAATACGTGTTGCCGATTGTGTTGCTGTTCAAGTGATCAGAATGTGCACCGCCCGTGTCAGCATTGGCGGTCGTCACGCTGTTGTCCTTTTTGCCGTCCTTGCTCACTGCCCCCCTGACCTTATCCTTGGCCTTGACGCACACTCGGCCTTAATTGATTGTTCTTCTGAAACACTCTGCCTCGATCTTCCTCTTGTATCCGATGCCTGTGAAACGCCCGTCAGCCACTTAAGCCCCACCGCTTTTGTTCGCCTACCGTCATGTTTCTCATCGACCCCTCCCGTTCCTAACGGCGACTACATCGTCTCTCCGATTACTGACGTACTCCTGTCGCGCAATGTTACTGTACCACATACCATTGTCACATTAGCTAATAACTGTGTGTTCCTCCCGCTACTAAACTTTCGTCTGACCCTCCAAGTGTTGCCCCACAAGATGTCGCTTGCCCACCTCACCGCTATAACAAACCATGAAGTCAAGGTTGTCGCCATAACTGCTCCTGAAGAAGCTGAAGTTTCGCTGTCACCAAGTTCTGACGACAGCATTCTTCGCAATATGATTGGATCAGACCTTTCGCCTGACCACCCCGCAGGGGCGTCTGCGTAAGCAGGCGTTTGGTGTGTTGCGACACCACGTACCCGAGCACATGAGGGTCGGACCCTCCCGCGTCTAACCGTGCGCGGCTTAGCCGTGTCCGGGGAAAAGGTGATCCTGGGAGTTGAGCCGAAGCCGGGTGTTTGGACCTTTATGGCCCCTCGGCAGAGGCAACACACTCCTTTGGCCTCTGCTTCACGTAGACGGCACCCCCGGACTGACCCACCCGGGGGAAATCGGTGGTCGCCTTTTCCTATCCCCCTCTCTGCCCTTTTTCTTTCCCATCTCCTTTCTTTACTGTCCTGTCTCCTATTCTCTTCTGTTACTTCCACGTTTTCATAGGCGGCTCGGGTTAACCTTGTGTATGTGCCCTCTCTTGGGTATCTTATATTGGGTTATAGCAGCAATGCACGGCTGGCGTCTGCAGCCTTACGCGTTAAGTTCTGCAGCGTCCCCTAGTTGGGCTCCGTGGTGGGTGGCCGCCATTGCCGCCGAAATAAACCGAACTAATATGGGAACACCTGCATTTCCCCGTCTACTTGATCGTCACCCTCACAAGAGGGGGCGCACCGATGAAATATTAAACCTATTCAGACCGAAAGAAATTTTTCCCCGATACCAAGTTGTGCACAGTGAGAAAACTGAAAAACCAGCTCGAACCGTATCCCCTTTTCTTGTTGCGAAAGGCTTGACTGACGCCCTTGGCGCAGGTTACAAGGTCACCAAAATGGCGAGCGGGGACCTCCTGCTTGAGATCCGTGACAAAGCGCAGCACAATAAATTGAACAACCTTGTGGCATTTGGAGACATACCTGTTACCGTCTCACCTCATCGGTCTATGAACACAGCACGTGGAGTAGTGTCTGATGCAGATCTAATCGACTTGTCCGAAACCGAACTATTGGAAGGCTGGAAAGAACAAAACGTAACAAACGTACAGCGCATCATTATCAGAAGAGAAAATTAGGAAATTCCCACTAAACACCTGATCCTGACTTTTGCCACTTGCGATCTGCCAGAAACCATAGAAACCGGATACACAAAGTTAGCTGTCAGGCCATACATCCCCAATCCCAGAAGATGCTTCCAATGTCAAAGATTTGGCCACGGCTCGCAGAGCTGCCGTGGTAGACTAACATGTGCGAAATGTGGAACGCAAGGTCATTCCTCAGACAACTGTGAAGCGGCACCTCACTATGTAAACTGTGATGGTGAGCATCCAGCTTACTCCCGGTCTTGTCCGAATTGGAAAAAAGAAAAAGAAATTATCACTCTCAAAGTTCGTGAGAACATCTCCTTCAAGGAAGCACGTAAAAGGTGCTTGCCATTCCACAGCACAACATATGCCGAGGCGACGCGTCAGGGGGCAACGTCGCACCGGCTTCCGCCACCTGCCCGGCCCGCGCGCAGCGGCCGCCGGCTGTGGCAGCCGCCCCTATGGTGGAAGCAGCCAAGGCTGCCTTGCCATCACCGAACTTGGCCACACCAGTGGCCCCTGCTAGCTCTGGCAGCAGCCAGGATAGCACGGAGGCTAAGGAGGTACCGTCAACCTCCGCACTGGTGGGGACAAAGGCTTCGTCTTCCGAGGCGAAGCCAAACCGACGCACACATCGCTCGTTAGAGCGAGTGTCCAACGCCTCGCAAGAGGCAATGGACACAACTTCTCAGACGGCACATGGAGTGCCTAGGGAGCGGCGACTCTCCCAAGAACGCTCCAAAAAAGACAAGACACCAGTTACAGCGCCTGTAAAAGGCTCTGTAAAATAGGCTGTACACACCCCTTGATACACACAGCACCTTTTATTTTCCTCCAACATGAATAAAATAATGCAGTGGAATGTTAGGGGATTAATCCACAACCTAGACGATATCCAAGAACTTCTCAGTAAATTTAATCCAAAGGTGCTGTGTGTTCAAGAAACACATCTAAACTCCAGAAACACCAACTTCCTACGTCAGAATATTGTTTTCCGAAAAGATCGCGAGGATTCTGCCGCATCATCTGGTGGTGTGGCCATCATACTCGACAGAAGTGTAGCCTGTCAGCAACTTCCACTTAATACGGCACTTGAGGCGGTAGCCGTTCGTGCTGTACTTCTGGGTAAACTCGTTACTATTTGCTCGCTCTACATACCCCCACATTATCCTTTACACAAACATGAATTTCAGTCACTAATAGATGAATTACCAGAACCTTACCTAGTTCTTGGCGATTTCAATGCACACAGCAGCTTGTGGGGCGTCACGCGTATCGATGCGCGAGGACGCCTAATCGAACAATTTCTTTTCTCCTCTGGTGCGTGTCTCCTGAATAAGAAGGAACCCACCTACTACAATCTCGCAAACAAAACGTTTTCTTCCATTGATCTCAGTGTAGCTTCCCCGTCTATATTTGCTGAACTTAAATGGGAAGTTATAAAAAATCCTTACGGGAGTGACCACTTCCCGATACTGCTGAGATCACCACTACAAAACGAACCTCCACCACAGGCACCCCGCTGGAAGTTGGATATGGCAGATTGGGAGAAATTCCAAAGTCTTACAAGTAGTATCTCGTGGTCTGAAATATCTTCGCTGGGAATTGATGCTGCTGTCGAGTATTTTACATGTTTTATCATTGATGCCGCTTCTGAATGTATACCTGAAATAAGTGGTGAGACATGCAAACGCCGTCTCCCTTGGTGGAACGAGGAATGTCGGAACGCTCGTAGGAAACAGAACAAAGCGTGGGGGTTGCTACGCGACTCCCCAACTGCGGAGAATCTTGTCAATTTTAAGAAGATAAAATCGCAGGGGAGAAGAACACGTCGACAGGCCAGGAGAGAGAGTTGGGAGAAGTTTTTATCAGGCATCAACTCGTATACAGACGAGGGCAGAGTCTGGAAGAAAGTTAATAAGATAAAAGGGCTACAAACTTATTCACTCCCGTTGGTAAACACACAAGGCGACAGTCTGGAAGACCAAGCTAACTGCCTGGGAGCACATTTTGAACATGTGGCAAGCTCATCCCAGTATTCGCCAACATTTAAAAGACACAAGGCTACCATAGAAAAACAGAAAATAGAAAGAAAATGCACCGGAGACGAGGCATACAACCAGCCATTCTGCATCGCTGAGCTCTATGCGTCGCTTAGTTGTTGCAACAAGTCTGCCCCAGGCACTGATCGCATAGTTCATCAAATGCTAAAACACCTTCCCCATGAAACAAAGAAAACTCTCCTCTGCCTTTACAATGCTATATGGTCCTCCGGCAAGATTCCCGCCGCCTGGAAAGAGGCCATTGTCGTCCCTATACTGAAGCAGGGCAAGGACCCATCGTCTGTTTCGAGTTACCGGCCTATAGCACTAACAAGCTGTCTCTGCAAACTGTTTGAAAAATTGATAAACCGCCGACTAATACATTTCCTCGAATCAAACAAACTGCTTGACCCGTACCAATGCGGGTTTCGAGAGGGTCGATCCACCGCCGACCACTTGATACGTATTGAAACGCAAATTCGTGAAGCTTTTGTCCATAAGCAGTTCTTTCTGTCTGTATTCCTTGATATGGAAAAAGCCTACGACACCACGTGGCGGTTTGGAATACTAAGAGACCTCTCACACGTTGGTATACGTGGTAACATGTTAAATGTCATAGAAAGTTATTTATCTAATCGCACATTCCGTGTTCGTGTGGGAAATGCTGTATCAAGACCATTTGCGCAGGAAACTGGAGTGCCACAGGGCGGGGTGCTGAGTTGCACTCTCTTTATCGTAAAAATGAGTTCTTTGCGTCTGTATATCCCAAGAAACATGTTTTACTCTGCATACGTGGATGATGTACAGTTAGGTTTCGCCTCGTGCAATCTTGCAGTCTGTGAGCGGCAGATTCAGCTTGGTCTGAACAAAGTGTCTAGTGGGCAGACGAGAATGGATTTAGCCTTAACCCACAAAAGACCACCTGCGTCCTGTTCTCCAGGAAGAGGGGTCTGCACCCCGATCCTGACATTGAGTTGCAGGGACAACGTGTGGCCGTAAAAACAGAACACAAATTTTTAGGTGTGATTCTAGATACGAAACTTACATTTGTGGCACACATACAGTATATAAGGAACAAGTGCATGAAAACAATGAATATTCTAAAAGTGTTGTCACGCACCGTTTGGGGTAGTGACACGAAGTGCCTTTTAAATCTGTATAAGAGCCTCATACTCACACGACTAGATTACGGCGCCTTAGTGTACCATTCCGCTACGCCAAGCGCCCTAAAAATGCTGGATCCTGTACAGCATCTAGGCATCCGCCTAGCCACTGGTGCCTTCAGGACAAGTCCTGTGTCAAGCTTGTACGTAGAAGCGGACGTGTGGTCGCTTGACATGCAACGTTCATACTTAAGCCTTACCTATTTCCTGAAAGTAAATTCGAACTCGGAACATCCGTCCTTCTCAATCATAAATGATATGACCAGTGCCACACTCTTTAATAACCGGCCGACAGTAAGAGAACCCTTCTCACTACGTATAAGAAAAATTAGCGCAGAAATGGATATCCCACTACTTGAAAATAATTTGATGGCCCCAGCAAATCCAGTGCCACCGTGGCAGTGGCAACTCATAGAGTGTGATACTTCGTTTGTAGAGGTCACAAAAGACGCTCCAGAGGTACATATCCAGATGCATTTTCTAGAAATCCAGTTCAAGTACTCGTCCTGCACTCAGTTTTACACTGACGCTTCCAAGTCACATGCAGGAGTTTCTTATGCAGTAGTCGGCCCATCGTTCTCCGAGTCTGATGTACTGCACCCGGAAACAAGCATTTTTACGGCTGAAGCCTATGCACTTTTATCAGCCGTGAAGAATATAGGCAAGTCAAAACTCAAACGATCAATAATATTTACAGACTCCCTAAGCGTTGTGAAAGCTATCATGACTCTACATAGACACAAAAACCCTGTACTCATTGAACTGTATTCTGCTCTGTGCAAAGCATACATGTCTAACCAGCATATTATTTTGTGCTGGGTGCCTGGCCATAGAGGCATCGAGGGCAATGTTCTGGCTGATCAAATGGCCTCATCAACTACATCGCGAGCCCTTAACCCTACCGCTTCTATCCCTGCCGCAGACCTCAAGCCCTACTTGAGAAAGAAACTTCGAAGCCATTGGCAGCGCTTGTGGGATGCCGAAACCAACAATAAGCTCCACTTAGTTAAGCCACAGATAGGTCCCTGGCATCCCGTTACGAAAATACGAAGAACTAATGTCCTATTCTCTCGTTTGAGAATAGGACATACATACGGCACCCACAATTTTCTTTTAACTGGAAATGACCCACCAACCTGTGGTAGATGTGGAGAGAGGCTTACCGTGCTTCACGCCCTCGTGGAGTGCAGAGAAGCCGAAACAGAGAGAAAAAGGCACTTTCCTCTAGCGTACCGGTACTGACTCCCTCTCCATCCCGCTATGTTTCTGGGTGACAAACCCCTCTTTAACACCAAAGCTGACCTGGGCTTTCTTAGCGATGTTATATTGCATGTTATTTGCCCAATAGTTTCATAGCGCATCCTCTCTCCAGAGGATGCCGCTGCGATAGTAGTTTTGTATAGCACGAGTCTCCAGGCCCTTGCATTTCAAAGGGCCTGTCAAGGCAGTAGTGCTGTTTGAAAAGACTTATCAGTGATAAATTCTCATTTATCATGATTATCTTGTAAATTGTTCTTTCGTCTCATAGTGCACCTCATTAGCCATTGCCATAATTTTATTACATATATATTTTACGCATTTTACAGCGATTGTTTTTAGGCCCTTTTACAGCCACGACACATCTATCTTTCGCAATTCATTGCTCCATTGTCAACCTATTAACACTGGCCTGGCGCTCTTTGGCCATACCTGGCCCTTGCGCCATTAAACACCATTCATCACTCATCACTTTCGCCTGACCAGGCCTACGCTCTCTGCTGGGTTTTGGCCTCATACAGCGACATTTTCGACATTCGTGATCAGCCCCTGGGCCAGACTAAGATTTTCACGCACCGAATCAACACTGGCGACTTATTGCCCATATACCGTCGACCTTACCGTGTGTCCGCATCCGAGCGCGAAGTGATTTAAACAGAAGTTGCTAAAATGCTTGCGAAGGACATCATCGACCCATCATCTAGTCCTTGGGCCTCCCTCATCGTACTAGTAATGAAGAAGGATGGCTCCTGGCGTTTCTGCATTGATTATCAGGACCTCAACAAAATCACCAATAAGGACATGCACCCTCTTCCACATATTGACGACGCCCTCGACTGCCTCCATGGTGCCACCTTGTTTTCGTCGTTTTGTGAAAAACTTTGCGGTGTTCGCCCATCCACTCACTGACCTTCTCACGTCCCGTTTTGTTGGGGTCCTCTACAAGCTGACGCCTTCTCTGAGCTCATCGCCGCCCTAAGGACTCCACCTATTCTTGCGCATTTTGACCCAGCTGCTCCCACAGAAGTGCGCACAGACGCAGTTAGCTCAAAATCAATGAGGCATTAATCGTGAAATTGCGTACGCAAGTCGTCTCCTATCGAAATTTGAACGCAATTACTCGATTACGGAACGGGAATGTCTTGCCATTGTCTGGGCGCTTTCGAAATTCCGCCCTTGCTTGTATGGCCGCCCTTTCCGTGTTGTCACTGCTCATGACGCTCTCTGTTGGCTTTCCTCACTGAAGGACCCTACTGGATGACTTGGTCGTTGGGCGCTACGCCTTCAGGAGTAGTCTTACTCAGTTACCTACAAGTCTGGCCGCCTCCATCTTGACGCGGACTGCTTGTCCCGCTACCCTGTTGACCAACTAGATGGATCGGACATCGAACCTAACTCCTTCGTTATGTCTATGTCTCAGTTTCTCCAGATTGGTGACGAACAACGTCGTGATGCTTCTTTGCGATCACTCATTGACCGGCTGGAATCCGCACCTAACGACGCCTCACTGCACATGTTCGTCCTCGTGAATGGCACACTTTACCGTCGTAACGTCCAGTCCGATGGCCTTGAGCTGCTTCTGGTTCTGCCTAAACATCTGCGTTCAACGGTCCTGCATGAGCTTCACGACGAACCAACTGCTGGTCAGCTTGGCGTATCCCGCACGTACGACGCGCCCTGTGCCGCTTCTTCTGGCGCGGTCTCGCCCGGTCTGTTCGACGTTACGTGACCTCCTGCGATAAATGCCAACGTCGGAAACGTCCTGCCACATCCCCTGCTGGACTGCTTCAACCACTCTCCATCCCGACCGCACCATTCCTCCGTGTTGGTTTAGACCTTCCGGGTCCTTTTCCTGAGTCAAGATCCGGCAACAAGTGGGTCGCTGTTGCTATAGATTATGCGACCAGGTATGCAATCACTCGAGCGCTCCCTACCAACACTGCCTCTGACGTTGCCGATTTTTTGCTCTATGATGTTATTCTACACCATGGCGCCTCTAGCCAATTGCTCACAGATCGAGGCCGCGCATTTTTATCCCGAGTAATGGACGATCTTTAGCGCTCCTACTCAACGCAGCACAAGTTGACTACTGCCTACCATCCCCAAACAAATGGCCTCACTGACGC
This sequence comes from Dermacentor silvarum, assembly GCF_013339745.2. Lineage (NCBI taxonomy): Eukaryota > Metazoa > Arthropoda > Arachnida > Ixodida > Ixodidae > Dermacentor > Dermacentor silvarum. Next base: position 412,204,146 of record NC_051154.1, read on the forward strand.
CTAAATCGCACCCTCACGGACATGCTCTCAATGTATGTTTCATCTGACCACCGTCACTGGGACCTGGCGCTACCTTACGTGACCTTCGCCTAGAATTCGTCGCGTCACGATACCGCCGGTTATTCGCCCTTTTATATGCTCTTTGGCCGTGAACCGACGTTACCAATGGACACCCTACTTCCGGGTGTCCATTGGTAACGTGATGCCATCGCTCGTGCCGATCACGCGCGTTACATCGCCCGCTCTAGGCTGTTGGCCTCGCAAGCTAAAGCCCCTATATATAAAAAGTAGCGCCATCCACATCCCTCCTCCTCCGTTCCACTATCGCGCTCGGCGCGACCAGCGCGATCGAGGCGCGATATCGACAGTGGCGCCGCCTGCGTCGGGCCTGCCGTGGCAGACGACAGCTAATGCGCTACCAGAGGAAATCTGAGGAAAATTTCGATCGCGCCCTGCGGAGAAGTTTTTGAGGCGGGATTTGCTTCGTCAGTCAGTAACTGGTCTTAATAATGCCGCTTTGGAAGTAGAAACGCGACGATGCGACACGGCGCAAATATCAAGTGTGCAGCAAGCGTTTGCGCACGCCGGATGGTAAACAAAAAAAGCCTTTTGCCCTCGCCTTGTCGGTTGCGGCAACTTAAGGCGCAGCAGCATGCCATCACAACAAAGTTCTTGTATTTAACACGTTTGGTCCGTTTGTGCGTACAGCACTTTCGTCGCACAGGCCCGAGAATGGCGGTCGGAGCGCGCTGGAAAGAAAAAAAATATACAAAAGCGCAACGCGTGCTTCCACGTGACATGGATTGGCCAATGGGGGAGCGGAGGAGGCTGGGGCGACAGGAGGCGGTGAGGAGGGAACGCCGGGGTGAGCGCGGTGGCGGCAAGATCTAAGAATGGCGCTACTTCTTATATATAGGGGCTTTATCGCAAGTGACCCAGAAGCGCCTCTATAATAGCCGGCATCACGACGTTCGCTTCTCACCCGGTGCCTTAGTTCTCCTGTGGTGTCCATTCCGTCGTGTTGACTCGTCCGAGAAGTTGTTATCTCGATACACGGGTCCTTACCGAATCGTCCGCCAGGTCACGGACATCACCTACGAGATTGTTCCCGTCTCTCCGACTTAACCGCCTGCGATCGCTCCCAGTGACATAGTTCACGTCAGCAGATTGAAAGCATACCACCCTCCTTCTACCGACAATGTTTGAAGTGTGCCGAGACGGCGCTTCTACCGCCGGGGATAACGCTACGAGAGAGACATTCTACCTGGGGCAGACGACAAAGAAGGTTCTGTCGGGTGCTGGTGGCTGTCCACCATCTTGGCTACTGTGTCTCCCACGTTGTGTAAATACAGTGTAAATAGTCCCGCCTTGTGTTGTTTTACGTAACAATATATTAACTGGGCTGACAAGTTACTTTTCTGTTTTGCCCAGTTCAGCAGACAACGGAAAATTTGAGCCAGCCCTGTCGGTGTGGAAATGGCAAGCTCACAGCATATTTCTGCAAATGGAATGGCAAACACATTTTTAAGACTAGCTGTAAGCATCCCTTACAAAAAAAATTGTTGAAAAGTTGTTGAAAAGTCGTTGGTCAATGTCAACAAATAGCATTGAAAACACATTTAGGCTTTGTTGAAACATTATTGAGGAAATTGTTGACAGGTGTTGAAAATTGGCCCACGACATTTTGTTGAAACATCATTGGGTCGTTTCAATTTGAGAAGTCATTGATGGATTGTTGAAATCATGTTGAATTCCAATATTTAAAGCCCATTGAAGAACTGTTGAAGATGTGTTGAATGTCAATATTGAAAACCTGTTGAGATATTGTTGAAATATGTTGAATGCCAATATTGAAACCCCATTGACACAATGTTGGAACTGTGTTGAATGTCAATACTGAAACCCCATTGAAATATTATTGGAGCAGTATTGAACATCAATATTGAAACCCCATAGAAGTATTATTGGATGAGTGTTAAACGTCAATATTGCTTGATGGAGTCAAATGGTGCTACATATCAGAAACAGGACACAAGAGGAAGAACACAGACAACAGACATGTTAGGCGCCAAACATGTGTGTTATCTGTGTTCTTCCTCTCGTGTCCTGTTTCTGATGCACTAGGCCTTTTGCCTCCATTATATTATACCAACAAGCCCAACGTACAAGGCTAGTCAATAGTGCAACACCATTTAAATATTATTGGATCAGTGTTGAACATCACTATTGAAATCACTTGAGAGCCCACTGAAATATGCTGTTTGGTGAGTAGTGTTGAAGACTGCACTAGACTTTTCTTTAAATTCCGCTGAGCGACGTTGAGTCTCATAGCATTACCATTGATGCCATATTGATGTGGTGCCTGCATACTAGAGGACCGGGGCAAACTAAAATGCAGGGACTTCTGTATTGCAGACCTGTGTCACCCAGGGATCAAAACCACTTTTAGATATAGCCTGTAATAAAACATATTATAGAGCTGCTAGCACAACCATTATGGCAGTTTTTGAATTGGCTTAACACGCAAAATCAATACTCCTTCATGAAATCAACAGCTCAAAATTGATGTGGACAAAAAGCACTTTTTCTAGATGAATTGTTTATTGAAACTAAACATTTGTTAACTGTACAGCCATGTGTGCCTGGAGATCGAAAAATTCCTAACGCAATCTACAAACTGCCAGCAACTTGATACAATAACGAAATTGAGCATTGCTCCATTGCTAGAGCACACCGTGTGGGACGTTTTTCGACCGACAAAAAGCGCCCCATTATAGCAAAGTTCTTTAACGATAAAGAAGTTGAGACTATCTTAAGTAACGGCCGCAAGCTCAGGAACACAGGTTTCAGCATTGGACGTGATTATTCCCAAGCCGTTCGTGATAAGCGCCGACAACTTCTTCAGTTCTCTCGATCGATTAAAAGAGAAGGTGACCGTGTTCGTCTAACATTTGATAAACTGCATATCAATAACGATATTTACATGTGGGATGTTGCGGGTGCTCGTGCGGTACCAGTAAATCAACCCGCTACAGCTTGACCTGTGTTGGCAGATAAGCCAACTTCCCCAGTGCCTGCTTCATTTCCGCCTAATGTTCCCCCTTGCGTGAGCAATATCGCCAATTTCTTGTTCACAAACATTAGAAGTATTTTATCCAAAACTGTCGCCCTTTTTTCTTCACTCGTGGATTCTACATGCACTTCACTTCTTGTGTTAACTGAAACTTGGCTCGATGATTCTATCCCGGATCATGGCATCCTGCTCAGCGAATCTGAATTTTGCTTTTTTCGTTGTGACAGAAAAAATAGAAAAGGGGGCGGCGTTCTTATCGCCACAAAGAAACAAATATCCGCTGTTCCCCTCGCTGTTCCTACTTTCCTTGAATGTGTGTGGATACGGTGCAAATGGGCGTTACCGATGTTATAATTGGTGCTTTTTATCGGCCGCCAGATATGTGTAGTGGATTTTTTTGTGAATTTCACCGAATACTTAGTGACTTACATGTACGCTTTTCTAACGCTATTTTCCTTGTCTTTGGCGACTTCAATTTCCCAAACATTGATTGGGTCACACTTTCTGTTAAGTCTAGTGACAATGAAGCCCATGCATTTCTTTCGTCCTGCTTGGATTTTTCTCTTTCGCAATTAATTATTAGTCCCACCCGTCGCACCGCTACAGCTGCTAATATCCTTGATCTCGTCCTAACAAACAACCGAGGCGTTTTTACTGATATGCTGCATTTTGATGGTCTATCTGATCATGACATTATTACCGGATGCATCATGCGCCCGTTAAGGAAAAAGAAAACAACCACTAAGAAAATTCACTGCTACAACCGCGTAACTTTGAGATGATCAACACAGAACTACAAAGCTTTTCTGACAACTTCCTTGCTCATTATTCAACTCTCACAGTTGAACAAAATTGGCTGTCGCTTAAAACCACATTGACTAACCTTGTCGAGAAGTATGTGCCGACTATCGCCATCCGTCATCATAAAAATTCACCTTGGTTTACACATCGCCTTCGTCGTCTTAATAATAAGAAAAAACGCCTGTACCGCCGAGCAGTTGATACCGGCCTCCCTTTGTCATGGGAGAAGTACCGTGTTTGCGATAAGGAGTATCAGACCCTGCTTAAAACAACTCGTCGTCATTTCTTCAGTTATAATCTGCCCATTATTTTAACCAATAATTGTCATCGATTTTGGCGAGTAATCAATCCAAGTTTTCATCCTGACATAGTCCTAACGACCATTGACGGAGAACCAGTCAATGAAACTGAGTGTTCACGACTGCTGAACGACGCTTTTTCATCTGTTTTCACCATAAAGACATCACTTCTTCACCTACATTGCAGCCACTGCCTAACATTTCTATGTCAGAAATTATCATGAGTGAATCCGGTATTTATGCCCTGTTGAATAACCTCAAAACTACTACCAGCTCTGATCACCTCGGTTTCAATAACAAGATACTTAAAAATGCTTCTCTAAACCTTTCTCCAGTGTTATCAGCCTTGTTCTCACAGTCATTATCATCTGGTATTGTTCCTCACGATTGGCGAATAGCTAAAGTAATCCCTATTTTCAAATCAGGTGACCGCTCCGTTCCACTCAACTATCGTCCTATCTCATTAATTAGTAACATATGTAAACTTCTCGAGCACATCATACATTCTCAAGTAATAAGTTACCTACAAGAGCATGGCATAATTTTTAAATATCAGCACGGTTTTCGCAAGGGTTACTAATGTGATACACAACTCGCCGGTTTTACTCACGATTTATTTTCAGCAGTTGACGCAGGCTTTCAAGTGGACGCAGTGTTTCTCGATTACTCTAAGGCTTTTGACCTTGTTCCTCATCACCGGCTTCTAGCGAAATTAACGCACCTCAATATTCATCCTAACGTGATCGCCTGGATTAAAGAATTTCTTTCCAATAGACAACAATACACATGTGCTATAACTCTTCTTCTGTTCCCGTAACCTCTGGAGTTCCTCAAGGCAGTGTTCTTGGTCCCCTACTTTTCTTAATTTTTATTAATGAGTTCCCGAAACGTGTTTCCTCCAAAATTCGATTATTCGCAGATGATTGTGTTATATATATAAAAATTACTAACGATGCTGCCGCCATGCCCTCCAAACTGACCTTGAGGAAGTGACAACTTGGTGCTCCTCATGGCTAATGTCCCTGAATGCGTCTAAAACGAAGCTAATGTCATTCACTAACCATTCCACTCGCCTTCCTACAACCTACTTACTCAATAATACTAGCATTGAACTTACATCAACCTATAAGTACCTTGGTGTCCATCTTCAGTCTGATTTAACTTGGCACTACCATATTAACACTGTATTAGCATCAGCTAACCGAGCATTCGGTCTTCTCAAGCGTAACCTCAAGCATGCCCCATCCCACCTAAAAAAGCTAGCTTACATAACACTCATCCGCCCAAAGATTGAATATGCTTCTGCAATATGGGATCCTGATCAAACATATATCATCAACAACATTGAATCCTTGCAAAACCGTGCTGCTCGCTTCATCTACTCCGATTACTCCCGCTTCACGAGTGTCACAGCATTAAAGCGACGAGCCGAGTTGGAACCACTATCACGTCGACGTCACTTTGCTCGGCTAACCCTATTTCATAAACTGTACTATCATCGCACGCTTCATAATGACTTCTTTTCTTCACCTCACGTTGTCTTCCCGCGCCGTGACCATGATAACAAAGTAGCATGCATAACTTGCCGCTCATTTCTTTAGGCTAAATCATTTATACCACGCACAATCATTGAATGGAATAACCTAGCGTCATACATAGCGACTGAATCTAATTTATCATCTTTTCAGGCTTTCTTACGAGAAAAGTTTACTTAGACTGATAGCAATACCTGTTTTCGTTATGTACGCAGCAATACATTTAGCATCAGTGTGAATATAATGCTGCATCAACCACTGTTACTATGTTTATATGTTTTCTAATCACAAAATGCCAACGCTTTCAAATTTGTGTTATATATAATGTTCCTGCTATAATGATGTATTAATACCAGCTTTTATATATGTTCTACAGTTGTATTTCTTATCTTCCGCTTCTTTTTCGAATGTACCCGTCCCCCTATGTAATACCCTCGTAAGAGGGCCCTTAGGGGTTTTTTTGAATAATAAAAATAGAATACTGAGAGATGTAAAGTTTGCGTGGTCCTAAAGTAAAACATTTCTCAAAATTGAAATAATAGAAAATAAATATTATACAAGCATTACAGTAAATAACATTTAAAATGTACTTGTTTTCTCTTTGGTAGCCAGTAGCTTAATAATCATGGCACAATTTGCATGAGCCCACTGAGACTCTTATTTGTTGGTTAAATGGTGTGTGCCTATTTTACGAAACGTTATCTATTCTGAAACGACATGGTAATTACAATAAGTTGTGCCATGTCAGTAGTTTATTGTGCTGCATTGCTTGTCGCACGATCCAGTTGCATTTTCTGCCATGATTACTAGGTTCCTGGGCAGGTCATTACATACCAAGCGATTTATTCACTTTGACTACTTAAGATTTTTATCTGAAAGACAGTAGCCATTAGTTACCTGCTGGAACACTTAAATGGAACTGGCATGAGCAATTTTTTTTAATTTTTGAGTGCTGGAAAACAAGTTAGAATGAAAGAATTTGCAAGAAATCAGAGATCATGCGTACATGAAAGAAAGCACATCGCTGCCTCGCCCGAGAACTGTTGTTGCACTCTGAATTTAAGCAAATTTTTGCCACTTAATTCTTACTGTTTTGAAATAGCAAAATAAACCATTACTACAAACATATGTTAATATGTAGTTTTTTTAAAGAGAACCACTGACAATAAATAGCACAGATTCCACTTTCCGGTGTACGTATGAAACCTAATTTTCTGTAAAATTTCTCACTCTGCCTACTTTTACTTTATAAAACAAACTTGAAATGGTGTGCCGTCATGGAACAGTCTTGGTATGAAATGACCCGAGATACCTATGAAATAAAATAATCAAGAAACACTATCTTTTGTAGAAATATATTAAAAATTTACGTAAAAATGTACTAAAGTACAAAGCGCAACACTTGTGCAATTAATTATTAATCACAACACAGTACTTGAGTCTGAACCATCCAACCTGGTCTTTTCAGGTGACTAGAAACTTCGTAATAATAAAAAAAAATGTTGAGGGCTGCAAGTGCACAACACTTGAACTGTCCACAGACTTGAGCTCTTCTGACACTTCAGGTCCCTTGTGAGAAGTGAGGCCAGAGTGTTCTTAATGTAGGCCATGTTTGTCCCAGGAAACTTGTGACAGGTAAAGCCTGTAAAAAAAGGAAAAACAGCATGAGGTTTAAGATCAATGTTCCACATGCAAAAGTGCGACATACAGTACGCCCTGTTATAATGAAGCTGTTTCATGTGTTTTGTTTATTCAAAATTTTCACGAGTTCAATTCTAGAGAATGACCAGCTTTCAAAGGGGAGTGGCGCCGGAGGACTCCACTTAGTACAATATGCAGAAGGCAAACACGAAAAGCCCACTGTGGCAGAATAACTTCATGAATATCCGTGGTGTGAAAAATGTGAACGTTGCTTGCTTAGGAACAAAATTGTGGAAAAAAGACTTCATACTGTTGGTGGAAAAACTTAAAGGTAGACTACTGGCAACTAAAATTAGTTATCTCAACAATCATAATCAAAATGTGCAGCACTTTATTGCACTTTTCCTTGCAGGAGTTGCTCCAAATACGGTTATGCGGCCAGAATTGAGTATGGTATATCTCAATTTGTTTTACGAGCTCATAGGCTACTGAAGTGCACTTCTCGCATCGTGATGGCCATTCTTATACCTCTCTACTTAAACAAAATACTGCTTATAACGAGGATTTACTGCAGTTGCACGCCAAACTGGTTACACTAACACAAATAAATGCGAAAAAAAATACGAAGAAATGCTCAGTCTTACAAGAGAAATATACAAGTGGACTGGCTCTGCTAATCCTTTGAGGGTCACTGCCATGCATGTAGAGTGGCGGAAACAAATCGTGAGGTCACGACCATAAATATGAGGCGGCGAAAGAACATATAAATAAGCATACCTTTTAAGAATGAAGAGTCCCCAAGCATCACATTACAGATTCTGTAACCTTCTGCGGCTTATACAAAAATCCTGATTAGGCTGTTGCCCCTTGGCTTCTTCGAAAACTTATCTTTCTTTTTACTCTATGGTGCCCATCATTGCAGTAGTTTGGGAGTATTTACCTAGTTTAATGTTTTGTGAGTGTCATTACATTTAAAAAATGTGATTATGCTAGTTTGCCCTGCATGCTACAATAAACATGGTGTAAAACTGTAAAACTGTAAACATACCTTTGTCACTTTGTGACCTAAAAAATTTACCCATTTTTTTTTCTCGAAAGGTCACTCTGAAGAACAATGCAGAATAAAAATATAACGCTTAAAATGGGGGACGTATTTCCAGAAAATATGTGATCCTCAAAGGGTTAACATGAACACCTACAAAGCTCATTCAACCTTTGATAAATCTAAACCCATAGTACTTGAGCACTGGTTTATAATAACGCTGAAAACAGGCAAGTGCGTCCTTGAAGTAAGAAAGCAGGAGACATTTCCAACAATTTCAGAGTGGGAGCTGTGGACATGCCTCATGTTCTGTAAGAAGCTTTATATAGTAGCTGCCAAGGGCCTATTGAGTACTGATCATTTCATGGGAACATGAGGAAAAGTCAAATAAATACCTTTGTTTTTTCCACATCCTAGAATACAATGTGATAAATTGGATCTTAATAGGTTGAGTGCCTAGAATGAATGGACATTGCTAAACATAGCAATGTTGACAACGAAGTTGGCAACTGTTCCTATTGTTGCTTTGATCGAAACAACCAAACAATTATGCCCCGTAACTTAAGCTCCCTCTGTTGAAAGGCTGCGGTCTGCCACCACATGGACCTCCTTCAAGACAGGAGCAACTTTAATTCAATGTGGTCTGTTGAAATAGGTGAAACCACTACGTTTTGCGTTACAGAATCTGGAGGGCCATTTTGATTGCTGAAATTTTGTGGAAGTGCTGTCCCTCGAGTTGAGCAGTAATTGCACTTGAGCATAGCTTCTCCACAATTCCTATATTATAACAACACTTTCAGGCTACTTAAGCACACCCACTATACCACCAGATAGATTGTTAGCATGCTTCACAGATTGGTACTACAGATTGGTAGTTGCTTTATTGCAATGACAGTCAAGTAGTGCAACTAATGTGCAAATACACCGAACTTTGTCAGTTGGAGCCACCAATCACTTCTGGCAGTTAAGGCTGCTTTTAAAATTTATCAATTTAGTATGGAGGCATTAGAGACTTGAGATCAAATGAACATTCATTCCAAATAATAGGCTATTGTAGCACGTAGTTGCAGACACAGGCTACTTTAACGTCATTTGTTGTGCTAATAGCAATCTGGTAATTCCAAGTACAAAATGTGAATGCAAAAATGCAATGGGAAAAAGGATGTACGGTACTTGCCTATAACAGCGTTGACCCTGATAAGGCCAAGAGCCTCTTTTTGCCTATTGGTGGTGTTGTTTCCAAGAAGTGAGTGGCCCATGAGGTTCTTCTCTGTGACCACATGGTGCATCAAGGCCCTTGCAGACTTGCCTGGTCCACCATGGAAAGCTGTGCCAGGATCATATGAATGAGCACTTCTCCAACCTATGTGAAACGGCACGTTTAGGTAAATATTAGTGAGGTAGTTTCAGGATTTAAAGCACATTTACACAACAACCACACTCCAAATAAATCACACAAATACTGCCTGCTCTAGACCTAAATTGTCAACTAATGTCACTAATAAAAACAACTCAAAACTAATGTCATAGCTTGTTATGCTGTTAGGATGCCATGTGCTTCAGAGAAACAAGGATTCACCCAGTACAAAATAAAATAGTAAGTAAACCAAAGCATCGAAAACTTTAATGCAAGTAGCATTTTTAGGATACTTCACATACTTTCGGGTGTCTTTCTCTAACTATTTTCCAGCCAATTTGTGTCACTTGATAGTCAATGGCCTAATAGGTAGGGCTGCTATATTGAGGAAAGTGGGTAATAACCATCTGATGGACCTGCTTGGATCTCTGGGTATGTGACTCAGAGTATGTGCCACTCTTCAATGAACCTATTTCACGCCATCTTGGGCGACTGCTGCTTGTGTTGGCAAGCAGCAGTAGCAGCTCAAACAGGAAGATAACTGTTGATGTTAATACGATTAACACTACACATCAGATTCGCTTGCTGTGTCCCTGACCTACTCAGCTGAATGTGTACATAAGACACAAAGGCAGGGTGTGCCAACTGCCCACCTCATCAAATAAATGAATCGCCTCGCAAATCAAAGGCTATGCAAAATCGCAAAGGAGACACTTAATGCTACCATTTTTACTAAATCTTAAGGAGAATACCTCCCGGCAATACATTCTCCTGGCAACACTGCATTTGATCATGGTGACGCTAGACGATGAATGGCCAAAGAATTCACCTTTCGCATTCCGGCTGTGGCGTCTCCAGGCTTATTTTGATTCTGAAAACAGATGTCAATATTAAAATATGACGCCACGATAACTCAAAAGCAACAATCAAAACATCTACAAGGACGATTAGGCCGACATAAATGGATGGATATAAATGACTAATTGAAAACATTAAAGCATGGCTGCTCTTGCCATTGGCAATGTGAGGTTGGCAAATTATTTAATTTTAATTTCTCTTCTAAATTTTAAAATTATTTTTGCTCATCTACTGAACTGTTGTGGCCACATCTTAAAGGTAGCTCGTTCATATAAAACCAGTGTTGCACTTTTTACTCCCTGTCTAACTGCTGCTACTGCAGTATGCTTACTCTCTAAGTATTCCACAGAACTGCTCCACCAACAAACCATTGTTCCAAGCTTATGGCAAAGCGTCATTTAGATCACAAGGATGCGCTCCCCTTTAACTCTCTCTCCTCTTTAGTGTGCGACTTCAAAGCAAAAATAACTTATTTACATAGCTGTCTACTTCTATCTCATAAAAAGCCTTGCTAATTTTTTGACATTTGTCGATAACGCCTACATGCCACTGGAAGCACAGTGGGACGACACAGCAAATATGCCCAAGCATCTTGTTCCTTTACTGATTTTCAAACTTAGTTAAATCAATCAGTTACTGAAGGGCCAAAGGCTGAAACTTCACACGATGACATTATTTTGAATGTTTCATCCCACTAAAGCAGAACATAGAATCCCACAGAATCTGCCTTTTCCGTGAATATAGAGCGCCTACGCGAAGGCGTTAGCGCGAAGTACTCGATGGCGTCGAAGGGAGATAATGGTTAAAAAAAAAAAAAAAAAAAAAAAAAAAAAACTTCACCGCGCGCGTACCGGCGGAAAACAAACCACACATAACCTGATGATTTCACAGCATTCGCTGGCATCAGCCCTTTTTTATCTCACCTATCACACAGAATCACATATACGCCCTTGCAATTCTTTATTATTATTGCGCCACAGCGCGTGTCTACCGCACGGCGTGTCAGCGGGCTCTGGGCACTCGATCCTGAAGCGAACAGCGCAGCAGAATACATTAGAACGGCAAAACGCCCCGCGCATATTTTCGCCGATCCCGACACGCCATGTAGTAGATGAACGTCAAGGGACGGCGTTGCGCGAACGAAATATACTTAATTACAGTACAGTTCGGATTATTTCACGTCGCATTGTTTCCACCAAAACGGCAGAGCACGAGCGCTCATTAATAAGGCTAATTTCAATCGGTGCTGGAACACCGTACCAATAATCGTGGCGCGCACAACATCCCTGTTTTAGCTGGCTCCACCTAGCTGCTTTACGTCGCCGCAAGCGCGCTGTGAAGTCAAATCACGACAAAAGTTCATGCTCAATATCACAAATCTAGTGCTGCACAACCAATTCTCGCAACGGAAGGATAGTACTAGTAATGAAAACGAGCACAGAGGCGCGTGGAAGACACGCACGGGCTCTGTACGCACTTTTGCTGAAAGCGTCGCAATGAACGAGCAAGTGGAATTCGAAACACTCACTCACCTTCGATGTGGCTGAGTCGGAGGCGATCATGGTGAACTTCGAGGAAACGTGTAGCCCATAAAGAGCGAGCAACAAGTTGGAATATACCAAAGATGTCACAGAGAGGCAAATGGCACAGAAAACGCAGCAAACTCATCACGCAACCTGCACACATACGCCGCACGCACAAAGTTCTGGAATGCGCCAAAGAGTCAAGAGCGCAAGCGCGCATTCACACAAAAACGCGCATACAAATCCACGTTTCATAGACATGAATTGCAATATTTATTAACAAATATTGTAATATAATGGTATTTCTTAACAATTTCTGTGGTTTGCAAGAGTATGAAAGCTTTCTGCTTAAGTTCCTTGAGGAACTATTTTCTTTATCGCGGTAACGCAGTGCGCCGGCCGGTCACGTACGGAGCGCGCGGGAAATAGTGCAAAATTCAAACGTCGCAAATGTCGCGCCCTGTGTGCGCGCACAGTTTTAATCGTTTGTATTAAAAATAAATATTTATTTTAATACGTGAAGCAACCGGCGCGAAATGAACTATGGACCAGCAACGTACACAATTGTCGCTTTTCGTGCTTGTTAGTTTGACATCATGACAAACGGTAGACAGCATGCCATCCCATTGATTTAAACATTTGTACCTGTGATTCTGCGCTAGGATTTGTCACCGGCAAAGTATAACAGCGTAGATTGTGCGTGGTGGCCAAGCAGTTTCCCAGCACACTGGCCAGCACCCCGTCTCTACGTGTTATAGAATAGACCTAGGCTTTCATGTAAAATATGGACACCACGTCGCAGAGATCACCCAAACTTGTTTCATTCTATTGTTCGCTAAGGGCTAACAACTAAACGAAACGCAGTCTTTACAAAACATATTTATTTATTATGCTTACATACTACTTTTCCCACCATCTTGCCCATATTTAACATGGAGGCAATGCCGTTTTCTGACACAGACAGGGCACTGGCCACTTACAATGGAAGCCGATGGGAATCCAGGTGCCCAATCATCGGTCATTGGTCACTGCTTGTTGGGACGTTTGTCTTGTGCTACAATTTTGTGTCTGTATATATATATATATATATATATATATATATATATTGTAATCACTATTAACGTACTTCGTCCTTTTCATTTGTACATAGCCATCATCACCTTCCCTGTTCTTCTACTTCTTCGCGCATGAGCTGGGGCGTTTGCTTTTTGGAATAAAAAGCGCTTGGGGACAACTCGGTCGGTCTCGGTCTTATAAAGTTGGAGGTACGTCAAGACCCCGACGTCCTCTCGCGTTCCCGTCCTCCCTGGAGCTACGTTCCGGTCGCCGCCTGCGCCCGGTTACCCCTACTATGATGGACACTTCCAACCCCGGCTCTCCCGGCGCCTCTAACCCTACCGCACAAACGACTCCGCCTGCAGTTCCCTCTTGGACTGTGACGTGCCCTCAACGCGATCCCCCTGTCTTTGCGGGACGCCGCGGTGATGACGTCGACGATTGGATCGACAACTACGACCGCGTGAGTTCTTGCAATAAGTGGACCGATACCCAGAAATTGCGGCACGTCGCATTCTATTTGACCGGTGTTGCACAGACGTGGTATTTCAATCATGAATCCGACATCTCGGATTGGTCCACGTTTACCGCCAAGGTGCGGCAAGTCTTCGCTTCCTCGTCTAGCCGTGCAGAAGTCGCCAAGCACAAGCTGGGCACGCGCCTCCAACTTCCGGAAGAGTCGTACACCTCATACACAGAGGATGTCTTGGCTCTGTGCCGCCGTGCGAACCCTAGCATGACGGAAGCCGAACGCGTGCGACACATATTAAAAGGCATTGGGTCTGTCGCGTTCAACGCCTTAATCGTGCAAAATCCGGCTTCTGTCCAAGACATCACTGCCACGTGTCAGCGCCTGGACGAGATGCAGTCTCTTCGTCTTCAACATGACAGTAGCGATCCTCAGGCTCCCCATTCTTCAGATCTCCGTGCTCTCATCCGCACCATCATCCGCGAGGAGCTTCAAATATTAGACCTGAGGCGTTCACCTACTGCCTGTGCCCCAACCCCCACCTTCGACTTGCGCGAGGTCGTAAAGCAGGAGTTGACAGCGATGACTACACCCACGACGCATCTTGCTCCGGTAGCGCGCCCCTCACCTACCTACGCGGATGTTGCTTCGCTCCCCACCCCTACCGTGACCTCCGTGCCTCCTGACGTTACCTATGACCATTTGGCCTCGATGGGAACCAGAGCACTTGCTGCGCCATCCTACCCTCAGTGGCGTCCACCTCGTCCGGTTTGTTTTTACTGTGGTATACGCGGCCATATAACTCGCTTCTGCCGCCGTCGCCAGCAGGATGAAAGACGAGGCTATGCTGAGCACGAGAGAGACCGCACTCGCCGACCAGACTCCTACTATCCCGGTTCGTACTCGTTCCCTCAGCGGCGTTCACCGTCTCCTCCAGTTGCTCCCAATCTGCCTCATAGTTCCCGTTCGGCCAGACGTCGTTCTCCTTCGCCTTACCGGCGCTCTACATCGCCGCTTCGTCCCACTTCCCATCTTGCCGACCAGCACTCGGAAAACTAACTGTTGCAGTTTTTGGAGGGGAAACTGCTTCCTATCGGTCTTCAAAAATTCCTCCTGTTCGCCCGGCCAACATGCTTTATGTAACTGTTGAAGGTGTTCCCGCGTCTGCTCTCATCGATACCAGTGCCGCCGTTTCTGTTCTTCGTAGTGATCTGTGTTCACGGCTCCGGAAAGTGAAAACGCCTTATCTTGGACCTATTTTGCGTGGTCCTAATAATGCATTCATACACCCCGATGGACAGTGTACTGCTCGTGTTTTCATCGACGGCATTCGCCACCACATTGAGTTTATCGTGCTTCCAACGTGTATCCATGAACTTATCTTGGGTTGGGACTTCCTACATTCTGCTTCAGCCGTCATTTCATGTAGAGAGGAAGTTGTCCACATCGCGGATACAGCGCTTGCACCTGTTACAGATTCTTCACCTTCATGCGTGAACTTGGCCATTGATGAAGACTACGTCCTGCGTCCTGGTCACGAAGACGTTGTATCCGTAACATCCCGGCAGATCGCCGACGGAGACGCTCTAGTCGCCCCTTCTTCCCGCTGTACTTCTCGTGGAATCCTCATTGCCGCCTGTCTCGTACGGTTTTCACGTGGCCGCGCCCTTCTGTCTGCCTGCAACACGACCCCAGATCCTGTGATGCTGCCCAAAGGGATGACAGTGGCAACCCTCGCCGACACTCAACCTATCTCTATAGTCACGCTTTGCCCTTCTTCATCGCCAGCACCTACCGCAGGTTTGGATGATTCCTTCCCTCCCCCAGCCGTTCTTGGTTCTGACCTAACCGCCGCGCAGTCCGAAGCCTTACTGGCGGTCTTAGCGAAGCACAAAGCCTGTTTCGATAGCTGTTCCCCTGTGTTGAGCCAAACTTCTGTGGCTTCACACCGCATCGAAACCGATGGTTCCGCTATCATACGACGACGCCCCTATCGTGTCTCGCCGTCCGAACGGAGGGTCATTGAACAACAGGTTGCTGACATGCTTGCGTGGAAGATAATTAGACCTTCATCTAGTTCCTGGGCTTCTCCCGAGGTTCTGGTAAAGAAAAAGGATGGCTCCGTTCGCTTTTGCGTCGACTATCGAGCGCTCAATAAGATCACACGCAAGGACGTATATCCAATACCTCGAATCGACGACGCTTTGGACACACTGCAAGGGGCGGAATATTTCTCCAGCCTTGATCTTCGATCAGGCTATTGGCAAATTCCGATGAACGAGACTGACAAAGAAAAGACCGCATTCGCTACACCAGACGGACTTTATGAATTTAACGTGATGCCTTTTGGTCTTTGTAACGCTCCCGCCACATTTGAGCGCATGATAGATAACGTGATAGATAGATAACAATATATATATATATATATATATATATATATATATATATATACAGGGAGGTCATTTTTAAGTTTTACGGAATTTTTAGAAATCGCCTGTGGCAGGTAGCATTATTCTTATCATTGAGCTGGGTTGATCGATGAGGCGGACATTTGTAGCAAGCGCAATCGAAACATAGATTCAACTAATTAACAAGAAATCACTAATTACCTTCTTATTTTATTACTTCACGACACATATTGCGATTTACGAATTTGAGCCGGTGAGCTTGTCAGGCGTATCCACTTGGAATGAATTTCCAGAATGACACCAGTTTGGAGATATGCGCCATGAAACTCGCCGTAAAAATGCACTGTTGTTACATTTACTTTGTTACCAAAAATGCTGTTTTATACATTGAAGCACAAAAGTAACTAAAACGCCCATGTATTTTGGGCGTTTGGGCAAAAATTGTGATGTTATTGGGTGCAGGATCACTCCAGAAAGAGATAGAAGCAGCACGCCGAAGCACAAACACACATCAGACTTGTATTGGACACGTAATACAATGAACGGCACACACGTAACAGTTCCCCAAAATACGCTCTAGAAGACATGCAGATATATATAGGTTAGTTAAATGCAGTCTGCCTACAGTTCATGTAGAAACAGGTGTCGCCATGTCGGAGACGTCGAGAAACCGGTGTCGGACTACAGGGTTGGATCGCCTCGTGGAGCTCAGGTGGCCCTGCGCCACAGTCGATGTACCGGAGCCTCCGCGTGCCCGGTTACCCGATGGCGGGGTTTGTGTTCCGGAGAACACTGCTGCAGCCCACCAAGTCACGTCCACAGCTGGCGAGGTAGCCCCGTGGCCGCTCACCCGAACGCTCGATCAGCCAGGCTCAGGACCGCCAGCCCTCCTGGACCAGTTGCCCAGCAGAAGAACTGGACGAGGTAACCCTGTGACCGCTCACCCGAACGCTCAAACAGCCAGGCTCAGGACCGCCAGCCCTCCTGGACCAGTTGCCCAGCGGAAGACCTTGACGAGGTGGCCTCTCAGATGGTACTAGCTGTGACTGGGGTGCAGACGTAGTGACGCGGGTGGCGATAGCTCCTATGGGCCGGACGCCCAGCGAGGAAGCCCCTGTGCCGTCGAACGCCGAACCTCGCGCACCGCTCACGCCACGGGCCACGCTCCCTCGAGCCACGCTTTTTGAGGCGCCACTGTCGACGTTCACCAGTCGGTGTCGATGATGATGATGACGACCTTAAAGTACATACCCACTCATGGGTATTGGCCAAGAGTCGTTGTCCTCTTCGCCACCGCACGGCACACTGTCTTCATATGTTTGTGTTTGTCACTCCCGCGTGCAATATATTATAACAATAATATCTCGAAACTGGTGTTATCCTGGAAATTCATTTTAGGCGGATGCGTCTTGCAAGCTCACCGGCTACAATTCATATATTGCAATATGTGTCGTAAAATAATTAACTAATAAGTTCATTAGTCACTTATTTGTTAATATTAAGAATATTAGTTTCAATTTCTTGTGTTACTAATGTCTGTTTCTTCGAACAACCAAGCTAAGCGATAAGAAATATGCTACCTGCTACAAGCTATTTTTAAAAATTTTCGTAAAGCCTATAATTTTAAACAGCCAGTATATACAGGGTGATCCCAACTTTCTTGCACCGACAAATAAATATATGCAAATGCCACGTAGCTGGACAGAACCAAAGTATTGTTGTTTGCCGTCGCTTACAGATACTCAATTTTTTGCATTGGATAAATAATTAGATAATCATTATAATTAATAATTAATAATCTATTAATAATAAATAATTAGCTTCTCAGATATTATATTTACATGAAAAGTGTCAATCAGAAAATTATGGAGCAACAGGAAAAACTCTCGATACAGCTTTCTGTTGCCCAATACGTGGTACATAAAAGTTTTTCCGAGCGTGAAAGAATCCGCGGATACACGCATAGTGCCTCGAGCGGCTAGTTATGCGGCAATTTCGCGTGTATTCGCGGGCTTTCACCGAGTTCACCGAGATCAAAAGCCGTCATGCCACACCACCACTACTGCAAGGATTTCCGCCACAAGAAAAAAACACTACAATAATAAAGCGCGGCCGGCGTGGCCCAGACACCGCCCGACATTCAACGCGCCCTAAACGATTCGCTCCCTACGCACGTAGGAGCTGCGCTCTGCAAGGTCGCGGCGCGCGGTCCCGGAGATGAAGAGAGCCACGCTCAGTAACCAGGAGCCGCCGCGCCAGTCAAGTGCCTCAAAAGTCCCTAAGCGATCATGTCCCTAAGCGTGTAGGAGCTCCACGATTGCCATGGAAACACGTGTTAAGTGGAGGTAACGTGGCCCCCAGTGACACGCCCCCGCTGTATCTACTAGCAATTGGAAAGTCGCGTCCGGATCAACGGCCCAAGCCCTCTGAGTGTTATTGCACCCAACACATTAACAGAGGGGTGGCCGCTAGCGGCGACGTGTTGTGCGTACTGTCGTTCTAACCAGCAGCAAATAAATAATCAGCATCTTGTCTGTTACGCAGCAGCTTAGAAATTCTTTTCGAAAATGTCGCATAGAAGGATGGAACAGAAAAGTAAATTTATTAGTTACAGATTTCACAAATTACTAAGAACATAAAATAGAATAAAATGAAATGACTACTGGTGTAGCTGCCATAAACATGCCCATAATTATGTTCTCGTATTTGCAATCAAAATACCTAGAAAATGAAAATGTCGCACTTCTGTCCCCCGAGAGGGAACCACGTGACCTGCCGTGCGCGAACCGGTAGCCAAACACGGCGCTGGTGGTTCCACTTACTGGAAATGGCTGATTCGTCCATGAAGACTACGTTCATCCAGTCTTTATAGTCGTCCACAAAAGGTGCCTAGTGGCAAACTCCAGCCCAAGCCGTTTTGTCATGTCAAAAGCGGCCTGTGACAAGCTATCCTATTGTGGAGCCCGACTGAGCGAAGCGGTTCTCTGGTGGTATTCAGAGATACCTGCAGACTAAGTTCCTCTCGTATCTCCTGGGCCATAATAAAAGGATCGCAGCCGGCTGCGGCTACAGTCCACCTGTCTTACCCCCGTATTCACAAACCAAACTTAACTTATCGCGATAAGGCTTACTTACGAAAGGACGAGAAAAGGTTAAGTATAAGGAAAGAACAAGGTGCGTTTCGAAAACGAACCTTAACGCGACATAAGTGCGCCTTATGAAAGGCACCCTTACCTCGTAAAGTGTTTGACCTGGGAGCGAGGCTGGATAATTTTATGTGACGAAATATTTAGTTTGAGAAGATATAAACTGCCTTTATTACAAGAAAGCAATTATGCCGTGCCCACAAGCACCTGTACATAAATAATGTACAACTGCCTGACAAAACGTGGTAAAATGCTCGCTGTTTTTGGTGAGTCCGCCATTTACGTCTGGCCACGTTGATCTAACCCAGTCGCACGTTTTTTTCTTTCCTCAGTACACCGGCTTCTCGAGCTCACGTTTCTTTCCCCTTCCGCTGTTGTTTTGTCTTGTTTTTCGTACGATTTCTTTTTCTTATATTTATAAGTAGTTGTGCATTATATTTCTTATTTTTTATCAGTTTAATTGTCTAAATAGTTCTAGTGTTCTTTTTTACCTTATAAAACTCGTCCGGGATGGAGCGGCGTAAAATTAATTTTACGGACGAGGAGCGCACCATCCTCATGGATCTGATGGATAGACACCGCGATGTGCTTGAATGTAAAAAAACTGACGCGGTGTCTATCCATGCAAAGAAGAAGACGTGGGAGAAGTTGGCCGACGAGTTCAACAGTAACCACAACGTGCGGCCACGAACGTCGAAGCAGCTCAAAAAATGCTGGGATAATTTGAAGGAGAAGTGGCGCCGTGCGAAAGCTGAAGACACGCGTCAACTCTTCAAAACAGGTGAGCTTTATATTATTCCTCATGTGCCGAAATTGCTCGAACTTGCTTCTCGAGTTCACGAAATGCACAGGAAAACACGGGAGTCGATCGCTGCAGCTGATTTCGAGCGCCGACAACAGCTTGTGCGCGTGCATACAGAACAGTGTCGAGGACGTAGTAAATTCCACACCAGAAATAACGATGCACTGAACTTGGTTGATTGTAACATGAAGGCAAACAAAGGCATTGGGAGTGCGTGCGCTCGTCTGTTTTCTGCGACAAACTTGCACGACTGGCAAACTTGCTCGTGTTTAGGTTTCTTGAAGGCTGTCAAAGGACGTATTGCTGTTACAGGAACTCTTCGTTATTGGTTTGCACAGCATGCAAATGGAGTGATTGGCCGACCGCCGTCATGTAGCTTTGCGTGTAGGCTTGTCGTTTGCCGTAACGAAAAACCAGGAGCAAGCAAAACTTGTCTGCAGCAGTTCATTAGCATGTGCACAGTGACCTGTGTCTATATTTTGTTTGTGCTGGGCTAGCAGGACCCCAAAATGATTTAAGGCTACTGCATGATGTATGTCTCTGGCAATATTTTCGAAGCAGTTGAATGGAAGAGACATGATTGAAATTTTTAGTCATTGTAAAAATTTGTTAACGCTGATATTTGCCTCTCAAAGGTGGTGGCACTCCGGCGGAAAGCCAAATGAGTGATGAGTTGCGGAGGGTTGGTGCGGTGGCATCACATATGGCCACACGTCTGGCAAACCCCTTCGACAGCGACCGGACGGGGCCTGGAGTGGAGGCCACACCAGCTGTAGCAGCACTGCTGGCTTCGTCACAGCCGGGACGAAGCACTGATGCAGATGGTGGGTATAAGTTAATCTGAAACAGTCGATCTAGGCTAATTATTTTGGAAACCAGATTTGGTAATACAGAAAGGCACGAAATGAGTTGTTGCAGGTGGCTAATGAACAACTTGTTTTGTATTCCACATTGTACGCAGCAGTATTGCAAGAAACTGAAGCTACTTTTTAATGTCAGAATGCTGACATTACTTTGGCGCATCATGCTGATGAGGTTGTGGCAGCGCAGAATGGGTTTTATTTTGGTACGTCACAAGGAATTGTGCATTCATTGGATCTGTCTTGAAGGCTTCCAAAAATGGTTTTGACAGGTGTGTTTGTGCATTACTTCACTGATTTCATGTCACTGTTGCAAACATAAAGTGCCTTTTTTTACAGTGGAGTGGTTAGGGCCACCAAACTTGTGTGTGCCCGATGTACGGGGAATACAGGTAAATATGCTCTTGCACTGCGTCCAGAAGAAACGTCCTTATCTTATCTGCACTGAACATACGAGAGGGGCCATGCCTTATGGAGGAAAATGCAAATTGACCATGCAACATCATCTCTTTTGTGTCCTGTACTATCTTAGATAATTGATTAGCTGTGTATGTTCGTGGGTGCATATGCTGTGAAATGTGGTCATGTTTATATTCCACTTGTCGCCACACGCATGTGGAATAGCAAGTAGACTTGATATCAGGCAGACCTCTCCCATGTTCTTGAATTGGTTTATTTTTCTCATGCAATAGTGCCCATAATTGCTTCCGTATTATGTGTCGTCAGCAAGCAATATACACAGGAAGCCTGCTTGTGATGCAAACAAGTGTCAGCACAGACACCGTTTGTCTAGTTAAATATTTTTATGGCTCATTAAACAGCATGAGTCCCAATATGCAAGTGAGCGACTTGTATGCAAAAGTTTAAATGCAACCGCATAGTTATCACTCACCGTTTCATTCAACCTGCTTAAGCTGGAAGCACCAGCAGGCACATGCTGTATTCTTGTCTGCTCATGGGCTTACATTGTGTCATGCTCTTTAGCACATCCTAATAGCAAGCAGAGTGAAGTATTTTATGGAAAAACATCGCTGCATCCTGCAGCAAGGCAAAACTGCGTATAGCTCACAGTGCATTGGTTGAAGTGGCTAGTAAAAAGCACAAGCATTGTGTAAACGACACTGATATCAACTATGATTCTAACAACTTTGCAGATGCCGACATGCAGTGTGACGACTTGTGGCAATGGGAGTTGCCACACACCCAAGATGAAGTGGCCATGGACTATCAAGCGCCACAAAGTGGTGAAGCTGCTCGGCCACTTAGCAGTAACCATCAAACAACTCAGCCAGCATCACCCCCAGCTGCAGCTGCGCCAACTGAAGTTCTGCCAGCTGCTGTGGCACCGGTGCCACCAGCCCGCCGTGAAAGGCGATTAAATGCTAGCCGGCCGTCCATTTCGAGGGATGACGCCGTGACGAGCGAGCTCGTTGCTCGGCTTGCTGCCATCTCAAAAGATGCGCAACAAAAGAGCAAAGAGCACTTTCTTCGCATGAAGGTAACTCGTAAGGACCATGAACTTCGCATGCAGCTCGCTCATGATGAGCACAATGACATATTGCAGAAAAGAGAGGCAGAACATTCACAAGTTATGGAAAACTTAAAAGCAAAAAAGGCCCTTATTGAGCTTAAGATAAAGCTTCTGCAAAAACAAAACGAATGAGGCAGAACAAAAAAATATTTCGTATATGAAAAAAAAGGTGTCTTAACCCTTTGCGGTCCGAAACTTTTACCCACTTTCCGGCTGTTCCGGTCCGAAGCTATTTTGCCAGTTTCTGGCGCCGTTAACAAAACCACCAACTGTGGAAGAAAAACTCTCAGGATATTTATTTTTCTCTTGCATTCTGCAGGCAACTCCTCTACCGATATTTGAGCAGCGTGTGATACCGCTCGAAGCATTCTCCTGGGTGCAGGGCAGGGTTGTTACTGCTGGTTTTGCAGAAAAACCCCGTTTCCCTCCTGCCTCCGTTTGTTTTTCGATCGCTACAAGCGGCACAGTCCTTGCTGCTTCGGCCTGGGCACTTGTAGATGAAATGGCTCCTCCCATCTAGCATTTCCTCGTACTCCTTCCGCGCAGACGGGCCTCGCTTTTTGGCTCTAGCCCTGACGTCACCCACCAGCTGTAGGTTGAGGTTGCGGCGGTACTGCAGGTGTCGCTGTTCTTTCTCACCATGACTCTGAAGCTGTGTGCGCCTCAACATAAAGCTATTGACAATGGAAACCCCTAGAAGCTTTCAGTAAATGCACCACCGTAAAACGCACGCGGTGAAAATGTGGGCATGCTCTCAGCGAACCGCGCGAACGTGCTGTTGTGCGCGCAAGTGAGAACTCTGGTATCCAGAAGCCGTGCTGTACATTGTGCTGCACCCTAGTGCAAAAAGAAGTAAACTTCAACAAACAAACTTTATTTATCCCTCAAGAGATGGCGCATCATGTATACAAAGAATGCGCACCGGTCGCAGTGAGAAAAACCGCGAAATTTAACCCTCGAACACCCTTGTCGGGAGCTGCCTGACAACGGACCGCTACGGCCGTGTTGCGTTGTCGGGCCCTGCCTGACAACGGACCGCAAAGGGTTAATGAAAATTTTAAAAAATATAGGATTTTATGTGCCAAAACCACCATCTGATTATGAGGCAGCCGTAGAGGGGGACTCCGAAAATTTTTACCTACTGAGGTTCATTATCATGCCCCTATATCTAAGTAGATGGGCAATTTTGCATTCCACCACCATCACAATGAATTAGCTACTGCAGCTTGGATAGAACCTGTGACGTCAAGCTCACCAGCCCAACACCATAGCCACTGAACTACTGCCCGTTTATTTACATAGTACCCGCCGGGGTGGCTCAGTCAGCTAAGGCGTTGCGCTGCTGAGCACGAGGGCGCGGGATCGAATCCCGGCCCCGGCGGCCGCATTTCGATGGAGGCGAAATGCAAAAACGCCCGTGTGCTTGCGTTGTAGTGCACGTTAAAGAACCCCAGGTGGTCAAAATTAATCCGGAGCCCTCCACTACGGCGTGCCTCATAATCAGAACTGGTTTTGGCACGTAAAACCCCAGAAAGAAGAAGAAGTTATTTACATAGTATTCGTGCTCTCTCGTTATCCTGGCACTGTATTTGCAGCGTCAGCGCATGATTTGGTTGAAAAATGGCAATTATAGGTGTGAGTGTCATTTTGCTGCCATTCAGAAACAGCTTCGTGTGAAGTTCATGGTCATCACGAGTAAACTTCATGCTTAAGAAATTTCGACCACCTGGGGTTCTTTAACGTGGACCTAAATATAAGTACACGGGTGTTTTCGTATTTCGCCCCCATCGAAATGCGGCCGCCATGGCCTTTGATACAATTATTCTGGGAAAGACAGGCATGATGTTTGCTACCACCAATTTCAAAGGCTTTGTACACGGTAATCACGTGCAACAGTGTTGAATCGATTGAAAAAGACAACTAGCACTGAAACGTGCTGTTGTGAAATTTTAATGACATTGTGCCTGTAAAAACAAGCAAACGTTAGGTAGCTCCTGCATTCGTAACATTCAGAAGTGCATGACATCCCTTCATGGGGAAGTAGCATATTTAATCGTCATAAATGGTCTTGAATTTGGTGACAGTTGTGCACAATTAGTGCAGAGTTGTACGCTATCAGTGCAGATAGTTACAAAAGGGAACGACAACAAGCAAACCTTACATTGCTGATGATAAGCAGTGCACAACTGCCAACTGTGCATATTAGTTTATAATCATTCTGCTACAAAATACTGCATTTACGAAGGTTGTCGCAGTTGAGGTTGTGCTTCACCGTGAGCTTGCCAAATTAGAGGAAGGGCCAAGCAGAGTGCGGGCAATCAGTGCTGCTGTGTTGCTCGTGCTGCATATGTATGTGTAACATGCGGGTGTTGGTGGCGCGGCGCCATGTATTTGATAGACCAATCTTTGGGAGGGCTTAAAAAGAGGCGATGTTATATGCCTCTTTTAACTGTTTTACTTTTCACTTTTGTTTTTTGGACGAGTTCAATTTCGCTTTAGGTTCATTAAACCTTATGAACCACCCTTATGAAGTTTCTGCTGACCTAGGCAGTGTTACCTGTCCATATTTGTGTCATTTGACAAGCTAAGTGAAATATAAGAGTACTTGTTGGACTGGTTGGATTCTAGTTAGGGTCACAAACAAAACTGCGCTGCATTCTGTGTTTCGCTCTAGCGCTTAACCTCTGTACCTGGCGTCCACCAGTTGAAGCTGCCTACATATCTATTTTTGTCTCGTAAAAAGGAATATAAAGTGCAATACAAAGTTTACATGCATTTATGAAAAATAATTTGATATAATACGAGAGCGAGTTCTGAAGCCATTGGTGTCTTGAATTGCCATCTGCGGCTGTCCATTCGGCAAAGTTGGTGTAGGCTGTTGAACACTGGGTTCAGTGTGGGGCTGTACATTCGGAGGGCATGGGTCATGTAGAATTCTGCTAAGGTTGTGAAGCGCCGCACATGTAGTGATTACTATGAGTGAGGTGTCTGTGTCAATTTGCAGCTTCATCTGAAGGCACGGGAACCTCCTCTTCCAAATTCCAAACACACGTTCCACGCTGTTTCTTGTTTTTGCTTGTGACTTGTACCTGAAAAAATAACTGCATTATTTCTCTTTGCCTTTATGTGTGTTGTTCGCAATCTGTGAATACAGGGGCACAGATCAAGGTTAGGAATTGCGTTTGATGTTACGTGACGTGTTATTTTCATTCTTTCTTTTAGACAAATTTCGCTTTTGACTAACGTTGCACGTTGGGCTTGTTGGTATGTCATGATGAAGGCAAAAGGCGTAGTGCATCAGAAACGGGACACAAGAAGAAGAACACAGAAAACACACGTTTGGCGCCAAATGTGTGTGTTGTTCTTCTTCTTGTGTGTTTCTGATGCGCTGCGCCTTTTGCCTTCGGTTTTGAGTTTAGAGCTTTTGAAATGAATCGCAAGAACATTCTTGAAAATGAGCAAATAAAAAGTGTTTCAATTCTGTGTTGGCTCTTGTCGAACCTTGCATGTTCAGATATGTTGCTTTGCCTGCAGGAGCTTTTAAGTTTCTCAGGACACGCTTTCTTCTTCAAAATAATTTCGATATTCTGCTACACTGCTTCATAGAAATGAAAAACTATCTTGCCTGTACTCTGGGGTGCCTTGGGCAGGATCCTTGAGAGGAGTCATCAGATATGACCTGCAGGCATGTCCCATGTCTCAGAGAAGAATACCGGGGATGGCACCCGTCTTGTACAGCACTCTGGCGCGGCTGCTGTCGAAAATTCTGCTATCGTGGGCAGGCCGTGGCCAGCTAGCCACTACATCATAAAATTGTAGGTCGGGCCCCGTGATTCCCTGCAAAATGCCAACTTCGTTAATAAAGGCGATATCCAAAATGCAATTACACATAGAGAAAATTCTGTAGAGGTGAACATTTTACCGTGGCAGCACAATGTGAACCGATTGACTGGTTGTAGACTTTTTGTCATAAGATAACGTTTGTCTACGATAACGCTCATATTAATTGTTCAATATGCACGAACACACTTGTTGAAACGTCAAGAAACCAGAGTACTAAAATAAAAGTAGATGCTACAATACTTTTGTCATTGTCAAAGTGTAGCTCTGTGGTATGGTTATGCAGTTGAATCTCGATTACAAGATCATGATCGATACGAAGTTTTGGCAAGTCCCGGCCCAAGTACATTAGCCTACAACGTGCTAAATTTCGGATGTTGCAAACCGCTTGTCGCAAACCACCGTCGCGTGATCTCTGGCGGTACGTGCGAGCGTGTATAATTAAGGAACGCGTGTCACCTTTCACCAAAATAGATGACGCAGTCTTCGCATAACAACGCAGTATCCCGACAAAGCCGACTTTAGCGATTATAAGCTTGCCGAATTTTCAGGTGTCCTTGCTCTCGTTGCATTAATCTACTTATTTTTTACGTTCTTGTGTGATACAATTTTCAAGTTACAGAATTTTTTTTCTTGCGATGTCCCAAAATACACACATAATCGAGATTATACTGGATCAAAATACGAGGCGCTGCGATTTGATGGGAACTACGTTTTCCGATGCTGAGCAAGAACTTGCCGGTTCAAGTGGTGGCCGCGGTAGTTGTCGATGAGGACCGCGACATAGGTGGAGGTTAAGGTTACCCTCATGGCAAATTCGAAGCTTCGACAATTGTCGTAGCACAGATGTATACTGGCGGTGTGAAACCGCGTCGTAAATTAGCGGAGTGATTTACTTGTTGTTACGTCTGTTACATTTACAAAAACGTACTACGAGCTGCATTATGTACCGCTTCTGTTTGTGTATCAAACCACCACTGCAATATTTGTAACGAGCACTCACCTGAACATTTATCGAAAAGTATCCTTTCCGGTTGCGGTACACCTCGGCGTGGTCACCACCGGGGCTTTTAATTGGCACATGGGTGCAATCAATGCACCCACTCACACCGGGAAACTTGCCTATTCTATAGAAATCTTGCATTACACCGCTCATTTTTGAAGCGGCGGGAAATTGCACAAGCACAGGAAATAGGCTTCTGGCGATCATAGTCGATACGCGTTCGATTACCCGTGACACTGTCGGCTGTGAAACATTCACTAGGTCGCCGGTCACAATTTGGAACGTGCCGGCTCCATAGAAGCGCAGTGTGATGAGCAGCTGCAGGAGAGGCGGCACAGGGAACCCACGTCCATCGGTGTTCTCCCGCAGAGGCAGCCTATCGAGCAGCTGCTGCACGGTCCTTTTTGTAAATCGATAACGGCACAAAAACTCGTAGTCGTCGTACACCTCCATGGGATTCAAGCGATCCCTGAGCACTCGCCGTGGCGGTGACGCGTATGAAAAGGCTGCCCCACGCATTAGTTCCTCATGACGCTCCAGATAGTTAACGAACTCCGCGAAGTTGTCGTCCATCGCTGCCATTTTGTTTGTTTACAAGGGAGCGTTAAGGTAGGTCGGAGGCTACCTTAACCAAGCCTTACTTATCACGGCGATAAGTACGAGAAAAGTTCTGCGATAAGTACAAGGTTGGTTCTTGAAACGCGTTAAGGGCTGTTCGCTGACTTAAGTCATAAGTATAAGTTTGGTCTTTGAATACGGCGGTTAATCTTCAGTGGTAGATCTTGGGTGCCCATCTCGAGCAGAGTCTAATCCTTGCCTCTCCGCGAAAAGCACGAACAATGCGAGTCACGCCTCCTAGTGAGCACTCGGTCTCTGCAGCAATTCTCCTCCTTTTCCGACCTTCTTGGACAAGGGTCACTCGCCGTGGTTGGTCAGTGGCTATGGTGTTGCACTGCTGAGCACGAGGTCGTGGGACCGAATACCGGCCACGGCGGCCGCATTTCGATGGGGGCGAAATGCGAAAACACCCGTGTACTTAGATTTAGGTGCACGATAAGGAACCCCAGGTGGTCGAAATTATTCCGGAGATAATCAGATCGTAATCAGATCGTGCCAAATCACGAAATAATCAGATCGTGATTTTGGCACGTAAAACCCCATAATTGAATTGAATTGGATGAGGGTCAAGATCTGAACCCTTGTCGCCTCGTCAATTCGCGACATCTTATGTCGTTCTCTCAAAGTGCATGCGAAATACACGTTCTGGTAAACTATTGCTGCCCTCTGGCATGGGCACTGACGCAGACGGCCTTTGACAGCGCATCGCCCATCCAAATGGTTGGTTTTAGAGAAAACTTCGGAAAAACACCACTGCTCACAAGAGCAGCGCAAGAAAACACAAACAAGAACAAAACAAAACGGGTTTATGTGCGTAGCCATCCGTAGCGCAAGATTCTGTCGTAATGTACCGCATAAGATATTGTTACGGTGCAATATAATGCCACATTTTAGCTTTCGTTTTGTAGCAGGTGATCAAAGAATAAAAGCGCTCGATTTAATTGTAAGGCTAACTTAATTCATCGTAGTGGAATCAGACCCACCCCATATTAAGAGACCATCTCTGGTCGCGTAGCCACTGCAGCGAGAGTCATGTGATTATCGCAATTATATCATAATTCAGTTCTCGTAATATGAAGTACATGACGTGATATTATACGAGTGCACGCTTATGACTCTTTTTTTCTACTGCTTAGTAATGTTCACACCACCCTGTTCATGTTTCCTGGTACCACAGAGTTTTCGGAGTGATCATGCAACACAACGCGACGAGTCACTAGTGTGATGTATTCACGTTTCCCTGCTACCGCTTGATTTATTTAAAACAAGCTAAAATGTTTTTTGTGATGTTCTCGACACACGAAGCGATAACAAAAGTTCACTGTCACTTCAACATACGCTAAAGAGGATGAAGGCGAAAGCCTGCGCGCTCACGAGACATTAACTAAATTGCTTGACATTCTCATTCAAATGCATTGTTACTTCCTACTACTAGTTTTCTCCCACCAAAAGTCGTCGGTTCGAGTGCCTCAATTAAGTATCTCTTAATTGACTGTGCCTGAATTAACTATTCCTTAATTAACACCAAAGGTGGTGAGTTCGAGGGCCTTAATGGCATGACACCGCTGTCAAAATGAGGCGCTTACCGGTACTGCTCAGTGCTTACACAGGTTATGCTCCTTCTCGGATCTGGATCCTGGCCTTCTGAATGGCATCCCTGCACTCCGCTGTACGGGCTGACACTGCCGGTTTCGACGAGTTTCATTTTGGCTAGCGCTATCGATTCCAGCCAGCCAGTCTGGCAACCAGGGTCGTCGACGGCTACCATTCATGATAGCGGCGAGGGATATAAACGGCGTCATCAAACTGCCGCAGTTGGGCATGACACCGCTGCCAAAATGGTGCGCTTACCGGTACTGCTTACATAGGTTAGTTATTTGAATAGTGCCGTATGTCTCAAGTCCGCTGACGTTTGTTTAATAGCGGTGTCGAGCTGACCCTATATTTTTTATGCTACTAAGAAAATACTGCTGATTCCATCTCTGTTGCATCGTAGTTCCTTTGACCTGTTGCTTTAACATCACCGGGGATGTTGACATCAATTCAGGTCCCAGCACTGATGATCTGTCGCGTTACTTGGTTGCGTTCTGGAGACAGTGCACAGGATAGGACAGGGCGCTATACTGCGAGAACTTCAGGACGTAAAAGAAAAAGAAGAAGCCACTGAGGGAAATGAAGCGCTTGAGTGAAAGGGTTAGGACACTGGAGGCGACTTGCGCTCCGCTCGCATCTACTGAAACGGCGTCCACTGCCTCTAATGTTTCTGACATCATCAATCAGTTAAAAAACATACCGTCACGGTGCGAAGATACCGAAAACAGAATGCGATGTTTCAATATCCTTTTCTTTGGTATTGAAGATGACGAGAAGGAAGACTGGACGGCGTCTGAATTAAAAATTGAAAATTTATATTCCCAAAAACGTGAGCTTGCGCGGACTATTCCGTAATTCGATAGGGTCATAGATTACGTCGTTTTGTTCCAAATAAGTGTCGGCATATTACAGCAAAGATGACCCCCTTCAAAGACAAACAAGGCATTCTGGCCTCTGCCGGAAAACTAAAGAGCTCTACATTTTCAATAAGAAAAGACTTTTCGCTTTCGACACGACAGGCCAGAAAAAAATTACTGGAATGCGCCAGGGCACAAGTTAAACCTTTTAAGCTATCGGTCGATAAGCTTCTAATCGATAGAGCAGCATATTGTCACGTAGTAGTGACGCGGAAGAAAACAGTCGTAAAAATTGCCCGCCAATCCACCCTGTGAAGGTGGTTGGAAAGCGAAGCTTTTTACGCCACCCTCACGGTGACTGCGGCGCACTTGATATTTCACACACTACAACGTAAGTTTAACCACGGCCTTTATTATTATTTACTTCACAACAATGTTCACTACTGCTTTATGATCGGTGTGAAATACACTACTAGACTACCCCATAGTAGGGTAGTCTAGAAAATGAGCCGAAGCAGTTACTAGGCTGGGAGGGTTTCGAATGACGTCAACCCTCTTTCAAGCAGCTGCATAAGCTTTGCAACAGCTGCAATCTAATCTTACGGACCGCGCCAAGCCTGTTTCCGTTGTTTGCCCGCCGTCCTTATCATCCATCATGTTGGCTCATCACTTTGAAGCTTGTTTTTGCGGTTTTTCTAGCGAAAACGAGTGCTTAGTTGTACACTGAATGCCTGAATTCAAGTAAGCTATACTGCTATACCTGCAATTGTTAGCGGTTCGTCGGGATCGTTTTTTGATTACAACGACAGACACGACAGAACCCTTGGCTGGTAGACGTACAAAGCTTCGCTTTAAAACTGTGTACGACGAAACTGATTCTTTATTGGGCGAACCTGTGCCCACAAAAGCAAGCTACACTCAAAGCACAACGATAGCGGCGAACACAGTCGGCGATCGTCGAAGATCTGATCAGCGGCGAAACGCCTCGGCTTTTATACGTGAGTCATCGAATGTTCCAGATTAATCCCTGGTGCCCGCGTGTCTTCTAGAAAGTTCTAGACAATTCGCGTCGCTCATACAATCAGATTACATGAGCGTCGGTGACCACAGACGACGGATAGAAGCATCGATAACGTTCGAGAAGCTTCCGATGCAGGCGCGACCTGCGCCGAGCGATAACGTTTAACATTTGTTAGCCGATGGAAAGCGGCCACCGGCGAAAGATAAACATGTATACATGTCAATATATTTTCGACTCCTCAAGTAACTGTTGTTTTATGTGCATGATATAGCAAGGCCGAAGGGGGAACACGCGTGTTTGCAAACTACCTTCCCAACCTGCCACCGTTCTTTCACTATCATTCACTAACACAAGAAGTATTCTGCCTAAGTGTGATCAGGTCTCCTCGTTTCTTGATGACAGCCAATCAGACGTCCTAGCATTGACAGAGACTTGGTTGCAGCCTAATATTGGGAACAATGAATTAGTGTTTGATAGAGCCTGTACCATTTGTACGTGACCACACAAAGAAAAGGGATGGAGGGCTACTGCTAGGCATTAAAAAAGAAGTCCCATCTCTCAGTATTGACACAAATTTCAATCCAGAAATAATATTGGCTACTTGCAGGTTTCACGCTGTTAACCTTCTAATAGGCGTTTCTTATCGTCCACCTAACGCAAGTAATTTGTTCCTAGAGAACTTACGAAACAAAATCTATGCCGCACCAAGAGCTGTCCTACAGATCACGTTTATCTTTTCGGAGATTTTAATTGTCCACACATTGACTGGCACATTTTGTCATCGCCCTGCCATACTTCAACAGAATTCGTTAACCTGTCGTTGGATTTTAACTTTTCGCAGCTGGTATACAAACCTACACGTGGCACTGATATTCTAGATTTAGTGCTAACCCCAGTTGCTGATACGATAGGCCCATTTGATAACTGTGATGGTTTTAGCGACCACAGTCTACTTCAACTCGCTATCCTCAAACCGGTACCAAACATAGGGTCTATAGCTAATTCATTGGTAACTACAATAAAGCAGACTATTACTTGTTATTAAGCAGCCAATTCCTTGTTCATGCTGTAGCATGAACAAGGAATTGGCGGTGTTTTTTCATCAGTATTTTATACCATCTTTTAGGTGGCCGTCTGTGGATGAAAACTGGCAGGCTTTCAAGAAGAGGATGTTAGATTTAGTTGACAAGTATGTGCCTCATATTTCCATTTCACATGATAACAAAAATCCTTGGTTCAACTCGTCACTGCGCAGACTACGAAAGAAAAAGAAATAGTTTTATACAGCTACCAAGCGTTCACCCAGCCAATCTTCCTGGGACAAGTACAAAGGCATGCCTGAAAGAATATTCTTCAGCAATACGCGCAGCTAAAGACAAGTAGTACTCGTGTGACTTTCCCTCCCTTTTACACTCAAACCCAACAAAGTTTTGGAATACCATATCGCCTTGATAGTACACCTCAATAAATTTGTCTCTTCAGTGATAAGAACATTCCTTTAACGGACGAGCAGTGCTCGTCCGTAAATTTTTTGAACTCAGATCAGTTCAAAAAATTTGTTTCGTCAGTATTTGCGCAGGAAGATTGTCTCAATGCGCCCTTGGCTCCGGAACTAGATTATCCACATATGGAACCCATAGCGGTCTCTGCTGAAGGCATTGCATGTCTTATAAATAATCTCAAACTATCTACGTCAGCCGGTATAGATAACCTGAACGCCAAAATATTAAAACATACCCTACCCATATCTAGTGAAATTTTCTGCTACATATTTAGGCAATCATTGTCGACCGGTCAATCACCTAAAGACTTGAAGCCGGCTAAGGTAATTACAGTATTCAAAGCAGGAAGCAAAAAAGTACCAGATAACTGCCGCCCTATTTCCTAAACATACATTTCGCGTAAGTTGCTGGAGCATATTATCGCATCGCATGTATACAGCCATCTGGAGTGTAATCATTTCTTTTTCATTAATCAACATAGCTTTAGAAAAAATCTGTCCTGTGTTACGCAATTGTTTGAGTTTACAACCGGCTTGCACTTCAACATGAACAATAACTTACAAAGTGACAGCATTTTTCTTGATTTTTCCAATGCTTTTGACCGTGTTGCTCATTGCAGGATGCTTTCAAAATTAAATTCCCTTGGACTTGACTCAAGGTCCTTCTTGTGTCTCAACTGTCCTTCTTCTTTGGCTGATGTAACTTCGGGAGTTCCTCAGACCAGCGTCCTAGGCCCTCTACTTTTCCTAATTTACATAAATGAACTGCCCAATAACATTTCTTCAAGTATAAGACTATTCACTGATGATTGTGTTGTTTACAGAAAAATAAGTTCTCCAGATCATCACGTCATTCTGCAAAATGACATTAACCTAATAAGTATCTGGTGTAGTAAATGACAAATGGTTCTAAACAGTCATACAAGTATCTAGGAATACACCTGACTCAGAACCTTTCATGGTCCCCCCACATTACTGCTATCTGTGCTAAAGCGTCCAAAACGCTTGGCTGCACTCGACGCAATCTGCGTAGATCGCCAAAATTCGCAAGTTGGCGTACCTAACGTTCATTCGCCCACAGTTTCTATTGGAGTCATCGATCTAGTCCCCCCACCTAGATTAATTAATCTCTAACTTAGAACGCGTACAAAACCGGGCTGCCCGGTTCATTTCTGTAATTTATTTATTTATTTACAATACTGCCAGTCTCATATTCTCATATCGAGACCATAGCAGGTGGGCATATGATTGCACATACAATGCACGTGTTATATAAAGAACGGTAAAAACATCCAAACATGTAAATAGAAATACATGAAACAGGTTCAAAGCGCAATTTTACAACAATAATACTATTAATGAAAAGAGCAAATATTACAAAAACGGAGAAATAAATAAAGGAGGTAAATTACAAAAAGTAGGAGTTTTGATGATTATATGTGCATAAGAACTGTTTTTTCCTAACTACTTATTTCATCTTCCAATAACTTAACAAAATCGAACTGGGATACTGTGTTAGTTATAGATGCATCTAGCTTATTCCACTGGCGAACAACACGGGGGAAAAAGGAAAACTGAAAAGTACCGTTATTACAAAGGAACTCGTTTAGCGTATACGGATGATTATGACGAAGTATGCGGGATTTAGAAAAGGTAACGTATGCAGAAGCATCTATTTTTACTCGCTTGTGTGATGCAGAAAATTTAGACGAGCTCGTTTTGCTCGAACTGCCAAAGTTGCAAGCCCAGACTGGGTTAGGAGAAGAGTAGGTGAATCACTGCGCCGGTATTTTCGGTGGACAAACCTAATTGCCTTTCTCTGCATGCTTTCCAGTTTAGATATATTACATTTAGTAGAGGGGAACCATACGACATTAGAATACTCAAGGACAGGTCTCACAAATGTAGTGTAAGTTAAAATTTTGACTTTAGTTGGTGTCATCCGCAGGCACCTTTTGAGAAAAAAGTTTTCGTAATGCACAAGAAGTAATGTTGTTAATGTGTGATGTCCAGTTAAGGTCGGACGTTATTGTTAAACCAAGGTACTTATGCTGTTGAACCCTAGTTACGAGGCTGCCGTTAAGTGTGTAGGGGAAAAGCGATGGGTGCTTTTTTCTCGTTACTGTCATACAAACCGTTTTGTTTTCATTAATGGTAATTTGCCAGTTATCACACCATTCGGTTATTTTTGCTAGTGTGTTACTGAGCAGAACTTGATCATCGTGATTACGTATTTCTCTGTGTATTATGCAGTCGTCTGCAAAGAGTTTAATTTTACAATCAATGTTGTTTGTAATGTCATTGATAAAAACCAAAAATAATAGCGGACCTATTACTGAGCCCTGTAGGACCCCTGATGTAACAGGCACCGGAGCAGATTGGATGTTTTCGATGACGACAAATTGTGATCGGTGATATAGGAAATTTTTTATCCATGCAGTAATGGGTCCATTGCCAATCACAGCTGTAATTTTGGCAGTTAGTTTACTATTGCACACACAATCAAACGCTTTACTGAAATCTAGTAAAAGTAGGTCAGTTTGATTATGATTACTATTACTTGAAGCAAGACCATGTACCACCTCTGTTAGCTGAGTGACTGTCGATAAAGCTCTTCTAAAACCATGTTGAACATCTACTAGAAAATGTTCTTCGAAATATGCGGTTAAGTGTTTGAGAATAATGTGTTCCAAAATTTTACATGATGTGCTGGTAAGTGAAATTCTGTAGTTAGATGGTAGGTTAGGATCGCCTGACTTATGAATCGGTACAATTTTAGCAATTTTACAATCTTCTGGTAAGTCTGATGTCGAAAGTGACTTGCGGTAAATAAGGCCAATATATTTACTGTTACATTAAGCATATCTTTTCAAGAACTCATTGGGAATGTTATCTGCACCATTTGATTTCTTCACGTCTAGCTCAAGTAACTGCTTAAATATTCCTGAGTCGTTTATTGTTAATGTGTGAATAGTGGGGAATGATGGCGGTGGCAAATATGGAAGTGTGTCGTTATCTTTAGTAAAGACTGAGTGAAAGTGTTGGTTAAATTTATCAGCGAGTGCCAATTTTTCCTCACGTGGACGATCAGGTGTCGCTGCAGGGCGAGCGCGAAAAAAGATCCAAAAGCGATTAGGGTTGTTGTTGATAAGGTTAGGCAATGTTTCATTGAAATACGCATGCTTCGCAAGTTTAGTCTAACTTGAGTTCGTCGGTAGCGCGAAATAGCTGCAATTTTTTTTTGTACTTTCACCTTTCGTTTTCATGTTACGGCGCAGGCGTTGTATTCTGCGCTTGACATGAATTATATTGCGTGTTATCCAAGGATTGTTTTTTTTGTGATTTTTTTTGCTTTTTTTCGGGATGTAATGGCGCATGCAGTGCGAGACTATACGCTTGAAATGAAGCCAAAGATCATTGACGTGAACAGAACTATCGTTGGCCATTTCGTAAAATTCTTGGTATTCGTGCGCTAAATAGGTTAGTCTAGCGGAATCATCTGCTTTTTGAAAATTAAGGACAATAACTTCGGTAGTTTTGGCGGTTGCAGTGCATCCGAGGGGCAGCTGACACTTCGGTATGTTGTGAGTCGAGATACCGTTTATGATCTCCGAGCTCAGTAGATCCAGGGGGAAGTTGTCACTAATTAGTATTAAGTCTAGGATGTTATTGCTTGTTCCTTGTGTCCGCGTAGGAGAGGTTACAACTTGATGAAGCCCGAAGTTTAGCATCAAATCAATGAGCGAATTTGATGACAGTGAAGTGTGATGCATGGTATTCCAGTCAATGTCAGGTGAATTGAAGTCTCCCATAAGAATAACCCAGTTAGTAGCATGCTTCTGCATAAACTCCTGTACAGCAATAACACTTTCGTGACCAGAAAGAGGACTTCTGTAAAAGCAACCAGTAAGTATTGCAAAGTCATCGCACATAATCCTGCAGAACACAGCCTCAACATCTGGAACGTCGGGCATTATTACAAAGGGTAAAGACTTCTTAATAAGCAGAGCTACGCCACCGCCTCGAGTTGGTCGATCTTTACGGATAACTGAGTAATTTGGGGGTGCTATTTCGTGGCTGGATATTTCTGGTGAAAGCCATGTTTCAGTAATGACAACTATGTCAGGGCTGTGCTCGAGTAACAGGTTTTCTAATGCTTCAGTTTTATTGACAATAATTCTGGCGTTCACATTTAGTAATGTTATTTCTGTGAATGTTTGTGGCTTCGAGTAACTGGTCGACTTCTTTCGGCGTTTTTTTTTTTTTTTTGAACTGCGACTCTCCTGTTTCTTTCGTCATCCCAGACAAACATGCTGTCATTTATGTACAGTTTATCAAGAAATAGAAATACTTTTTCTCCTTTCTCACGGTTTGATTTAGTACTTTCCCAGAGTTTTCTTCTGTTTTCCCGCACTCTACGACTGAAGTGTTCACCTATAGAGTAGTTAGTGTTCTTGAGTTTGTAGCCTTTATTCAATATCGCTGATTTGTTTCTTGGGTCAAGTAGCTTTGAGTCAAGCTTGCTCGAAATTCCGGCATTCCTTTAGGACGGATTCAACCGTTGAGCAGTTCCTGCAAAGCAGGAGGTTGAACGCATCGTCCGCGATGCCCTTCAAGATGTGTCCAACCCTATCGGTCTCCAGCATGTCCGCGTCCGCTTTACGGCAGAGAGCCAGAACGTCTTGAATATACGCAACGTACGATTCGGTTGGTGTCTGGACACGAGACGCTAGCTCTTGCTTGGCCTCCATTTGACGTCCCACAGGTCTTCCGAAAAGATCACGTAGCTTTTCCTTGCAGGAGTCCCAGCTTGTAATTTCGGTTTTATGCGTCTCGAACCATACCTTCGCGGTTCCTCCCAAGTAAACGATCACGTTGGCCAGCAAAAGTGTGGCATTCCACTTGTTGTGCTTACTGACGCACTCATACGACGTCAGCCAGTCTTCGACGTCGACCTTGCCAGTGCCAGTGAAGATTCCCGGGTGACGTAGCTGGGTTAGTACCACTTCCGCTGATGTCTGAGCGGCGGAGGCAGCGTCAGCGTCGGAGGCAGCGTCAGTATAGCCATAACAGCGGAACCGATGTGACGCCCGCTGCGAAGATCCATGGCCGGCTTGTGGCGACATTAGCCCGCACCTCCACCAAAATGTTACGGGGAGAAAATATATGTATTTACAATATATACAGTTAGAAGGTTGTACCCCTGTGGCCAGGGTAACACCATCTACCGAGCTCCGAGACACTTCAGCCTCTTCTTCAACCAATGTCATTTTGTCCACAGCAGTACAATCTCGTACGTGACAATATGACCGGTATGTCTTTATCTTTATTCGGCCTGCCTAAGCGATGTATTCGTTACAAGGAAACTGGCTCTAAACCAAGGATATCCTTGATGATGATTGACGCTGTGTTCCAAGTAGAGCTGTTTTCGCTCTCAACATCGGGTAGTCCGTAAACAATAAGATTTGATCTTCTGCTATGGTTTTCCAAATCATCCACCCTGCTTTCTAATCTTTTAAAGGCTCTTTCCAATTGCAATATGTTGTTTTGGCATGCAACCACGTTTTCTTAGAGTTTGGAGAGGGCGTCTACTTCTTTTCAATTTCGGTTAGCCGATGTTCTTTGATATCTTTTATGTAGGTTGCGATATCCTTTAGTTGTTTAGCAATCTGGCCTAACTCGGGGCCTGGGTTCTCTTCTATATCCCCAGCTGCTAAAAGAAGTTTCCATAAAAACAACCCCGCAGGGGCGTCTGCGCAAGCAGGCGTTTGGTGGGTTGCGACACCACGTACCCGAGCACACGAGGGTTGGACCCTCCCGCATGTAATCGTGCGCGGCTTAGCCGTGTCCGGGGAAAAGAGGATCCTGGGGGTTGAGCCAATGCCGAGTGCTTGGACCTTTATGGCCCCTCGGCGGAGGCAACACACCCCTTTGGCCTCGGCTTCACGTAGACGGCACCCCCGGACTGACCCACCCGGGGGAAATCGGTGGTCGTCTTTTCCTGTCCCTCTCCTCAATCTATTGCTTTCCTATCAACTTTGCTTATCTGTCCTGTCATCTCCTTTCTTCCTAATTTTTTCTATCTCTTCTAGGCGGCTTGGGTTAACCTGGTGCTCTATATCCAACCTTGAGTATGGCGCATTGGGTTATAGCAGCGATGCACGGCTGGCGTGTGCAAGTCATTGCTTTGTCAAACTTGTAGCGTCCCCATGTTGGGCTCCGTGGTGGGTGGCTGCCATTGCTGCCGAAGCAACTTCATCAAGCATGCATAGAACATCTTTCCCTTTGCTTCCTGATCGTACCGCTGCAAAGCGCGTACGCACCGAAGGTTTCCTGAACTTTTTCGTCCATCACAAAGAATCTTTCCCACGCTACCACGTAATCCACAGCGATAAACCTGAAAAACCAGTAAGAGTTATTTCACCTTTCCTTGTCTCGAAATCCCTAACAGACACCATTGGACCAGGCTACAAAGCTACCAAGATGGCAAGCGGCGATCTCCTCCTTGAGGTTCGTGACAAGCTGCAGCACGAAAGCTTGCAAAACTCACAGCGTTTGCTGACATCCCAGTAACAGTGTCCCCACATCGCTCTCTGAACACAGTCCGAGGCGTGATCTCAGATCTGGACTTGATAGAACTAACCGAAGCAGAACTACTGGAGGGTTGGCAAGACCAAAATGTTATTGAAGTAAAAAGAATAAAAATCCGACGAGACAACAACGAAATACCAACAAAACATCTGATCATTACATTTTCTTCTAGTGTTCTCCCAGAGACCCTCGAAACAGGTTATACTAAAACCCGCGTCAGGCCCTACATTCCCAATCCTCGACGTTGTTTCAAATGCCAGAAGTACGGCCACGGCTCGCAAAGCTGCCGAGGTCAACTCACCTGCGCAAAATGTGGTGACAAAGGTCACCCCTCCGATAACTGTTCTGGTACACCCCACTGTGTGAACTGTGAAGGCGACCACGCGGCATATTCCCGATCTTGTGAAACGTGGAAAAAAGAGAAAGAAATAATTACCTTGAAAATCAAAGAAAATATATCATTCAAAGAAGCCAGAAAAAGGTGCGCTCAGTTTTCCACAGTACCGCTTACGCCGAGGCGGCACGCCAGGGGGCAGCGCTGCATCGGCTTCCGGTAACATCTATGAAGGCGATGATGCGCTGCGGTACATCACAGACGTTATCAGGCATAAGTTTGGTACGAGAAAAAGCGTAGTTCAGACAACAGATCCAGCAACAACAGAGAGGCTTGAGAGATCAAAATTCAGCATAGAAAGCTTTTATTGGAAAAAGGCAGCAGAAAATGTCTCTAACAACACGGCAGCAGGACCCGATGAAATCCCAATACAGCTAATCAAAAACCTCGGTCCAAAAATCAAGGCACTGCTGACTAATGCCATAGAGCGAGTGATTAGAACAAAGAATATTCCCGTTGGATGGCGTGAAACCAAGATGAATCTCATCTACAAAGGCAAAGGAGATAAGGATAAGACGAGCTCGTACAGGCCCGTTACAGTAACGTCGGTGATATATAGAATGGCAATGCAAGCCATAAAATTAGAACTGTCGAAGTGGGTGGAGGAAAACGGTGTATTGGGGGAACTACAGAATGGGTTCAGGCCAGGCAGACGCTTAGAAGACAATATGTTTGTACTAACTCAGTGCATAGAGATTTCAGTAGCTCAGAAAAGACCTTTATGGGTAGCATTTCTAGATATTAAAGGAGCTTATGACAACGTAGACAGGGAATTGTTGTGGGATATTCTTCAATACGAAGGCATAGATGACGATTTCGTGGAGCTGCTGAGGGAGATATATCGAGACAACCAAGTACAAGTGGCATGGGAAGGCCGAAAAGGAAATGAAATGGTGGGAATTCACCAAAGATTGAAGCAAGGATGCCCTCTGTCACCATTGTTGTTCACGCTTTACGTCAAGGGCATAGAAAGACGACTGGAAAACAGCGAATTAGGTTTTGATTTATCCTACATGCGTAATGGACAAATGGTGCAACAGAAGGTCCCTGGATTGATGTACGCAGACGACATTGTGCTACTAGCGGACAATAAAAAAGATTTACAGATACTTGCGAATATCTGTGGGAACGCAGCGACAAATCTAGGCCTTAAGTTTAGCACAGAGAAATCAGGGATTATGATCTTTAATGAACACACGAGTAACTTCGTGGTGTCAATTCAACAGCAAGTAATACCCATAGTGAAGCAATATAAGTGCCTCGGCGTACACATAAACGAAGGAAAGAATTACTCAAGCAACCACCAAGGTAATCTGAAAATAAAGGGGAAGCGGAATGCAGCATTAATGAAACACAGAGCACTGTGGGGCCACAATAAGTATGAGGTGGTGCGTGGAATCTGGAAAGGAGTAATGGTGCCAGCGCTAACATTCGCAACATTCGCGCCCGTGATCTGTATGCCATTTGTGTAATTAGTGCTGTTATTTTGTGTTAGAGTTTTATTATAACCCAGTTAATTAAATTTTCTTAATCGTCTACCTTATGACGACACACATATTGTGAAAAGCTTGTTAGAAACTTGTTTCATTCTGTTCCTTTGTGATTATTCTTGTGTATCCTGCTCACCCTGCTTGGACTTCTTGTCCGCAGTATTTTTTAAATAAATAAATAAATAATAAATAAATAAATGCCATTATATGCTTAAAATCGGATATATTGGCGAGTTTGGAAGTTAACCAAAGATCAGTAGGCCGGATGGCTTTGGGAGCACACGGTAATACGACAAATGAGGCAGTGCATGGAGACATGGGTTGGGCCTCTTTTGAAGTCAGAGAAGCACAAAGCAAAATTAGTTTTGAAGAAAGGCTCAGGAATATGGATGAAAATAAATGGGCGGCTAAAGTGCACAAGTATCTCTACATGAAAAGCGTGGACACAGAATGGAGGAAGAGGTCAAGGAAGTTGGCCACCAAGTACAGGATAATCGAAACTGTACATAGACAACCAGTGGTCATCAGAAAGAAAGTGAGAGAAATAGAGACCATGAATTGGATGCAAAGAATGGAAACGAAAAGGACAATGGAGATTTACAAGAATGAGAAGAAAGAAATTAGAAGGGAAAATCTGTACGATAACACAAAGGGCAGTGCCTTGCTATTTGAGGCTCGAGCCGGTTGCCTAAGGACGAAAACATATCGGAACAAATATTCGGAACTAGATGAGACATGTGTATGCTGCAGTAAAGATCCAGAGACCACTCAGCACATCCTAATGGAATGCGACGGGATCCACCCAGCGAGAACCGTAGGTAACGTGCAACTCCCAGAAGCGCTTGGGTTTAAAGTGGAAGGAAACATAAACAGATCAGCCGTAGAGATCAGCAAGAGACAATTAGAGTACTGGTGGAAAAAAAGCAGGGAAAAGGTGGATACGACCTGATCTCTTAAAATCATAGGCAGCGGTACAAGCTAAATTTTTGAAAAAGAAAGATAATGAGAGGGGGTATACAAAAATGCTAGATAAAGAAGATGTGTAGTATACCTGATTAAATCAAGCAGGCTAGGTGACTATTTGTCGCCACCCCGTTTCAAAGGGGATGCCAATAAATCATCATCATCATCATCATCATCAACCGCCACTTCCCCGGCCCGTGCGCAGCGAGCCTGCGGCTGTGGCACCTGCCCCCATGGTGGCAGTAGGTAAAACTACTCCACCCACCCAGCAAAAGAGCTCGGCGACTCCTGGGCCGTCGGGACACAAGGCCTCTACTCACCAGTCGAGGCCTGAAACACGAATAAGCCGCCTGTAAGGGCGGGCATCCAGCGCCTCCCGAGAGGCAATGGATACAACACCGGCACCGCAGGTGCCGAAAGAGCAGCGGTTCTCTCGACCGCGCCAAAAAAGAAAAACAAAAAAACAAAAGATCATGGGTCCAGGCAAGGACACATAAATCTAAATTTCAATGTCTCCCTAACTCACAGAACACATCCTTTACAACACCACAATGGCCACACAGATAATGCACTGGAATATCAGAGGACTAATCCGTAATCTAGACGACATAACTGAACTGTTCTCTCGATATCAGCCAAAGGTGTTCTGTGTCCAGGAGACACATCTAAATCCCAAACAAGCTAATTTTCTCCGGAAGTACGCCATATTTCGCAAGGACCAAAACCAAGCTGTTGCCTCGTCTGGCGGGGTGGCAATTATTGTCGACAGGTCCGTCGCTTGCCAACAGTTGGCCCTTCAGACGCCTCTCGAGGCCATGTCCGTGCGAGCAGTATTGTTTAACAAGCTCATAACCATTTGCTCCATTTATATACCGCCCAATTACCAACTCAGAAAAACGCAATTTTACAGTCTCATAGACCAGCTCCCAGAACCATTCGTGATCACCGGCAATTTTAACGCTCATCACACAATTTGGGGCGACTCCCGGTGCGACACCAGAGGCCGCCTAATAGAAAACTTTCTTGTATCCTCTAGCACGTGTCTCTTCAACAAAAAAGAGCCCATGTACTACAATATACAGCATAATTCATATTCCTCAATAGATTTATCAATGGGCTCTGCGGCCATCATTCCGTATTTGGAATGGAGTGTAATAAAAAATCCCTTTGGAAGTGACCACTTCCCTGTGACGCTAAAGCTGATACAGCAACACGAATGCCCTCCAAATTGTCCTCGGTGGAAGCTATCATCGGCCGACTGGGACCATTTTAAAGAAGAAAGTTATTTATCACAAGATTTTATCAGTCGATTTAGCATAGACGACGCGGTTGCGTATTTTACCGCTTTTATAATAGACGCAGCAGAAAAATGCATTCCACAGACAAATGGCAACTCATGCAAAAGACGAGTCAGTTGGTGGAACGATGACTGCAGAGAGGCGCGTAAGAAACAAAATAAAGCATGGGGCATTCTCCGTCGATATCCTAATGTGGAGAACCTTATTGCTTTCAAACATTAAATCTCAGGGAAGGAGGACTCGAAGGCAAGCAAGAAGGGCAAGCTGGGAGAGGTTTCTCTCTGGTATTAATTCGTTCACTCAGGAAGGGAAAGTCTGGGATGGGCTGAGAAGGTTGAAAGGGCAACAAATCCATCCGTTGCCCTTGGTAAATGAACAAGGAAACAGTCTCAAGGACCAGGCCGACGCTCTTGGTGAGCACTTTGAGTGGGTATCTAGCTCCACGCACTATTCTTTGTCTTTTCTGAAATTCAAAGAAACGGAGGAACGGAAGTCATTCAACCGTAAATGTAGCCCAAACGAACCATTTAACCGGCCTTTCTGCGTTGCCGAGCTGCAAGCCTCCCTAAACTCATGTCAGAACTCTGCTCCGGGTCCCGACAGAGTTATGTATGAGATGATTAAACAACTTCACCGAGACACACAAATGACACTGCTGGCACTCTTTAATACTCTCTGGACAGCTGGACACCTTCCATCTTCATGGAAAGAAGCTATTGTAATCCCTGTGTTAAAACAGGGTAAGGATCCCGGCTCAGTAACAAGCTATCACCCGATAGCGCTAACAAGTTGTCTCTGCAAGTTGTTTCAAAAAATGATCAATCGTCGCCTTCTACATTACCTCGAATCAAACAAAATGCTTGATCCGTACCAATGCGGATTCAGAGAAGGCCGGTCAACAACCGACCACCTCGTGCGTGTCGAGGCTAATTCGCGGTGCCTTTGTCCATAAACAGTTCTTTTTATCGATATTTCTCGACATGGAAAAGGCTTATGACACCACGTGGCGCTATGGAATCCTCCGAGACCTGTCACAAATGGGTATCAGGGGGAACATGCTGAATGTTATTGAGAGCTACCTCTCGAAACGCACTTTCCGCGTAAAAATAGGCAACGTACTCTCGCGTCCATTCACACGGGAAACTGGGGTACCCCAGGGAGGCGTCCTGAGCTGTACGCTTTTTATTGTGAAGATGAACACGCTTCGTTATTCGCTACCTCCAGCCATTTTCAATTCTGTTTATGTAGACGACGTACAGATAGGTTTTAAATACTG
This sequence comes from Dermacentor silvarum, assembly GCF_013339745.2. Lineage (NCBI taxonomy): Eukaryota > Metazoa > Arthropoda > Arachnida > Ixodida > Ixodidae > Dermacentor > Dermacentor silvarum. The sequence continues at coordinate 412,248,992 of NC_051154.1, forward strand.
TCGCCTTGCAGTCTGCGAGAGGCAAATACAGCTTGGGCTTAAGAAAGTATCCAAATGGGCAGACGAAAATGGTTTCAAGGTCAATCCACATAAAAGTTCCTGTGTCCTTTTTTCAAGAAAAAGAGGTCTGCTCCCTGATCCTACTATCGAACTGCAAGGACCGCACATTCCTGTGAACAAAGAGCATAGATTCCTGGGCATCATACTCGACTCAAAACTAAGTTTCCTTCCCCACATAAAATACCTGAAGGCCAAGTGCCTGAATACAATGAACATACTGAAAATTCTCTCGCACACAAGTTGGGGTAGTGACAGAAGATGCTTAATGAATCTCTACAAAAGTCTTGTACAATCGCGTTTAGACTACGGGTCATTCGTGTATCAATCTGCTGCACCGAGCACCCGAAAAATTCTGGATCCTGTACATCATTTAGGCATACGCCTGGCCACAGGAGCTTTCAGAACTAGCCCGGTACCGTCTATATGTAGAATCTAATGAGTGGTCACTCGAGCTGCAAAGATCGTTGTCCAGTATCATGTATTTTCTGAAGGCACACTCTGACCATGAACATCCTTGTAACAAAACCGTAAACGATATAACTTGTGCCACACTTTTCCAGAATCATCCAACAGTGAGAGAACCCTTTTCATTGCGCGTGAGGAACCTCAGCGAAGCAATGGCTGTTCCACTTCTTGAAAACCCTCTAATGGCTCCAGCCATGCCAGTAGCACCGTGGCTGTGGCAGCTCATAAAATGCGACACATCGTTCATAGAGGTTACGAAACACGCACCAAAGGCACATATTAAAATGCATTTTCTGGAACTCCGGTCCAAGTATTCGTGCACAGAATTTTACACCGATGCTTCTAAATCTCATGCTGGCATTTCGTATGCTGCAGTCGGCCCATCCTTCTCGGTATCCGGCTGTTTGCACCCGGAAACAAGTATCTTTACGGCAGAGGCCTACGCACTTTTCTCGGCAGTTAGACACATCAAGGAAATAAAGCTACAAAGAGGAATAATTTTTTACAGATTCATTAAGCGTTGTGAAAAGCCTCAACTCTCTACAAAGGAATAAAAATCCTGTTTTTACAGAACTCTATTCAGTGCTCTGCGCTTTGTACGCATCTCATCAACATATCACAATATGCTGGGTACCTGGCCACAGAGGCATCGAAGGTAATATGCTTGCCGACAGTATGGCTACATCAGTAAACAAAAAACTAAGCAATTTTTCCATAACTGTTCCTGTCATGGATTTAAAGCCCTTCATTCGCAAGAAATTGAGGGGTCATTGGCAACGTACTTGGGCCACTGAGGAATTTAATAAACTCCATGTTATAAAGCCAAGCGTGGGAAACTGGCCTCCAGTAACGAAAGTACGACAAACTGAGGTTATTTTCTGCCGTCTTAGGATAGGCCACACCTATGGCACTCATTCCTATCTACTGACCGGTGATAATCCTGCTACATGTAATAAATAAGGCGAGATGCTTACGGTCCTTCACGTCTTGTTGGAGTGTCGGGAAACAGAAGTCCAAAGAAAAAGGTACTTTGCCATGGCATATAGACAACACATTCCACTCCACCCGGCAATGTTTCTCGGCGCTGAACCACTCTTTGACAATAAGTTAGTTTTAATGTTTTTACGAGAGATTGGAACACTGCATCTTATCAGCCCAAGGTATACGTAGCACATCCTCTCACTAGAGGCTGCTGCTGCGATTGCATTTCTCTAAAGCACGTGCCTCCCAGCCCTTGCGTTCAAGGGCCCACTGGTGAGGTACGAGTGCGATTGCTACTCATACGTTTGATTAATCATCCCTTTGCAACAGAACTTTTATGCTCATAGTATACATCACTAGTCATTGTCATTATTTTAACACCTGAATATTTTACGCACTTTACAGCGACTAATTTTTAGGCCTCTCTACAGCCAAATCAAGTCTGCCATTCGCCATCCAGATTTAGAAATCTGACATTAGTTACGTTTTGTACCTTTGAGAAATAATTCATTGTTTTTTGCCTGGCGCTCTTTGGCCATACCTGGCCCTTGCGCCAATAAAATTCACAAATCATCATCCATAAAAACAAAACAACATTGGCAACTGCAACAACAAGCCGCGGGCATGGCAGTACCAAAACAATGCAGACGTCTAATCCACTGTCCTTCATTCAGGTGAGAAGGCGACACGATAAGTGTCGCCTTCTCATCTGAATGGAGAAGGTCAGTGGATTAGACGTCTTCCTTCAATGGCTCCCGGCATTGAAGGAAGACCATATATAGCCGGTAGAATAGGTGGCGCTCGATGCCGGTCATGTGTCCAGCAGGGCGCGTCGGTCGCCGAACCACGTGGCCAGTTGTCCTAACACAGATAGTAGGAATCATCTGGCGCGTGGAAACCGGTGTTGTTGACATGCGTTACGCTGATCATCTCCGGCAGCAGCCCGGTGCGCGCATCCCCACCGATAAGGAGTATGCTGACAGCAAGCTGAATGAAGAAGGACAGTTAATTAGACGTCTGCATTCTTGTGGTACTGCCGTGGCCAATCTGACGCAATTCTAGCAACGCAAGTCTAGCATTACGAAAATTAGACTTGAGAATTGATTGCACCCTCTTCAAATTCGTCATTCCGATTTCCTTTTATGCTTGCTGCATGGATACATTAACCACACCAGGCTTACCCTTGGAAACTCCACTGCGCATGTCTCGACGGTTCCACAATCACGTTAGCGCCAAGCGTATCTTTGGTGAGACACAAGCGTTTAACTCATCAGCGTTGCCGCGTGCCATTTCACTTTGAAACGATCTTCCTGACGATATCGTCTCCATTACAGATCGCGGACCATTCCATAGCCGTCTGCATGAACATTTCATGCCTGCGTTCTAACTGTTCATTACTTGTCGAATACCATATTTACTTGTTTCGGACATGTTCTCGCCCGTTTTTCTTTTTCCTTGTTTAAATTAATTTTATGTTAAGCATTGTATAACTTCTTTTAATCTATATATCTGTATTCTCAATTGAGAATGCGCATTGTGATTATAATAAGCATTTTTGTACACACTTTAGCTCATGTTCTTATTTTTCGCGTGTTATGAGACCTTGTAATTCCACGGTCACTTAGCTATTTACCGCACTTATGTATATCATTTTTTTCTGTATTTGTCACCATATCTTATGTTTTGATTAACCATGTGAAGCCCCCCTTACACTATGCTCCGATGAGGAGCCCGTAAGGTACTGTGAATAAATAAATTGCTTATTTTTATTTAATAATACTGTCAGCCCATGAATGGCCATTACAGGAGTGGAAGATAGGAACACATACAATAATACAGAAGGACAAGAAGAAAGCAAGTAAATGAACAACTGCAGACGTCTCAACAGGGATTCCTCTTTTCTCCCCTTTTCTGTCCCCTTTCACGAAATGTATTTCGCGCCACATTCAAGTATACCTAAATCTCAGCACCAACTTGCCCAAGAAGAAGCTCTTTTGGATGTGAATAAGTTTAAATTCTATGCACTGTGCAAATTCCCCCCAAAAATAAGAAACAAAAAATGCACAGATACATATTTGGCAAAGTTATGATATACATATTAGTTGGCGGCAAAAAGAATATCCTGTACACATTGTAAAAATTCTTCAACCCATGAGGCTGACATGACAGAGTCGGGGAGCGCATTCCATTCTGCAATACCTCTCAGGATAAGGCTGTACTTAAAACAGTCATTTCTGACTTGAGGGGTTGTGATGTACTGGCTATGACGATATCATTTGTCGAGATTTTGAAGTACTTGTGCTTGTCGACAAGCAAGCGACCATTAATGATAAGGTAAATATGTTTCAGTCACTCATACCTGGTACGCAAATCTAGCGGAGGTAAGTCGGCAAGCTTACAAAGTTCAGTGGGGGATTGGCAGTAGCGATACTTGTTAAATAGGAACCTTGATGCTAATCTCTGGATTTTATCAAGTTTTTGTTGGTTGGATTTAGTGTAGGGATCCCATACAGTTTTAGTATACTCTATGATAGGACGTATTAAGGATTTATAGGCTAAGATTTTTACCTCAGGTGTCGACGCACTTATATACCGCCTTAGGCTCCAGAGCGCTTTGCTAGCCTTACTACATGCAGCATCAATGTGTTGATTCCATCTGAGGTCAGAAGTGAAACTTATTCATGGATACTTATGTTTATCGACTCTGTTAATAGTTTTACTACTTATATTGTAAGGAAAATGCAAAATTTCTTTATTTCTCGTTAAGACATAACAGATCTAGCTGCGTTCAGTTCCATCTGCCAGTCGTAACACCATTCTTTAATTTTTTTACAGACTAGACTGTTTATTGGCCTGATCATTACTATTTCGAATTTTGTTATACATCACACAATCATTAGGAAAAAGTCTGACAGGGACACTAATATCACGGGGCAAGTCATTTACAAAGATCCGAAATAAGACACTTCCCTGGGGAACACCTGACACAAAACGGGAAGCGCGTGATGTGCACCACGCGAATTCAACGTATTGTTCTCTAGAAGAAAGGTAAGATGAAAACCACTGAGTGATGGCGGAGTTTTGAAATACGGAATGAATTTTTGTGATTAACTTCGCATGGGATACTTTGTCGAATGCTTTCGCAAAGTCAAGGAAGATTATGTCTGTTTGACCACGGGAATCTAATGTTTCAGAGAGGTCATGTACACTTTCAATGAGTTGGGTGGTTGTTGAATACTTTTTTCGGAAACCTTGCGGTCCAGAAAAAAAATAAGTTGTACTTGTCCAAGTAAGAAACTAATTGTTTATAAATGATGTGCTCGAGGAGCTTAGAACATGCGCTTGTAATAGAAATTGGTCTATAATTTGCCACTTCCGCAGTACGGCCACCTTTGTGTATAGGTATGATTTTTGCGCATTTCCATGCTACCGGGAAGCAACCACTATCAACAGAGGACTGAAAAATTTTGGTTAGGTATTTAGAGTTCCATTCTGCACATCTACGCAAAAACTCGTTTGGAATGCCGTCAGGACCCGGGCTCTTCTCAATATCGATAATCAGCAAGAGATTTAAAACACCTTGTTCATTGATTTCAATGTCTGCAATAGGTGGTCTAGCAGGTGTGTTGGCTACATGAGGTGTATGATCATTATCTTTAGTAAAAACGGATGTAAAGTAATCATTAAAATTATCAGCTTGCATTGGAGCAGTACTGCTGGATTCAGAAGATAACGGTTTTGTGGATGAGTTGACATAACGCCAGAACTTCTGGGGCGCCTCTTTAAGGAACCTAGTAACTGTCAAATTATAAAACTTATCTTTACATTCTTTTATAAGGCATTTCAGGTCTTGCCTCATGCGTTGAATTGAGTTCTTCTTATCGGGTGGGTGGATACCTCGAACAGTCCCTACGTTTCCGCCTTAATCGTCTCTTTAGGTGTATCACTTCCCTTGGAATCCAATGATTTTTCCTTTTAATTCTTTTATAGCCCTTTGGTCTGCAATTTTTAATACAATCCATGGCCGTTGCAAAATAGTAGTCCCATAAAACATCTGTACTAGTTTTCGACTCAAAGAGACCAACAAAATGGTCGAATGAACGCTCTAAAAAGTCTAACACACCAACATCATTGGCAGAGGAAAATTTCAAAAACGTTTTATGAAGGGCACATGGATATGTTTCAGGTCCTAAGCTAAGAAGTAGTTGCACCTTTTTATGGTCTGAAAGACCATCCTCAGTTTTACATATTTCTAGATATGGTATTAAAGAATTTGACAGAAAGATTAAATCAAGTACTGAATTTTAGTCTCAGAAATTCTTGTAGAATCTGCCACTGCCTGGGTTAGGCCTAAACAGAAAGCCAGCTCCAAAAGCTGGTCACTACTCGAAACCTCACTCTGTCCCGGTGAAAGTGTCGGTCAATCAATGCCGGCCAAGTTAAAATCACCTAGAAGTATAATATTATTGCCTTGATGCATGTTACACTATAAATTTTCTTATGTGCCAAATAACACCGACAGGTGAGTTAGGAGCTCTGTAAATACAGCCAATAAAGACTTCGCGTTCATCCAAGTTGGTTTCGATCCAGACCGTTTCCATCGCCCTCTCGGTCTTTAGAATAGCATACTGTACAGTGTTCTTCATCAAGAATGCTACGCCACCACCTCGGCCTTCCCGATCTCTTCTGACGATTGAATACCCAGGGGGTGCGACCTCTGCATCACTGATATCTTTACGCAGCCATGTCTCTGTTATACCCATAACATCTGGTTCATGCTCTAACACAATGCTCTCTAGGGATTCCAACTTATTTAGGATGTTTCTGGCGTTCACATTAATATTAAACTTTGCCTCTTTTGTGGTGGGTTGTCAGGTGTTTCTTGCACCAGGTGATTGCACATGTTTGACCGTTTAATTTTTGTCTTCATGTCAACCAAACATTACATTGTAATGAAGAAGAAAAGACGACGACGAAGCAGTGAGCAAGCAAGCCACAGTGTTGGTGCTAACCACGCGCCCCGAGCTTGCGCTTGCCCGGATTTTGACTGCTGGTCGCCTCGCCGCTTCTTGACGTTCGCCTGACGTTTCTGGCATTCATTGACGTTTACACGTGAATAAATCACGTTGCATTTGGTGGAGGTTGCGTGGGTCCCCCGCACCAACCTGGAACTCCGCTCCCGGACGCTCCCTTCGGTTCCTGCACCCATGATGGTCAACGACATCTCGACTCAGACTGACCCTTCGGCAGCGCCTGCCACCTGCAGCGCCGTGTACCGTGAGCGGGATCCACCCATCTTCAACGGCTCAGGTGACTCCGATGTTTAAGACTGGTTGTCGACATACGAACGGGTCAGCGCCAATAACTAATGGGACGACTCATCGTAGTTGAGTCACGTCATGTTTTATCTCGCGGACATCGCGCAACTGTGGTATCGCAACCACGAGACCGACATACCCTCTTGGTCCGTTTTTAAGACTTCCATTTCGGACGTCTTTGGTCGGCCTACGGCCCGCAAGCTTCGCGCAGAGCAGCGCTTGCGTGAACGTGCGCAACATCCAGGGGAGAATTACACGGGCTACATCGAGGATGTGCTGAATCTCTGCAACCGCGTCCACCCTACCATGACAGAGGGCGAGAAAATCAAGCACATACTGAAGGGAATCGAGGACGACGCTTTTCAGATGCTGCTCGCGAGAAATACCACCACGGTCGCGGCACTCGTCTTCTTGTGTCAAAGCTTTGACGAGTTCCGTAGGCAGCGCACGATCGCCCGCAATGCCCTCATGACGCCAGACACACTATCGAGCTTGCAGCTGGCTGCCCCCTCTGCCGATCAACAGCCGCTGCTCTCTACCATCAAGGACTTTATCCGGGAAGAGGTAGCGCGCCAGCTTTCATTGCTGCCTCTCACGCACGAGCCTTCGCAGTCTTTGGCTCCGGACCTTGAACACGTCATTCGGACCCAGGTTGCTGAGGCCCTCCCGCCTGTGACTCACCAACCACCCGTCACTGCGCCACTTACCTACGCTTCCGTCGCGGCTCGGCCCCCTCAACATCCTGCGCCGTACGCTCGACCTGCGATGCCGACCCATGCCTGGCCGACGACCGCGAATGCTGCGCCGCTCGCCTTCGCGAGACCTTCGGCTCCGTTCCTCCGCCGCCCCGACACGTGGCGAACGCCAGACAATAGGCCCATCTGCTTCGCCTGTGGTGTCGCTGGACACGTCGCCCGCCAATGTCGCCGATGTCCACCTTCGCCATTTGACGTCATGGACAAGCCTGTTCCTTCGTCTGCCAGGTCGCCACCAAGATACGTCCCTGACGATCAGCCAGCCTATGCTAACCGCCGGTCTCTATCTCCGCGACGACGTTCCCTATCACCCATGCGTCGCCGACCTCCTACGGAGGAGGGAAACTGATCGCTGCAGTTCCGGAAGCAAGAACTGCATGCGCGTCGAACTGCCCAAGGCCTCCATCTATTTCGCCGCAAAACATTATCGACGTCGACGTTGAAGGAACCGCCGCATTAGCGCTTATTGACACGGGGGCCGCTGTTTCGGTTATCTGCGAAAACCTATGCCGCAAGATCAAAAAAGTGACCACGTCGCTCTCGGGACTAATGCTCCGCACTGCCAGCTCAAAGTGCATTGCGCCTTCAGCTGTTTGCACCGCACGTGTCGCTATTCAAGGTGAACTTTATGTCATCGAGTTTTTCGTGCTGCCGTCATGCTCCCACGACGCTATTCTCGGATGGGACTTCCTTTCACGTCATCGCGCCGTCATAGACTGCTCCCGTGCAGAAGTGGCCCTTACGCCATTGCAGACCTCTCTTTCGGTGGATAATCATCCCGACGCTCACAAACTTGTCGTTGCTGCGGACACAGATATTGCATCTGAAACGTCGACCCTTGTGCCTCTGTACTGTACGGCGGCCCCTGACGGAACTGTTCTGTTTGCCCCATCGGAGGTACTTCTCCGCCGTCGCGGCCTACGACTGCCGTTTGCTGTACTTACGGTTGAATCGGGTGCTACTACTATGTTAGTTTCCAACTGGCTCCCATCCTCCGTTACATTACTTCGCGGAGAATCTTTGGGTCACATTCAAGGTGCCTATCTCCTGCGCTCCCTCGAGTTTGCAGAGGACCAACCCCATCTTCAACTGAATGCCATGACATCACCTGTTCCCAAACCTTCGGGTCCAGACAGTTTCCACCCCTCTATTGCTGCCGATCTACCGTCAACACAACGCAGCGAACTCCTGGCCTTTCTTCGAGACTTCCGCTCCTCCTTCGATTGCGCTCAACCATCTTTAGGTCGTACAACAAGCGTCACACACCACATTGACACCGGTTCCCATGCGCCCTTACGCCAACGACCATACCGAGTTTCAGCGGCAGAACGGCGTATTATCAATGAACAAGTGGATGATATGCTTACGCGTGGTGTCATTCAGCCATCCCAGAGCCCCTGGTCCTCTCCTGTTGTACTTGTGCGCAAAAAGGATGGCTCTATCAGATTCTGTGTTGACTACCGCCGCCTCAATAAGATAACTCGGAAGGATGTATACCCGTTGCCCCGCATCGATGATGCTCTCGATTGTTTGCAAGGGGCAGAATATTTCTCGTCACTGGATTTGCGCTCGGGTTACTGGCAAGTTCCAATGGCCGATCCTGACCGACCTAAGACGGCTTTTGTCACTACTGACGGACTGTATGAGTTTAACGTGATGCCGTTCGGATTGTGCAACGCCCCAGCTATGTATACTTTCGAACGGATGATGGATAACATCCTTCGTGGCTGCAAGTGGAATACCTGCCTCTGCTACCTTGACGACATCGTCGTTTTTTCTCGAGATTTTCCAACTCACCTTGTTCGTCTTCGTGCGATTCTCACGTGCCTCACCTCTGCTGGCCTTCAACTTAACATGAAGAAGTGCCACTTTGCTGCACGCCAGTTGACGATACTAGGCCACGTCGTCTGCAAGGAGGGAGTTCTTCCGGACCCCGCGAAGCTCCGTGCCGTAGCCGAATATCCCAAGCCCAATTCCTTGAAAACACTTAGAAGTTTCATTGGGCTGTGCTCGTATTTTCGTCGATTTGTGCGCGACTTTGCTACCATAATCGCGCCTCTTACCAACCTTCTGACCGCCTCCAGCGGCCTGTCTGCTTGGTCAACAGAATGCGACGAATCTTTTCGAACGCTACGGCGCTTACTAACGTCTCCACCAATACTCCGTCACTTTGACCCTAATGCGCCTACGGAGATCCATACTGACGCCAGTGCTGTTGGCCTTGGTGCGGTATTGGCTCAAAAACACCAGGATACCAAGAATACGTCGTTGCCTACGCGAGTCGAACGCTCAAGAAAGCCTAGTGTAACTATTCTGTCACCGAGAAAGAGTGCCTCGCTATAATTTGGGCTTTGGCTAAGTTTCGTCCGTACCTTTATGGCCGCCCTTTCGACGTTGTCACGGACCATCATGCTCTATGCTGGTTCTCGTCTCTGAAAGATCCCTCGGGACGCCTCGGTCGTTGGGCGCTTCGCCTGCAAGATTACGACATCCGTGTTGTGTACCAATCCGGCCGCAAACACTCGGACGCTGAGGCACTGTCCCGCTCGCCGCTAGCGTCTGACACGGCTTCTCCGTCAGCCTCTTCGGCTCCCTTGTCGCCTATTGACTTTGCAGACATGTCGTCGGAGCAACGCAAGGATGCGTGGATTTGTCAACTCCTTGACTTTCTCACTAACCCGTCCACTTATGCCGCCTCAAGAACTCTGCGTCGCCAAGCCGCCCATCTCACTATTGGCGACGATCTCCTTTATTGCCGGAATTAGGCGTCTGAAGGCCGGAGGTGGCTTCTAGTGGTACCTCGCCACATGCGCACGGACATATGCGCTGCTTTCCACACTGACCCACAAAGCGCTCACGCCGGCGTTCTCAAGACCTACAACCGCCTGCGGCAGCGATTCTACTGGCGCGGAATGTATGCATTTGTGTGCAAGTACATACGTGCTTGCACTGCCTGTCAGCGGCGCAAGACTCCACCTCAACGCCCGGCCGGTACACTTCAGCCTCTCCCTTGCCCGGCCCGTTCATTCGACCGCGTCGGTATCGACTTATACGGCCCGCTTCCCTCGACCACCTCTGGGAATAGGTCGATAATTGTCGGCGTGGACCACCTCACGCGTTACGCCGAGACTGCAGCTTTGCCTACAGCCGCAGCAAGAGACGTTGCGTTTTTCATCTTACGCAACTTCGTACTGCGTCACGGTGCTCCCCGTGAGCTTTTAAGCGACAGGGGACGTGTTTTCCTGTCTGATGCTATTGAAGCCTTGCTCGTTCAGTGTAACATCGTTCATCGCATGACAAGTGCATATCATCCGCAAACTAATGGCCTCACTGAGCGATTTAATCGCACTCTGGCGGATATGCTGACGATGTACACGGCGTCAGACCAGACAAATTGGGAAACCGTCCTTCCATTCATAACATATGCGTACAACACTGCTACGCACGCGACTACAGGATTCTCGCCGTTCTTCCTCTTGTACGGACGTGAGCCATCATCCACGCTGGACACTATGCTTCCCTACACACCTGACTCATCTGAGTACCCCCGCAGGGGCGTCTGTGTCAGCAGGCGTTTGGTGAGTTGCGCCACCACGGACCCGAGCACATGAGGGTCGGACCCTCCCGCGTTTAACCGTGCGTGGCTTAGCCGTGTCCGGGGAAAAGGGGATCCTGGGGGTTGAGCCGAAGCCGGGTGTTTGGACCTTTAAGGCCCCTCGGCAGAGGCAACACACCCCTTTGGCCTCGGCTTCACGTAGACGGCACCCCCGGACTGACCCACCCGGGGGAAATCGGTGGTCGCCTTTTCCTATGCCCCTCTCCAACCTTTTGCTTTCCTGTCTCCTTTCTTTAACTATCCTATCATCTCTTCTCTTCTGTCACTTCCTAATTTTCATAGGCGGCTTGGGTTAACCTTGTGTATGTGCCCTCCCTTGGGTACAATATATTAGGTTATAGTGGCAATGTACGGTTGGCGCCTGCAGCCTTACACGTTAAGCACTGCAGCGTCCCCTAGTTGGGCTCCGTGGTGGGTGGCCGCCATTGCCGCCGAAATAAAACAAAACGTTATGGGAACACCAGCATTTCCCCGCCTACTTGATCGTCACCCTCTAAAGAGGGGACGCACCGATGAACTTAGCCTGTACTCCAACCGACCAAAAGAAATCTATCCGAAATACCATGTTGTACACAGTGAAAATGCTTCAAAACCGGCCAGATCCATTTCTCCATTCATAGTTGCGAAATCTTTGACGGAAGCTTTAGGCTCAGGTTACAAAGTCATCAAAATGGCTAGCGGAGACCTTCTTCTTGAGGTCCCTCAGAAACAACAGTACGAGAAACTCGGCAACCTTGTGACTTTCGGCAACATACCAATTTCTGTATCACCACACCGATCAATGAATAGCTCACGTGGAGTCGTATCAGAAGCAGACCTCCTAGAATTATCAGAAGCAGAACTCCTGGAAGGGTGGAAAGATCAAAATGTCACCAATGTAAAACGTATCATCATCAGACGGGACAACAAAGAAATCCCCACCAAACATCTTGTCCTCACATTTGGATCTAGCGTTCTGCCTGAAACCATCGAAACAGGATACATTAGGTTAACTGTCCGACCATATGTCCCTAACCCTAGACGGTGCTTCCAATGCCAAAGATTTGGCCATGGCTCACAGAGCTGTCGTGGCCAAATAACTTGTGCAAGGTGTGGAGTACAGGGCCACTCCTCCGACAACTGTACTGGCACTCCTCACTGTGTGAACTGCAGTGGTGACCACGCATCCTACTCACGTTCCTGTCCAAACTGGAAAAAAGAAAAAGACATAATCACCCTAAAAGTCAAAGAAAATATTTCTTTCAAGGAAGCCCGTAAGAGGTGCTCACTTTTCCACAACACATCTTATGCTGATGCGGCGCGTCGGGGGGCAGCGTCGCAGCGGCCACTGCCACCTGCCCAGCCCGCACACAGCGAGCTGTCGCTTGTGGCCCCTGCCCCCGGGGTGGAAGGAGCTAAGCCTACCCCACCCAACCAGCAAACAAGCCCGGTTACCCTAGGGTTACCGGCACCACAACAGTCCAAGGAGGCATCCTGCGCTTCGCGTAGCGAACCGGCAGGACCGCCAGCAGCGCCCACGGTGGGTGCAGTCAAGGCTGCCTCATCCTCTCCGGCCCCTGCTGCCGCTGGCAACAGCCGGCGCAGCTCAGGCCCAAAGGCAGCCCCATCGACCTCCGGGCTGGTGGGCACAAAGGTCTCGTCCTTCGCGGCGAGACTTTCTCGCGAAATTTCTCGCTCGCAAGAGCGTGTGTCCAGCGCCTCACATGAGGCAATGGACACTACACCCATCCCGACGGCGCATCAAGCGCCTAAGGAGCGGCGAGGCTCCCTCGACCGCTTCAGAAAGGACAAATCCCGCGTTACAGGGCCTGGAAAAGGTTCTGTAATCTAAGGCAAAACTTCCTCTTTTGTACACACAGCACCAATTTTACTTTCAGTATGGATATACAAATCATACAGTGGAACGTCCGAGGCATTCTTAGGAACCTCGATAATTTGCAAGAACTTCTCCACGAACACAATCCAAAAGTGCTGTGTGTACAGGAAACTCACTTAAAATCGGAACATGCTAACTTTCTTCGACAGTATGTTACGTTTCGTAAAGACCGCGATGATGCTCTTGCATCTTCAGGCGGTGTTGCCATTATAATTCAGAAAACCATAGCGTGTCAACGTTTACCGCTGCAAACGCCCCTCGAAGCAGTGGCAGTTCGACTTGTTCTCTTAAACAGACTCGTCACCATTTGCTCGCTTTACATACCCCCACATTACCACTTACACAAACATGAATTCCAGTCCCTAATAGACGAATTGCCAGAACCTTATCTTGTTCTTGGGGATCTCAATGCACACAGCGGACTGTGGGGCGACTCTCGCATCGATGCTCGAGGCCGTCTAATTGAAGGCTTTCTTTTCTCATCCGGTGCATGTCTGCTAAACAAAAAAGAACCTACATATTATTGTCTTGCAAACAAAACTTTTTCTTCTATAGATCTCAGCATAGCTTCTCCATCCATATTACCCGAACTTGAATGGGAAGTTATAAAAAACCCTTACGGGAGCGACCATTTCCCAATAGTGCTGAGAGCAACAAGACAACACGAATCTCCACCACATGCTCCCCGGTGGAAGGTCGATGCAGCGGACTGGGAGAAATACCAAACACTTACCAGTACGATCTCGTGGGCTGACATGTCTTCGCTCGAAATTGATGGTGCCGTCGAGTATTTTTCTAACTTGATAATTGATGCAGCTTCTAAATGTATCCCCCAAACAAGTGGACTTTCTAGCAAACGCCGTGTTCCATGGTGGAATGAACAATGCCGGAACGCGCGTAGGCAGCAGAACAAAGCATGGAGGCAGCTTCGCGATTCTCCTACTGCTGAAAACCTTTTCAATTTTAAGAAAATCAAGTCCCAAGGTAGGAGAACGCGCAGACAAGCCAGGAGAGACAGCTGGCAAACATTCTTATCAAGCATCAATTCATACACTGATGAGGCCAAGGTTTGGAACCGGGTCAATAGAGTAAGAGGACGACAAACACATCCGCCTCCCCTGGTAGACACGCAGGGAGACAGCCTGGAGGACCAAGCGAACCATCTGGGTGCACATTTTGAACAAGTGTCCAGTTCATCGCACTATTCTACAGCATTTACAACATACAAATCAGCAATAGAAAAACAAAAACTAGACCGAAAGAGCACCGGGAACGAGCCATACAACTTACCTTTCTCTCTAGCAGAACTGGATGCATCTCTCTCCTGCTGCAACCAATCTGCCCCAGGCTCTGACCGCATACTATATGAAATGTTGAAGAACCTGTCCTCTGAAACAAAGAAAACCCTTCTCTGCCTGTACAACTCTATATGGACCTCCGGCGAGATCCCCTCTGCCTGGAAAGAGGCCATAGTAATCCCTATCCTGAAGCAGGGCAAGGATCCATCGTCCGTATCTAGTTATCGGCCCATAGCTCTAACAAGCTGCATCTGCAAAGTCTTTGAGAAGATGATAAACTGCCGTCTGATACATTTCCTAGAATCAAACAAGCTGCTTGACCCATACCAGTGTGGATTCCGCGACGGCCGATCCACCACTGACAATCTGATACGCCTAGAGGCTCAGATTCGCGAGGCTTTTGTCCACAAGCAATTCTTCCTGTCTGTTTTCCTTGATATGGAAAAAGCATATGACACCACGTGGCGATTCGGAATACTAAGAGACCTCGCACACTTTGGAATACGTGGCATTATGCTGAATATCATTGAAAGTTATCTGTCCAACCGCAGATTCCGTGTTCGTGTGGGTAATGCCCTATCAAGACCATATGTGCAGGAAACTGGAGTACCACAGGGTGGTGTGCTCAGTTGCACCCTTTTTATCATAAAAATGAACTCTCTGCGTCTGTACATCCCACGCAACATATTTTATTCAGTATATGTCGACGATGTACAGATAGGCTTCACATCATGTAACCTTGCAATCTGTGAGCGGCAGGTTCAGCTTGGAGTGAACAAATTGTCTAAGTGGGCAGACGAGAATGGTTTTCGGCTTAACCCACAAAAGTCCACATGCGTCCTCTTCTCCAGAAAGAGAGGTCTGCACCCTGATCCCAACATCGAGATACAGGGTGAGGGTCTACCTGTAAAAACTGAACACAAATTCCTAGGCCTAATTCTGGACGCGAAGTTAACGTTTATCCCACATCTCAAGTATTTAAGAAACAAGTGCCTGAAGACAATGAGCCTCTTGAAAGTGTTGTCTCGCACTACGTGGGGTAGTGACACAAGATGTCTATTGAATCTATATAAGAGCCTCATTCGTTCACGTATAGACTACGGTTCCATTATATATCACTCCGCGACGCCGAGCGCCTTGAAGATGTTAGACCCTGTCCACCATCTGGGTATCCGCCTCTCTACGGGTGCGTTCAGAACAAGCCCCGTAGAAAGCCTTTATGCCGAATCAAATGAATGGTCGCTACATCTACAGAGAACTTACTTATCCTTTGTATATTTCCTAAAAGTGAACTCAAACAATACACACCCTGCCTACACAACTATAAACGATCTGTCCAGTGCCCAAACCTTTCTGAACCGCCCTTCCGTGAGAAAGCCCTACGCACTGCGAGTAAGAAGTCTTGCCGAAGAAATGGATGTGTCACTCCACGAGCACGGTGTCATGCCCCCTCCTCTACAGCTGCCACCATGGCAGTGGCAGCTGATTCAGTGTGATCTGTCCTTCATTGAGGTTACAAAGCATGCGCCGGTCCTACATATCCGTATGCATTTCCTCGAATTGCAGCACAAATACTCTTGCCCGGAATATTTTACTGACGCTTCAAAGTCACACGCTGGCGTGTCTTACGCGGCGGTCGGTCCATCATTTTCTGCTGCGGGAGTTCTACACCCAAACACAAGCATCTTTACAGCGGAGGCCTACGCCATCCTAGCGGCGGTTAAACACATCAAACAGCTAGACATACGCACGGCAGTCATTTACACTGACTCTTTGAGCGTGTTGAAATGTTTAAACACTCCAAGTAGGCACAGAAACCCCGTAATCATAACTCTTTATTCCACCATTTGCACCGCGTATGTATCCAAGCAGCAAATTGTGCTCTGCTGGGTGCCAGGGCACCGCGAGATCGAAGGGAATAAGTTGGCCGACAAGCTAGCCACATCAGTTCATACAGACGCTGCCACTTCACCCATAGCCGTCCCTGTAATGGACCTAAAGCCCTTTATCAAGAAAAAGGTCAGGACCTACTGGCAACGTCTGTGGGACAGAGAAACGGGCAACAAATTACACACTATCAAGCCTCATCTCGCTCATTGGCCACCAGAATCGAAGACACGCCGCACACAGGTTACACTTTGCAGACTCAGGATAGGACACACATACAGTACACATGCTTACTTATTGTCCGGTGGCGATCCGCCTGTCTGTGATGAATGTGGCGAGCCACTCAGTGTACTTCATGTCCTCTTACAGTGCCCTGAACTGGAGCCTCGGAGGAAAAAACATTTTCCATTACCATCACGGCAATATCTCCCATTACATCCTTCTATGTTTTTGGGCAATGAACCTCTTTTTAAATATGAATCACTTCTCGCGTTTTTAAAAGACATACATAATTTCCGTGTTATCTATCCAGGTGACGTGTAGCACGGCCTCTCTGCAGAGGCCACTGCTGCGGTAATTTATTAAAGAAAGCACGTGCCTCGTGGTCTTTGTTCACAAAGGCCTTCGGTAGGCGTTGTGCTGCTTTTATATCCTTAATTTTAGCACCATGACCACTTCTCATACATTCACGACCCACAGATCACTCCACACGTCACTGCCATAATTCTATTCGATATATGTTTTACGCTTATATACCGCGATTTGCTCTTAGGCCCCTTTACAGCCACATAGCATCCTACCATCGGAACCCACTGATCATGGCAAACATACCATTCATTGTCTTGGCGCTCTTTGGCCACATTTGGCCCTTGCAGCCAAAAAACACCAAATATCATCATCATCATCATCTGAGTACACTGCAATTTCAGATGTCGCCAAGTACGCCGAAGATTGTCGACAATTGGCCCGTTCATTGACAACCGAGGACCAAAGTCACCAGAAGCTCAGGCACGACACCGACCGATCTCTCACTACTTTTGCGACCGGTGCCCTAGTTTGGCTTTGGATTCCGGCGAGTATGCCTGGCCTTTCGTCTAAATTATTGGCCCGATATCATGGGCCCTACCGCATCCTCGCTCGGACATCTCCAGTCAATTATGACGTTGAGTCTTTGACACCGTCTCAATACTTACGTCGTCGTGGTCGAGAAATCGTTCACGTGAGTCGCCTCAAGCCTTATTATGACCCCTCTATACTGTCAACGCCTTAAGTCGCCAGGATGGCTACACTACTTCCCGGGGGCCAATGTAATGAAGAAGACAAGACGACGACGAAGCAGTCAGCAAGCAAGCCACAGTGTTGGTGCTAACCACGCGCCCCGAGCTTGCGCTTGCCCGGATTTTGACTGCTGGTCGCCTCGCCGCTTCTTGACGTTCGCCTGACGTTTCTCGCATTCATTGACGTTTACACGTGAATAAATCACGTTGCACATTATTAACTTTCAAGTTACCGAAGATCAATGCCACTTTGCTCCACCTTTCTTATCTTCAGAACAAGAGTTCCACAGCTTCTTTCGTAATTCAACAATCCTTTTAGAATAATCTTCGCTAATACTAATCTGGGTGCCTTTCAGCTTGAAACAATTATTTAGTATTCTTTTCTTATCCCTGAAATCTACGAACTTTAGCATGACCGGGCGGTTCAAACCAGGAATCGTCCTTCCAAGCCTGTGAATCCTCTCAATAGAGCCTAGCTTTTGTTTGAGTATACTTTCAAATATGTCCTCGTTTACTTTTTTCATTAGCACTTCCTCGCTTTCATGCTTGTCTTCCACAAACTCCGCGAACAATTATGTTGTTTCGTCGAGATCGGTTTTCTAAATAATCAACTTTACGTCCGAGCACTGCCAAATTAGCATCATTCCTGATAGCTAAATTACTAATTTTAATGAGCCTGTCGCGTGTTTCATCCAGAGACAGCAACTTATTTTTTTATCGTTGATAGCCTGTTTTCAACCAGTTGCAAACTAGTATGAGAGGAAGCTTGCTTTTCTTGCATTTCATTAAGGTTATGCAGGATTGTCTTCTGCGTCTCAAGTAGTTCCTTAAGCATCTCGTCAGTCAGAGGAACAGGGTTTTCTTCAACGTCTCCGGATATCAACAGCAACATCCTCATCACGGACAAACAATCACATAAGCATAATCACAAAGGATGTGTGGACACGGCAACACGACCAAACAAAGGTAATTGCTACGAAAACCATTTTTTTACTAACCTGCACGAACAACGGTATGTCAGTCGACATAGTCACGGCCGAGTTGCCGTGTACACTGAAGGAAGAGGCCGGTGAAGTTCCTTTTATAAGCGATGGGCGTGTGCCCACGTCAAATCCATTGACGTCATCGTGCGCCCAAAGATTGCGCGGTAGCTGATGTACAGGTGCGACAGCGGCGGTACCATCCAGATATCAGGAACCGAACGGAATGCGCAGTTTTCGCTTGCCAAAGCAAGGAAACACGGTGCACAAACGGACGCAAACTCCTGCGGGTAGGAGCCATGGTCCGCGTGATGTAGATGATCAGCTGCAGTGAAGAGCACGCAAGCCAAAAAGACCTGCACGAACAATGGTATGTCAGTCGAAATAGTCACGGCCGAGTTGCCGTGTCCACTCCACTCCAATTAAATAAACCTTAATTAATGTAGAGTGAATGAAGGTAGAGTACATCAGGGCTTAGTCGCCTTTCCGGGGAAGGGGCCCTCAGAAGGCGGCGACCAGTGTAGTGCGCGCACACTCACATATACGTACACACACACACACACACGCGCGCGCGCGCGCGCACACACACAGACACACACACCCATGTAGCACAAAAGAGATACATAACGTTTTCGTAGCGTTTATCCGAGACAATAAAAACGGTTTAAAGAAGAGATCAGTTAGACAACTTCGTCGGTAAAACGTCATATATATCGGCTAATGTCCGGCTTAATTACTTTTCTGAGACGATCTATAACATGTCTTAAAGACGTATTCTAGAAGCTTGTCTAGAAGTAGGATTCGGAAAGAAACAAATAAGCCCTTTCTCAAAGCTATTCCTATCCAATTTCTAATCGTTTTTAAGCCGTTATCAAAAGGCTGGTCTAGGAATGGTCTTGAGAGGTTTACGATATTCTGAAGTTAATTTTCGCGGGTTCCAGCTGAGTTGATGCGTCGGTGTCGAGTGCAAAAGACCTACTGGTGCTGTGTCAAGCACTGTTACCTATCGACGCCGACGCATCCTCTACCAAGTCGCATAAAAATTAACTTGTCCACGAAACTGAATCTAAAATATTGTCTTTGGTATGCAGCAACGATGTTTACAACCAAAATGAGAATGAAATCCTGCTAAGAAAAAATGGGCGCGTCTGGACCAGCGTACAGGCCAGGGCTTTTGCGCCAAGTGCGCATGGAATGAGGACAGTACGACAAATCAAAAGTTTATTAAAAAAGTGCAAGATTTCAGCAAAATGTATAACAAATACAAAGTAAATTGAATTAAAAGTACTCCAACAATGACTAAAGTTCGCAGATACAATTCTTAATGAACTAGAAACTGATAAACAGTGACTACAATATACAAACAAAATTCGTAAAGTTCCTTATTTATTACTAAGGTATTATTCCGCAACAAAACGACATGGACGGCAGAGAAGAACACACACACCAAGCGCAATGTGTGTGTGTGTTCTTCTCTGCCGTCCAAGTTCTTTTGTTGCGCAACAATACCTTAGTAATGGACTACCAACTTGCCCGGAATGCTGCTCTCATTAAGTTACTTATTTATCTAAGTAAACAGCCCATGCAGTCAGATGAACAGACTAGAGTTATTTAGAGATTGATATCACAGCAACTGCAAGAAGCAGGCTGAGAAATGTGAGATTTAATTGCATGGTAGCTGCCTACAAGCAATGTTACCAATAATCTAGAAGCTTGAAAAGAACACAAAAAGGAATAACACCGCATATTATCAAAAAAAACCGTGGAAACATGTTAAAATAAAAAATACCGCCTTCGGGATACGTCAAATTATGTAATTGTGTAAATTAAAAGAACCATAAAACCAAAAGGCAACAATCAAGTAAAAATAGTATAGAATACTCAAACGGGGAAATCAGTGTCACAAGTGTGCACCATTGTATTGCAGTGTACGATGAGACTGAGTAATGCTACATAAATAAAATAATCTTAGTTCTAGTGCACGAGTCATGGATGCATAAGCCTCATATTAGAAACGTATATAAACCTGGAAATGAAAACTATTGCACTGGCAGCTTCAAGTAACCAAGGAAGTAATTCTCGGTTTATATGAAAAGCATTGTACAAGAGGCACATATGTACCACTCTGGAAAGAAAGCATAAGGTCGCAATGAATCATCTGCAAACCAGTGAATACGTCTGTACACTGCCATGTTACACTTTACACACATCTCCTGTTTCCTAAAGTAAAAAAAAGCACTCTGAATCACAAGGAGCTTTTGCACATGTAACCCCGAGCTTTACCAGTTCGCCCTGTAGCAGCCATCGTCATCTTCCATAGCCGCTTTTCATACAGAGTGTTTCACGCAACTTGGCCCAAACTTTAAATATGCAAATGCCACGTAGCTGGACAGAACCAAGGCAATGTTTGTCGCAGCTTGGAGATGCTCAGATTATTTTCTGCATTCCACCTGATTAGATAACTAGTCTTCATTACTTCTTCAACTTCTCTATTATTATAATTAGATAAGTGTCAATGAGGGAATTGTAGAGCAACATGAAAACATCCCGATACAGCTTTCTGTTGCTCAATACGTGCTAGGTAAAAGCGTTTTTCCGAATTTGATAGAAGCCTCCGAACACACTTGGAACTGCCGTATGAGCCAGTTTGCGTGATGATGTATGTTGTTTTATGGCGCAAGGGCCAGTTATGGCCCAAAAGCACCATGCCAGTGTTAGTGTGCAGTGGAGCGATGAATTCTGAGAAGTAGGCGAAGCGTAGCTGTTAAGGAGCCTAAAATAATCGCTGTAAAGTGCGTAAAATATACATATACTAAAATCATGGCAATGACTAATGAGATGTACTATGAAATGAAGAATGCATTGAGAAAGAATGACACAATATTTAAAATATTTAAGATGCACTAATTGGCAAGAAGCACTACTGCCTAAACAGAGCCCTTGATTCACAAGGGCCTGGAGGCATGTGCTATAAAAACTACTATCACAGCGGCATCCTCTGGAGAGAGGATGCGCTACGAACTTATTGGGCTAATAACATGCAGGACCACATCGTTCAAGAAATTGATGACTGCTTTGGCGTTAAAAAGCGGTTCTTCACCAAGAAACATGATGGGATGAAGAGGGACATGATACCGGTATGCTCGAGGAAAATATTTCTTTCTCTCTGTTTCGGCTTCCCTGCACTCCACGAGGACATGGAGGACGGTCAGCCTCTCACCACATCTACCACAGGTTGGTGGTTCATCACCAGTTCATTGTGGGTGCCATATGTATGTCCTATTCTTAGACGACAGAACAGGACATCAGTTCGTCGTGTTTTTGTTACGGGGGGCCAGAAACCTAACTGTGGTTTTATCAAGTGAAGCTTATTATTTCTTTCCGCATCCCACAAGCGTTGCCAGTGGCTTCGCAGTTTCTTTCACAGGAAAGGCTTCAAATCTGTCGCAGGAACAGCAGCTGTAGGGAGATGTAACGTCTGAGATGTCACTGATGTGGGCATTTGGTCTGCTCGAACATTACCCTCAATGCCTCTATGGCCCGGCACCCAGCATATAATGACATGCTGGTTAGATATATACACTTTACACAGAATGTAATAGAGCTTATTAAGTACATGGTTTTTGTGTTTACAGAGTGACTTCAAAGCTTTCACGACACTTAGGGAGTCTGTAAATATTTTAAGTTTTGATTTCATTGTATACTTCACAGCCGATAATAGTGCATACGCCTCAGCCGTAAAGATGCTTGTCTCCGGGTGCAGTACACCGGATTCGGAAAAGAATGGACCGATGGCTGAATAAGATACCCCGGCATGTGACTTGGAAGCGTCTGTGTAAAACTCTGCACACGAGTATTTAGATTGCAGTTCAAGGAAATGCATTTTAATGTGTGCCTCTGGCGCGTGTTTCGTGACTTCTATAAATGATGTGTCACAATCTATGAGCCGCCACTGCCACGGAGGTAACAGTTCCACTGGAGCCATAGGACGATGATCAAGCAGCGGAACACCCATTTCCTTACTAAGATTCCTCACGCGCAAAGAGAATGGCTTTTTCGCTGATGGTCGGTTATGGAAGAGTGTGGCAGCGGTCACATCGTTTATTGTCGAGTAAGACGGATGTTGAATGTTTGCTTGTACTTTCAGAAAATATGTAAAGCTGCTTTATGACCGCTGCAGATGAAGTGACCACTGATTCGACTCTACGTAGAGGCTCTGGATTGGACTTGTCCTTAAAGCACCAGTCGCGAGACGGATACCCAAGTGGTGAACGGGGTCTAGTATTTTTAATGCACTTGGCGTTGCAGAATTATAAATTATGGACCCGTAATGAAGGCGTGAGAGGACAAGACTTTTATACAAGTTAAGCAAACACTTTCGATCACTTCCCCAAGTCGTACGCGACAGAAGCTTTAAAAGGTTCAGTATCTTTTGCTCTCAGATGCTTAACATGAGGAATAAATGTAAGTTTAGAATCTAAAATGATTCCTAAAAACTTAAGCTCGCTGCTCACAGAGAGCGCATCTCCTTTGATTCCAATACTTGGGACTGGCGTTATACCTCTCTTGTTAGTAAAGAGTACGCAAGTGCTCTTCTGGGCATTTACTTTAAAACAATTTTCATCTGCCCATTTGGACAATTTGTTTATTACAAGCTGCACTTGCCGTTCGCAGATGGCAATACTGCATGATTGGAAGGCTATTTGCACATCGTCGATATAAACGGAATAAAACATTTTGCGTGGAATGACTGTGTGCAGGGAATTCATTTTTACAATAAATAGTGTGCAACTAAGCACACCTCCCAGTGGCACACCGGTGTCTTGGGTGAATGACTTAGACAAAGCGTTGCCCACTCTTACGCGGAATGTGCGATTCGATAGGTAACTTTCAATTGTGTTTAACATTTTGCCACGGACACTCATCGCCGAAAGATCTCGGAGAATGTCGTAGCGCCATGTCGTGTCGTAAGCTTTTTCTAGGTCGAGAAACACTGAGAGGCAGAACTGCTTATGTATAAAAGCATCTCGAATATAAGACTCAATGCGAACAAGGTGGTCGGTTGTGGAAATACCTTTCCTGAAACCACATTGGAAGGGGTCTAGTAATTTGTTATTTTCAAGGAAACAAATTAGGTGCCGATTTATCATTTTTTCAAATACCCTGCACAGACAGCTTGTTAGCGCTATTGGCCTGTAGCTCCT
Source organism: Dermacentor silvarum (assembly GCF_013339745.2). NCBI lineage: Eukaryota > Metazoa > Arthropoda > Arachnida > Ixodida > Ixodidae > Dermacentor > Dermacentor silvarum. Next base: position 412,272,709 of record NC_051154.1, read on the forward strand.
GGCTAGGGACGGGTCTTTGCCTTGTTTAAGCACGGGAATGACTATAGCTTCCTTCCACGAGGACGGGATATATCCATCCGCCCACATGACATTGAAAAGGTACAGGAGTGTTTTCAGAGTTTCAGGATGTAGGTGCTTAATCATTTCATATATGACAGGATGAGCCCCTGGCGCCGAGTTATTGCAGCAAGCGAGGCATGCTTTCAGTTCAGTTAAAGTAAATGGATAGTTGCAGGCCTCACTCGATGAACCTTTACGTTTTAGGGGCCGTCGCTCTTTGCTTTCTTTGAACCTCAGAAATGCTTGTGTGTAGTGGGACGCACTGGAGATATATTCAAAGTGTTCGCTCAGACAACCAGCCTGATCTTCCAGGCTCTCTCCTTGAGTACTTACTAAGGGGAGTGGGTGTACTTCCAGGCCTTTTAATTTATGTACTCGATTCCACACTTTCGTCTCATCCGTGTAAGAATTTATTCTGGAGATGTACTTTTTAGCACGTCGACATGTTCTTCTACCCTGGGACTTTTTTGTTTGAAACTAATTAAGTTTTCGGCGGTTGGAGAGTCGCGAAGTGGTTCCCAAGCTTTATTTTGATTTTTTTGAAGTTCATCTATGTAGTTCTGAATTTCAGTTTTATTAAGTGGATAATTAGGAGGGATGTATATAGAGCTAACAGTGACTAGCCTGTCAAACAATACCCCTCGCACAGCAACTGCCTCTAGGGGCGTACGAAGTTTCAGTTCTCGACAGGCAATACCTCTGTCAACTACGATAGCAACACCGCCGGATGACACGAAAGTGTCATCGCGGTACTTGCGAAAGATGGTGTATTGCCGAAGAAAGTTGCATTGTGTATTGTGAAGAAAGTTGCAAGGTGTGTCTCCTGAATACACAGCATCTTCGGATTAAACTTGTGTAGGATTTCTTTGACGTTATCGAGGTTGTGTAGGAGTCCTCTGACGTTCCATTGTATTATTTGTGCATTCATGTTGAAAGTGCTTTTTGTGCTGTGTGTAAATAAGATTAACTTAAGCTACAGAGCCCTTGTCGGGCCCTGTGATGCGGGCTTTTTCTTTTTTGGAGCGATCGCGAAATTCTCGCCGCTCCTGAGGCGCTGGCGGCGCCGTCTGGCCGGTTGTTGTGTCCATCGCCTCATGTGAGGCGCTGGACACGCGCTCTTGCGAGCGGTTGGTTTGACGAGAAGGCCTCGCCTCGAGGGATGAGGCCCTGGAGGCTACCAGCCCGGAGGTCGATGGCCCCTTCTTGTGAGTTGGTGGAGCAGCGCTAGCTGCAGCCGCTGGGGGGGGGGGGGGGGGGATGGCGTCACTGCCGGCTCACTGTGTGTGGGCCGGACAGCCGTCGGAAGCCGTTGCGACGCCGCCCCCTGCCGCGCCACTTCGAGCCAGTTTGCGTGCATTTTGACACTTATCTCATTGACACTTTACTACAACTGAGAAGTTGAATAATTAATAATAATTAGGCGGAATGCAAAATATCATCTGAGTATCTCCAAGCAACGGCAAACATTACCTTGGTTCTGTCCAGCTACGTAGCCTTTGCACATTTTTGAAGCTTGGCCCAAGTTAAGTGAAACTAGAGGCTTGGGCTAGTCGGTACATACTCGACAGAGGAACAGCGCGAAAAGACGAAGGACAAAAATAGTAACACACATCAGAGCTGATGTTTGTTCCCCTTCTCGTCCTTCGTCTTTTCGCGCTGTTCTCCGGTCGAGTCTGTACACGGCGAACTCCGGCGCGTGACTCGTGCCGCAAGGTTAAAAAAAGGAAGAACAAGACAGCTTCTTCGGCTTCTGCCATCGGTCCGAACGGTTCTCGGGTCTTTTACTCAAGGCGAGACTTCGATCTTCGAGGTTCTACAGCGCAACAGTCGTTGTTGCTACAGCACCTCTTGCTGAATTGTCGGCGATGCGGTTGGCCAGCTCGGCATGATTGTCGAGAGACATGTCTTCTTTTGTGGCAGCCAAGGCGACCACCCGATTCTGCGGCAGGCGCTGAAGGAACAGTTCACGCAGCAGCGGGCTGTTTGCGTCCCGCCTACAGTAACTAAGAAGCCGCCGCATATGACGTAGAAGTTCCGACGGTCGACGAGCTCCTGTTCTTTGAGAAGCTGCTGAAGCCGCCTGCGCGCAGACATGGACTTGCGATCCTGCATCGTCGATTTGAAGTGGTAATAGGGTGTGGTGTCGCGGGCTGAGTCCATAACTTCTTGAAACTCCTGAACCACCTCTGTCTGTAGAGACTACCGAGACAGCATGGAGAAATCACGCGTGCTGCGGGATAATGTGCCGAAGGTCGAAGATGGCCTCTACCTCAGTATATCAGGTTGCAGGATTTTGTGGCCTAAAGAACGGCCGATGAATCTGCAACGTGGCGAGGCCCTCTGCGCTGGTCGTTGGTCTCTCGTTGGTGGCATCGCCCAAGACGTGGTGCTCGCCGTACGATCACGTCCGGGTCACCACGTATGGCGACCGAGGTTAGGTCCACTACAACAATGTGTGTCAGCGAGCGGAAGATCTGAGAACCGTTCGGACCGATGGCAGGTTCAGAAAAAGCTTTTATTTCCCTCCCTTTTTTATAACCTCGCAGCTTGCAGCACGAGGCACGGGACACACGCGCCGGAGCGCGCCATATATAAAAGGCGGTCGAGGAAGATGACGATGGCTGATAGAATTCCAACTTTCACACCCAAAAATATTTGGCATACAGTCCAGGCAGAATTCCACTGATGAACAGCTTGGGAGCACACCACTTAACATTATTCATTCCCTCTTGGAATGGAAATGTCGTACATGCTGGTACTTGAAATGTTCTTAATGTAGACACACTTCCTGCCCTGGACAAGTACGCCCAAATATTTGCACTGCTGCTCCATTTTGTTGAAGTGGACACGTATCCTGCACTACGCTGGTAGTTGAAATGTTTTGAAGCAGAAAGACTTGCCCACATGCTATCGCTGGCATATACAGGGTGTCCCAGCTAACTTTAGCAAGAATTTAAAATATGCCGCTGCACACTAAGACGACGCGACAAAATGCATGTTACGGACTATTGTTTGCAGTATATCACGCTATCTTTTGTATTCGGATCAATTAAATAATTAGCTGATATTAAATAACCAACTTCACATGCAACGAAGCCAACAAAATTAAAATTATTGAGTTGTAGAGTGGTCTACAAACCGTCCGATTAAACAGTTTCTAACTTTCTATTTATTAAGTATTAGTTTTTTCCCCTCTTACTACAGATGCCTGCGAAATAAAAAAAAAACCACGCAAGCGCGCCGTGATTGCAGTTCTACCAAACGTTCCGCGTACAAACGAACATAACATTTAGCAGGGTGTGCTGCCGCTTAAAACGCGACAGGGCAAGCGTTATCGCAGCGCTAGCGATAACGGTTGCTGGTCACGCAGTCAACGCCTGCGTCGGTGCCCTGTCGCCTTTTAAGCGGCAACACCCTGCTAAATGCTGTGTTCGTTTGTACGCGGAACGTTTGGGGGCACTGCAATCATGCATGTCCCATGGTATCTTTTTTTGTATTTTGAGGGCATCTGCAATAAGCGGGAAAATATTAGACTAATACTTAGTAAAAAGAAACTGTTTAATCGGACGTTTTGCAAACCGCTCTTCTTTCTTAAGTTCGTTGCTTCAGAAGTTGGTTCATTAATCTTAACTAATGATGCAATTAAGCAGAATACAAAAAATAGCGACTTATGCCCTACAATAGTAAGCAACATGGGTTTAGTCGCGTTAGAATCCATCGACATATTTTAAAACTCTTGCTAAAGTTAGCAGGGACACCCTGTATATGCATTTGCTCTTCACTTGGTAGCACCAGAGGTAGCACTGAGGTATAGCACTGAAGACTTCCCTCTAGGTGTGCGTGCTAGATAATTGGGGAGGCCTACACATTCTTCCAAATTTTTGCAGCTTGTAATGAAACATATAACAGCACAAGTAAGCTGCAATGTTAAAGACATACAAAATTTTATTATGACTTATGAAAGCGATATGTAGACAACATATGCAACTATAACGCTGTATCCGGATCATAAAAACAAACATAATGAGGGGAACTATAAAAATTATTGCAGGAATTGTTTTGAAGAGGCTGCTCAATGAAATCGCGTATGTAGATTCTACATTAAATGTACCAAGCATATCAAGTGAAATTAGCGACAGCTTATGTCATACTATTATAAATTGCGTTCACTCGCCCTTCCCGTGCTAGCAGTGTGATTGCTTGCATTTCTTAAGTGATTTGGAGAACGCTCTTCAAAGCAGATGAGGGAAGATGCCCCAATGTATGTTGATGTGTTTCCCGCACTTTCACTAGTGGCCGCGGTGTTGATGCCAGTGGACTGAATGAGAATGATCAGTGGGCACATTCCAAGGGAGCAAGAATAATTAAAGCCGCTATGTGCTTAAAGCATTATCACGTTTTAAGTCACCTGTCAACTGCTCACTACCTTTCCAGACACCACATTCAGTCACAATGCATTCGTCCTATACTTCTGAGGTTATTGGTTCACTGTTGCCCTGTAACCGTATTTTGTACTTGGACCTCCCCGCAGGGACCAATTTATGCAACTAATCATGCCCGAATCCATTCCGCACTGCCGTGGTTAAAATGGCTGTGTAAATAACCATCACATGGACTCTAAGCAGCAAATGCTATGTACTTTTACCCTTCAACTTACTTAGTGTGCTGACATGCCTAAATAGAGGCTCTTCTGCTCTGTCTGATGTACGCTAGGAAAGTTTGTTGCACAAGGACCAAGAACCGCGGCATGCCCTGTTGCGCGAAGTGCACGAAGAACGCTCAAATTGAAAGAACCGCGTAAAGCACTTCTCAGGCACCGTGCGTACACTGGCACACGCACGAACTCGGCAGACGGCTGACTAAATGCCACGAACGCCGAGCGGCGTAGAGTCCGACACCAGTCACAAACTGCAAATAATCGTAACCACCGGGAGTAAGAGATTATTTTACGACAAAGGAATTCACGATTCACATATGCAGTATCCACTAGCAAGTTATGCAGCGTATATGCGGTATCCATTCGCGAACTAGAAAAACTATAAGAAGAAGAAAGCTCCAATAAGCAGCGCAATATATGGCAACCATGCCGAGGTGCCAAACAAAATCGAATTTTCCCGTCTCAGATTGGACAGAAAGTTCCTCTAACTACCATGAAAAACCAATCACATATGATAAAACGGGCCAAAATACAATCGAGAACCTGAATCTCAAGCGATAACAGCAGGGTGTGGTACAGGCAATATTCTATGGGTGAGCTGTAGCACATACAAGGCAAGGAAATTGGACGGGCACTTGACCTGATCTCGTGCGCTACCGTACCAGTATTGAATCATTAACAAAGAGCCTGTACGTCAGTTCTCTTGTGTGCAACATTTTTGCGAAACGGGAGACTGAAATACCGCGATCACAGCTGTCTAGAGGATATATGTAAAGCGCGCGGAGACAGCAATTCCCGCCTTTCTCCGCCGTCAGAAGTGAAACTTGATATTTTCACATATGACGGCGGATCCCGATGCCAGACACACAAAAACAACATTTCTTCTGACCTTCATCCTCATACTGAACTTAACGCCTTAAATACAACATCACTGAAAAGGCTCCTCACATAGCGACATGAGAATCAGATTGAAGAGCAAATTAGTGCCCTCCACTCTGCGCTCTTTAATGCAAAACTAAGCTGCTCAACAAATTAAAATCATACAAACAAATCACTGCACACGCAGCGTCGAATAAGACAGCACAACACTGCAATACTTGCATGAGTGTAAAGGAAATCACGAGGACATTCGTCACACTTGTTTGTCGTGCCGCGCGATGAGGAAAAGGACTCAAGAAAAGCAGTTGAACTCGTGATGGAAAAATCCAAGCTACCTTTATGAAAACTAAAACGAAACTACATTTACGAAAACTATAAAATCAAACTACAACCACACAGAACCTTACGCCACATGACATGACATACATACAAGGCTAGAGCAGCTAGGGTTGATAGGAGTCCGAGAAAGAAACAGTCACGAGAGCTCACGGTACGGTGTCCATAAGACGAGGGCTTGCCGAAGTGAGGGGGGATGACGTGACGACGTCGGACACGCTTCGATGTTGGAGACGATGCGGAGCGACCGAACCGGACCGAAATGGAGATGACCGCTCACTGACGCTCATCGGTCAGCCTGCATCCGAGCCGCAGTGCACGTTGTAGGAATGGTCAGCCTGCCCAGCGGACAGCTTCAGCGAGCCGCAGTGCTCGGTGCATATGCGGCCATTAGCTAGGCCACGAACGGTGCTCCGCCGAACAACTGACCAAGGAGACTGCTTGCCCGCGATCCGCAATGCTCGCGGCAAGTGGTAGCACAGCAGGCCAAGCCACGCTCCGAGCTGCAGTACTTGCGCTGGCGAACGCCTTGGCGACGGGCAACGGTCGGGCGGCAGCTCCATGGACGGCCGCGTTCCTTAGAGCCTTGATAGTCGGCGTCCGACACGTCGGCCTGCTGTCTTCCGTTTCCCGCTGACTAGCTGCGTGTCTCGCCACGAAGCATTTCGCTACGTGCTCGCCATACGTGGCCCAATAACACTGGGCCATCGCTGATTTGGCGAGATCACTCACATGCGAGGTGAAATCACGAAAGAACCCGCGCACACTTCGTCGTCGTCGTTTTCTTTCACTCATCACAATGACAAAGGACAGCACAACCGAAAACAGGCAGAACCACACGACAGCCCAAACCAAGCGCAATTACGGAACTATGCACGGGCCGGTTTCACGCGTAAGCCGGCAGCCGCGGCCACAAGCTTGGACATGTACACCGTGGTCATGTGACCGATGTGACGACGGTATCGCCACCTTGCGTAAGGTTGGATAAATGACGAATTCTCCCGCCAAAAACGGTGGTGTCGAAAACCCAGTACGCTAGGTAATTGAACAGATACGGCTAGTCTTACGAAAACGTTTTCAAGACGTATTCACCCATCGTTTTTAAGCTGTCGTGCCTGCGACGTTTTTAAAGCGTCGATTTTGGTCAAAAATTTGTTTCCGACGTCGAATCCATTAATACGACGTTTTGAAGAATTTGTGAGCTACCTGGGCACACACACGCAGTATGTACGATGCATGCGCGCTCTGGCTTCCCTGCAAACTTTTTTATCTCATTTATCTGGTTGTTTTCATTAAACTTGTTCCTAGTCCCAGCGTGTGTTCGTCTACTTCTCTCCTGGTGTTTGCGTCTTAAAGGCTGGGTTCCATCGTTTCTACAAGTATGTACCAACATGCCCAGCAACAGACTCTTGTGTGGTAGGCTTTGCTCCTCGAGTTCCCAATACGAGTCCTTTCGGTTGTAGGGTATGTCGTGGGCATCGTTACGCATCTGATGCTGGCCTGTTGTCGTCATTCGCATTTCGACTCGTTGCTGGATTGGTAGTTGCCTTCTATCGCAGGCGCTCTTGTGGCTCGACCACGGAGTACGATAAACAGGAGCGCCGACTCCACCGCCGCGCATCGCATTCGCTCGGGACAAACCGTGTAACACTAAATTAATCATCGCGTAGCGCCATCTGTCGAGGCGCGTGGAAAACACTCAACAGCTTGCTTCCATGTGCGCATGCGCTGAGTGGCGGAGACCGGTGGCGACGGCAGCGCGGAACCGGCAGGGCGGCACGCGTAGAGCTTGTCTGCTAGAAACGTGGGCCTTCGTCCGCCTCAATGTGACAGCGATGAAACAAAAAAATATAAAAACGCAAATAAACATGCGGTAGCGCTTTTACTCACGTATGCGAAAAATTTTTACATGTCTTTAGAGGAAACAGACGATAAATGATGCCATACAAAAAGGCACAACAGAAGTACTTGTTTTTCAATCCTCAACGTCTGCGCGGAAGCGAAAGTGCGAAATTTTCGTCTTCCTCGCTTTGTTTACCATGTCTGCAGTATGTTTATTCATGCCTGACGGAACAAAGTATCTTGATACTTGTGCGTGAAGAGACTGAGCAACAAGACAGTGTTTTGTTCCCGGCTGTAAATCTGGGTATGGCAAAGGACGCGAGAAGTTATCGCTCTTCGCGGCGCCATTTGATCTTCAACTACTGCACCAGTGGCGTCAAAAATTCCTGAAAGTAAGCGAGCGCTTAAAGCAATGGACACAATATGTGCGCGACACTTCGAGAAGCAGCTATTTTTTATAGTTACACCAGCAAAGACAAAGGCGATGTCCTACTAGATGTAAAGAAAGTGCCTCGACTTCGAAGTGTAGCAGTTCCTTCCATTCGTTTAGGGAAGCCTGGCGTAGCTCAATGATGCTGAATGCGAGGAGGAACCAGAAGACGCCAATGCGGAAGGACGGGAGGAGCTCAATTTAAATTTCTCTACAACTACACACAGTGCAGGCGCCTTTCTTTGTCCAGATACATGCCGTAATGTAGAGAGAGAGAAAGGGAAAGAAAGACAAGGAGGTTATCCAGTGTAAATACCGGCTGGCTACCCTGTAAATTCTCAGCCCTGCCTTCGAGATGATTCCCCCAGTTATGCAGACACATAATCAGAGCTTTTCTTGTGAAATAATAAGCATGAAACACTGGTAGGAATTCCCAATTATTATGTTTAGTGAGAATGTGGCGATTCTGCTCGCAAGAGAACCGGACGACACGAAAAGCACCGTTAGAAACAAAGAAGCAAGCGAAGCATCTTAGCACTTGATGCGTGCTCAGATAAAAAGAGTGGTAAACGTCAGCTTTTGCATAAAAGCTTCTTTTCGCTGTCGTCTATCATTGCTTGAGACCACCAGAACTGCCATTATATCGCCTTACCAATTGCTATAGTTTTTCTTTCTGTGTTCGTTTAGGTTCTGTTCCTGTGCCTTGTAAAGTTCCATGTAGGCCACCTGACAAATGCCCTGCATTTGGCCTGTATAAAATAAATTAAATAAAGTGATACATGACTTGTTTCTCCTGCTAACGTCACTCCGTGAACCGCAAGAGCTATGCGTGCTACAGGCGTCAGGGCGTGCGCGGAGCAGGCGACAGAACGGATAGGCAAGCAGGCGCCGCGAAAGAGTCCCGAGCTTATGTTTTTTAGGCTTAGCTCACTCGCGCCTTTGCTCCTTCGGTTTGTTGGGCCCGCCTCTCCGGTGCATAGTTTTTCCTCATTCGTAGCGCCGTCTGGCGAACGCGCTGTGAAGCAGGAACCGGCTTTTCAGAATGTGTCCCTTCCAGACGACGGTGTCGGCGCTCCTGTCTTGTCTTACTCCGTGGGCTCGACGTAGCATTTGTGCAGTACTTGTGTTTCCGCTTATGTTGATCTTCGCTGGACCGTTGTGCACCAGCGTTCATTCCGGAATGGCGGCGCTTGTACACCTGCGTCTTGACGTAGTTGCGTATTGTCACGCTTGTACACGTAATTGAATTACCGTCTGGAGTACGTGAAACCATCGTTAGAAATGTGTTTGAGCCTCGTCTGTTACGTTTGGACAGCCTTGTAGGAGGTGGAAATTTCTTGGCTTATGGAGACTTTGTCGGCGCATCGTTTCTCGGAGACTCTCCAGTACCAAAGATCAATGACGTGCGTTGTAAAGTTGAGTCTTGGATGAAGTCGTGGAGGGTTCCCTGGACCGTCCATCCAAAACGATTTTCAACGGCAGTAACTTGAGGTTGCGATATCTGGCCGGTTACAACGTCCCATTAGATGTCGGAGCCTATCAGGATGCTGATCTCGTCCTCCCGGAAAGCCTTCGCCTCGGAGCGTGCATCAGCGGGGACAAGACCGTGGTGTGTCATCATGGTGATGATCGCGCCATCCGCTGGCGGGCTGTTTACCGCCAGGGCATCTATTCGAGGGCATCTATTCGCGACTCAATCAATTCATGCGACACCTAGCGGTGAGCGCCGGAAACATCGTACGGAGGTCGGAGCAGACGCTCCGTCCGTAGCCTTCGTACTGCGATCGGGTGCATTTCTAGTACGATGGAGCCACCATCTATGAAACTCCGCACGGCCGTGGAATTTTGCTCCGTTTTGCAGTTTTGCGGCGCCAAAGAGCTACATGGATTGCGAATCTTGTCATAGCAAAGCTGCGACAACGGCAATAGTTGTGTTCTCAAAATCTTGCTCAGGAAAGTTTTCTTTTTTATCAGGCGAGGAATCGGTTTGTTTTTTGTGTGAAGAGAACGCGACCCTGTTGCTTGTACTATGTTTGCAGTAAAGCCCTGCAGTGAACTTGAGTAAGTTTGCGTTGAGGTTGTTACTGCCATCTTGATAACGTTCAGCGTATGCGTGCTGCAACATGCATTTTCATGTCATAGCCGGCGTGGTAATGGAGTTTATGATGCGAATGTCGCCGCGGTACTCAATATTCCTAATAAAGCTGTTATATCGGATACATGTGGCGCACAGCGTGGAACTACCACGTATGGTACATCAGCGAAATCGGTTCATCGGAGTTTGAGGTGCTTCCGGGCAACGTATGTCAATCGTTCTATGGAAGCACAAGATGTACCCACCAGCGTGCAAAAGAACTATGGGGTGGCATAGCGGCACGCCTTCCTTGCGGCCTCGACACGCTACCCGTATAATTAGTGCAAATTAGTAGGCGCTCATTTGGCCATGCGTAATTATCAAAGCAATTGTATCTCATATCAGTGTCTGAAGAAAATTCAGAGTTCAGAGGCGAACACAGTTTTGGCCACTTAAAATGCAGGATACGTCAATTACAGAATAACATGGAAAATTAGTTAGATTCATGCAGTAGCTGAGTTAGCAATAATTTCCACAGAAACATCTGTTTTATTTCACTAGTTTACACAGCAGCCATAAGCGACATGTTCGTAGACAGCCGGGAGTAACCAGTCATGGTCAGACCACGCAGCACAAGCCATACCTGCACATGGTGTGCAAATGTGTTTTTATTGTAGTAAGCAGATCCTTCGGTTTCCTATTTATCGTTTTGTTCTCTACGAGAGAAACAATGAGCTAACTACTGCGATAACTACGGCTAAGCGAAGCAGCAGACACGTTGTGCAAATCTTGAATGTAAAATAGATAACAGGAACCCAAAAGCAGCGGGAAAGGTTCGCCACAGATTTGTAGTGCGTGCTCGCCATAAAGTACAAAGCTTGATTTTAAGCTCGCTTGCTCTCTGGACTGAAAAGAGCGTGCAGAGTTAGCACCTTCGCCGAACGAAAATGTGTAGAGGCAGCAACAATGGAAAAGTGCGCGCCGGCTACGCATTTATGCGCTAGTACAGTCTGTTTCACACTTAAGGCAAATCTCGGAGCGCATTGCATCGCGATGCGGCGAGCGCTGGAGTCGGGTGCCGGAAGCAGCTCGCGCAGGCGCAGACGCTCGAGGTGGTTCAAAATAACGCGCCTCGAGCGTCTGCACCTGCGCGAGCTGCTTCCGGCACCCGACTCCAGCGCTCGCCGCATCGCGATGCAATGCGCTCCGAGATTTCCCCCTAAGTGTAAAACAGACTGTACAGCGGCTACAGCTGATGGAGCAAGTCGGTGCGCAGGCTGCGGGCCATGTTAAGGTGGTGGTCCCACTCCGGCGGCACGAGCCCCCCGTTTTCAGTACTTTTGGAGTAGCCATGGCGGCTCTTTTACTTAGGATATAAAGTTGTGGTATATGCCGTAAAAAGCTTAATTGTAGATTCGAACAATATATAATATAAGGAAATTGATTAATGTGACTTAGAAATAAATGTTCAAGAACAAGCATGAGATACATGATTTTTGCGAACTCTGTCTCAGTTGTGACCATATTTAGAAGAAACTACCGCACTTACTCCATTGCGGCTTGCTCTGTAGCTGTAGGACATATTTACCTAGTTCCTATACGTAGCAAAATAATTTAGAATTTTTACTTTTTGGGGAATTTGCTTTTGAAAATTGCCAAATATTGCAATCTTCTGTTGTAAACAGCCCGGCAACTTCATGCTCAAGGAAGCCAAATTTTGGATACAGTATAGTTCAAGGAATTTCCATTTAGGACACAAAGTTTCATAGATGTACCTTTATTAGTTTTAAAGCGCAGCTTCGTAGCTTTATTACCTTGCCGCAAAAATGGGCAAAAATAAAACCAGAATTCTAAATATTGCTTAATTTCGGTCGCATTATTAGGAAAACTAATGAAGTTACATGAATGAAATTTTGCGTCCTAAATGTAAATTTTTTGAAATCTACTTTGTCCAAAACGTAGCTTCCTTGAACATGTAGTTGCCGGGCTGTTTACAACAGAAGATTGCAATATTTGGCAATTTTCAAAAGCAAATTATCCAAAAATTAAAAATTGGAAATTAATTTGCTACGTCTAGGAATTAGATAAATATGTCCTAAAGACACAGAGCAAGCGGCAATGCAGTAAGTGCGGTAGTTTCTTATAAATATGGTCACAACTGAGACACAGTTCGCAAAAACCATGTATCTTATGCTTGTTCTTGAACATTTATTTCTAAATCACACCAATCAATTTCTTTATATTATATATAGTTGGAATCTACAAGAATTAAGATTTTTATGGTTTATACGACAACTTCATATCCTAAGTAGAAGAGTCGCCACGGTTGCTCCAAAAGTACTGAAAACGGGGGGCTCGTGCCGGCGGAGTGGGACGAGCCCCCCGTCCCACTGCCAAACTGAGCAACGTGCCAAACTGAGTAGGTCATACATTTTTGGCAATGCTGACGAGGCCAGCGTGACGTGTCCAACTTCGCCGTCCGCTGTCTCGCATGCTCGAAACGCCGAAATATCTATGCGCGCCTTAACAGTGAATCAAAGCAGCAGAAACGTTTTTTTTTAACTTTTACGACAATCCAGCAGTGCACGAGTTCTTCGGTACCGCGACCAATGGGTTCAAGAATACATCGGTGACTTTCCTCAGAATCTCGTGCGAGTCCGCTGTCACTCCCCACTGTGCCTCTCTCAGATCGGCTAAAATGATGCGTTCGGTGTGACCTACTCGCTTTCCTTCCACAAAACAGCGCAAACCGGCATCACACTGCACGAAAATCATGAAACACAGCAGTTGCGGCGACGCCGGGACCTCCGTATATCCGCCATGTTGCACAGTGTAGCCACACGCGACCAGATTACGCAGCGCCCCCTGCAGTTAATTTGAGTTGCGAATAGTGAGCTCGTTGGTGCTGTGCTGGCTGCGGAGTGTAACCGATACTCGGTTACATGTCAGGGTCACAGGGGGTGCGTTTTCCCGAAGGTGAATAGGGTGAGGCACTCAATGCCTTGAACCGGGCAATGAAGTGCTCGAGCAATGTCCCGCCGAACGAAAGTGCGCTGACTGCCCGTGTCTAGCAGGAAACGCAGCAAAATAAACCTTGCTGGTGTGACAGCCCAAGCTCTGCCCGTCTGTGGGAATACCGGCATGATACCGGTGCCACTCGTGAACACGGATGTTGAACGAGGTGGTGTGTACTCTGGCTTGCTTGCGCGTTGCACGGATGGCCTAGACGCGTTGCCCAGACGCTTTGAATGCACTTGACTTAGAGTAGATACGTTGCACAGCGACGTCAAGTTTTGTCCAGCACAGTGGGCACATTTCAAATTCCTGGCGCTTCGGCATTCCCTGGCAACGTGGTTGCGCTTGGCGCAGGGGAAGCAACGCCTCCGCGCCTTAAGCGTCCTGCGCTTTTCTTCTGAAGTGAGCGACATGGAGCATTCCTGAACAGTGTGGTCCGACGCGTTGCACAGGAGGCAGGGACGCGTGTACGGCGACCTCACTTCAGTTGATAGAGCCGCTGCAGAGGGCGGGTTTAGCTCCATAGGTGGCTATTCGCTGGAGGATGTCACTGGCTTGCAGGTGAGCTGGCTTGGTCGAAGGCACCTTCCTCCCTCGCCTCGACCGGAATTCGTAGGAAGGTCATCAGATGTTTTAGTTGCTGGGACTTGTGTAACCGCTGCCGTGTCATCGTGGTTCGACGTAGAAGCCTCCTTCAGCCGCAGACGGTACAGGATACCAAGGTCAGGTGGTAAGGCCTTCATGATGACGTGTCGCAGAACAGCAGCGTACTAATCTGGTGAAACGCCAAGACCCTCCAGTGCGCTTGTGCGGAAAGTGATCTCGTCACAAAGATTTCGAAGCTTGTCTAGATCGGCGGAACTATGAATAGGTGCTATAGTGGTCCAGATGGTCATCGACCAGCATGTCGCGACGGCTGAACCGGTGAGACTGTACCTTGATGGTGACATCGTAGTTTGCCTCGTCGTGGCGGATACCCTTAAAGGGAAACTGAACAGGTTATAGATTTCTAAAAAGGGACGCTTTTCTGAAGCGCAGACACTTGAAATCCCCGGTACGAAGTTTGGTTTTTCCATTGTACAAGTAGCGGCGGCGTAATTAAGAATTAAAATCGCAGCTATGCTCCGCCCACCGTGGCTCGCGGAGTCAGCCCGCGGCGGTGGCGGAAGGGGAAAGCTAGCGGAAATGACGTCAATATAGGGGTCTAAGGCGCCCGCGCGCAAAGCGTGTGCACGTTTTGCGCGTCAGTCGTGTTGTATCCATGGCCTTTATCGCAAATGATCAAGATCTCCACCCTGCGTTTCCGGCTAACGCTTCAAAGGACTGTTACCGCAAGGAGAACTCCGTCTAAGAAGCATACAGTGTCACCATGCCGTCCTTTTGCGCTACTTACGGCTGTACGAGCGCTGGCGGCCGAGACGACGTCATCTTTCACAATTTCCCACGGCAGAAAAAACAAGCTGCTCAGTGGATCGCAGCGGTGAAACGAATTAATTTCAAACTTTCAAGACCACTCTTCTCTGTTCTAAATATTTTTCGGACAGAATTCCTGCAATGGGAATTCCAGTGAAATCTGCTGGACTAAGGCCAGGCGTGGTGCCATCGATTTTCGCTCATAAACGGAATGAATCGCCGCCACCGAGAGCAGCCTTCTGTGATACTTTGTTTTTTTTCTGTCTTGCAAGAATTTCGTTTACTTCCTGGCAGCACAAACATTCTTCTTCTATTTCCATTGCACTGCAGTGCATGCAGGAACACCTGTCGCAACAGAAATATACGTCAGGTAGTGAAGACACCTAAACTAAAGTTTCAGCATCACGCCAGGCATCCGGCCGCACTCGGATACCTAAGTGCCCATACGCCTGAGTGCTTACATCACTTGCTTTAAGGAAAGCGGCGGATTGTTCAAAAGCGTGAAACGACAGGAGTGGGCTTTTATCTCAGATCGTTTCAACACAACCGGGAATCGAGGGCCAAAAAGCATAAAATCGAACTACAGTAAACCGCATAGATATGCATAACAACATGCAGTGGCACACTTTTTTGTTTTTCGTCAAATGCCCGCACGACATTGCAACCAGCCCAAGCACGCCGTCGCGGCATCGAACGCTGCTTCTAGCACCGTGGGTCACAAAACAGCACAGCTATACTGCAAATTTAAGAAACATTCACTTCCGTGCGGCGTATATTTTTCTGGCATGTCTGCACATTGTATTGCTATCTTAGTAACTTGGTAACTGCAAAATGCACTGTGCGGACAGTGCGTCTCCGCATTCGCTGCAAGATCGAATAACGCAATGATTGCACGAATTGTTTGTTGCGGTCACAGCACAGCAGAATGCATCATTGGACCTAATATCTACACCGAATTAAATTATATTGCAAATACAATAATTTCCATGCGATGTGTACCTTCAGGGCAATTCGGCAGTCGCACTTTATTACTTGCAAACCAGCAACAGTAGAATGCACTGTGTACAAAACGAGTCTCTCTACTGTGTACAAAACGAGTCTCTCTTTCCGTATTCTGTTGTAAGGACGCCCGGTATGAATTAATACAATCGCACTCTGACTACTAAGGCTATATAACATGGTACAGCTTCAGAAAAACTTACGAATACGTACCAGGCGATACTGTCAACGCGGGTAAATGTCGCAATTAGGTCCTCGGATCCGGCGGGCTCCGGCCATTTCAACTTCCGCGCTGGCGATCGCGCTCGCGCTTGGCGTAGGTGTTTCTCGTTGTCGGGCCACTGGTTAAAACGCGTATGGTGTCACGCCAATCACCTCTAAGTGATCAAAATTATCCACAACAGCAACTGAACTGTGGGAAATCGTCTGGAAGGTAGTCGCAGTACCTGGTGAGAAGCTGTCAAGTTGCGGCGGGCTCTCGTGGACCCATGGATTGACGTCACGGTGCGCTCCACCAATCATCGATGCGAGCCGGATTCGCCGCGCACCGCCCAGTCGCAGCTCGGAGTTTTTTTTTTTTTTTTGCTAATAACGTGTTTGTGGCTGCGCCATGTGAAATTTCTTGTCGATTTTCGTGTTCAAGGTGTTCAAAAGTATCAAATGCTCCTTATAACTCGATTTTTTGGAAACCTGTTCAGTTTCCCTTTCTTTAATTGCTTTTTTAGCTGACCCGGACAGGTACGTCAGCAGATATTGAAAATTCTCTATCTTCGAGAGCGAGTCATTGCTGTGGATGCTTGCGTGGTACTGGTGCCGAAAGCCTTGCCAGTTGCGTCGCTCCCCAGAAAAGCTACAGATGTGCAGCTTTGGCAGGGCAATGCGGGAGAAGGACGCCGCGGGTGACACTTCGGGCGCGGCGGAAGGGCAGCTGGGTTCTGTGGCGAGGCAAGTTGCGTGGAAGGGCCAGCAAGGATCGGTGGAAGCGGTTCAGTTGTGAGGCGCATGCTTGTTTTGGTAAAGCTGACCT
Organism: Dermacentor silvarum; assembly: GCF_013339745.2. NCBI lineage: Eukaryota > Metazoa > Arthropoda > Arachnida > Ixodida > Ixodidae > Dermacentor > Dermacentor silvarum. The sequence goes on from NC_051154.1 coordinate 412,289,441, forward strand.
TTTGTTCATATTCGAAAGCTGTGGCCAGGTCTGCCTCCAGGTCTGCATCCGTGAGCTTGTCTTGTATTGCGCAGTCGAACTCGACGAGCTCCGCCTGCTTCGCCAAGACGAGCTCGAGGTGCTGGTGCAGCACCCCACTGGGGTGGCCTCATCTGACAGCAGAGCGTCGATTGTAGAAATGACCTTGGTGATGGCCCTCTGGACGAAGCCGCGTTTCGTGCGTAGTTGCTCCATGGCCGGAACTCGAGGGCCAGACCACAGGGTGGGTTTCGGCACCAACTTGTAATGTAGCAAAACAACGACGGGGATTAGAGCCAGACCCGGACATCTGATTCGTTCGTCATCTGGTAGCAACTGCGCGAGCAGCGCCCGTGACCACTGCGCGTGCTCGGCGCGCCTTCTTCTTTATTTGCAACAAATACATCCTGATCGTGATAAGATTCACGCTGTCAAGAACTTTCTCATACCCTGCTCAGCAAAATATGTGCACAACTTCGTGGGCTTATGCTGCCATTTTCGTCATTTTGTTAAAACTTTTGCGGACCGGCTACTGACGGACATTCTCAAGGACACTGCGTTCCTTTGGGACAGTGAACTAGCCGACGCCTTCTACACGCTCCCTCACTTATTGAAAACGCCACCGATATGAGGCCACTTTGATCCATCTGCACCAATTCTACTTCGCACGGACGCCAATAGCCATGTCACAGGTGCTGTCCTCGCCCAGCAATAAAGTGGAGACGTGCGCGTCGTGGCCTACGCCTGTTGCCTCTTGTCCCCTTCAGAGCGCAATTTTTCTTTCAGCGAGCGCGAGTGCCTCGCTCTGGTGTGGGCATTGGCGCCCTACTTGTTTGGCAGCCCACTTCTGTAATCACTGACCACCATGACTTGTGCTGGCTAGAGTCACTGAAAGACCCGACTGGCCGCCTTGGTCGCTGGGTGCTAGACTCCACGAGTATTCTTTCGTTGTCATGTACAGGTCAAGCCGCTTAAACCTGGACGCCGACCGTCACCCCGTCGATCCTCCTGACAACGATGAACAGGATGCCGACACTTCCATTGTGGCCATTTCTGACTATCGCGACATCGTTACGGAGTAGCAAAAGGATGACTCTCTACGGTCAATTATCGAGCGCGGGACTTCTGGTGAGAATCAGATCACTTAAACAGAATGCTCCTGCTCCATGACGATATTCTTTATCGCCGCAAAATCAGCCCTGATGGACCGATTTACTGCTAGTTGTCCATCGTCATCTCCGTTGTTCTAGCTGAGATCCCCGACGCACCCACTTCCGGACACCTTGAAACCTCCCGCACCTTCGGCGGAGTGCGACGTCGCTTCTTCTGGCCAGGCCTGTACCGACCTGTGCGACGTTACGTTGTGGCTTGCGACCTCTGCCAGTGGCGAAAGAAGCCATGTGTGCAACGTGCTGGTCATCTTCATCAATCGATGTTCCCACGGAAACTTTTTTTTTCGTGTCAGCATGGATCTTCTTGGCGGCTTCCCCACGTCTATAAAGGGAAAAAATGGATAACCGTCACAACAGACTATGCGACGCGCTATGGTGCACACTTGCCCTGCCCGCCAGCTGTGCTACATATCTAGCAGAGTTCTTAGTTCAGGGCGTGATTCTTCACCACGGCGCGCCGAGGCAGCTGTGAGAGATCGTGGCCGCTACTTCGTGTCGCAAGTTGTCGAAGACATACTTCGTTCCTGCTCCACCGTCTTAAGAGATACCACCGGTTTCTCGCCTTTCTACCTCTTTGTTTGGTTGCCATCCCACTCTGCCTTTTGACACCCTATTGTATTCGGTGTCACGACACACCATAGAATGCGCCCACGACGCCGTTGGTCGGGCTCATATGACTCGCCAGATTTCCATTGATTGATCGTCTTACAGTGGCTCAGGCGTCACAAAAGACCCACAGTCGACATCGACAGTCACCACCAGAACCTTCAGTTCGTTCCCGCAAATAACGTTCTTCTGTGGTCTCCAAGTCGCCACGTCGGACTCTCCGAAAAAGTTCTGTCACGCTATACCGGGCCCTACCAGGTAATAAGACGATTAAGTGACTTAAATTAGGCAACTGCCCCTGTTGAAGACACCCTTAATCCCAGCTACGAACTGACTTCGTTCACGTGTCCCGTTTAAAACCATACCGTTCATCTAGTTCGCTATCATTCTAACAAGCGCCGGGGCTTATGTGACAGCGCATTTGGATATTACCAGGCGAGGGACGAAGAGGAAGTGGTAGGCTGTCTGGAGGCCTTAGGAGGGCACCTGAAACTTTAATAAAGCCGGTGGCGCAGAATCTTGAGGGTACCCGAAGGGAAGTGGTCCGTGGAAAGACGTTTATTTTAATACCCCACTAAGATGGGCCTGCTTTTCTTTTTTGTATGTGTACGTGTATAACACTGTCTGCCGGATCATGTCTTTCAATACATTAATTTATAGGCGTATTTATTTCTTTCAGTTGCGATAGTAGACTATGTGGCTTCTCGTGCTTTGTTGTAGTGGAGGAATTTGTGTAAGCATACGCTGAGTCTTCAACCATTCAAAATCTGCTCTAGTGGTAACACGGCATGGATTGAAGAAACTGTGAATGACGGGACAAGCATCTTTGATCAGTGTCTTTCCCTTTATTATAGGGCGCTTCCTTCCATTTTAAAATTTAAACACTATGCTTGCTTGCACGCTTTCTTTTATGGTTGCTCATTTGGGAGGGTATTGCCTACATACCTGGCAAATAATTTCTACGGTAGCCCTCAAGGGTGTCGAAATTTCTTAAAAGAGGTAAATTGTCATCCAACCTATTGTACTCATTTTTTCTTGCGCTAAGTACAGTAGGACGCCACAGAGATGAAACTGGCACTGGATATGAAGCGGACACGAAGTGACACACGGGAGCGCAAACTACCAACTGTTGTTTGCGCTCCCGTGTCACTTCGTGCCCGCGTCATATCCAGTGTCCGTTTCATGCCTGTGGCGTACTTAGCCCAATAAAAAATTAATGCACACCAACTAGCCCAATTCATAACTCTTCTAAACCTATTGTAGCACGAAACTACGAAGGAAATCCACACAGGTCTCTCAGGAAGCTTCGCAATTGAAGAAAAAAATATGCGGATCCCACTTACTGTGGGAACTTAAGCGAACCACTTTGTGGGTATCTGAATTTAGCGTCGACCTTGCGGCGGTGCGCCTCGACCGGCTCTTTTACTGTCTCGTTGACTTCGAGCAGGCGCTCACTTTGAAGCTCGGACACGTTGCGGGTCAGAAAGAACCAGTGCTTGCCTAGCTGCTCGACCATTGCGAACACGTTCCCCTTCCTCGGCGCCAAGTAGTGCACCAGTCGTGCGCCATCCTCGAGTTGCTCAAGTAAACCTCTCAGGAATGCTATGGCCGAGCAGCAGCGGCCTTGCAAGAGCTTCTTTGTGAGTGTCAGGAGTCGGTTGGCACGCACAGGGTGGGGAACGTCCTTTCGGATCACTGTTCGTGGTTACCGCCTAGTGTTGCGCAGCCGACGTCTTCTTACGCGTACCAGCTGGTTTGGCGCACTCGAGAATCAGAGGCGAGGGTTGGAGCTCCAATGACGGCGGTGTCGCAACCACGCCGGCAACCCGAACATGAGCATATACCCAGCTGCTCAAGTTCCTAGGCACCCCCAGCCCCACTGGCGTAAGAGTCTAGATATATGAGACAGATGCACTCAAAACGCCCGAAGTTCGCAAAAAATGCTTCGCATTAAAATTTGCCCTGACCTGGAGATCACATGCGGGACCCACGCCTTTCCGGGGGGATCGCTCTACCGTCTGCGTGGACCAGGAGGATAGCAGACCGCAGCGCGAGGGTAAATTCATGAACAACAAGAATGAAAAACCTCCGGAATACGTTGAACGTTTGCTGAACATTAAAACTTTTTTTCTGAGAAACCAGTATGCGCTTCCTTTGTGTTTTCGTGATGCAGCCGGGTGGATGAATATTTCTCTCTTTATTTACACTCCTCCTCCTTGCGGGCTTTCTAAATGATTCGCCATGGCAGCCGATGGCGCCGCAACTAGTTCACACTGGGGACGCACACGTGCCCGTTTCTGATGGACACCCGTCTTTGTTCAACAAATTTCAAACAATGTTTGAAAACTAATTGTTTTCGGCTGTCTTCAGGAAGGAATATCATTCGAGCTTACTATTTTATTGACTGGCCGTATATCGAACTGATTACTGTAACTACTGAAGGCATATCACTTCTAATAGACAACCTCTACATTTCTACTTCATCTGGAATTGATAATAGCAACTCTAAGATGCTGAAGAATACAAAGCCTATATCAAGTGAAATGTTGTGTCTTATATTTCCGCAATCAATACAGACCGGGCAACTCCCTGCAGAGTGGCAAACCACAAAAATAATTCCTGTTTTTTAGAGCGGGGACAGTAGTTTTGACAGTTACGGACGTATCTCGCCACGTGCATATGTTGTAAATTACTCAAGCACGTTATCTCCTCTAACGTTCACCACGATCTTCAGTCTAATAAGTTTTTCTTGCCTAACCAGCACAGCTTCACAAAACATTATTCGTGTGAGACACAACTACTCGAGCTAACTGATCTGAATATTAATATGGGTAAAAATAAACAAACAGACTGCATCTTTCTCGATTTTTCGAAGGCGTTTGATCGCGTAGCCCATTGCCACCTAATCTCAAAATTGTCAGCCCTTCGTGTCGATTGCCTAACATTATCATGGGTTCGTAACTTTCCTTCCTTTCGCGTGCAGTTTACCTTTCTTAAAAAGTACTCCTCGTCATCTGCTTGTGATACCTCGGGTGTTCCACAAGGTAGTGTTCTCGGTTCTTTGTTGTTCCTTAGTTATATTAATGACCTGCCAACTAATATAGTATCCTATGTGGTTTACTGATGATTGATATACCGGAAAATAAAATGATCTGATGATCATCACCTTCTTCAGCAGGACCTTAATATTTGTTGGTGTTGTGGAAAATGGCTCGTGACGCTCAACTCCTCCAAATGTAAAATGAGGACTTTCAGCCGTAAACGCGCTAATTTCAACTTCTCTGACTTTTCAAATAATGTGCCTGTGTCGCAAACTTCGTCGTACAAACACCCCCGCAGTCATTTGACATCAAACCTTTCCTGGTCGGACCATACTTCTTCCGTATGTGCTAAAGCCTCCCGCTCACTTGTTTATCTCCGCCGTAACCTGAAAAAATCGCCCGATAATGTCCGTAAATTAGCTTATGTAACTTATGTACGCCGCCAACTTGAATTTTCATCTCCGACGTAGTCACTGTACTAGAACTATCTGATCACAAAATTAGAATCAATACAAAACAGAGCTGCTAGGTTTATCTCCAACAACTAAAACCGGCAATCAAGTGAGTCTGAAGTGAAAAGAAAAAAGAAAACGTTCTCCCGCCTTTAGAAAATCGTCGCTTAGTCTCACTTCTGTGCTAGTTACACAAGTACGTGTATACAGATAGGGCTTCGCCACTGCCACGTATCACTCGAATGCGTACGTCTAGGCGTATGCATAATAAGATTAGTTTTTCACGCATTTTCGGATGTGCAAAAGCTTTCAATTCATCTGCACCCCCGCGCGCCACATCACTCTGGAATGACCTTCCCGATTCGATTCCATCATTAACAAATCCTGTTTCTTTTCGTGAGCATGTGTTTAGCTTGCACTGATAGGAGAATTCATGTATAATTTGTTACCATGCGAGCGATCTCTTTTGTATGTACTTCTTATATTTTACATACATATGCACGCAGTGCGATTCCATATTTTGCTGGTTCTGCTGAATTTTGTTATGCTTTGTAATTATGCAATGCCTAGTGTGTGCTCTCTGTTCTCTGATTTTCATTTTGGGCTTGTAACTTCCCTTACACAATGCCCTTTGGGCTTGTCAGGTTCAATAAATAAATAAAGTAGTGCTTCGAGGTGTTGACCATTTCGCCTTCGTGGTGCGATCTGCTAGCCTCGTGGTTAGCACAGATAGAAGAGTGAACTTTCCGGAAAAGTCCAGGTTTCAATCCCCGGACCAGGCTGGATCTGTCTTCCACTGCAAGCTTTCTTTACGGGAAACCCGTATGGCTTTTCTTCGAAGCTTCCTCTTACAGTCGTGTGGAGGACAATGCCTTCCTTGCATGTCTACTTACCTAAGTGTAGCATTTTTTTTTCGTCGCTACCAGTTTTGCGCTTTATTGAATCTCATCAGGTAGAGGCTGCTACCACATTAGGGATTTCAGGAAGAATCTGCTTTTAGCTTTCGTATTACTCAATTACATGGTGGAAGGAACTAATTCTGCCTAGTGCAAAACAAAATATATTATACGAGAAATCGAGTGACAATCATCAGTACATTGAGTCATTTACTTTCAAGCACGTTGTGCTTAGCTTCTTTGCATTTCGTTAATGCAAAACACATTTAGTGGTCCTAAGAAATTGCAATATTCATACTGATCGCAAGCGCAAGTAATTGCAAAACTGTGTTCAACCTCTTTCTTTTGACAACGGGGCATACTTCCAGCGGAAGGGAATTCGTATTGGTTATTCATCGGTTGCTCCAGTACTCTAACATTTTTAGCAGTCATTGATCATGTTTTGAATAAGCTTTTTAACGACGACAATGTTCTACAAGTTTTGAGATATGTAATGACTTTCTCGTGATTTTAAACACTAACCCCTTGAAGACGCCGACCAATGCACTGGAACACGTTTAGCCTTGTTTAGACAAAATGGAAAAGGCTTAGATTTTGTCCTTGAATTTCCTAACAATGACGCCTTCCAGTTTTTAGACATAAAATGCATTTTAGTGAGCAACACATTTGCTGGATACACAATACGCGTGACAAGAAGCGCTTCAATTTTCTTTATTCCGCGCATAGTTTGATTGATTCTGGGGTTTTACGTGCCAAAATCAATTCTGATTATGAGGCACGCCATAGTGGAGGGCTTTGGATTAATTTTTACTACCTGGGGTTCTTTAACGTGCACAATAACGCAAGCACAACGACGTTTTTACATTCCGCCTCCATCGAAATGCGCAAAGTTGTAAAAAGAGTGATAGCATGCCTTGTATCGGTGCTACTGAAGTCTCGTGTGGTCCAAGCTAGCTTTAATAGCCAATATAAATTGAATGAGCATATGCTTGGGCATGTTGATAATTCATACTAACAACTTTTTAGCGCTCAAATAAGAACACACTACTGAAAGGAACGACCCAGGCACAGCTTCCAACTTCGAACGCTTGGTTTAGTTTTCGTAGTGGTACATGTATAGATAGTTTTCATGTGACGTAACGGAGGCAGCGCCCACCGTTCTAGTACCTAAACCTGGCAGCTACGATGACGTCAGTGCAGCGTATTATCACGCGCCCACTGTTTTACTGTTTGACGGCGACTGTTTTTCCCAGGTTTATCACTGTTACCGCTTTGACGTTCGACGCAAGACGCACCTGTCGTGCTGTCATGCTGTCATGTTTCTTGATTACGCCGCTTCTCGACCTGCTGGTAGCTAAAGATGGCGTCCGCGATGACGTATGCGAAAACATTGGCCAGACGGGACGTTGCGCATATGATAGGCTACGTGAGCATGCAAATCTGGTGCTAAATGGAGGCACGGGCCATCTGGCCTTTCACTGCATGAGCTGTGGGTGCGATCCATATTCACTCTATGCAGTGCGATAGGAGAGCGAAATAATTGAAGCAGCGTTTGGGGGACACGTGTCTTGGTGTGCCTTAGTCGCACTCCCTAAAAAAATCTGATTTTCTAACCAAGACGCAGAGCGTGGCTCGACGGGGACGCAAGACAGCCAGGCTGTCCTTTTAATCTTGCAGGCAATATATCACTATCTTCATTTTAACTCCCGACACACATGCATCGTTGCTGTATTTAATGTACAAAACTTGAACAAATGCGTTTGCGTGTGCTGCTATCTGTTTTCTACATATTGCCACATCTATATCATCGCCGCGTGTATGTGCCAGGCTATGAAGATGATGCTGAAGTAGCGCGTGGGTAGAAAAACAGAAACAACGACGTCGCGTTGATTGTTATTATAAAATAGTTATATCAGTGCTGAAACGCCCGTCTCCTACTAGGTCCTAACAATATAAACCAAACGTTGGAAGTTAGCATTGTGGCCGCATCGTTCCTTTTGTCTTGTGTTTCTTGTGCGCTCAAAAAAAGTTGTTAATAGCCAAATTGCGAGCCAGCAGTCAAGTGGTTTCCGCTGCATGATATTGATTGCCGTGTCCGAGACCCTCCTTCTGAAACTGGAGGGCAATATAAAAGCTGAGCTTGCTTTATGAATAAGAAGGCCTCAAGTGGTGCACAAAGTGCCGCACCATCTGACAAACCTGGCAAAAAGGCACAAAGAACCTATTGTTTTTTCTGCGCCCCGCAAGCTAGCTGGCTTATGCCGACGTCTGTATCGGCCACCAAAGAAACCCACTTGTGGGAAGAAACATCGCAGGCCGTACTTCCTGTGTGCTGTTGGCGTCGTGCTTTTTTTGCCCTGGAGGCAGCAACAAGTTGGCTCGTCTGACGTTTATTGTCTATTTCACAGGTTCCCATGCGAACTGATATTCTGAGGCAAGGAGGGTGTTGTCTCGAATCCAGTTCTCCACCGTGTGACTGTGTCAGGCAAGACGAAGAATACAAGCGCTCCTGTCTGCAGCTGCAAGTTTCAACCATGTGGATCACTTACGTCACCGTGAATTCTTCGCGCGGCTGATAAAAGAGACCTGCGGAACCTTCCCGCGTCCTTTGGCCGTGGAGGCAGCAAGGAAGGCAGACGTTTATTGTCTATTTTACAGGTTTGACAAACACTCATTTCTATTATTACTTTTCTGTCTTTTCTATTTTATTCTTGGTGCCTTTACTGTTGTACTGTTCTAATAATCTTTATTGGAGGAGGAATTTTGTGTTAGTATTGTGCTTCATTTTCTGCTTGGCACTGCTGCTTTTGAGTCATGGGTAACGTCGCTGAACTCGAACGTGAACTAGATAACCTTAAACGTGACCTTCGCAAAGACCTCAAGCACAGCGTAGAGTTCATGAGAAAACAGTGCGAGGACATGAAGTCTGAATGTGAAAGTCTAAAATCTGAAAATGCTGCACTCGAAGCAGCGCAAGAGCCACTACTCGAGGAAATTCAAGCACTGAAAAAACAAGTGCGTGAAAACGCGGCAAAGAAAAGCGCGCAGGATCAAAACTCGTGCAACAAAAACATGGAAGTGAAGGGAATTCCATGCACTGAGAACGAAAATCTCAGGCATTTATTAGGAAAGGTTGGCGATGCGCTGGGTGTGACGATAACCGAGAACGATATTGAAGCCTATCACCGTGTTCCAGTGCGGAACTCGGAAAGTGCCAAAAGCATCGTTGTAGCTTTTGCTCGTCGGACAAAACACGATGAAGTCATTGCAAAGGCACGCAGGACAAGGCTGACAACGAAATACATTGACATTAACAATATTAAGTCAGTGTTCGTAAACGAACATGTGTGTGTGCCCAACTGAAAAAACTTCTTGTCATGACTGTTGATAAGAAGAAAGCAATGGAGTGGAGCTTTGCTCGGGATGAAGAACGGAAAAGTGCTCGCGCGGGAAACGGAGACCTCTAACGTTATCCGTTTATCGAGCGAGGACGGACTCCTGAAGATCTGCTAGGAGGGATGCGTGGCCCGTGCGTTTAACTTATACTTCATTTGAATATGTCGCTGCCACATACCATTACCTGCCCTAGTGATACCGGCCACATTGCTTTCTTGCATTTCAATGCCCAATCGGCAAGAAACAAGCAAGACAAAATAATTGCGCTTTTAAACGAATTTACTTTCTCAGTTGAAGTCATCATGATATGCGAAACATGGTACGTTTCTGAAAATGATGTCTTGCACTTGCCTTGGGTACAACGCTTCTTCTTAATCGACAGCATAGTCGTGGTGGGGGCGTGCTGCAGATTGTATCCGAGCGGCTTTCATGCGGTTTGCTCAATGATTACTCAAAGATTACGCTAGATTATGAAGTGCTAACATAGAAACATGAATCCAGTCTTTTTGTAGCTGTCATATGTAAGTGGCGCTAGAAGATCGGAGCGGCCACCCAAGCTCCTGGAAGAAGAAGTGAACGGGTGCACGAGCACGGCGGCACGAGGCGCGATCTCGCAGCGTTCGAACCAGGCGGGCCGCAGTTCCGAGCTCCTGGGGTGAACGAGGCGAGAGGTCCTGCCAGGCGAGACGTCCGTGGCAAGGTGCGGAGGATCGCGGAGCCGAGCGTGGACGAGGGCGTCCGAGGAACCAGGGCTTCTGCTGCCAGTGCTCGAGACGCTGGCTGACCCGAGGGCCGTCGGTCCCTGAGCTGCCGCACCTGAGCTGTGCCGAGCGGCGTTCGTCTGGCACAGATGCTGCTGCTAGACGCGGTCCTCACGTGCGACCGCTGCACTTGGATTGCGAGAGGCGCACAAGCCGGACACCGAGGCCGTGCTGCTGGACAAGGCGTTCCCTGGCTGCTGCCGTTGCTGCTCCTGAGCGTGCCGAGCCCGAGAACCGTGCTGGACGGGGCCTGAACGTGTCGTCGTCGCAGTCGGCTCGAGCACGGGTGAACCCGCAGTGCTGTGACGAGAGAAGCGTGAGCCTCGAAACACGGGACTGTCTCAGCCCGTTTATACTCGTGTGTGTGTGTGGACATACTGACTGCCGTTACGCAGATTATCAACTGTCTGTACATACACATTTTAAAGATTCTTTTTGATTTTATAAATGCTCCAAAACGACTCTCTGTCTTTCTTCCGCCTCACTGCGCACTAGCGAAAGTGCCGAACAGTCCAAACACTACAATTTCTGGCGTCCGCGACAGGACTAAGCTCGCTTTCCATCCGTAAGAGCCGCACTTCGCTTGTGTGCAGTGGCCGGAAATGGACTGGGAGAAGTTCATTCCGATAGGCAAGGAGCTTGGCTTGTCAGGCAAAGCACTAAGAGAGTGGATTGACGAGCAGCATAACAGAGAGCGCGATAAACGAGCCGAGGACAGGGAAGCAGCGCGAGTCGCGCATGAACAGGAGATCGCTCGACTGTCGGCGGAACTAACTCTGCTGGAGACTAGATGTCGTCTTGCAGAGCACGTGGCAGGGACGGTCGAAACCAGTGGAGAACGCGGGGAAAACAGCGTGAAGCATTTAGAAGTCCCCACAAGCTTATTCCTCACTACAACGAGGGCCGTGACGAACTCGACACTTACATACAGCGCTTCGAGCGGGTAGCCACCAGCCAAGGATGGTCAAGCGACAAGTGGGCGCTCTCATTCAGCTTGTGTTTGTCAGGCGTAGCTTTGAGCATGGTCGGACTCATGTCTGTGGAGGATGCCACAGACTACCAAAAGCTGAAGCAAACTTTATTGCAAAGGTTCCGGTATACCGAAGAAGGATACCGCCAAAAGTTTCGCGAGGCTAAGCCAGAGAATTCCGAGACAGGGTGGCAGTTTGCTGGTCGACTGCTCGGCTACTTTGATCATTGGCAGCAGATGGCGAAAACAGAGAAAACGTATGAGGCATTACGAGATAAGGGGCGCGATCTTGCACGCGTTCCAAAATGGAACGGAGGCGGTCCGTTACATCGAGCCGCACACGATTGGTCAATTTGAACTGTGAGCCGCAAACGATTGGTCAATTTGAACCGTGACGATCAAATTGACCAATTGTGTGCGGCTCGATGGAACGGATCGCCTCCGTTCCATTTTGGAACGCGTACAAGATCGCGCCCAAGATTGTATCCAACAGTTTTTGTTACGCTGCGATGAGAGGCTCGCCATCTTCCTGAAAGAGCGAGGATGCCGTGACCTCGACAAGCTAGCCGAAGCCGCTGACCATTGTTTGGAAGCACAAGGCCTGTCAAACCTAGCCAGAGGAAAAGAAGAAAGAGAAACTAGTAAAGCAGCCTTGCAGAGCAAGAACTGCGGAACAGAGGCCCGGAAAGGAAAGGTTGAGTGCTTTCTGTGTGGCAAGCAAGGACACCGTGCTGCAGATTGTTGGACGCAGTCAAGAGGACCGAATTCCTTGTCTTGCTGGAAATGCAGGAAACATGGCCATAAAGCTGACGAGTGTCCGATTGTAAAGAGCAACGACAAAGAGGCGTCAAGTGCTGTTGCAGACTACGACCGGATGCCAGCTGCGCGGAATGACGAATACCAGGCTTCTATCACTAAGACAGCAAAGAAAACAAGGCCATCTGCAAGAACAGATGGGAAATATATTTGTCTTGGTCTTATGACGCAAGAGATGCCGACCGCAACCGGATATCTCGATGGGCATCCTGTGACGGTGCTGAGAGATTCCGGATGCAATATTGTGGTCGTCAGGCGTTCACTGGTGCCGCAAAAGAGTTTCACCGGTAATATGAGCACTGTTTACCTTCTGGACGGTTCGTCTAAGCAGCTTCCAGAAGCGAAGGTCTACGTACACTCTCCTTTCTTCCGAGGAACGACGCTGGCACTCTGCATGGAAAAGCCACTCTAGGACGTTGTTCTTGGAAACATCAACGGGATGCTCTACCCTACTGGTTCTGACACGTCACGTGACCCGTCTGATGTTCAAGAGTGCATAAAGAGTCGGCACCAGCAGAGGAGCCTGTTCGACACCACAGCGTGCCCCAAGATAGAGCGACCCTTAGTGTAGCGACAAGGGGAACCAAGGCAACGAAGCTACCTGTTGCTGCATCTAACGCACTAGAGGTGAGCCCACAAGTTCTGGAAGAGTTGCAGCGAGCAGACCATATCTTGGAGAATTGTTTTTCGTTGATCGGGAAAGCAATGACGAAGCAATCAGCAAACGTAGATTTTGTTTCGATAACGGGGTACTTTACCGCCGCTACAGATCTCTGACGAGGAAGGAAGTTGACCAACTGGTTGTTCCTCAAAGCCTGCGCCAGTTCGTCCTTAAGATGGCGCATGAGGGAGTTTTGGCCGGCCACCAAGGAATTAAACGCACCACTGACAGGATACTAGAAGAATTCTATTTGCCAGGCGTGCAGGCTGAGGTGACACGATTTGTGCCTTCATGTGACATCTGCCAGCGTACTGTTCCGAAGCACCTAGTCGGACGTGTCCCCCTAGGGAACATGCCGGTGATTGACACGTCGTTCCAACGTGTGGCGATTGATATAATCGGGCCACTCTCACCGAGATCGGCAAAGGGAAATCGCTATATCCTAACGATGGTCGACTGCGCAACGCGCTGTCCTGACGCCGTTGCATTGCCAAGTATTGAAACGGAGAGGATAGCAGAAGCGTTTATCGAAATGTTCTCGCGAGTGGGAATTCCACGGGAAATCGTGAGTGACCGAGGTAGATCGTTCATTTCAAGCTTAATGCGAGAACTTAACAGACTATTGTCCATCCGGCAATTGCCTGCAGTACCAATCCACCCTGTGGGAAATGACCGTGTTGAGCAGTTTAATGGCACGTTAAAGCAAATGATACGGCGCATGTGCCAAGAAAGTCCAAAGAATTGGGAGAGATACTTGGCGCCAATATTATTTGCTTATAGCGAAGTGCCTCAGTGGAGACTCGGCTTTTCTCCTTTCGATCTACTTTGTGGTCGATACATTAGAGGGCCAATGGCCATACTGAAGGAATTATGGACACGAGCAACTCTTGTTGAGGAAACCAAGGCCACATATCGTTATGGTATGGAACTTGGCGAACGTTTACAAGCAACGTGCAGAATTGCTCACGAGGAGCTGCAGAAAGCCAAGCTGACACAGAAGAAAGGTTACGATTGCAAAGCCAAGCCACGTCAGTTCTGCGCCGGAGACAAGGTTTTATTACTGCAACCCTCGGAAAACAACAAGCTGGCTCTAACGTGGCAAGGCCCATTTCCTGCATTAGCGAAACATAGTGAAATCAACTATGTTGTCGATCTTGGAACGCGCACCAGTCTGTTCCACATCAACCTCCTTAAGAAGTATGAGGAGACACCACCTTCGATGGACACATCGGGACGCGCGGTGGCCACGTTGCAGATACAACAACCGCAAGAGGAACCGGAACTACCATTTCCTTCACTAGAACAACGCGAGACCTACCGTGACGTCAAAGCCGCCAACAACTTGAGTCGTGAAGGGAAAAGTACGGGGAGCGAGAGGGCCTTGCTCTCGTGGGGGCAGTTCAGAAATTACACGTCTATCTCTTCATGAAACAGTTTGTACTTCAGAGCGATCACCAACCGCTCGCCCACATTAACTCGGCCAAGCACACGAACAGCCGGATACTCCGTTGGAGTCTGATACTAATGGTGTACGACTTCACGGTGGAATATATAAAGGGCAGCTAAAATGTAGGCGCTGACTATATGAGCAGAGTGGGAACTTATAGCGTCAGGTGCGCCTACTGCATTTATTGCGTTTGTGACCACCTTATGAACTACTTATGTGCGTGTGCAAAAACGGTTACATGTGAACACTTTGTGCCTTACGGACTGCGAACTTTACCCATGCACGTGCTTTGAAAAGTTGTTTAAATGAAACAACTTTCTAAAGTGGGGGGCTAGATTGTCATATGTAAGTTCCGCTAGAAGATCGGAGCGGCCACCCAAGAAGTGAACGGGTGCACGAGCACGGCGGCACGAGGCGCGATCTCGCAGCGTTCGAACCAGGCGGGCAGCAGTTCCGAGCTCCTGGGGTGAACGAGGCGAGAGGTCCTGCCAGGCGAGACGTCCGTGGCAAGGTGCGGAGGATCGCGGAGCCGAGCGTGGACGAGGGCGTCCCAGGAATCAGGGCTTCAGCTGCCAGTGCTCGAGACGCTGGCTGACCCGAGGGCCGTCGGTCCCTGAGCTGCCGCACCTGAGCTGTGCCGAGCGGCGTTCGTCTGGCACAGATGCTGCTGCTAGACGCGGTCCTCACGTGCGACCACCGCACGTGGATTGCGAGCGGCGTACGAGCCGGACAACGAGGCCGTGCTGCTGGACAAGGCGTTCCCTGGGTGCTGCCGTTGCTGCTCCTGAGCGTGCCGACCCCGAGAACCGTGCTGGACGGGGCCTGAACGTGTCGTCGTCGCAGTCGGCTCGAGCACGGGTGAACCCGCAGTGCTGTGACGACAGAAGCGCGAGCCTCGAAACACGGGACGATCTCAGCCAGTTTATACTCGTGTGTGTGTGTGGACACACTGACTGCCGTTACGCAGATTATCAACTCTCTCTATATACATATAAAGATGCTTTTTGATTTTATAAATGCTCCAAAACGACTCTCTGTCTTTCTTCCGCATCACTGCGCACTAGCTTAAGTGCCGAACAGTCCCAAACACTACAGTAGCCATATACGGGCCAACCAAGAAAGAGAACAGGCTGGCTTCAGGAAGGGATATTCTACGATGGATCATATCCATCTCATCAATCAGGTAATCGAGGAATCTGCGGAGTACAATCAACCTCTCTATATGGCTTTCATAGATTACTAAAAGGCATTTGATTCAGTAGAGATACCAGCAGTCATAGAGGCATTGCGTAATCAAGGAGTGCAGGAGGCATACGTGAATATCTTAGCAAACATCTACAAGGATTCCACAGCTACCTTGGTTCTCCACAAGAAAAGTAGAAAGTTACCTATCAAGAAAGGGGTCAGGCAGGGAGACGAAATCTCTCCAATGCTATTCACTGCATGCTTAGAAGAAGTATTCAAGCTCTTAGACTGGGAAGGCTTAGGGGTGAGGATCAACGGCGAATATCTCAGCAACCTTCGGTTTGCAGATGACATTGTCCTATTCAGCAACAATAGAGACGAAAAACAGCGAAAGATTGAGGACCTTGATAGAGAAAGTGTAAGAATTGGGTTGAAGATGAATATGCAGAAGACAAAGATAATGTTCAATAGCCTGGCAAGGGAACAGGAATTCAGGATCGCCAGTCAGCCTCTAGAGTCTGTAAAGGAGTACGTTTATCTAGGTCCATTACTCACAAGGGACCCTGATCATGTGAAAGAAATTCACAGAAGAATAAAATTGGGTGGGAGTGCATACGGCAGGCATTGCCAAATCCTGACTGGGAGCTTACCACTGTCGTTGAAAAGAAAAGTGTACAATCATTGCATTCTACCCGTGCTAACACATGGGGCAGAAACTTGGAGGTTAACAAAGAAGCTCGAGAACAAGGTAAGGACCGCACAAAAAGCAATGGAACGAAAAATCTTAGAACTAACGTTAAGAGACAGAACGAGAGCGGTGTGGCTCAGAGAACAAACGGGGATAGCTGATATTCTAGTTGACATTAAGCGGGAGAAATGGAGCTAGACAGGCCATATAATGCGTAGGATGGATAACCGATGGACCATTAGGGTAACAGAATAGATACCAAGAGAAGGGAAGCGCACTCGAGGTCGGCAGAAAACCAGATGGGATGATGAAGTTAGGAAGTTTGCAGGTTCAAGTTGGAATACGCTAGCGCAAGACAGTGGTAATTGGAGATCGCAGGGAGAGGCCTTTGTCCTGCAGTGGACATAAAAATATAGGCTGATGATGATGACGATGGTGATGACCGGCCGCTTGAGGGGAATAATGAAAGCTTCCTTGCCTTCTTAGAACTACTTGAATATGCTTGTCAGAATAAACTGATCCTAACCATATAGGCGGTGACTGCAACATTAATTTGCTACAGTTTCATGCGGCTACGCGTGATCTCCTATTGTTGCTTTATTCCTATTCTTGTTCGAGCGTAGTAACCGCGCCTACTCGCATCACAGATGTCTCTGAAAGTTTAATTGATTTATTTATTACGAATAATTCTATTCACAATGTAAAATCCGGAGCCATTGTAGCAGACATAGGAGACCATTTACCTGTTTATATGTTCTCAAAACAAAATGAAACATTTGGTGCAGAGTTCGTTCAAACACGCGCATTATCCAAGAAATAAGTAAAAAAACATTAGCAAATTTTCGCAATCGGCTTCAGGCAACAAGTTGGCGCTCGGTACTTCATTGCACAAATGCAAATGAATCGTACGATGCTTTTATGCCGATACTAAAGGAAACATACAATTCCTTGACGTACAAAAATGTACGTAAGTCTAAAAAGCTACGCAAACCCGTGGCTCACAAATGAATGCCTGAGGTTGATTCGAAAAAAAATGTAATGTACTATGACTTTGTGCGCACAAGAACCCATGATGACCTTTCCGCTTTGAAGCAGTAACGAAGTTGTGTAACTAAATTCGTACGAGACGGAAAAAATCTATTAATTTGAAATACTTGAGCGGTAAATGTTCCAAGTAATTCCGCTAGGTAAATAATTATTACATATTATAAAAAGAAGACGGCCTAAGACAGATCCTTGGGGAACATCACATTCAACAAAGCTAAATGGTGAGAAGGCGTTATTCGATGAAACGAACTGTGACCGAATAAGAAGAAAGTTGTCAAGCCATGAAAACAGGCTAGGATCAAGATTCAGTTTACTGCGCTTAAGTAGAAGCAATTTATGACTGATTATATCGCATGTTTTTGAAAAGTCGTAGAAAACACAGTCAGCGCACAAACCTTTGCTGAGAACAAGTTGAAGGTTTTGGGTGAAAGAAGTGGGGTTTCTCAGGACAAACTTCGGAAACCATGCTGTGCTCGTGCGAAGAATAAATTATTGTTTAGATGATTTACTATAAATAAAAACAAAACATGCTCGAGTACCTTGCAAGGAATGCTAGTGAGAGAATCGGGCGGTAGTTAAGAGGCGAACTTTTCCTGCCGGACTTGCGAAGTGGAACCACCTTCCCTAATTTTCCAGTCTACAGGGAGTGGCTAGGTGTCCAAAGATTACTGGAATATTTTCGAAAGTATTAAAGATAAATTATCAACAGTGCTTTTCAAAAATTTTATGTTAACCAAGTCAGCGCCATGGCTTTATGACATCCTTAGACATTTAATCACATTTTCTATGCCAAGTGGCTCAATTATAATAAAATCCATAGCTGGATAATTGCGACACTCAAAATACAGAGTTCAGGACATAATCGGTTATCGGTGATCCACGGGAATCACTTAACGGGACTGAACTATCTTTGGATGGATTAATAAGGTGCCGAAACGTTGTTTTAAATAATTTTTAAGCATTGCGGGTTATGTGCGCTCTTCAAATTAATTTCTAGGCTAGTTTTTGCTGCTTTTATGTCGGCGTTGTTCCCGTGCTTTTGAACATCCCACTTCGGAACCGAAGCACTGTTTTTTCGCATGTTGGTATAGGCGCCTTTTTCCGGTTGGAAAGCCTTTTGAGGTGTGAATTGAACCAGGCCCCTTTAGTATTGCATGATAATATGGGTGACGAAACAAATTAATCTGTGAGCTCACGAATAATATTTTTGAACATGATCCATTTACTATCAGCCGTGCAATTGTCGAATTGTTTCATGAAACTAATACAGAAAGGGATGAAAGTAAATTGCAACGAAGTTAACTAGTTCTGGTCCTCAAACCGCGCAAACAATCTGACAGTACAAATTAGGATGTCTAGTCATAGTCATTGATATTCCGGACACTTGCGTGATACAGCTTTTGCGTAGAAGTCCTTCGAATGTTTTAAATAGGCAGTTTTTTGCCTCATGGAGAGAGCGTGAACGCATTGAAATTGTTTTTCATCGGCAGGGACATGAAACGAGGGATAAGATTCGTCATGATGCATTTGCAGGCAACTGCTCCAACGTTTGGAAGCTGCACAGGTAGCGCAACAGTAGACGTTTTATATAGAGCCTTGACATGGAAACACTGTTCGATCGTAAAATAAAAACTGGAGATAAAAATGCTTTCTGTGCTTTTTTTAAACATTTACGAAAAGAATCGTGCATCCGTAGCAGACTAGTTTTGCTCCACGCCAAGTTAGAAAACTTGGCGTGGAGCAAATGAAGCAGGCAGAACGTGGTTTATAGGCGACGCAGGCAATGCACAGTCAGACAGCACGCTGGCGTGCAAGCTCGACGTCAACAGTTCCTAGTAGAGCAAATTCGTCAGCCTGTATTTTCCAGATGTACACCATGGCTTTCCTCCCGCACACTGGTCACATGGTCGTCAGGAACGCTCGAAGTTGTCAAGCAACAGCAGAGAAGCGAGGGGGCTCAATTACTACTGCGGTGATCACATCTCCGAAAACAGGACGCTGCGAGGTGGTCGGCGCTACCCCGTCGCTGGCCGATATTTGGTCGTTTTAGGTCTATCTGAATGGTCACCACACTCACACTCGTTGCAGATGAATCGGATGGCAACGGGAAGCAGGAGCTTCCATACTTCATGCGCTCAGACGAAACACTTGGTGTTTGCTCTCGCGCATCGAACAAAACACTGCTCTCCTTAAAAACAACTGCAACAGAGACAGATGCGGCGTCGCTCATTGACATCGACGACGACGATGACGACAACAACACGTTTATTGTAGTACAGGGAAACTGCCATGATGGCTTTGTACTGGTTTATTTAAAAACTCATACCCAAAAGACAACGTCCAGGAAGGACAAAATTCATGGACAAAACAACTTGAGGTAGAGGAAAAAAACAGGATAAAGAAATAAACGAGAAGGCGGGCGTGAAAGCAAGTTAATCATTGAACGTGATTTCGTACACTTGTACAGAATAAAGGAAGTTAACTCTAAAATATGACAATATTCGGCGGAATACATATTGCATGTTCTTAAAAGTCAAGCCATAGGACAATAATTACTGTGGTGCGCAAAATTATCCATGATCAAGCAGTTTTGGGGAATGCATAGTGTCATGAGCCACCTCGAAGAGCACCACTACATCTGACTTAATACGCCTTGGTTTTAGAAGTACAAGTTGAAGATGGTTAAACTATGGTCACCAGTGGGACAAAGACAGTGTTTGAAAATCGATATAAAATTAAACTGCGTGCGCTCAATGAGATCACGATTAGATTTAGACGTTCTGCCACAAACTACAGATGCATACTCTAGCAGTAGAAGGCAAACATTATTATGCAGCTATTTATTATTAGCTGGTTACACTACACGGGTCGAGGGAGTAAAGTGGAGAACTACACGGACATGGGGGCGCATATCACTAAGTAAGTCATTTTCGCACCTTAGTACAATTCATGCATTTGGGGCAAATACAACATTCGGGATGTCTTGGAGCGTATTTTGTTCAAAGCAAGAAAGCCTCCGCGTTCGATGAATGCGCACAGATATTTGGCAATAAAACTCCGAGAAACACGAAGGTAGTTGCACAAAGTTATACTTTCCTTACGGCTAAGAGTGAAACGCTGCTTTGTAAAGTGTTATTAGTGATCTGCCACTTTCGAGCAAGTATGACCAACGTTATGTTGTATATTCTACCATGTAACAAGCCTTATGTAATGCTAAAACGAGTCACTGTTGATGGCTGAAACATTGAGAAATCGTCAAGAAGCATGCAGCGAAGCCCAAGAACTGCAAAACTTATTTCGGGTAAAATCAGTTGCGTCATATAGAGACCACAGACAGTGCCTAATAATTATGGACAGTCAACTAGTGAGCAAACCAAACGGAACACAGTCCACCAGACTCCACTAGGAAGAGAATTCCGGTAGCTGGTGTGGTTTACACATGATTTTGTCGTGGCGTAAAAGCAATCCTCAACCCGTTCTCAGGTCGCAGTACGAGTTCGCATTTCATTATCAGGCGATCACGATGATCCAACGCTTTCAGACAGAAGCGTCGAAGAATTGTAGCGACGATTATCTTCAGTTCCATGTACGCGTATCGTTGTCCTGTAAAAAAGAAACAACAATTATAAGGAAATTAGCTGTACAAAAAGCAGTTGAAAGCGTTGCGTAATAATATTTTATGGGGCTGTAGCAGCAGAAAGCCGATATATTTCATGGGACATTTACGTGTGTCGTAGCTATACCGTAAATGTGTTGTCAAATATTCATGTGTACGAAGTAAACCAAACAAATATGACAAACTGTGCTTACGTTTGTGTAACTTGAATACGTTCTGTAACGTCAGCAACCAAATCATCAATTGTTTGTGAACGGCATAAGCATTCTGCGTTTTCGCTAGGAACAGTAGTCACTCTGCCAGCCACTATAACAAAAACTAGAATGCAGTTTAGGCGCAAAATAAGATAAGGACTAAGAAGATACAAGTACACATTGCAACGGTTGTGTGCTCCGACTGCTCTCTAAGCACAAACCCTAAACATGCGCATAAGATACAATGAACGAGTTCACAACACATCGTCATAATCGTGCACTGAGTATGTGCAACTATTTTGTGCAAAGCGAAAGCTGGCTGATGCTCCTCTCACAGACTTTTCTAACGTAGAAAGACTCCGTCACTTCACGCGTCACGGTATCCCTGCTTCTTTGTAGCATAATCCTGCTCGTTAGTTGTCTCACACGTGCAACAGTTGTAGTGACGAGGTAAACATGAGCTGGTCCCATTCCTAAAGACGTGGAGTGCTATCGCAATATCATTTATACACCGTCCAGTTGGCCGATGCATACCTCGACAAAACTTTATTTATTTATTTATTTGAACAAAAAAATGTAGGAATACAATATTTCATCAGTGCATTGGTGCACTTTGAGCCGGACTGGTCAGTGCGTTACCCTAAATGACACAGCGTAGTTTTGCATTTATATGAGCAAAAGGAAATAAAGAAATGAGGAAAGATAGGAACAAATTTCTTTGGGTGCCATTAAAGTGCAGATTTATAAAAATAGGTGTTATGTTAAACTGCGAACGATCATTTCGACAAGCATTTTGCGTGCTTTTTTCTCATACCCCGCAACTTTTGTTGGCGCCGAAACGCGAGCACGAATTCATGATGCGGAGCCGAGAGCCGCACCAGTATCTTGAGGCTTTAATTATTGGGCCATGCTGCAAAATTCAAATTCAAATTCTTTTATTTCCTAAACAAATTTGGTGGTTGACAGGGCTAAAAGCTGCGGTCTGCAGCTTGACAGACGCCCGGACACCATATTCAAGGTAGGGCTTGACCTCGACGTGCATGTCCAGCCGTTAAACAAAAACATACGAAACAGAAAATAATGGTTCATCAGAAAAAGATATAGGAATAAGAATACACAATACTAGATATTAAGCAACAAAGCGACAGACACCGACCAAAATAAAAGCTACAAAACTAACAAAAACTGAGTAAAAGACGTTTCGGCTTCGCTACAGAAGCCTTGTTCACAATGGGGTGAAGGAAAATTCGTTGCAGCTTATGTACTCTTGAGCACGTGACGCAAACAGCGCGTGTACGACTGGGGGAGGGTTCCCTCACTTCGATTGAGCGTGTGACGTGTTTTTTGTATCTCCAGCGACTCTAGATAGAGACGTGATTTCAAGTTTCTTTCTTGGCCGATAATTCTTGACTTTTCCCAGTCAATCTTGTGGCCTGTTGCATCCGTACGTTCGGCAAGGGCATTCGAAACTATTCGTTTCTTTTCGACATCACTCTGAAGCTGCCGCAGTCTCTTTTTGAAGTTGCCCGATTCACCGATGTACGCGTAGTCGCAATTTGCGCAGGATATCTTGTAGACTACGCCAGGAAACGATTCTCTCGGAAGCTTGTCCTTACCGCCCACGAGTGCGTGCCTTAGCTTACACACAGGCACGTGTGCAACCTCAACGTCATAAGTGCGCAGCACACGAGACAAGGCCTCGCTTATCCCAGGAACGTAGGGTATGGCAGCACGTTTTCTTGGTCGGGGATTAGCCGGTCGGACGGAATCAGATAGGCGGTGTTCCACAGCATTCAAAAACGAAGTGGGATAGCCACTAGCCGAGAGATCGCCACGCACGCGGTCCAAGTCTGTGGTACGACCTTCTGCTTCGGTGCAAATGCGGTTCGCACGGTTGAACAGGGAGGCAACAACCGACCTTTTGTGAGCGTCCGGATGAACGGAATGAAAGTTTAGGTAGCGGCCAGTGTGAGTTTCCTTTCGGTATACGCTAAAGGAAAGCGCTCCCTCGCATCTGCTGACAAGCACGTCCAAAAATGGGAGACTATTGTCGACCTCCGTTTCTACTGTGAATTGGATGGCCTTTTCCTGACTGTTTAGGTGCGCAGTGAACGAAGTCAAAGCGCTGCACCGAATCACGCAGAAACAGTCGTCCACATAGCGCAGAAAAACTCTTGGCCTGGGACTGAAGGAAGCGAGCGCACGCTTTTCCAGCCATTCCATCGTCAGATTGGCCGCAGTCAATGAGACGGCGTTCAACGAAAATAAAATTCCTAATCAATTGTAAATACGCATGGCGAGAAAATAAAAACTATTTTACTTGATCATTATCAATAAATACCTTTTCTGAGCCAACCTTAAGAGCACCCACCGATAGCGCAGGCGTTGACGCCGCTATCACTTGCAATACAATGCAGCTCTTGAAGTGGGTAGAAAGGGGCATTCGTAAAGTTCACCTGTTACAACACGTCTCCTCACATGTTGTGTTGCTTTGCTTGTCGACGTTTGTCTGAATTTGATGACGCGTGTAGTTTCATTGTTTCTTAATCTGTTCCGTCAAAAGTAGTGAGTTGCGACCGCCAGATAACTGTTCACTTTAGTTGTTTTCGTGGGACAGCGCTGGCCGACGGGCTTGGCGTCCAACGAAAGAACGAGCACTCTACGCCCAAAGCGTTCGTCGGCCTCCAAACAAAGTATGTTTAGCGCAAAGGGTGCAGTTTCGACACCCGTATGGCTGAACTTTTCCTGCATCGCTTTCCACGCTGGAAGCTCGAAATGCCCATCACGTCGAATGACGGGGCATTTGAATATACAGCTCTAATGGCAGGCCCCCGAAAACAAATTTCGCGCCTTTGAGAACAAAATGACGTCACTTCTGTTTTTAACGGATATTGCGTCACATTATTTTTTCTTCCGCCGGAAATATTCCATCTTCACACAGATCGCTCTAAACCCCATGAACCGCCGATGAACCACCATGTTTTGAACGTATGGGCTTCTATGGAAGCTTCGCTATCAGGTGTATTTACCTTGATAACTATCACAAACTTTTCCGATTGATAAATCCTAATGCTCGTATTATTAAGGTAAAAATGACGATTTAGACAGTTTTGTAATAACATACCAGCCACATCTGTAAACAATTACAGAAACCAGGCTGCACACCAATATTTGTGACGACGAGATCACGCCTCAGGATTACTGGATCTACCTCAAGTATAGGAACTCTAAAGGTGGTGGAGTAGCAACCATTTTTAAGGAAGCATTTTAAGCAACCCCCAAGCACTGACGAAACATTTTTTCATAAGCTTAACGAACTTGCGCCTTCTTTGTGGCTTCCACGGTTACTCTTGTAACATAAGGTTAGGGCGATTTTAATGTCCCTTCAGTTGTGCGAGATAAACATTTTCGCGATCAAATGCAGCTAAATCTTTCGTTAATATTGTGGTTTTCCACAAGCCAACTCAACTAGTTAAGGAGCTCACCCGCATCCAAAATGCCGCGGCATCGACCTTGGATCTTTTCCTTGTTACATGCTCCGCCGTGTTTCTGACAATCACGTGTTGGATTCAATATGGGACCACAAATTGGTGTGCTCGAACATCATGGTTAACGAAGTGACTCGAAGCAAAAGGGAGGACCGCACAGGTTAACGACCTCCAAGTACCAGACATGTCGGACACATTTACCGTCTTTGCTGAATCAAGCACACGCTTAGTTACTTTTTGCATAAGTACCCAGAGCCTAATCAAACTCGTTTTCTCGTCCTTGAATTGGCGCCCTGCTTTCGCCCAGCTATCATTCTTATTATTATTACTGTGTTTTTTCATTGTATCACCCACTCCTACCTAAGGCCTCCTGTCAGAGGTGGGCAGTTTCTCTTAAATAAATAGTTGTATCTCGTGTAAGCTTTTGCAAATTTAATGGAACTCACACTAATCTGTTGGTTTGGGAAACGGGAATTCTGGTATTCGGTCACATAAACATTTAACAATTACGAGAATGTGGATCACCAAGCTCAGTAATTAAGTTATTGATGGCAATTCCTATGTTTGAGCCTGTCATTTCACTGCCGTCTATATTAAAACTTTTAATAGCTTCAGAATTTGGCGTTCTTGCTTAGTGCCACTTTCAGGCATCCCCACTTATTTATTGGGTTAGCGAAAAAGGTCTATGAAACAAATTACTGTAATTAGCTTTCCTTGTTAACCTTATTTCGCTATTAAGTGAGTCGCGTAATCTAGTTAAAAATTATGTTCGTTTACCAAAATGAATTTAACAAGTACTCGTAGCCTCTTCCTCTTTTACTAGACGCATGAGACGAGCAGTCACCGAAGGGTTATTTGCCATCTTAAATGTTTTAGTGTCAGTGATGGAAACGCAGTCATCGTAAATCGGAAGGAAAAAAACAAAGAAATTGGCGATACATTTCATCAGCTGTAAAAGATGCGTACGCAGAACTTTAGTCTACTGAAGCAATGAGCTGCGTAATGAAGTCGAAGTTCATATGTGAAATGAATAGCCGGCGCACTTTAGTAGTTTTGTGACCACGTTGTTTCAGAACGAATAGGTAAACAGGTGAATTGTTGATATTGGACACCGTAATAGGATCAGAATAACAAAAATTGTAATCATTAGTTGAAATTATTACATAGATTTTATTGATAGGAAAGGCAGAGAGGTCGACGTTGAAACGAAATACAAAAGAGATGACATTGCGAAAGACATAATATTTAAAAAGTTCCCAGTTTGAAACGTGCTGAACATTTGTTGCTACGGTGAGCTAGCAGTTCCCATCTAGCCACCGCGGTGGTTTAGCGGCTGTGATGTTGCGCTGTTGACACGAGGTCACAAGATGAAATCCCGGCTGCAGCGGCCGCATTGAGATGGGGGCGAAATGCGAGAACGCCCGTGTCCCGTGCATTGGGGGCACGTTAAAGAACCACTGGTGGTCAAAATTTATCCAGAGTCCCTGCCACTACGGCGTGCCTTATAATCAAATCGTGTTTTTTGCACGTTAAACCACATATTTCAATTCACTGCACTTCCCATGTCTATGTTGAAGTCGTTCCATATGTAAGGCACAAAATTTTCAGAAAAAAATTTATTTCGTTTTCAAAGTGATCGACGAAGGCTGGAATATTTTCTTGAAGGGGGTGGTACACCACAGAGAAGGCCAGGCGGCCTGACTGTAAGCACCTCGAAGTTATTGTTACTTAGACCATGATGTGATCAAACGACGCATGATAAACTTTATTTACGTCTGCAGTAGCACAATGCCCCGCTCCAGCTTTATTTTTAAAGAAAGCGTTTTATCCTGAAATACAGATAACATTGGTGTCGCAGTGATACCGTGTTAAACAGTGGAACCACATCGAATGAGTGCGCAAAGCCACCCCAGAATTGCTTAATTCGACAGCCTTATTCATAGCAGACTGCATGTTCGAGTGTAAGATTCGACAGAGCTTTTTACGGTTTCCAGCACAATGGTAAACATGGAAGGAGTGTAGAGATCAGTATCACCTATCAAGGTCAAGAAACACGTGCACTGCAATGGTGCTTTAGTCATCTTTGAACGATCAGCGAAATGCAAAAACGCCCGTGTGCTTGCGTTCTAGTGCAAGTTAAAGAACCCCAGGTGGTCAAAATTAATCCGGAGCCCTCCACTGCGACGTGCCTCATAATCATAACTGGTTTTGGCACGTAAAACCCCAGAAAAGAAATAACGGTCTCAGAGTGGTTGCGGCAGAACCTTGCGTGCGAGGATAGCGCCTTTCTTTTTCTCTACGTGTTTCCACGAAGCACTCTTCGCATACATCAGTGCTCGTGAGACGGGTTATCTTTACTGTCTGCAATGCTGAGCCTCTCTTCGCGTGGAACTTGAAGTGTACTGCTATGTTAGCGTTATTGCGGTAATGGGTTGAAACCCAGTGACAGCTCTCGATGTACGAGGCTCACCAATAGCAGTTCCTAGCTCTGAAAGCACACAGAACTTTCTCGCTTCCATGCTCTACGATACCCTGAATTTGAATGCTAGTTATTCGCGAGTGCGAACCCGGTTGAGATAGCCGCTTTTATAGGCCATTTGTTTCATACGTGGCACACCTCACATGCAACTCTCCCTTTCAAGCCTGCGGTTGTTTTCGTTATCCAAATGTTTCTTCCTTTCGTCAATCTCCATCTCTATAGTCGATGCTCGAAGCGATTTTTTTGCTCATTTTGCACGTCTCTAATCTCAGGTCGTAGATACTGCTCAAGAACAACTAGCGGGGATAACATGTTTACGTTTTGTAGTCACTAATCTGTATAATAGGAGCTGGCTTCAATTACCCAGTTACAATAACCCAGAGCTTCAATTACCCAGCGATGAACCCGCTGGCACTAAAAGTTTAAAAGTTATCATTTTTTTTGCTGCATAGCGACCAATTACCCCAAATCACCCCTCACCTCCTGGTCGCCACCGCTGACGGCATGACCCGTTTTATTAATGCGAAAGCATTATATGTCCCATGAGGTAGAATAGCCGGCGTTGTAGGCAACGACTGGTACCAAAATCATCATGAAGTCATGTGACGTCATCAGCGTCTTGTATGACGTCAGTAGTAGCACTGAAGATAGTGGTATAACAATGTTAAATAGTGGCAAGTATGAGTAAATAAAATGAATTAAAATGGTTAAGGCGAATGACAATGAAGCGAATTAAAGTTAGAACAAGTTAGAGTAAGGTGACTTAAGGTCGAGTAAAGGGAATGAAGGTGAAATAAAGTTAATGAAGGTGAATTAAAGTGGATTAAGGTATATAAAAGTAGACTAAGGTGAATTAACTTTGCTACAAATTAGTGGACGGTGGATTAAGCTTGGTACAAATTAGGGCAAGGTGGATTAGAATGAATGAACGTGGAATTAAGTGGATTATCGTAGAATAACGTTGGCACAAATTAGAGCAGGGTGGATTAAGGTGGAATTAGGTAGAGTTTTGAAGGACAGGTGACAATGTATGGCATCACGTATCATGGTCGCGTGATAATTGGAAGTGAAATTGATTCCGAGATGCTCATGTATGACGTTCTGGCGTGTCGCGTGTCACGTCATGACACGTGACACGCGACAGTGACTGGCAAATTTTTCAAAAAAACTATTTTTATACATTACATAGTCTCCACAGAAACACCTTCTATAGACGATTTTATATTGGATTCATGGGCGCCGCCAACTTGGGCTGTTACACAAACAGTAAAGTACACTTCGTCGTTAAAGACAGAAAATAGCAGCGTTAACAGCCCAAGATGGCGGCACCTAAACGCTTCCGTAAAATAGTCTATACGCGCTATTACTGTTCTGTGCGGGTTAAGCACATTACAGAATTCAATTCTGCACTTTCAAAATATATTACGTTACTTATGAAATGATCAAGTTTAAGAGTGGTTTCAATAGCAACGTTGAACTCGGCGGCATGGTTTCATTCATATCTCAGGTTGCCTAGGCGCGGTGAGCGATTATGCCGAGATGGGCCATTGGTGCGGGCTTGAAATATTTTCAGCACTTTAGCTAAATGGTACAATTGAAGCCAAACACGTTGCAAGCAAGACGAGCAGAGACAATATACGTCATTCTTATACTACTGGACCAATACCATTGTTCGCCATAATGGCTGCAATACGAGAAACCTAAAATTTAGGCAGCAGGACAAAAACACAAAAACACTCATAATTCAAAGACCTTGTGCTGTCGCACCAACCCGAGCCTGAAAGTCCAGCACTTACCTATGCAGTTCCTAGGACCAGCTGAGAATGGTATGTAGGCATATGGATGTCTATTCGCCACGTTTTCTGGTAAAAATCTTTCTGGGTTGAAAGCTTCCGGATCGGGAAAGACAGTCGGATCTCTGTGCAGGGCGTATACGATGATGTCGATGTCACTGTTTTCGGGGACGGTGTACTCCCCTAAAAAACACCAAACAGTCACTGTCAAGTACTCTGTTAAGTGGAAATACCATTCGATGTTGAATTTTTGTTTCATTTCAATTTCCTTCATTTTGTTTTACTTCAATATCAAAAAACGACTGAATAGCGTCGATGTCACTCGCACAACCTTTAAAATGTACCTATTGAACTTTACATGAAAATTTCTAAGAAACCCACAAATACAGTGCAATGTCCAAATCTAAATGACGCAGTGCTTGTCTGAATTGCCAAGGTAGCCGCAGTAGCGGATCACCCGAGTACAGACTGTAGCTGTTGGTGTCAGGATGACGGTGGCGATGTTAGGTCACTGACCTAGGTCAAAGCAGGTCACTTACCGAGGTCAAAATAAAAACAAAATGACGTTTAGGGATCCACCCCTTGGCTCAATCCCGAATGACTAATAAGTCAAACGACAAATAACACAATCAAAAGATAATCTGAACCACGTGTACTCCCAAACTTTGCGTCATGTGCTCAACGCTATTTAAGAACCTTTTAGCCGACATTCCATTGCTAACAAGGGATCCGTACGGATTCCGAAACGTCATTTTATTTTTATTTTGACCTTGGCCTGTGACCTGCTTTATTTTTAAGAATGCTTACACCTTACCAGACGATATTCCGCGCAACTTTTGACTGCGAAGGCGATTTGAGTTCAATGAGGCTAGTTGTATGACATCGGCGTGTCTACAGCACTGTTACACAAAGGACAAATGCTAGCGAATAATAAAGAGTTGAAAGATTTCGCGCGTGTGTGTCAGTTTCTTTTATTTTGTGTCCTTAGTGTGACAGTATATCGCAGTTAACAGAATTAACGAGAAAGAATGTTGAGAAGCGTTGTATGCACACAGGAAGACCGGCAGCTATCTAAATACACTTACGGCTTCGTACCTCGTGTGTCACATCCACACGTCTATTCTGGGGAATTGTACAAGAATGAGCACATACGTAGGGGAACGAACCCAGTGCCGAATACATATACATTCACTGATCACGCGCCAACAGACGGTGGAACATGAATTGTAGCGCATCATTGAAGCCACTTATCAGATATGCATGGCAGACAGGTTTTCATACAGGTAATCGCGTTCTTTCATTGATACAGCGATAGAAGCTGTGCTGACACATTTATCGTTTGCTTTTTAATGGATAAAACTTCAAGAATAAGACGGCACCTGTCATCCTTATACTTGCCTAGAACACCTGTGCTGTTAAATGTTGGTGCGCAGTGGCATCGTTTACAATGGTCCGCTAAGTGACCGGACCCAGACTGAGAGAGCTCCGTGTGCAAGTCCGGGCACTAGAGGGATCCGGTCAGGTATCCGGTCAGTGCAAGACGTGCCTTTCGGTATCAGAAGCTTGTCGAATGTTATCACTGATTATCGCCGAACCTTGCGTGATCAGATTGCATGCATGACGCGAATAGTATTGTTTATTCTAGAATGCACGCGAGAACCAGCAATTACGCTGGAATGTACTTCATTTCATGTTGAGTCATGTTTAAATAGCCGACACATTTGACGCGTGTATCAAATTTTGACGATCGACAACTGGGGTCACCGCTTGCATTGTGAATAAGTGTTACTTGCTTTTATTGGGATAACAGTTATATGGACATTAAATGCACATTTCAGCCGTCGACGTCGCCGTGAGGTTCCGTAGAAAGTCCAAGGGCGCTAAAATTAGCACTGCTCGCCGCATGCTGTATGTGTGAGCCGTATGCTGTAGGCAGCCGGCGATCGCGGTTCAATGTCGCGCACGCAAGATGAGAAAGTGGAGGGGAGGCGCGCAAGGCTCCAGGGAGGGGGGGAGGTAGGGTCGTGCAAGCAGTCGTCTGCTTTTGTCTAATTGAACTGTTTGCGGGTACCGTTTAGTTGCAGTGTATATATATACCGACATTTTGCTGTCGCCTGTACGCACGACGTTTTTCTCTTCTTTTTTTTGAAATTGACTAAAGATACAGCAACAACATGGTACGAGTATGTTGCCTATCCGTTTTCTATTTGCGCTGAAAACTGAAATTTATACTGCAGCCACCAACTTCCACGCCCTTTCGCCTTCGCCACATGGAAGTAGCTCAGCGAGGACACCAATACCATGGTTAGCTTTAAAAAAATTATTTTTGAATGCTAAACGCTAAGAAAGTGCAAACTCACCTACGCTCACAATCCGCTGAGCAAGGTGCGCAATTATCGCTGACAAACTGTTCAGTACCTGAACGTTGTTTAACGTCCAGCGCATTTCATAACACTTTACTACAGATGTATTTATGAAAAAGCAATGAGGCTTTACACTTTTTTAGAATGTTCCTACATTATAAAAGAATTATATCATGTACAGGTATTTTATATACTGTTGTCTCCGCCATCTGCGGAACTTCAATACAATGCACCAACGTAAGATTAATGCGCGGCAAAAAGAAATGAATAAATAAATAAAATACATATTTCAAAGAAATGTTTTTAGCATCGTCGAGAGGGCATGTTTTTCTAATAACATGCGTATTTACGCGATTATAGCGTTATAACGGTATTTGGGCCAGTAATAAAATTGTTCAACTGCAGGAGGGATCGCACGAGCTCGCGCGATCGAATCCCGGCCGCGGCGGCCGCATTTCCATGGGGGCGAAATGCAAAAATGCCCGTGTCTCGTTCATTGGGGCCACGTTAAAGATCCCCTGGTGGTCAAAATAATTCGGAGTCTCGCACTACAGGCCTGTCTCATAATGAAATTGTTGTTTTGGTACGTAGAACCACAGAATTCACTTCAGCAGGAATCTGACGGCCAATTGCCGTAAGTGCGCATTTTATAAGCCGGGAGTATCCTTTCGAAGTTGCTAACTGGCAGAGTCTTGAGATACTATATTTTAATGCGTAACCACTCTTTGGCGAGTACCCAAGCCCCGTGAAGCGAAAAGCCTTGTATGTCTACAAAATGCCTAATTTGCGAAGTTCATCGTTATAACATTCATGCTTGGTTGCTTTATAAGAGCAAAAAAACAATTTAAAGAAAAAAAGAAAAAAAAAAGAGAATACCCATAGGGGGATACATAGGGCTCCTTAGAAAATGCAAGGGGGAAGCTTTAGTAGGGGTGGGTAAACTGAAATTGATGGGTGTGCCAACTTGAAATTCGCGGGGAGGCAACTAAAATTTGGGGATGGACCAACTTGAAATCTGGGGGTGGGGCAACTGAAATTTGGGGGTCATCAACCTAATTTTGGGGTTGGGCCAACTTGAAATTTGGCATAGGGCCATCTAGAACTTGGGGTGCGCCGACTTGAAATTCGCGGGTAGGCTAACTGATGTGTGAGGTTAGGCCAACTTAAATTTGGGGAGTATGCTTATGCGTATTTAGACAACTCCAGTGGAGTTTCTACAGTCTTTTTTGTATGCTGTGCATTGAAACTGGGCATAGTCTATAGATATACAGGGTGTTTGATTTTAGCCACACAAAATATTTAAAAAAATGCCTTTGGCAGATAGCACAGTTCTAATCCATGATCTAAACTACTAGATGAGGTGGCCATTACTTCCAAGAGAAATCCAAATGCCTAATACATAACATAATTACGCTAATTAACTTTCTAATTATTTTACGGCACATATTTTAATCTAGAAACTGTAGCTAGTGAGTTTCCAAGGTGTATCCGCTTCGAACGAATTTTCTGGGCTGCGCTAGTTTCGAGATATTCCGCAATTCTCTAAATGTCCGACGAAATGCATTGGTGTTCCAGTTACTTTGTGCTTCAATGCATAAAGCAGCGTTTTCTTCAAAAAAGTTAACTGGAACGCCAATGCATTTCGTCGAACACTTTGAAAACTAATATCTCCAAACTGCTTGAGTCCTGACAATTCGTTCCAAGTGGATACGCCTTGCGAACTCACCGGCTATAATTCGTAGATTGAAATATGTGCTGTAATGTAATTCATTAAAATAATGAGGATAATTAGGTTAAAAATTCAATTATGCGTTTTGATTTCTTGTGGAAGTAATGGCCGCCTCATCGAGTAGTCTAGATCACGGATTAGAATTGTGCTATCTGCCATAGGCGCCGACTACGGGGGGGGGGGGGGCTCCGTGGCTCAAGCGCCCTCCGGAATTTTCCCGGGGGGGATGAGCCCCCCCCCCCCTGAGATCCGTAGCCTACCCCCCTTCCCCCCGCCCCTAAAATGTCATTACCGGAGCTCTGTTACTCATATAATTTCAGGATTTTCTTGCGTTGCCTCCCCATCTCCACTTTTTTTGGGGCTGCGAGCTTACGGCACCATTGTTGGCGCGGACGTGCACGGCTTTTAATTTATACTTTTGCTTTATTTCGGCAAATCCTGACAATAGGAGGACAAGCGCATTAGAAGCACCAGCGGCGGCTACCTTATCCGTGTTTCCTCACTTCAACATCGTTTTTTTATTTCGGCTGAGAACACCATGCACAGACGCAATATATTTTAACATATACGCAGGACAAAGGTTATTATATTTTTAAACAGAAGGAGGTAGCCAACTAAATTGATAGCTTATACCTAGAGAATGAATATGTGTATGTATGTTCACCTCACTTCAAATTACAATAATTGCGTGCTTTTTTTGACCGTGAAAAAAAAAACTGCAGATTTCAGTGACCACTTCCGCAGAGTCTTCTATCAACGGCGCCTGAAAAGCACGTGACTGATAAGTGTCTCAATATTGATTCTTTTCGCAGTAGGCAATGCAAACGACTGGTGACAAAATAAAAGAAAAAAAATCTCTTCTAGTTATTTGCTTTACGCATTAGGGATGGAAACATTGCCTCTTGCATGCAGAAACGATAAATACGGGGTTTTTCAGCAAACACTTTCAAAAAATTTTTAAAGGTTGCCTGTGGCAGATAGCACAATTCTAGTTCATGAGCTGGTCTACTCGGAGAGGTAGACGTTACTTGCACAAAAAATTGATATGCATAATCGACTAATTAAAAAAATCACCAATTAGGTATTTAACATATTAACTTATGGCCCGTGTGGCAATTTACAAATTCTAGCCGTGGAATTCGCAAGGCGGATGCACTAGGAACTAATTCTCAGGACGGCACCAGTTTCTAGATATTAATTCCCGAACATTGCGGAGAAATGCATTGGCGTACCAGTTACTTTTGCGCTTACCCGCCGTGGTTGTTTAGTCGCATGAGGTCGCGGGATCAAATTACGGCCACGGCGGCTGCATTTCAATGGGGCGAAATGCTAGAACACCCGTATACTTAAATTTAGGCTCACGTTAAAGAACGCCAGAGAGTCTAAATTATTCCAGAGTCCTTAACTATGACGTGCCTCATCATCAGATCGTGGTTTTGGCACGTAAAATCTCATAATTTGTTCTTTTCATACTTTTGTGCCTTAATGCATAAAACGACGTTTTGTTGAGAAAGTGACTGACACGCCAATGTATTTCTCCGCAAAGTTAGAGAATTAATATCTCGACACTGGTGTCAGTCTGAGATTTAATTAAAAGTGGATCCGCACTCCATCGTTAGAATTTGTAAATTGCAACATGGGCCGTAAGGTAATTAGCTAAAAACTTAATTGGTTATTTTGTTAATTAGTCGATCACGCATTTCAATTTTTTGTGCAAGTAATGCCCGCCTCTTCACGTAGACGAGCCCACGAACTAGACTTGTACTATATGCCACAGGCCACCTCTAAAAATTTTGGAAACTGTTTGCTTAAACACCATGTATATTGAATTCACTCAGTAACCGAAATGATGCCAAGCCGGATTCACTCAAAATCAGAAGAAATAGAAGTCTAGAAGTCATGCGCAGCAGCGCTTATACTCAGACTCAAAGTACTAAAAAAATTACAAACAGTACAGTTTGGCCGGGAAGGCGAAGCTGTATTAGTGATAGCGAAGTAGACGACAATTACACGAAGGAAGATTCTTACCGTGTAAGTCCGTGTAAGGATCACACCCGTGTAAGGGCCGCACCCCCAACTTGACAGCCAGTATTAAAAAAAAAGACATCCAACCGAGAAGCAATCACGTTTCGTGCGCTGTTTCTGATCGGGCTCAACAGAGAATTGTCGCGCGCAGCGTACTTTCGCGCGTCGCTATACGGGATGTCGAGAGGAGGCGATCGCGGAGGTTTGCGGCGGATTTCATACCCGTAGTAGGAAAAATGAGGTAAAATGGCCCGGTCCCATAAAAGGCTCCTCAAAATCGGTACAGAAAAGTGTGGCCCTACACGAGTCTATACATTAGTTATAGTGGCCATATAAATGATAGTAAACATTCACCTAAAATTAAAATAGTAAGCATAGTGGACAGAGTAAGCACGGACCATGTAAGCCTGTATATACCTCACTGGATGACCTCGAGCACTCGCTTTCACAACGCAAGCATTGCGAAGAACGCCGGCAGCGGAGGCGAGCCGTTCGTACAGCCGCGCGATTCACTGCAACTCTGAAAATTAGAGTCATCATCATTATCTGGCTATTTTTATTTCCACTACTGACGGCCTCTGTGACTGATCTGCGATGACCTCTGTCTCTTAACTCTGCAACACTAGGGGCGCAGAAAGACAGCCCGGCAAGGAAGACAGAGCGCATGAAGTTAGCAGCCAGCCCTGGTCGCCCTTTATCATTGCACCCACCAATGATTACCAACAATTAGCTATGGCACGCGGACCCCATAAGTGTCAGACGCGCACAGTCATTCACAGCCACGGCAGGGCTAGAGGAGAAAACGCGCGCTCTCCTTCCCATTCGCGTTTGATTACGTGACCTACAACTAACCCGAATATTGAGCGCGTTCGAAATATTACCCATCAAGCCGCCATCCTTGGCCTTGATGGACAACCGCGACAATTGGTTTGAAGTGTCGATATAACTGTTTTCGCCATAAAGCTAGAAATAGGAAATTGTCAGCAGATGGTATATAGACAGGGTGTTTCAGCGAACACTTTCAAAACTTCTTAAAGGCTGTCTGTGGCAGATAGCACAATTTTAGTCCATGAGCTGGTCTACTCGAAGAGGCGGACATTACTTGCACAAGAAATTGAAATGCATAATCGAATAATTACCAAAATTCACTAATTAGGTTTTTAACTAATTACCTGATGGCCCATATTGCATTTTACAAATTGTAGCTATGAAGTTCGCAAGGTGGATCCACTTGGAATGAATTCTCGAGATGACCCCAGTTTCGAGATATTAATTCCCGAACTTCGCGGAGAAATGCATTGGCGTTCTTCTTGGCGTTAGGTTGTTAACAAAACGTCGCTTTATGCATTGAAGCACAAAATTACCGTGAACGCCGATGCATTTCTTCGCAAAGTTCAGGAATTATTATCTAGAAACTGGTTTCATCCTGAGAATTAATTCCAAGTGGATCCGCCTCCACGGCTACAATGTGTAAATTGCAATATGGGCCATCAGGTAATTAGTTAAAACTTAATTAGTGAATTTTTCTCAATTAGTCGATTATGAATTTCAATTTTTTTGTGCAAGAAATGTCCGCCTCTTCGAGTAGATAGCTCATTAACTAGAATGGGGCTATCTGCCACAGGCAACCTTAAATAAAATTTGAAAGTGCTCGCGATAACACCCTGTATATACATACATATATATATATATATATATATATATATATATATATATTGCCACCTGGTGTTTTGAGCCAGCCAACAATCATCATTGGGTGCCCAGCAAGAACGGAGAAGACGACGAAGTCGAAGATCCCGCGCCAGCTGGAGAACCGTCTCCCTTCGTGTCTGGCATTCTTCGTGTCTGGCTGCTGGTACTGTTGCTTGCGCTTGCCTTAGCGCGTGACAAACTGGTGGAGGTGCTGGGTAATCTAATCTATGCACCAAACCCCTCCGAACAGCAGGAGCTCCAGTCCCGTACCGGTGGTTACGCCTGTACACCACGCCAGCAGAAGGATCCGTGGACAAGCCCCTGAGTTTGGACTCCTCCCAGAGACAATGGCAGCTCCGACCACCCCAACCGGTATGGAAGGTACTACGCCGATTCATTGTACGCTACTCAATCCGCGAACACCGAATCCCTTCCACGGTGCCATGCATGAGGATGTTGAAGATTGGCTGGTGCACTATGAACGTGTTGCCGCGTTCAACAAGTGGGACGATGTAGACAAACTGAAAAACGGATATTTCAGCCTTAACGATGGCGCACGTGTTTGGTATGAGAACCGTGCAGATACCCTAACTTCATGGGAAGAATTCAAACGCCGTCTTTTTGAGACCTATGCGAGCCCTGATCGCCGAGAACGAGCTGAGCGTGATCTCCAGTCCCGTATTCAAATGCCGAACGAAGGTGTCGCAATGTATGTCGAGGACATGACGCGTCTCTTTCGACGAGCCGACCCCAGCATGTCAGAAGAAAAGAAGGTGCGGTACCTGATGCGCGGAGTGAAAGAGCAGCTGTTCGGTGGTCTCGTACGCAGTCCTCCCAAGACTGTGTCAGAATTTCTTTCCGAGGCCGTCACCATGGTACAGACTCTTCGGCAGCGGGCAACATCATACGAACGCCAAGTGAACGCTGCCTCACCTACGGACTTCTTCGGAGCTCTCGGGGGCCACGTCGATTTCTTCCGAGAGCTCATCCGTTCCGTCACCCGCGAAGAACTCCAGAAACTGTCGGTACCTTCACAGCCGACGCTCAGCTCTTTGTCCAGCGTTGTCCGTGACGAAGTCCAGCATGCGCTAAGAGAACCACCCTTCAACACGGAAGCTCAACCGGTAAGAACTAACAGCCCCCGTATGTCATATTCGCAAGCTTTGCGGCAACCTGCACCACCTTCCTCCCCGTTTCGCACCGCGTCCCCGGCCATACTAGCGCCCGACCAAGCGGCCTCGTATTACCACGACAACCGACAGGAGGCCCCAAGAAAATCAGACGTGTGGCGGGCACCTGATCGCCGTCCCCTTTGCTTTCACTGTGGCGAAGCTGGGCATGTCTACCGACAGTGCTCATATCGAGAGCTCGGACTACGCGGATTCCCAACAAACTCGCCGCGACCTAGGTTCGGCCAGCGTCCCCCTGCAATTGAAGAATACGTTGCCCAGCAGCGCGGATCCTCATCAGCTCGACACCAATCACGCTCCCCTTCGCCGCGGCGGTTTTCTCCGACTCGCCGTACATATTCCAGCGTGGTGCAGGGTCGGTCGCCCAGCCCGCGCCGGGAAAACTAACCACAGCGGCCTTCGGGGGCGAGGCCGCTCAGTCTGGACGTGCTCAAGGACCCCTGCTGACGCGTACGCGGATCGACGATACATCGACGACGACAGTACCTGCTGATTACGGAAGAAAAATTTCCTTGGACATTCCTGTATTGCTCGACGGTCGTGAATTGACTGCTTTAGTGGACACTGGAGCGGATTATTCAATAATCAGCGAAAACCTGGCCACCCTTCTAAAGAAAGTGACGACGCCTTGGAATCGAACGCCAGTTCGTACAGCTGGCGGGCACATTGTCACACCACTCGGCATGTGCACGGCACGAATAGAGATTCGCGGCTCTACATTTGTTGCCAGCTTGAGCATTCTCCCTCAGTGTTCTCGAGACCTAATCATCGGCATGGACTTTCTCAGGGAGCACGGAGCTATCATCGACATTCGCCAACGCCTCGTCACTTTCTCGACAAAGAGCGCCGCAGCGACGACCAACACCATCCACCCTCGAGCACCTCTTCGTGTTACCGACGACGCTGTCACGTTACCACCGCGTGCAAGTGTCGTGGTTCAAGTGGCATGTGACAGGCTCTTACACGGTGAAGCGGTCGCAGAAAGCAATCACTCGCTCCTGCTTTCTCAAGGTGTTTGCGTAGCAAGAAGCCTTATTGATCTTCATGATGGCCACTCTGACGTTCTTGTCACGAACTTCAGCTACGAACACCGCCACCTTTTCCCCGGTACTGTCATCGCCTACGCCGACCCAATCGCCGATGTCACTGAATGTTTTGTTTCCGAGGCAATTGACACTGCTGAAGCACCTTTACGCAACGTCGACATTAGTCCAACGCTTCCTGAAGACAACAAACAACCCTTGCGCGAGCTGTTACTCGAGTTTCACTCTTGCTTTGCACGGTCGTCGAAGATACGTCAAACGGCGATTACGAAACACCGTATCATCACCTATGACGCCGCGCACCCCATACGGCAACAGCCTTATCGTGTCTCCCAAACCGAACGACATGCCTTCAAACGCAGGTGAAGGAAATGCTTCAAGACGGCGTAATACAGCCTTCATGCAGCCCCTGGTCATCGCCAGTCGTGCTTGTTAAAAAGAAAGATGGCACGCTTCGGTTTTGTGTTGACTACCGGAAGCTAAACAACGTCACAAAGAAAGACGTGTACCCGTTGCCTCGTGTCGACGATTCTCTGGACAGGCTGAGGCGTGCAAAGTATTTCTGCTCTATCGATCTGAAAAGTGGCTACTGGCAAATTGAAGTGGATGAGCGGGACCGCGAAAAAACTGCCTTTGTTACTCCGGACGGCCTTTACGAATTTCGAGTACTCCCTTTCGGCCTCTGTTCCGCTCCAGCCACATTCCAGCGAATGATGGATACCGTTCTCGCTGACCTCAAATGGAAAAGCTGCCTCGTCTATCTCGATGATGTCGTTGTCTTTTCGGAATCTTTTGACGAGCACCTTCGACGCCTTCGGAATGTCCTCGAAGCCATTCGATCGGCTGGCCTTACCCTCAAGCCAGAGAAATGCCATTTTGGTTACGAGGAACTGAAGTTTCTCGGACACGTCGTGAGCGCGGCAGGTGTTCGGCCCGATCCCGAGAAGACTGCTGCCGTAGCTGCCTTTCCAGCTCCAACAGACAAGAAAAGTGTCAGACGATTTTTGGGCTTGTGCGCATATTATCGACGCTTCATTGAAAATTTTTCGAAGATTGCAGAGCCGCTATTTCGCCTTACGCGTGACGACGTGCCATTCCTCTGGACTGATGAACAACAGACCGCCTTTGCGGAGCTACAACGTCGATTGTCTTCTCCTCCCGTGCTTGGTCATTTCGATGAGGACGCCGACACAGAAGTACGCACTGACGCCAGCAATATCGGTCTCGGAGCTATCCTGGTGCAAAGGCAAGACGGGACTCAATGAGTTATAGCCTACGCGAGCCGCACTCTGTCACGCGCCGAGTCCAATTATTCCACCACAGAGAAGGAGTGCCTCGCGGTCATTTGGGCTACTACAAAGTTTAGGCCGTATCTCTACGGGCGGCCATTTAAAGTTGTGACTGATCATCACGCTTTATGCTGGTTGGCCAACCTTCGAGACCCTTCTGGACGATTAGCGCGTTGGAGTCTACGACTCCAGGAATTTAACATCACCATCGTATACAAGTCAGGCAGAAAACATGAAGATGCTGACACGCTATCACGAGCACCTGTTGAATCTGAGAATCCTGACGAGGAGGATGACAGCGCCTTCCTGGGAGCCCTCAGCGGGCCGGATCTGCTCGCTAAACAGCGATCGGACACTGAGTTAAGGCCCATCATCTATCACTTAGAAGGCGGCATCGCGTCCATTCCTCGCTCGATTTCGCGACGGTTGTCGTCGTTTTGCCTACGAGAGGGCATCTTATACAAAAGAAACACAGGTGCCGGCGACAAACCACATCTTCTAGTAGTGCCTCAAGCCCTTCGCGACGACATTCTATTAGCCTGCCACGACGAGCCGACATCTGGTCACTTGGGCTACTCAAGGACTCTGGACAGGGTACGAAAGCTGTACTAGAGCACTGCACGGGCCGATTTTTGCGGCCCGGGCCCGGCCCGGGCCCGTTCTTACATTAGGCGGCCCGCCCGAGCCCGATCAAAACTTTTATGGCGAGACCCGGGCCCGGCCCGGGCCCGGAAATAATCTACGTTACCCG
Organism: Dermacentor silvarum; assembly: GCF_013339745.2. NCBI lineage: Eukaryota > Metazoa > Arthropoda > Arachnida > Ixodida > Ixodidae > Dermacentor > Dermacentor silvarum. Next base: position 412,330,249 of record NC_051154.1, read on the forward strand.
CCCGGCCCGGCCCGCCACCCCTTTACCTTAAGCCCGAGCCCGGCCCGAGCCCGACTCGAACCCGGCCCGAACCCGGCCCGAGACCAAAAAATACATGTTTTTCAGAGTTGGGAAGCCCGAGAATAACTCGCAGAAAGCCCGAGCCCGGCCCGGGCCCGCGTCAAAAAACCCGAGCCCGGCCCGGGCCCGGGTGAAAAAGCACACGCCGTGCCCGAGCCCGGCCCGAGCCCGTGAAAAAACTCCTCTACCCGGCCCGGCCCGGCCCACGGGCCGGGCCGGGCCCGGGCTTTTGGGTAAGCCCGAGCCCGTGCAGTGCTCTAAGCTGTACTACTGGCCTAGACTGACTGCTTGCGTCAAACGCTACGTGAAAGGATGTCGTGAATGCCAGCGCCGCAAGTCACCCCCCTTCAAGCCTGCAGGCCTTCTACAACCCATCGACCCTCCGCGTACGCCGTTTGATCAAGTTGGAATGGACCTTCTTGGCCCTTTTCCCTTGTCTTCCTCCGGCAATAAGTGGATCATTGTCGCAACTGATTACTTGACGCGTTATGCTGAGACGAAGGCACTACCACGCGGGACAGCATCTGAGGTTGCCCAGTTTTTTATGCATCACATTGTGCTTCGGCATGGCGCACCGTCATTCATCATCACTGACCGAGGGACCGCATTTACGGCGAAGCTCCTGGACGACATCTTCAAGTTGAGTTATACGAGTCATCGAAAGGCCACTGCATACCACCCTCAGACTAACGGCTTGACAGAAAGACTAAACAAAACACTGGCAGACATGATATCTATGTACGTGGATGTGCAACACAAAACGTGGGACGACATCCTGCCGTACGTAACGTTTGCGTACAACACTGCCACGCAGGAAACTACACGATTCACGCCGTTTCGTCTCGTTTATGGTCGAGATGTCCAAACTATTCTCGACGCCATGATTCCGTATGACGACATCGATGAGCTCGACCAGTTAGCTCCCGACGTCGAGGAGTACATTCAGCGCGCCGAGGAAGCACGTCAACTGGCCCGTGTGCACATAAGACAGCAGCAGTCTACAGATGCAATAAGGTACAATCTCCACCATCGACAAGTTACCTATGAGCCCGGCGACCAAGTTTGGGTTTGGACCCCCATTAGACGGCGAGGCCTCAGCGAGAAACTCCTGAGCAAGTACTTCGGACCGTACACAGTGCTAAGGCGTGTTAGCGACGTGAACTATGAAGTGATTCCTGACGGAGACCTGCCATCGTCCAAGCGCCGATTACCCCGTGCAGAGATTGTACATGTCGTCCGCCTCAAGCCGTATTTTACACGGTGATGTTCACATAGCGTACTGTTGAACAAACTTTTTGCTGTAGTCGCATCGTCCTCCGAAGAACTCCGAAGCGAATTGTTTTTCCCGACCACAAAACGCATTTTTTGCCTAGTGTGCATGTCCGTATCTGGGCTAGCACGTTTACATTTTTTTGTGCGTCTTACCTCATTTGTGTACTTTTCATGTACGTCTTCTGTTTGAGCATCGAGTCGATGCTTCATTGGGAGGGGGAATAATGCCACCTGGTGTTTTGAGCCAGCCAACAATCATCATTGGGTGCCCAGCAAGAACGGAGAAGACGACGAAGTTGAAGATCCCGCGCCAGCTGGAGAACCGTCTCCCTTCGTGTCTGGCATTCTTCGTGTCTGGCTGCTGGTACTGTTGCTTGCGCTTGCCTTAGCGCGTGACAATATATATATATATATATATATATATTGTAAAGATGAAGACATGCACTGGGGCTCGGGCGCTCGGACACCGGGCGCTAGGGGGCGAACGAGGAAAAAGAGGAAGTGAGCAGAATATAGAACAGCAGGCCCAGTGGTGGATGCCGCCACTAGTAGTGACCACCACCCGATTGTCATTGAAATTAACAACCCCCTCATTTCTTTAAATAAACATACGCATACTTTCGTGGACTATTCAAAATTTAAAAACAATTTACAGTCAACCTTGTCTTCTAGAACAGATATGGAAACAGATATTAAAGCGATGAGTCTTAGTGCAATTTTGAAGGGTACTATTAAAAAATCAGAATTTGTAGTACCATCAACAAAAGAGCGCATTGATTGTCCATGGTGGAATAGTAATTGCGCACGAGATTATCGACGCAGAAAAGCTGCATGGAAGAAACGTATTTCCAATCAGTGCCCTACTAATTGGTGTAATTATAAATATGCTGCTTCTACGTTTAAAAGAACAGTTTCCTTTGCGAAAGATAATTATGATGAAAAACGGTACAACTTTTTATTGAAAAGTGATAATAAAAAAGCATTATTTAGGTTTCTTCGCTCTCCTAAGGCCTTTCCAGTGCCCATAAATACTGATTCAGTGGTTTTGCCACCAGAAGAATTATTAGAATCATTAAATAAGATCGCAAAAGCCTTAGAAGAGCGTTTTACAACTCAGGTGCAAGTAAACTTCGTAGGGGTTCTATCAGGGGATGACTTTATAGAGGTATCAATGGAAGAACTTCAGCACGTTATTCGGCTGCTCCCTGGCACAGCTCCAGGTCCAGATCGCATTACATCAGGCATGTTAAAAATATTGTTTGACCTCTCCCCACGAGACCTCTCCAATATCGTTAACTACTCCCTCATGAACGCATGGATTCCTCCTGACTGGAAACTCGCAAAAATAATCCCCCTGCTCAAAAACCAAGGAGCAGGATTGGACCCAGATAATATCAGACCAATCGCATTAACATCAAATGTTGTGAAATTAATAGAAAGGGTATTACACATTCGTATTACGAAATTTTTAACGGATAATACATTATTGAGCCCATGTCAGATTGGATTTAGACCCGGATGTTCGATATGGTGCGCCCATGTCGATTTAGAGGAACGCATTAAGCTGGCACGGCACAGGCGGCAGTATGCAGCTTTAGTGACCCTTGATTTAGCTAAAGCCTACGATAGTGTAGAACATGTCATACTCCTAAACGTTTTAAATAGCATGGATTTCCCTCGATATATTATCAATTGGATACATGAATTTTTAAAGGATAGAAAATTTTATTGTTCTCAGCGTGGCTTGGTGACACAAAAATATAGTCAAACAAGAGGAGTTCCCCAGGGATCTGTCCTTTCTCCTATTTTGTTTAACATTTTACTAAGTTCAATCCCATTGTGCGGTAGTGTACAAGTATATGTCTATGCAGATGACATAGCATTCTTTGCGTCTGCGAGTGATATTCACTCATTACAGAGTACACTACAGTCATACTTGGGAACACTTGAAGCCTGGTTTGCGAATATTCGAATGTCGCTCAATGTTAACAAAAGCGCTGTGATTGTGTTTCCATTGAATGTACCAATTAATATCTCTCTCCAATATCATCACGAAATTATTCCGCAAGTTGACTTTATCAAATATTTCGGTGTAATATACGACACAAACATGAGCTGGCGAAATCACATCGATCATGCTAAATCTAGGGCGACACGCGCGGTTGGCATGATAAGCAAACTTGGCCGACATCGCTCAGGGCTACGCAGAGACACTTTAATGATGATTTATCGTATGTATGTTCGTCCGATATTGGAATTTGGATGCGTGCTATTCTCTGGTGGGCCAGCGTACAAAATTAACTCCCTGGTTCTTCTAGAGCGGGAGGCAATTCGGAATTGTCTCGGTTTGCCAAAATTTGTAGCCAACAATGTTTTATATCAAGAAGCACGACTGCCTACACTTCCCTGCAGATTCCGCATTCTAACGGTAAAAACATATTTAAACATTTATGCATCTTCTTTGAGAAGATCACAATTTGTATTTATTAGGGAAATGAGGGCATTTTTTGAAGAGCATTGGTCCCGCCTACTTCGACCTCAAGTTTTGTTTGTACAAGCTGAGCTCGATCCATTAAATGTTAATATATGTGAGATCGCTTGCTCAGACAAACCCTTACCTAATATAATGATTGAATTTGACGATATATTTCCATCGAATGCCAAACTCCTGCCCACTACATACTTAAACGGCATGTTACAAGATCATTTAACGCAACTAGGAATAGATCACGTGATCGCGACTGACGCGTCAATGAATGAAGAGAAAGCGGGTGTGGGTATTTTCTCCGAATCACTATTCTGGTCTTATGCAGTACGCCTTCCGGATTTCACACCCATATTTTTGGCTAAACTAGCAGCGATTATCTTAGCTCTGCGGAAACTTCCTTCAATTTACTCAGCAGTGGTTATAGTGACTGATTCACTGTCAGTATGTACATCGCCGACTTCATCTGCAGACACTACTGTAACCAATACATTTAAATTGTTAACCCCTCCTAACTTAAGTCTGGTACAATTGGTATGGGTTCCAGGCCATCGTGGTATATTTTTAAATGAAATGGCTGACACACTTGCGCGGATATCTCTTGATGGACCAGTTATGTCTGTCATGCCTAGTTCGGCTTATGTCACTGCGGCTAGGTATAGAAAATTTTCCCTATTACAAGATTCTACAAAACTGAAAATCCAAATGTCGGAATTCAATCATTTGTCCTTTTCGTGGGACAATAAATGGTGCCCCACACGTAAATTAGGGATCTCCATAACAAAATTACGCTGCCGAATCCCACCACTAAATTTTTACCTACACAGGTCCGGTCTGGCACCGTCCCCTCTGTGTCCCACCTGCCAGGAACCCGAAAACATTGACCACTTTCTATTATTTTGTCATCGCTTTAGGAATGAGAGGAAGAAATTCGAATTTTCATTCCGTAAATTGGGTATTTCACTAACTACTGAAAATATCCTCTCCTTCGGGGCTTCTTCAATGGGCTTTAGCTACAGGAACATCTGCGTGGCCCTCTGTGACTATATCTGTGACACAAAAAGACTACCCAGTTAATTCTCGAAATAAATAATTGGATAACTCATTAAATCGCTAATTGGTGTTTCGAAATTATTCTAATACCACCAAAATTTTTGTGCTGTTTTTATACAATTACAATGATTTTAATTCTGTCTCTGCCCTGTAAATCTCTTTCCAAATTATCATAAACATTATACTTCACCCTGATTTAGTTTTCCGTCTAGTTTTTTTTTCTCCATCTCCCCCTTCCATTTAACCTTTAACCGACGGCTTCTTGGCCAATCCCCCGTAGTGGGTAAGCACCACGCATGAGGATCAAGCAAGCAAGCAAGCAGGCCCAGGAAGGGGTGCTGTCTCTGTGTCTCTGTTCATTACAATGGCGCAGTTGACGAACGCCCGGTCTTAAGGCGCTCCAGCCTTAAGCACCGTACTGCGGAGGCCTTGCGTCCTCCTTCATCACGCCGTCCTGGGTCCTTTCGGCGAGGGAACGCCGTCAGCGTTTCCCTTGGCATGGCTGCCCTACCTGGGACTACCTTAATCCCCGAGCTGCCAAGGCATGCCGTCCACGCTGCCTTGGACGTGGATTCTCGCCGTCCTGGGTGCCTCTTGCGGCCAGGGAACGCCGTCCACGCTTTCTATGCCCTGTATTACTGCCCCACAACATCATCAACCTCTCAGCCAGCAAGGGATGCTGTTCACGCTCCCCTGGCCATGCTTCCGGCTGCAGTGAGTACCGCGGCCGCCACCAGCCCTGGCTCAAAGGATGCCGTCCATGCTCCCTTGGCCAGTCGTCCGGCTGGCCCGAGTACTGCGGCCGCTGCCGCCGCCTCAGTGAGCGCGGTTTCCGCCCCTGGTTCCTCGCCTGGTTTGGCACCGCCAACCATGGCTGATATAACTCGAGCCATCTCAACACTGTCACGACGGTTTGAAGACGCCGCCAAGATTCTGGCATCCGCTACCACGTATGGTATGGGGCTTCCTGTGTGCGGCTTAGCACTTCCTGAGTTTCGTGGGTTCCAAGACGATCCTGCGCAATGGCTGAAGATTGCCGACTCCTTGGGCGACAGGCACGGTTGGTCCGACGGTGCCAAGCGTTCGTATGCCGAGGGAAGGCTTCGTGAAGCCGCCGAAGCGTGGAACAGGTACAACGGTCATACGTACCGGTCATGGCGTGAGTGGTCAGAAGCACTGCTAACAGTATTCGGGAGCCTTGCTTCGTCATACGATGATCGATTTATGCGGATGCGCGCTCGACGCCAAGACCCATCTGAAGATGTCGTCGTCTACATTTATGACAAATTAAGGCTCCTCGGCGCATGCAGCCTGACCTGGCCTTCTCCTACGGCTCGGCAATACGTACTGGATGGACTGCTAAATCCCATACATGGGGCCATTTTGGCGGCCCAACCCCTCGAAACAACAGCAGAAGTTTTTTCTCGTAAAGCAGCCGAGCTGCAAGAAAGCGGACGACGCCGGCAGGCTCTCGCTACGCTGAATACAGGCTCCTCGCGGGACCTGCTTCCTCTATCTAGACAAGGCTCTACAACATTCTGCGGCAGGTGCCAATGCAACGACCCCGCAGACTCCCCACAAGAGAACCACAACCGGGCTTACTACGTGACGCGCGAGCTACCACTACTTCAAATGCACGTCGATAAAATCGACGACTTATGTCCTGCTGTGGACACAGACGCTGAACGGTCAGCCATGAATAGTGTGTCGCCGGCGCCATCCACCAACGAGATGGCCCACCAGCCCGTCTACGAGACGACGTTAGGCCCACATGTCAAGCAGCGAGAACCCGACCAGGGCCCGGACCGACCTTCCCAGAGTCCCGCATCACCCTCCTCGGGCAGCAGCAGCAGCAGCAGCGCGCAGGTCCGCTCCGCCCGAAGCCACCACCGCACCAGGGGAGCAGCCGCAGCGCCCGGTATCCTCCAGTACCCAGCAGCAACCAGTCCCAACACCCCATGGTTCCAGCAGCAGTGGCGGTGGCAATCCCTCAGCCCCGACTCCTGCCACCAGAGATCACGACCCGGTGTTCAGGCAAGCGTCAGCGGCCATTGACCAGAGCCATCCACCACCATGGTCGCCCACCTCCGCGAACGCTCCCGCCGGGGCCGTCGCCGTCAAGCGCAGCATGCACGCAGGCGTCAAGGCGCTCTTTCCAGGGTCAGCGCGGCGCACAAGGCACAGCGGCCACTGCAACGAAGCGCCGCCCCAGAATGGCTCCGACCATGCCCTCCAGCCACCCAGAGCACCACCACCCGCGGACAGCCTCCCAAGCTACCCCTGTGACAGTCCCCGAAAGCCTGAGGAGAAGAGGGGAAGACCGGCAGCACCACCCACAAAAATCAACGGAGCACCCTCCAAGGGAATCTCCCCAATCCCGCCCGAAACCTACAACGCTGAGCGGCCGGACAATCGACGGCAAGACCTGTGACCACAGCGCAATAGTCAGTGCCGACCCCCCGAGGAGTTGGTTGCGCGCTGGACGGTCTTGACGACTACTTCCGACGACGACTATACAATGATTTTCCAGCATCAGCGCGCAATCACAACCGCCAGAGCTATCTTCAACAGCGTGGCCGAGTGTAAAGATGAAGGCATGCACTTGGGCTCGGGCGCTCGGACACCGGGCGCTAGGGGGCGAACGAGGAAAAAGAGGAAGTGAGCAGAAAATAGAACAGCAGGCCCAGGAACGGGTGCTGTCGCTGTGTGTCTGTTCATTACAACACACACACACACACACACACACACACACACACACATATATATATATATATATATATATATATATATATATATATATAGGTTTCGGAAAGCTGGTCAGACCCCAGCCCCCCCCCCCCTCCCCGGACAAAAAATGAAAACTTTCCGCCTATGCTATCTGCCACAGGCAATTAACAAAAAAAAAAACTTTCCTGCAGCTAAAACGAAAAACCCTGCATAGTAATTAGCTATGAAGTTCGACATATGGCTGAATGAGAAATGTACAAAATCCCTTTTGATGTCAAAAAAGGTACGTGACTTTCCGAACCCTAGGTGAGCAGTAACATGACTTGGCGTAATATTTAATTACGTTTGTTGCTATTTTTTTTAAACCTTCGCCTTAGAACTTTGGCTCAAACAAGTCGCGCATCCGCTTTTACCCCAATTGGCCACTCGACGGAACGGAAGATGTGAAAACTATAAAACTTTGTGAGAATAATCCTGCTGCAATTTCTCTGCTTCAAACACCGTATTTTTTGAACTCGCGCAGCGTTATACTATATATTTCAAAATTTTTTATAATATTTCAGCTCGCCATTTTCATCTACCTGTGCACTTCGCGGTAGACTGGAGGTGCGGAAATAGCAAAAATGTGTCATATCATAGTACACTATGCACAACAAAAGGATACACGCCACATAGCTTTCTCATCTGCATCGCTGCGCTTTCTCGTGACAAACTTCTTTCAAGATTTCTCTACAGCACATGCGGCTCAATTGAGGCAGCTTGCTCAGTGCGCGTGCGCACAAGCAAAATTTGCAGAGAGCCGGTTCTGCAACGATCGACATGGCAGGCACCGTCGAAGTTTACTAAACATGTTTACCGAACTTGTGTATATTAAATTATTATCCCTTACCACGTTTGTCTGAGCTTCCCAACAGCTTCATTTCCTACCAATTAAAACCTGTTTCTGGGGTGCGGGTGTCGTTTCCAATTGGAAGTGGAAGAAAATAGTTTTTCGTAGACTTTATGAATTTATTAGCACCGCGACGCTTCCGCGATCGTTGCAAACAATTTCCCCTAAGATCCTGACTCGGTTTCAAGAAAAAAAAAGAAACGAACTTTTTCTATTTCAGTCAGTGTGCAGTAATTACGCACAAATCAGCTCACCATTCCGAGCAACGGGAATTTTAGAACAATTTGATAGCATCGTTAATGTGTGAGGAGATACTACCGAAGCCAGAATTCCCAAGTCTTTCAGTCTTCCTGTGCGTGTGCAAGGAAAGAAAAAGAAATTATGGCATGCTTTATCGATTCAGTTCTGCAATATGTAGTTGTACCAGCTCTTTTCAAAGTAAATTCCTTTCACCGTGATATCCTTGTCAGTCGGTTCAGCACTCAGTCACATTCAATTCAAAGTTACGTGAAGTCACGTGACGCGCTTTTCCCCTCGGCTTCCGTCGTTTTACGTGGCCACAGTCACAGTGGTTACCCGCCGTGGTTGCTCAGTGGCTATGGTGTTGGGCTGCTGAGCACGAGGTCGTCGCATCGAATCCCGGCCACGGCGGCCGCATTTCGATGGGGGCGAAATGCGAAAACACCCGTGTACTTAGATTTAGGTGCACGTTAAAAACCCGAGGTGGTCCAAATTTCCGGAGTCCTCCACTACGGCGTGCCTCATAATCAGATCGTGGCTTTGGCACGTAAAACCCCATAATTTAAGTTTTAATTTTTTTAGTCACAGTGGCTGTTCGATTCCTGTTCGTTTAGTATGCATGTTAATATGGTCGTGAATCACCCAATGGCTGGTAAACGTTCTACGAGGTCACGTGAAACGGCTGTTTACGTGGTATGACGTGCTTTTCGTGGGTACCATCGCAGAGCTTCTTCGAAGCCCGCTCGTTTGATATTCATGCCAGTATTGCTGGGCAACACCCATGAGCTTGCGAAATTTACGTAATCTCACGTGATACCCTTTTCCCCGTGGTCTGACGTTCGCTCCGTGGGTACCACCGCGTAGCTTTTGCGATTCCCGTTCGTTTGATATTCATGTCGACATGGTTAGGAATAACGAGCCATGGACTGTCGAAGGTTACGTGATGTGTCATGACTCTTCTTCAGGTGGTCTGATACGCGACGTGCGTACCATTGTAGAGCGTCTTCGAAGCCCATTCGTTTGATATCTGTGTCAGTATGGTTGGGAATGACCCATGAGCCTAGCAAAAGTTACATGATGTCACGTGACACCTTTTACCACGTGGTCTGATGTACGCGACGTGCGTACCATTGAAGAGCTTCTTCGAAGCCCGTTCGTTTGATATCCATGTCAATATGATTGGGAATCATGCATGGGCCAGCGAAAGATACGTGAGGTCACGTGACACCCTTTCCCACAATTATGGTGTGCAGGGGCGTGTCTACCATGCTATCGGACCCGTCAAACACGTTGGCTATCCCACCCCCGTGTGCCGCGCGCAGAGTTTTTGTTTCCCCCTGCGTGACGCTCGCCGAAATTGCAACTGGAAGCTGGCACGGTTCGAAGTCGTTGACCCTCGTCCCGGGAAAATCTGCCTTTGCAGCACTGCAGTATCGTTCGAGAAGAACCAGTGCCCTCCAGCGGAGCGCCTTCCAGGCAGGGAAGCAACGCCGGACGCAAGTCTGCCATCAGAGAATAGAGCCCATGGAGTGTCCCCATTGGCCGAACATGACGCCACTCGCACGGGCCCTACGATTGGATGAACATGACGACACCTGCACGGGCTCGACGAATGGCTTAAAGTGACGTGACCCCGACCCTGCGCCTCCTTTATTTTTTCAATGCCAGTGCCATCGGTCGCTCTGCATCGGGAGACCTTGATGCGCATTAGTTCAGTGAGTTGATGCGTGACGCAAGCTACCCAGACTGCATGCGTCACGCGTGCGTCTGAGCGCGCACCGCTGCCGTTCTGGAAGAGATGCAGTAGACGCTTCACGCATCACGCTTCCAGCTAATCGCATAATTAGTTCAACTAATAATTAGACCAAGTGTTCATTGTTTTTTGGGAAAAATACTTCAAGCATACGTCAGTGCTGCAAAATTTTGCAACATTAGTGAAAGGGACATAAAAAAGAAAAGAGATGGCAGAAAATTTTATTCTCTCAGCGCATTTTACGGTGAATATCATTCTCACATGTTAAGTGGCTGAACCCTCGTATACACCACTAAGAGGGTTCCCTGCAAATTTACGTGAGCAAACAATCATATCATATCACAATTTGAAGGGGAAAACAAACACGTTACTTACACTGACATGCACTGCGCTTAATTACACCTAAAGTGATGAAACAAAATTAGACCAGAGTCCGAATTTGCTGATATTGCGAAACAAGAATACATAAATCGTCGACTGAAAAATATACACGATTATAACCAAACCAAAAAAAAGCAATAACAATGGCATGTTCCGCGTGACAGTATGATTGTGCATGAGCGTTGCCCTTGTGGGTCGCCAATTTCTCTATTAAAAAATGCTTTTAGTGTGCGTGTATAATGGTATCCCTGAAATCCAATAATCTAGCCATGTAAAGTTACATTCGCGCCAAGTTTACTGGCTAGAGTTTCATCATTGTACATTGCAATGATTCTATGAGATTCAAAAATGAGATGAAATCGCTATAGTCGTGTCTACGGGAGTGCTCACCTATGCTTTCGCAATACATTGCCGCGCAACTATTTGGAAAATGTAGTTCAAATCAAACTTTACCGCAGGAGCGTTGTGAACAAAAATGTGCATTTTTAGCAGAAACTTTAGCTGAAAGCCTGACCCTCTTGTAAATAATACTCTACCTATTTTTCTGTATCATTCTTCCTAAAGAGCAGGCGTTGTGCCTCTCTCGCGGCAGCCTGCTCCCTCCCCCTTTACCAGTGTCTATTGTATATGAGTGTTTTCATATCGAATAATATTCTGCATGCGTTCGGCTAGTAATGAAATGAAATGTTTATTTATCTCACATTTACACAAAAGCCAGGGAGAGGAGACAAAGGGCAAAAAGCTGCCTGAAGCAGCTTGAAGACCGCCCGGCACCCGTTGATAACATGATGGTATCTTCACTATCTTCACTTCGAACCGAACCAGGCCGCGCCGGGTAATTTCAGGTTTGAAATTACCGGGCAGGTCTCATGCGGGCCAACGTACGGTACTTTCGGGCTCGAGCCGGGTCTGAAAAAACGGAGCGTGAAGTCTCCTAGCACCTGTAGCTCGCTGAGGACAACAGCGTGCTCTAATTCATATCTGTCGGTGCCGTGACTGGAGGCCCGAACGCCAACATCTGACGAACAGATTGTCTGCTTCTCGAGTTACCGTCATCATGGTCGAAATTCGTTAAATGTTAGGAATCCTTTCAACGTCAGTCCGGGGTGCGGCATCCGTCCCTTAGCCTGTGTGCGCGCTGGTGATGTACTTGCACGAGTGAACATGAATATAAAGTTTGTTCGACCCTCGGAAATTGTGTGATTGTCCTAGATATAAGTTCGAAAGGAAATTTGCCTAGCTATCTTTTGCACTGTAGTACATCAATATGACAGCAGTGGACACTAAGAGGAAAAAACGCAGCTTGGCAGGCCATGTAATGCGTAGGATGGATAACCGCTTAACCATTACAGTTACAGAATGTGTACCAAGAGAAGGGAACCGCAGTCGAGGACGGCAGAAAATTAGGCGGGATGATGAAGTTAAGAAATTTGCAGAGGCAAGTTGGAATCAGCTAGCGCAAGACAGGGATAATTGGAGATCGCAGGGAGAGGCCTTTGTCCTGCAGTGGACATAAATATAGGATGATGGTGATGATGACGGCATTAGGATCAGACACCAGGAACTCAACCGCAAGCTGAGGGGTAGCCTCGGAGTTTGGCGCGTACGAAATCTGAAGTAGAGGCGTCTATGTGAACATCCAAAATCAAATTTGGACTGCGCCCCACGGTGATGTTCAGTAGGCGGATTGCCCATAGCAATCCGCCTACTTCGCAGTACAAGGCATTGCTCCGCCGCATCACAAGGCCTGCTCTGCCATAGCCTCCGCAGTACAAGGCATTGAAGAAGGGCCGGGAGCACCGCTAAGGAGATCAGAGGAGATCTTCCATTGCCAGTAACTCCTCACTGTGTGTACTACGCAGACAAAGAGCAGGTGTACATGCTGTAGGAGCTGGATGTCGTGGTCTCGGAGTCCGGCGTCACACAGAGGGTCGCGCTCTATCCTACGCCACCGGTGGGTCTCGTAACGGGCAGCTGGTCTACGCTACCGAGGCGTTACATGGAGGCTAATGGCGAATTCCATTGGGAGAACAGGAGGACTCAAAAGCACGCTGAAAGTGCTCGTTCCAGAGACGACGTGTTTCAGTGGTCGAACAGGAGTGGGAGAGCCGTCATCCAGTGGTAGAACAAGAGCAGTTTCGCTGCGCCGAGAGCAGCCGGGAGCAGTCCGGACTGCTCTCGCCTGATAAGCGGAGTACGGAGGAAGTCACGTGGCTTAAACCGTCATGTCCTCTTAATTTCTTTTTACTTTTGCTTAGAGTGTACTAGAGAATGGTCCTCTCTACTTATGCTTCAGCCGGCGCGCGCGGCGGCAACGGCGGCAGCCAAACGTAGTTGGTGTTTTGGCACCGCTGTTTTTGACGTCGGTGATACGAGCGAGCTTCGCAGCAATTTAGCGACAGATCCTGGCATTTCTAGTCCGCCTTGCTTCTCGTTGGATGCACGGGGGACAGCGGCAGCAAAGCGTCTTCGCCTTGCTGAAGTGCTAGAGACGCTCGACGGTGACAGCAGCGAAAGCTGCTGGAGCTCATCTTCAGATTCAAGTTCCAGTTTCAGATGATCTTCGCAGGCGGAAACGTTGTGGGATGCGTTGGGGCTGCACAAACGTATGTATAGTACGTGGCTGCAAACGGTGACAGCGTTATGCCCGACAGATTATAAGACGATTACGCGTGTTTTACCGCTCTCCTGCAGAGAATGGTGGGACGTTGATTGCTTTAGTCACATGGTACATTTCTCCTCACACGACCCCCTCCCACCTGCTCACCGAATGCACGCCGTATTCCAGTGGCGGGTCGAGTGTCCCTGCTCTCACTGCGCTGTCACCCGACTCCGCACTGCGCGGCGCCCTGCTCCTCTTCTCCCAATGGAATTCGCCATAAGGGGTCCCACGCCGTCGTCGGAGCACAGTTGACTAGTGTCGTTTCGTTCGTGATGAGTACGAGGTCGGAGGTAGGGTAAACGGAACAGGGGGTTTATTTACATCGGAAAGGCAAACTTATTTACAGGACATGGGGATACACGGACTGGCCGGAGTACGGAGCACAGTACATTGTAGCATGTCAGCGCTACTACATCTCAGCAGACTAGATCGTTCTGGGAGAGCACTATCTACATGGCAGAGCAGATGGGGGAGCGATAGCTACATCTTTCTTGGAAAGCACTAGCTACATCTTTCTCGGAGAGCACTCCAGATGAGCCGCAAACGTCTGCTTAAAAGCCCTCTATCCTCCCTAGGCCAGGGAAACCTGCGGGCTCACCTTCCTCCAACCGGAGCGTCCAAAGTCACCGAAGGCTCCGCCTTGAGGGTGAGGGCGCGCCTAAACACTCCGGCTACTTTATTCCCCGAAACCACTTGGAAAGGTAGCCTCGGGCGTACACGGCTCACTGTCACAGAGACCGGAGGGGACGCCCGTAGACAGGGGGTGTCACGCTTGATCCAATCTGGCGCGTGTTGGTTCCGGGCACGGCCCAGTCATTAGCGGCTTCGTCTGTCGAACGGCCTTGGCGGCTAGCTGTGGCCGTGGGGAAGCATCGCACGCACTTTCCCAGGCATTCCTTGGTCCCAGCCTCGTGGTGGGCAGCCGGATCACATCCATCAGCCCCGTAGCCGTCAAAGGTGTCTCGCCTTGGCGTCGCCGCTTGTCTGTCGGATGCGACGTACTGTGGACCTCACCAAGCTGATTCGTCTAAAGAAATCAGAATTGGCTCGACTGTCGCTTCCCCCGCTGGCCGACCATGACAACGCACGGTAACATTTACCATCAACTCACCACTCTCGTATTCCACTAAACACTGAAGAATTGAAAAATTCGCCGTAAACATCACCGGTAATTATCTTCAATCAAAGCAAACAGCACTGGAACCCGCCGGGGTGGCTCAGTCAGCTAAGGCGTTGCGCTGCTGAGCACGAGGTCGCGGGATCGAATCCCGGCCCCGGCGGCCGCATTTCGATGGAGGCGAAATGCAAAAACGCCCGTGTGCTTGCGTTGTAGTGCACGTTAAAGAACCCCAGGTGGTCGAAATTAATCCGGAGCCCTCCACTACGGCGTGCCTCATAATCAGAACTGGTTTTGGCACGTAAAACCCCAGAAAGAAGAAGAAACAGCACTGAAAACTTCGCTTACCTCGATTCCCACAGTGCGTGGGATCCGCCTAATTTATTTTAAATGAAAAGCTTATCTCTCTCTGTGTTTCTCTATATCATGCGAAACAATTTTGAAAGCTGTAGACAACGCAAGTGTTGCAAAGAGTGACGGCGATGTTGTGATGACGGCGGCATTGCGACCCTGGTAAGATGGCGGCTGCATGTAAACAAGGGTGGTGGCTTGGGCTCGTTGGTAATTCATGGCAAAAACGACGTACATTGCGAAGGACAGAGACCGGGAATGACGACACACACTGCGGTTTTTTTTGTGCGCAAGAGGGTTTCGACGCGAATTTAGGGCGCCGGCCAAGCGTCCCTGAAGGGAGCCGAACGCCGGCACACGTGTGCCCGGCGGTGGTGTGTGCCGTCTCTCTCAGCCCCTGTCCTGCACGCTGTGTGTCCTTTTTACCATTGTTGTATGTCTTTGATTGCATGCCGACCATGAGACGACCACACTGGAGTGACGCGCAGGGACAGCAACCGAGTAAAGACGTCGGAAAAAGAACCACAACGTGACACTGCGAAATAATAATCTCAATTTGATGAATGGAATGGAACAGCGACATGTTGGTGTTCTCGTTCATCCCCTGCCGCCGCGCGCTGCCCTAATTCAGGCTACTTCTAGTGTTCATTTTTCCTACCAGCCAATCGGGCTCGCCTAATCTGAACTATATCTGGTGTTTGTTTGCACTATATCGGGCACGTTTTCGAGCTGCATTTTCTCCCGGATCAGCCCACATTTTTTAGGCATGATTGGCGCGTCCTAGAGCGTGACCTTGCTCTGACCTTGGCTCCGAATATACAAAGAAATGCTTCCCATTGAAAAACAAAGTTGGCTTGATTTCGTTATCACTAATGGTTGCAGTATGTGGCTACTCTTGCTGTTAGTTATTTAGTTATTCATTTATACTTGCAGGATATTTCTGAATTGGTGAGTGAAGTCCATTTCATAAGAAACAACAGGGGAAAATATGAGAATACACATATTAATCGCTAATGATACAATATCAATTGAGGGTTTGTCAAACACAGCATCAAAACTAAGCGAAAGTAGTATAAAAAGACAACACTAATTCTTACACATGCACATTATTATTATAATATTATCGTACATTATTCGCTAAGGCTCTCTCGGAAACAATTATTTCTGCCAACGATTCCATGAGGAAGTTTGTTCTCCTTCTGCGATGATCGTGGCAGAAATAATTGCAAAAAAGCATGTGTTAACGCGCACAAATTCACAATTTAGGCTGCTGATCAAACTGTATAGAGATAAGTATTGTGCTGGTGCCGTGAATTTGTTATGTGGAGTAGGGTGCTAAAACAATTCATGAAAATAATTTTTTTCAGAGTATCATAGCGAAGTTCTCGGGTGTTCATAGGCACTTTCAGAAATAATCATTAAATGACTTGTTAAAAACGTGTTGTGATGACGTGAAAAACTGAGTTTGGCTCAAGAAAGTTTGCTAGGATGAAAACAAAAAACAAATTGTTCCAAGTAATTTGCAGCAGGTAGGGGTAATGGTATGCGACAGTAAGAAGCGTTAATACCACTTCACATTACGTTCTTTTTTTTAGTGTTTCTTTTATTACCATGATAACTGCATCTTTAGCATGTCAACGCCGTGGTAGCTTTTACGAAGTGCGCTTACCGATTTTCATTTTTTCTTTCACTGCTCTTCCAAAAGCGGGAACGGATGGGTAAATGCGCTGGCACTCCTGAAAAATTCAAGTCGTTATTTATCAACAGCTTTATGCGGAAAACATTCTAAATTATGAGATTCCTCACATCATTCCTTATAGGAAAATCTGACACCGCCGTTCGTGCATGTTTTCCTAACGGGCACTGTGCCACTATGGCGATGCCCGGATGTGGGCGTGGCCTGGCTTAGAACACAGTAGCTCCTGCATAAAGAAAGCTGTCTTACAACTAAATCCCCACAAAAAAAGTGTTTGTTTTTGGTTAAAACAGCTTTCCTTATTCGCCTTTTATACAATACGCGAAGGAAACATAAAACAGATGATTTTAGCACAGGCCCAGCGAACGTAATATTTTAAATCCTACTAACTTCAGCCGCCACTCGGTACTGTCTATGATTAATATAATGGCACAATCCAGCAAAAAATTCACACATTACATTTTTTCATAACAAGTTAAAAAACGTTTTAGTGAAGAATGAACCATTGCGACAGACGGAACGCTGCTAGTGAGAGGCGTCTTCACGACTCCGATAAGATGCCAATCGTAAGCCTTCCCGGCATTCCTGTGCGTACAATTTATATGCCGCGCCAGTTTTCACTCTTGGTGATTATCGGAAACTGTGTGTTCTAAATCCATTAAACGAATGTGTTTTATACCCGGCTTGCCTTGGTCAAGAGGGCCAGGCTGGCGGCTTCAACCAATGGGGTCCCGGACTGGGGACTCCACCTAGTATGTAGCGCTCCTGCGTGAGTCCACACCTCTCTTTCTTGTTTAATAAATGCTTTCCACCATCACAACATCGAAAATCTATCCGGTGTACGTACGTCACGCAATCATCACTCAAATCCGCGGGATGGCGATGATTTGCCTACCTAAAGATTAGGATAGTCGGCTAGAAAAGTAAGAAATGTTTGGTTTAATAAAGTAATAGTTATATTAATGACTTTTATTTGTTGTAATGAGGCTATTCAGGTATAATTTATTTTATCGCTGAGAAATTTCGTGGACAATATGCCAAGCACCATGGAGAAGGGTAGCAAGGTGCTTGGAAGTCTGTTGCTGCCAAATTTGGTCGGGCTTTCCCGATAGGTGAGAACCGTCAGTGCGGTGGCTCAACTTTGTGTGTGCGCGCGGTAACGCTGGAGCTCTAGCGACGCACACTCACCGTCGCGTCGGATTTTAAACCTTTCGCGCCCGGTAGTTTCTGGAATGGTGGATACGCTGCGCCGCAGTCACGGACCTGGCGTGCAGCTATCGCGGTCATTGCTTCGCCCTTCGAGCGAAACTCCTTAGCAAAAGACATCTATGGAGGCGCATTTGTGAATGTGCAATGCAGCTGCCACTGATTCTTAGAATGCACGTTCTATTATAGGGACACTCCAAGCGCATTTTTGCCGTCGTCGCCGTCATGTTCCGTATAAAGTCCAACGGCGATAAAATCGCCGCCGCGCGCAGTGCGGTGTGTGTGAGAGTGAAAGCGTGCGAGGGTGAGCCGGCAACCGCAGCTTAATCTCGCGTACGCGGCAGGGGAAGGTGGCCGGAAGCGCCGCCTTCCTCTTCGTTCACGCGCGAGGCACGGGAGGATGTGACGGAGGCGGGAGGGGGGGGGGGGGGTGCGTTCTGCTTCCACAGCTACTGCTCACGGAGCTATCTTGAAAGCGATCTGCGACGCGACCGAAGTGTGCACCCGCGGGGCCTCATCTTCAAAGCGATCTACGATCGGCCAAAGTGCATTCGCCGAGTGCCGGTAGCTTCGTATTCGCTGCGCTTTCGACGTTTAGTTCGCGTTGAAGCGAGAGCCAGCGCGAAGGTCAATTTGACGCTGCCGCTGGCGCGCTTTCTCATTCCAGCGTTTGACGAGCTCCTACGGTCATCGACCAAGATGTGTTCAATATTTACCTGTGGGCGCGTGACACCGTGCTCGTTTATATAGCTAGTAAGCGAATATCTACAACCTTATACGGCCGATATAAACTACTATCCTTACTTCGTATAGCTGTCAACTAATTTGCTATCGCAATCGATGCTTCGCCTTTCAGGCGAAACTGCGACGTTTTTGTTATAGCTAATTTACTTTGGAAGAGGCATGTACCAATGTTTTTTCCGCACCTTGAGGACGCAGTCCAGGAATTTCAACTCCTTTATTTCTTCTAGTGTTATGTCACTCTCAAAGTCTTCCTTGACGACACTGTCCAATTCCTCCTGGATTTTCGCTTGAACGTCCGGGTAAAGTGCAATCAGGTATAGAGACCACGCAATTCCCATTGCTGTGGTGTCGTGTCCCTGAAAGGCAAAATAGGTGTTGCATTCTCAGTCCACTAAAATATAGCGAAGAATGCCCTTGTGCATTGTTTTCAATGGAGACAAAAGTAGCAACGCTCAAACATTTTTCAAAGCGGCACTTATTAAATTTGGGCATTGCAAACAGACTATCGCTGTGCGTGTATGACGCGCTGAAGACCATGTCTACGAAGTATCAATCGGCATGACAGCGCGAAAACAGCTGAAATGTCAAGCGAAACCCCGCGCGTCCTTCTTGGCGAGGAAGCCTAGCTGTCAGCCATAGTAAAGGTCACGTGCAGGAACGCCGCTACGCACTGCTTGCCACGTCACCGATTACGGCACGTGACCTGCCAAGGTGGCATAGTGGCTATGGTCTAGCGCTGCTAAGCCCGAGGACGCGGTATCGAATCCCGGCCGTGGCGACCGCATTTCGATGGTGGCGAAATGCAAAAACGACCATGTACCCTGCGTTAGGTGCACCTTAAAGAACCCTAGGTGGTTAAAGTTTATCGGGAGTCCCTCAATACGGCGTGCCTCATAATCATATTATTGGTTTATGCCCGTAGAACACCAGAGTTTATTTTTAATTATGACACGTGACCTGTGTAACGCTTTTAAACGAGAACGCGCAAATAACCACTGGAAATAGGGGACATTGTAGTAGCAGTGCTTCGGGCTGCAAAAACGTGCAGGAAACGTAAAACGAGAAGGCGGAGCTCGTGACGCAAACGTGCCCTTTGCTCCGTTATGACATAGGGCACGGAAAAGAGCTTGCGGACGCTTGTCGAGGCCGAGGGATGAGAAAGCAAGACCGAATTTGAAAAAAAATAATGCGGCAGAACAGATGTGACGATGTCTGTCAACGGTAATGTGTTAGCATTAAATGAATATAGCGACACAACGTATTGCCACCATCGAAACGAGTTATGCATGGGGCGTGTACTGCAGCGGGACATCTTTCTCGCCTCCCCAACAAGACTCGGCGGCAACTGGCGCTGCGGCCGGGAAGCCTCCGCGTGGCCTCAGAAATGCATGGCGCGCCGGTGCCATGCACTGTGGTGTTTTTGCTGGACACGATGTGCCACCTAGTGGTGCTGCCCAGCAGTCTGCGCATGGCAGTCTGCGCTGGGGTGTGCGAACATTTGCTGGCTCTCTGGTCGCACGCCCAGTGGACATAGTTGGCGAGAGGTTCATTGAAGGGCGTCACAAACCCAGTGCATTCGTGGCGCAGCTTCACAGACGTTCATTGGCGTGAAAAAAGTTCACGGATAACCGGCATATACCCTGTGCATTCGGAACCCCTGTGACGTGGGTTCGATCCCGCCCAACATTGGAGAAATTAAGATGATCTACTCGTCATTGTGGAGCTGCACATTCCGAGTGGCATGTACCTAGTTACCCTAGTTACCCTAGAAATTCCCGTGCCCGCAAGGAATTGTTGCCGTACGAGTCTACACACTCCAAGACTTAAAAGTGCGATTGCCACTATGTGCCTCGAATCCGCCCTTACAAGATCGTGCTGTCATAAGGCACAAGGAAGCTTTGACGAACAGATTTTGAAATTCAGGAAGGCTGGCATCCCTTGTTTATTTTTAAGCACACGGTTTCGGAGGCGTTATTGAAAAAGGTGAAAAAAGAAAGAAAAAGAAGCACTGAAGAAGGTCAAACATTCGAAAAGAAAGCTAAACCAGTCGTGATTCCGGAGTGGGCCCGGCGAAAGCTTAAGGATCGGACGACTGAAAATGTCTCGTCTTTTCGTCTTTCAGACCCTGTTGCTGACAACCGCCGGATTATTATCGTCACCAACTTGGATGGTTCATCTGAACTGTTCCTCAGCGTCATTGTGCAGTGCTTCACGTTTTTTCGTCGGTGCACGGCATGATTTGGTTATGGATCCGCCCTTCATCAGTAGAGTGACATCATCAACGAAAGCCATTATAAAAGCAGATCGGAGCCAAGAACCCGACAGTGGGCCCGGCGAAAGCTTAAGGATCGGACGACTGAAAATGTCTCGTCTTTTCGTCTTTCAGGTTAGTTATAACACATCCTATAAAAGCGATAATCGTTTTCTGGTTGTATTGCCGTGCCCACGACGGTTATTACTCATTATGAATGATTGCTTTGATGTTTGCAAGCTATTGTTGTGCGGGGATATTGAAGAAAATCCTGGTCCGTCTGTTAATGAGATGTTTGAAAAGCTTTTGGTGGGTCAGAAGGATATTAAGGATGAATTGGCAGAGGTCAAGAAAAGGCTTGAAGAAATTGAAATGAATATGAATATCTTCTTTGAGAGGATGAGCATGGTTGAAAAAAGAGTGAATGAAATATCCGTGAAGGATGATACCCTTGACAAGGTAACCGAATGCGTTTTCAGCATTGAGAAAACTTTAAAAATGCATGAAACAAAACTGGTGGAATTGGAAGACCGCAGTTGAAAGAATAATCTCCTCGTTTTTGGCATTAAAGAAAACAAGATTGAGACAGAGTCTGAGTTGCGCAATAAGGTCCTTAAAGAGGTTTTTGACGAAATTCTTGGTGTGAACTGCTCCTCTGTAGCTAGCATACACCGCCTTGGTAAGGCTTCAAGGGAACGTCCAGTTATACTTTATTTTCAAGATTATTTTAAAAAACAGGCGATGTTTCATAAGTGCGGAAAATTGAAAGGTACGCGCATACTTCTGCAAAATGATTATTCTGCTGATACATTAAGACGGCGGAAGCAACTTTGGAAGAGTGCAGAGGCTGAGAGGCTATCAGGTAAACGGGTGTCATTGATACACGAAAGACTGCGCATTGATAACCAGTACTTTGTGTGGGATGATGCGACTAACACGCGCACTGTCTGTAAGTATCCTGATAAAGCAGCAAAAGTTGCATAGCTCAAGGAAGCAACAGAACACGAGTTGCGCATGCTTTCGTTTAAAGCCAGAAGTGTAGTAAATAAAACAGATAAAATTGAAGCTCTGCTTTTATCCTACAACCCACACTTGACAATTTTGACCGAAACTTGGTTGCATGACGGTATTAGGGACGACGAAATCATTCCTCCCGGGTATAAGATATATAGGCGTGATCGTGCATCACGTGGCGGCGGTGTGGCTATAATAGCCAAATCACATATTAACGTAAAAGTATTGTCTCAAATAGGTGAGCACGAAAGTTTGCTTGTACTCGTTTCCTTGAATGGTGTTTCATGTATCGCGCCCCTGATTCCGAATTCTCTTTTCTTCTTAAGTTGTACGACGAATTCCTATCACTAAATTCTAAGAACGTAATTATGTCTGGTGATTTCAACTTACCTGGAATTGATTGGAGCAAACTTGTGTATGGTCCTAGTGATCACGGTGATGTATTGTTAGATCTTATGTTAGCATTAAATCTAGACCAAGTTGTTAACGAGTGTACACGTTCAAATGCTGTCTTAGATTTATTGTTTATCGGACAGCACTTTTCGTCTGGAGAAATAAGAGTGGAACCTGGTGTTTACGATCACAGCCTGCTTTCTTTTTGTTGGGATGCTAACTCTGTTATTGCTGCGACTGATAAACGAGTTGCTTATGGTAAAGACTATGCACGCTGCAATGGTAATGATATTATTGATTACCCTGGAGCTACACTTGAAAATGAAACCAATAGTGACGTTGAAAGCATGTTGACTCGTCTTAAGGATGCTGCCGAATACTGTCTTGAGCATTTTGTTCCAACCAGAGCTGTGCGCACAAGACGTAAAAAATCCTGGGTTACCAGACAGGTAACCCAGGAATTTTTAGTTTACGCTTAAAGCGTAAACTAAAGCGCCTGTGCAAACATAGGCATATATCACCCCAACCATGGAATGACTTAAACATATTTTAGCGGGGAAACTTAGTGAAGCTAAGACATACTATCATAATGTCACTCTGCCAGAATTCATTAAAAGTAATCCTCATAAGTTTTGGAGACACCTTGGTAAAGCTACAGATAAGGTACAAGAAATCATGTTAGGTAGTAAACGTGTTACGGAGCCACAAATAATTGCGGATAGTTTCAACGATTTTTTTACAGTGTCTTTACTATTGAGTCCATGCATGCAGAATCTAAACATGTCAGAGATGATACCAATGTGCCAATGGTTGCTGCGGAGGGTGTTGTGTCCATGCTACGGAAACTGAACGATAAAAAAGGCCCTGGCCCCGACGGTCTGCCGAATGCCTTTTTAAAGCGTTTCTTCTGATCATCTAGGCTTGTCCTTGGCGAAATTATTTAAAGTTTCTTTAAAATCCGGAGAAGTACCAAGTGACTGGAAGAAAGTGAGAGTTGTCCCAATTCACAAAAAAGGGAATAAGCTACTAGTCTCAAATTACAGGCCTGTGTCCAATGCTTCATCTTGTTGTAAATTGTTGGAGCATATCGTTGCAAGGGAAATTAGAACGTATCTTACAGAGAACAACATTTTGTCACCTTATCAGCATGGGTTCCGGGAAAGTATGTCTACAATAACGCAATTAGTAACAACGGTTCACGATATTTCAATGGTTCTTGATAAAGGTGGCCATGCTGATATGCTATTTCTTGACTTTTGTAAGGCCTTTGATAAAGTGTCACATTCCAAACTTTTGCTCAAACTTGAACTAATTGGTCTTTCGGATTACCTTAATAATTGGATTGCATCTTACTTGAAAAACAGACAACAATTTGTTGATATTAAAGGTTGCCATTCTCGACTGCTTCCTGTTAACTCCGGTGTGCCGCAAGGCAGTGTATTGGGACCTTTGTTACTTTTAATTTATATTAATGATTTAACAGAGCACATTTCATCATCAGTGTCGGTAAGGTTGTTCGCAGATGCCTGTATTATTTTTAAGCAAGTAACTTCTACCAATAACCGTGATTTGCTCCAACAGTCCATTGATAATATAAGTTCCTGGTGCCATTCTTGGGATATGTAGTTAAATGTAGGGAAAACAGTTTTGCTAAGAGTCACTAGAAAAAAGACCCCCAGATTATTTGAGTACTGCTCCAGCAATAATCCCATTCAAACTGTTGACAGTTACAAGTATCTTGGAGTTACTTTTACTAATAAATTAACCTGGTCTAAACATATATCTGAGACATGTTCAAAGGCATTTAGGAAGTTGTGCTTCTTACGCAGAAGCCTTCGTAATGCTCCTCCTCATGTGCGCTTGCTCGCTGTATACCCCTTACCAAAATTTTTGTTGAGAATGCATTGAAATATCATTGGGCAATGTTGAGTATCTTATTGAGCGTTCATTGGGAGTTTGTTGGGATATCATTGAGGAAGGTGTTGAGGGCTCTTGAATATTGGCCACTGAAATTTTATTGAAACACAATTGGGCAAGTCAATGTTGAATAGTTGTTGAGTTAGTATTGAAAACACATTCTGCTTAGACATATCATTGTGTAATTGCTGTTGAATGTCTGTTGGGCTTCCATTGATGCAGTCTTGAAATGCTGTTGTGATTGTTCTGTTGCCCATTTGTGGAGTGATTATTGACACAGCATTGAAAAGTACATTGTGCGCCTGTTGAGATGGCATTGATATTTCGAAAATTGCCACTGAAATATCATTGATATTTTGTTGGGCTTGTGGCATTTTAGTGCACTTAATTTTGAAATTGCTTTGCTATTTGCACTTGCATGCCCCGGTGCCTCTTCACATAACTTTCCCTAATCCGAACGGAAGCAAAGGAGCGACTGACATATTTCATGTACCCTAATATGTAATATAGCGTGCACATGACACATTATTACAGTATATAAGGCACAACTGTATGAAACCTGAAGACATACACTAGTGTCTACAGTGCTATTAAGTGTAAGGGAGCAGAACTATAGCACACATGCTGAAAAAATGTAGCAAAAGCGTACACATGCCTAGTTAAACTCGCAACAATTTTTTCTGGAAAATATACAACGCCACCTGCACTTACAGCATAAAAAAAGCTTCATCTGCCTGTACAGCACAGCACAAAGCAGGGTCATGAGAACTGAAAAGTAGAACTCAGTGGTTTTAAAACTACGGTGATGATGGATGAAATTGATAAACTTTAGAAAGTTATCACTCTTATTGGCTACCTAAGGGACTCCTTGAACTTGACCAACAAAGATGTACAGCAATGTTAAAAACAAACGGAAGATGGAAACCTATAGCCTTCTTGCAGGAATAAACAATGCAAATAGCCTTATGTGTCACAATTTTACGAGCACTTTGGCAATTTGGTGTATGTACAGACTTGAAAAACAGCAGCTCAAACAGAGATGCGAACGCTGAATTAAGATAAGAATACACACGAATGCTCACTCAACTTGCAAGTTTATTACAGCAGAAAGAATTATATTTCACAATTACGGCAGAAAAAAAATATATTTTGTAAAAACAAGTCAAGTGACTCAAAGGCAGACCTTAAGCATACCCTTGTAACTAACTTTGAACACATGAACTCTTGGCTTGCATACATAAATACAAAAATGAAGACCACTCGATACTTTACAGTAAAATGCTTCACACACCCAGTAAACACTCACAGAAGGGTTTACGGCTGCCTGTGAGTAGGCAAAATAACAAGTAAACTGGAAACAAATGACTTCATGTATATATATACAAAACACCTGAATCGTGTTTTTCAGAGGTAAACTTCTAAAACATTTGTGCTGTAAAAGCAGCTTACCTCCCCGGCATAAGTGAAGAACTGCACAGTATTTCAAGACAGTAGAGGCTTGGGCTAGTCGGTGCATACTCGAGAGGGAAACAGCGCAAAAAAACACAAGAAGGGACAAGAAGCGCTGGTGTGTGTCTCCCTTCTTGTCGTGTTTTTTCGTGCTGTTTCCCTCTCGAGTGTGCACAGTATTTAATTTCTTGTGTTACTTTTGGGTACGGAAGAGTTCACTGGTGGAATTTTCGCATTTAGTGAGCTCATCAGTGAGTTTTTTTCTGGGCTTGAACAAAGCTAATGAAATCATTTTTGGGGCCTTTTTCACCCTACACAGCAACTAACTGGTACCTCGGTCAATAAAAAGCTAATGCAAGGCTAATACTTTCAATGATATAATAAAGTGACATAAAATACACAGACAACTGGAGTGACACACAGCTAACGCAATTCCCAAAAGTGAAATAAATGATCACCTGCATCATCAAAGAGCCCAGAACGACTCATTATAAAGCATGAGAAAAGGTTTCAATAACTGTACAGCCAGATTGGAGAGCTAGTAAAAAACGCAAATAAATGCACATACAAAACACCATTTACCACACTTGCGCACATGAATATATATAACTCCACCAGCATTTCGCTGCATAAAATATATAAAAGTTGGGACAAAGCAGTAACTGAAAGACGGAAGGAGCTGCACTACCCATGTTGAAAAATAACATCGAAAGTGACATACATGCATATTTAATCTGACAGAAAACGTCTTTCCAAGCTATATATTACAAAAACTGTACAACAACGTTAAGAACAAACGAGATGAGAAGGTATACCATTCTTGCAGAAATGAATAGTGCAAATAACTTCATGTATCTCAATTTTATGGATACTTTGGTAATTTGCTGTGTGTACATACTTTACAAACAGCTCAAACAAAGATGAGAACGGTGAAGGTAGGAACACACAATAATGCTGACTCAACTAGAAGTTTGTTCGTGACGACAAAGATATTAAGCACACTGGCCAACTTGACAAAGAAATAGCCATGCATGCGTGGCAGACAGCCCGGTGCAACAAAAAAAAGGAACAAAAGACGTGTTTTGTAGTATAAATATGCAGGTAAAAAGAAACAGTGAAAGATGTCCTATAAGTGATACCACCACACAAGGAGAGCTCTTTTAAAAATCCCAACTCTTTCCCATTAAGAGCAACAGATAGCTTATGCATTTGTCTTCTTTGCAATCAATAAATAAAGCTTCCATAATTTCTCTTGTGTTCTGGTCTTTGTGATGAAACAATTGTTCGTTCTACCCCTTACAGCAGAAAACACAATTTTGTTTAATCACAAAGGCCACGCATACATGGTTTCTTATCTTTGTCAAGTTCCACTGTGTTTACAACCTGTCTTCAAGAATAAGCTTCTGGTTGAGTCGGCGCTTGTATGTGTTCCTACTTATTTCATTATCCTCGTCTGTGCTGCTGTTTCAAGTACGCATGTACCACTTGGTTAGGCTGATAAACATTCTCACAAGAAAAAGGAACTACCTCCACTCACAAGGTAGCCAATTCTTTACAACTAAAAGGCAGAACAAATCAAAAGTAAGCCTTCACAGCGTCCATGAAAGTAAGTCTTCACAGCGTCACAGCGTGACAGCGTACACCACAGGGCAGAATAAAAAAAGTGTCACAGTTTCGCCCTAAGGGCGAAGCAATGAATGCGATAGCAACACAGCAATGTCATACGAAGTAAGGTGAGCGGCCTTGGTAGCAATATGAATTGTAGTAAACATGAGCTGATTAAGTAAGCAGGTGTGCTGCGGCGTAAGTAGACCGACATGAAGAGAGACTCGATGACCACGAGAAGGCGCGTGTGAAACGGTGGTGTTGATGAGAAGCGCTTACCGTGGGCAGCGCGTGCGAAGGGACACACCTGTAGTGCTGCACTGCCGATCTGGGCAGCATTGCATGTGTAGCGTGCGTTGGAAAATGTGGCCCGACTATTACTAACTGAATGAACAAGCGTGGTGTGAGCGCGCACAAACAAACATGAATAAATCACACTGAATGACTGCAGCCAACGACTGTCAAAACGCTGGCAGCGCAACGTACCTTCGCCCGCGCAGGTACGTGTGGTCTATCGCTTCAACGGAAACTGAGGGCGCATAAACATAGAGAAAGAAATTCAACAAGAGGGGACACTCGGCAAAAACTGGCAACAGGAAACACGTCACCATACGTCACACTATACTTTTGACACCGAACGTTAGCTGCCGCGAGCATCGAAAAAAAAAGAAAGTGAACTTAAGTTAACGGGCATTGATTAATTTTTTTAATTACTTGCCGCGAAAACTAAAACGTTTTGCGTATAAATGAACTTAAGCTTTGCGACTTATTTTCCTTGCCTTACCTAGCCACAGGTCAATGACGCGCCAGATACATGCGTCATCCGCCAGACACTACCCCGAAGCCAGCGAGGATGGCTGCGCGCGCGTTTGCGCGCTCGCGCGCCGCGACCCGTCTGCTTCATTTTTTTTCTTTTTTAAATGTAACCTGGTTTATTGGGCTCTCGGCGTATTCTTGCGTTCCTTCTGCACTGGGACAAGACACCACTGCACTATTGGACTGCGGCAAGGTGAGAAATCTTGTTTCACAGTCTGCGACGCAATTAGGCTTACGGCACGGGACCGAGACTTAAGACGCAGTTAGCGAAAAACAGCTCGGCCATCCTGGCGCAGTTAATTTGAGTTAATGAATCGTGCTGAGACATGTTTCCGACGCTTCCTATGGCACTATTGTAACTTATTTCGGTTTTTGAGCCACACTGGCCGCAAAGGGCGCCGTGTCGCAGTTAGCGAGAACTCAGCCGTGGTGCATGTGTAGTCTAGTTCATCTTGCTAGGAGAAGTTTGTGCCGCTTTCTCTGACGCCAGACGTTACTGAAAAAGTAATTTCGTTACTTTCTGGGGTACTTTTGAGGCACGCTGGCCGCACCGCGCGCTGTGACGCAGTTAGCGATAAGCAGCTCGGCCGTGGTGATAAAGTTAGTTTGGCGTGTAATGAATCTTAGAGGGACAAGTCTGTGACGTTTTTTGTGGCTCCGCAACAACATATACCTTCTTTCGGTACTCACGCCTATTGAAAACGCGATGGGCGATTGCCAAGAGTGATAACATGGGGTGTGCTTCTGGCGCCGGCAGAACGCACGAACGACGAACATATCAGAAACTTGTAATTCGAAAATTACGTCTTCTAAAGGACTGAAAAACGGCATTGCCTCCACGCATTTGTCTTGAGTGCCTGTTGCGTCCGTCTCTATGTATATGTAGCGTACCGTCACGTCGCCCGAGGCCAAGTTTTGGAAACGCGAAGTCGCTCGTGTATTTGTGCTGCCAAAGTGCAGGAAATAATGCCCGGAAATGGGGGAACGCTTGGAAATCAGTTGTTTTCATGTATGTTTGGGATGAGTCGGGTATTTTCTACGCCATGTATGTAAAAGCGAATTGCTTTTGTTTGTAATGCCGCCCATTCACCGCTTTCGCACGTTTCGCCTCTACACGCAGTATTCCTATGTCTAAATACCAAAATGACTTGTAACATGCTGTTACGTGCTTGCAAGTGTATAACATGCTTGTAATTTACTTTTTTTTTTCAGCTGGTGCCGTCCGGTGGAGCTTCATACAGGAACTACTGCCTTACCTGCTGGTGTCACAACGTTGGATGAACGCACAAAAAGCGCGGAACGAGCTTTTATATAGAGCAAAATAAATATTTCCTCATTGCACAAAAGGTCTTGCGTCTACTTTGTGAAATTGCACGTGGCACAGATTCGATGGGACTTTCCAAGATCGTTCGCAATCATTTTTACTAAATAATAAACCGATTCTGCATGAAGACCAAAAAAAAAAAATAGGGCGGGGGGGGGGGGGGGGGCGCAGCCGGCGTGCTAGCTTACGTTCAAAATACGCGCGCCCAAAACCGAAACCGGAAGTGATGTAAGTGATCGACACCGACCGCTTGGCACACTGCAGTCAATTCGGCCGCTGGGCCCTATGGGAGTGTCCCCTCTTGTTGAATTCCTTTC
Source organism: Dermacentor silvarum (assembly GCF_013339745.2). Classification (NCBI taxonomy): domain Eukaryota; kingdom Metazoa; phylum Arthropoda; class Arachnida; order Ixodida; family Ixodidae; genus Dermacentor; species Dermacentor silvarum. The sequence goes on from NC_051154.1 coordinate 412,359,971, forward strand.
TCTATGGCATAAAGGTCAGAGCCGAGTGGAGATAAGAGACGGTGCGGTTGAACGAACGACGACCGCGGTTGTTGGCAGCGTAGAAGTGCGCCCCCCCCCCCCCCCCCCCCGCTCGCTCCCTCCGGCGCTGGCTTCCCGCTTCCTTGCTTGCGCGTGGGGGATTGAGTGCGTTCGCTCTCCGTGATAGCGCGCGTCCCCGCACGCTTCCGCTGGGGCATACGGCGCGCGGCGAAGATTTTATCTATACGGAACCTCACGGCGACGGCGACGCCGACGGCAGAAATCCGGTTGAAGTGTCCATATAATTGCTATCGCAATAAAATAGTAAAAAATCCCACTTGACGCAGAGTGGCAACAGAGATGCGAGCTTCCTGGTGAATCAGCCGCAGATCAATGGATGTCTCTTGCGAGAAACGACGCCAAGCTGTTCTTGACGAACGACACGTTAGCACCTGGGCATTTGGTGCATGTGTAACCTGTAGAGAAGGGAATGTAGACAGAATTAGATAATGCAAATTAAAAATCTGTCACACAATATACATAACCACGCACTAAATATTAGTACACACTACACTGGCAATTAAAAATTTGCGTCGCTTTCAAGAGGGCCGACGCGAAAATGATGAAATGGGTTGTTACAGTAAATGTTACCAAAGATACGCACAGCGATGTTTGTTGCACACCGGTGAAATATATTCCCGGCTCTCTCACAACACGAAAGACCATGCTATAGTACACAGCCGATACCAAGCAGCAGTCCGAATCTTCGGGAGCAGCAGGGCAGACCTAAAAACTCGCCAAGAGCGATGCGCGCGTGAGCGTGCTAGTGAGAACCGGCACCGCTTCTTTGAAGCTTAGTATCCGCTGCTGCGTGGTTAAGAACATTCCGCGCGATTTGTGTGCAGCGCGTTGCGTACGCGTCCTGTGCGCATTGCACGCTTGCGTCTGTGCAGTGAGCTATCTTCATGAACGTGCCATTCCTCGCCGCGCTAACGGTGCTCGAGTGCGGCGCTTAGCTTGAGGCGCCGACGAGCCGTCTGGCGTTCCTTTCGTTTCTGCAAGCAACGCACATTCGAGTCGGCCCAGCTCAAAGAGGTATCAGAGAACGGCGGCGCGCTTGAGTTATCGCCTATTAAAAGCGTGCAGTACGCCTTAAACGGCAACACGTCACGTTTGATAAATATGCTTACTGCGGTTGGGGTGGCGATGTGTCATAAGGCAAGCCCGTCGGCGGCTTTGCCGACGTCGCCACCACGCCTCTGTTCATTTACGATGATGTGTATCCGTGTAATCATCGCGCCGATGCAGGACTTATCGGTAGGCTGTTCTCCGCACATACCGAAAAGGCGAAATATATTTTGCAGCACACCGCGACATTAGCCACAACGCAAATAGAGGCGCAGTGAACGACTACGCGAGAAAATGTGCACACTAGCCTTAAGGTATACGATGAGCCACTACGGATTAAGAATATTTTTTTAATATCGCAGTGTCGCTCCAAAGGCGAAGCATCGATTGCGATAGCAAATTAGTAGATAATACTACGAACATTTCAATCGAAGCAGCGGCGGCAGCAAGCGCTACCTTCGCGCGCTTTCGCTCCAGGGCATGCGGTTTGCCTGCAGAAAATGAACGGTGTGCTTAACATCTCACGCTCGTCCAAGTGAAAAAAAAAAGAAAAAAAAACGCGGCTATGTGCTCAAGAAAACGAAATCACTTACCTGTGTGCAGAAGTTAGGCTGCGGCTTCGTTCGCCTTCCTTCCATCATGAATTCTGCCGCGCAACTCATCAAAACTGCCAGGCTCGCACATCACCCGAAGACCAGTAGCTGCGTCAGCGAACGTCTTCAACGGATAAACATCCCACTTATCATCATACAGCAATTTCACTAAAACTTGCGTCATGATGTCCAAAAACAAAAGAAAAATGCGTCCAACAAAGCGCGCGTGGCACGAACCACCGCACAAGTTCAGACGAGTGCCAGAGTCGAAAACCGGTCACAGCCTCAGTATCGTATTAAGTTAATAAAATCGTTCCTACTAAAAATTACCACTAAAATCCATAAATAATGATTGATAATTTTTTTCATACAAAACATAATAAATTTTGAAGGAAAACTTAATTTGTAGCGTAAAAAAAAATAATACGATTAACAAAATTGCGACTACGAAACTAACGGCACACTGGATACTGTTGCAAAAGACTGCTCACAATAAGTTACGCACGCACACACTTAACCACTCATGCTCAAACACTGGTTTGGCGTTCATTGCGTCGCCTATGAGTAAAAGTTATTACTAATATCTTTATTTTTATGAACAGTAATTTGTTTAAGTAGTTTGCAGCACCTTTGCAGATGACGCGGTAGAAAGTAGGGTATAACGTGGGCGCGTAACTGTTGTTTGATTTCTTTAATTTCTCTTTGGCCTTCGTTTGTTTCATAGGAGAGCTGCAGGCTTGGGAGGCTTCCATGGCAAGAATTTTATCGCATGCTTCTGCAAGGCGAGTGTCGGGAGCAGCCGCTGAGACAGCGATTAGCTGCGGAATGTTGCGGCTGTTGCTGAATCCGAAACTCTTTCAACGCGCTGTGCTCTCAAAGCGCGTTCGTTGTTTGATATCTAGTACCACGGCCGTTGGATAAAACAATGTATTATGCTTTCGAGACACAGGGTGTGGCACAGGAAATTCTAAGACCTCTGAAGTGTATGTTTACAGCCTGTGCGCGCTTGCATCCTACGGCTCGCACAGCGCGTCCGATGCTCAAAGGTAGCGTCGTCGCTTGTCGGCGCCTGCCTTATCGCCACCATCCGCGCTGCCGCCGTGTCTACTTTTGGGGAACTCCCCATGCACGCAGTCACCGTGTTTACAAGTGAATTTCACATTCTTTTGCTCCCTAAAACGTGCGCATTTTGGATCGCACCTATGGCTATGCCATATGTTGTATGTTAAAACGACGATGGCATTTGTACGCCGGCGAGCAAGTCACTCATGGGCGATCATGAAGATGGTTCAACGTCGCAGTTTCTACGTAGCGTAAACGGCTACGAAAGCGGGCTGGTCCCGGACATAGTACAGTCTAACATGGTGCCTCAAAGCGCGAGCTGTCGCAAGAAGACGAGGAAGTTACATGGGGCGCGCGCGTAGAGCATTCAAAGCGCTGACTGCTTTCGGAACGAGAGACGTATGCGTGCGCTCGTGGCCTAAAGGTTAGAGCACCGGGCTGCTGCGCTCGATGGTCAACATTTGGTGCCGATTGTTTCAGGCCTTTTTCCAGCATGGCATTCAGCTTCCTCTCCTTAACACTTCCTGCTTTTCCATTCTTCGTCGCGTTTCCTGGTTGGCAACAAAGTATTTCAGGGACGACCTCCAGCATGATAACTGCCGCGTTGCGAAGAAAACCCGAGTCTCGAGGTTCTTCACGGTGCGCTTGCAGTCTTCTATGCGTGCTTGAAGAAGCTGCCGTTCTGCTCTCGAAATCACTTGATGGCCGAACGCCAATTTCACAGGGTGCTTTAACCGCAATGATTTTGGGATGAGCTGTTCTGACTTACAGGTTGCGTTGAAACGAAGATGCATCTTGAAGACTGCCAGTAGTGTCGATGCGCTCAAGAACTGTCGAATCCTAGTGATAACCGGTTGTCCTTACTTGTGGCGGAGGCCAATGTAGTCAAGAGTTCGACGGAATACTGTCTGGTCAGGTAAAATCATTATTTGTGAAGCAGGTCACTGACCAAGCTCCAAATAAAAATAAAATGACGTTTCGGGACCCGTACGGATTCCTTGTTCACAATGGAATGTCGGCTGAGCAAAAACGGTCTTAAGTAGTGTTGAGCGCATTACGCAAAGTCCGGGAGTACACGTGATTTAAAGTGCCAGATGATCTGTTAATAGTCGTTTGAATTATTAGCGATTCAAGATTGAGCCTTGTTGTCACGTTCTTCTCTGTGGCCACGATGCGCGTGTTGTCGCAGTTTATCTCGTGGCCCGTCTTCTCTGCGAGGGCATTTGTCACTGTGTGGCCTTTGGCGACATCATTCTTGTGCTGCTTGAGGCGCCTGCAGAAATTTCCGTTTTCACCGATACACACAGATTCACAATCGGGGCACGGAATCTTGTAAACCACGCCAGGGAAACGTTCCCGAGGGACAGGATCCTTCACGTTCATCAAATCACCTTTGAGTTTGCTCGCTGGCGCATGCGCGATCTGTACACCATGTTTCCGAAAGACACGCGCTAGAGCTTCGCTCACCCCTCGAATGTTCGGGAACGCGGCGCGCTTTTTTCTTGATGCTTCAGCATCCATGGCTTGAGTTTCTGTAGGCCTATTCTCCATCAGGGATTTCGCCGTCTTCCGAATAAAATTCCTTGTTAGTTCGGCTTCAATGATCTCAAGCTCTTCTTGCAGGCTGCTTGTATCGGAACAGGTGCGACAGGCCAGTTGTACTAAAGAGCGGACCACTGAGCATTTGTGGACCATCGGATGAACCGACTCGAAGCCGAGGTATCTGCCACAGTGAGTTGCCAACCAGGAAACGCGATGAAGAATAGAAAAGCAGGAAGTGTCACAAGAGAGGAAGCTGAATGCCTTGCTGGAAAAATTTCTGAAACAATCGGCACTCAGCTTCGACGTCAGGAACATGTTTTCCTACAAGTTAACTACTGCGGAAGAGAAAGTTCTCGGTCGAGGCCTTAACTTTAACCAAGGCAAGCAACCGGACACCGGAAGGTCGTGTGCGCGGTCGAAGGTGCGATAGGCCTTGTTGAAAAAGATATGCAAGACGAAATCCGCGCAAGAGCAATAGGTATACTCTCGAGGATTCGAAAGTCTGGCGCTCAGCAAGCTATCTCGGAAAACGACCGAAAAGCGGTCAATGCCTTACGCCAAAACAAGAGGATTGCCGTTCTCCCTGCCAACAAGGGTAACGTCACGGTGGTGCTCGACCGTTCCGCATACCAGTCGAAAATGGAGAAGATACTTGAGGACGCCACGACGTACGCCAAGGTTGACAAGGATCCGACCCCAAAAGTTCAAACATGCTTGCAAAAGCTTCTATCCGACATCTTCCTGGGACGTCCGGCGTCACAGAAGGGGCTATATTATCAACTTCTCTGCACGAATGGTTCTGCTCCCGCCATGTACGGGTTGCCAAAAATCCACAAGAACGAGACGCCTCTTAGGCCCATCGTCGACTTCACGAGGTCACCCCTGAACCGCCTTTCAAGGTACCTTTATAGGATCCTAGCTCCCCTCGCAGGCAAGACGGAAACTCACCTCCGGAACACAAGCGACTTCATAAGTAAGGTGAAAGGCATCAGCGTGGATGAAGACGAAGTAATCGTGTCGTTCGACGTATGCTATCTGTTCACAACCGTTCCGGTAGATCTTGCCGTAGAAACCTCGAGACGCTTGCTCCACGGTGACCTGACATTGCAAGATCGCACGTCGTTGGACGTAACTAAGCTCTGCGCCTTATTACGGTTTTGCTTGTCCAACACGTACTTCTCGCACAATGGCGCATTCTACAAGCAAGTTTTTGGTACCGCTATGGGAGCATCCATTTCAGTCACGACGGCAAACTTAACTATGGAAGCACTTGAAGCCAAGGCCTTGGAGTCATTTCAGCCCAGACCAAAAGTCTTCTTGAGATACGTTGACGATTGCTTCTGCGTCATAGACAAGAAGGACATGCAACGTTTCCTTGACTGCCTAAATGGCGTCGAGCCGTCCATCAAGTTTATGGTGGAAGAAGAAAAAGACGGTTGCCGGCCTTTCTTGGACGCTCTGGTAAAACGTGCTCCCACCGGCCTCAGCTTCAGCGTGTACCGAAAGCCAACTCACCCTGGTAGATACCTCGGCTTCGAGTTGGTTTATCCGATGGTCCACAAACGCTCAGTGGTCCGTTCTTTAGTTGAACGGGCCTGTCGCACCTGTTCCGATACAAGCAGCCTGCAAGAAGAGCTTGAGATCATTGAAGCCGAACTAACGAGGAATCGGTACCCCAGGCATTTTATTCGGAAGACGTCGAAATCCCTGATGAAGAATAAGCCTACAGAAACTCAAGCCATGGATGCTCAAGCATCAAGAAAAAAGCGCGTCGCTATCCCGTACATTCGAGGGGTGAGCGAAGCTCTAGCGCGTGTCTTTCGGAAACATGGTGTACAGATCGCGCATGCGCCAGCGAGCAAACTCAAAGGTGACTTGATGAACGTGAAGGATCCTGTCCTTCGGGAACGTTTCCCTGGCGTGGTTTACAAGATCCGTACCCCGATTGTGAATCTGTGTATATCAGTGAAAACGGAAATTTCTGCAGGCGCCTCAAGCAGCACAAGAATGATGTCGCCAAAGGCCACACAGTGACAAATTCCCTCGCAGAGAAGACGGGCCACGAGATAAACTGCGACAACACGCGCATCGTGGCCACAGAGAAGAACGTGACAACAAGGCTCAATCTTGAATCGCTAATAATTCAAACGACTATTAACGGATCATCTGGCACTTTAAATCACGTGTACTCCCGGACTTTGCGTAATGCGCTCAACACTACTTAAGACCGTTTTTGCTCAGCCGACATTCCATTGTGAACAAGGAATCCGTACGGGTCTCGAAACGTCATTTTATTTTCATTTGGAGCTTGGTCAGTGACCTGCTTCACAAATAATGATTTTACCTGACCAGACAGTATTCCGTCGAACTCTTCACTAAATTTTGGAGATTACACACTTACCTGGTATAATTACCTGGTTACCTGCTCTTACCTGGTACCTCGTGATCACTGTCTACTTGCATTTTCAATTACTCTTTCTACATATAAAGGAAGTAAACTCAGAAAAACTATACATATTTACAAGAAAGCAAACTTTACCGCCATAAATAACGAATTAACAGTATTTCTAGACACTTTCTTGCTGGATTTCGAAAATCGTCCGCTACAGCTCAATTGGGGCATGTTCGCCGCTAAAGTTCACGAACTAACTGAAAAGTACATCCCATTTCGCGTCATTACCTCCAATTCTGATGCTCCTTGGTTCAATGCCCATCTAAAACGCCTACGTAACAGCAAAAAACGCCTATATCGTTCTACAAATCATTCGCCAACTGACACACGCTTGTCTTCTTATAAGTCCGCATTCGACACGTACATAACAGCACTGAAGAACGCTAAATGTAATTTTCTATCGAACGTGCTTCCATCTATGTTAAAGACTAACGTTAAACAGTTTTCGAGTGTAATCAAGCCCTTGCGCAATGATCACATAACTCTGGAAGACCCATTGGGCAACCATGTACCTAACGAGCAGTGCGCTGCCACCCTTAACGACACATTTGTGCAAATTATTTCCATTTCCTGCAATGACCGCCTACCTCCTACTCGTCAGTACGTTTACGTAGCTTTGCCTCCAGTGATAGTTTCAACTGCTGGCGTTGCGAAACAAATCGATCCCCTGCATCAAACTCATCGCCTGGTTACGACTCAATTAACGCTAAATTTCTAAAAAATACAAACGCCGTTACTTCTGTTATCCTAACCAAACTTTTTCAACAATCACTGGATACGTCCACTGAAACTAGCCAATGAAAAATCGGGAAGGTGGTTCCACTGCATAAGTCAGGTGACAAAACTCTAACAGCCAATTATCGCCCCATCTCACTTTCAAGTATTTGCTGTAAGTTGCTCGAACATATAATTTTCAAACATCTTGTTAACTTCCTTGAATCAAATGCATTTTTCACGCCAGCTCAGCATGGATTTAGAAAAACATTTTCATGTGAAACTCAGCTTGCAATCTTTACGCATAAATTACATCGTATTCTTGATCGTTCACCATTTGCAGATTGCATTTTTTAGAGTTCGCTAAAGCATTTGATAAGGTCTCTCAGAAACTTTTACTTTATAAACTAAGTCAGCTGAACCTTGACACTAACATCCTGAAGTGGATTGAATGCTTCCTATCAATCTCACTCAATTTGTAACCGCAAACGGCCATAACTCACCACTTCGAAGCGTAACTTCCGGTGTACCGCAAGGTTCAGTGCTCGAGCCACTTTTGTTTCTTATTTATATTAACGACCCCTCTTCCTCTCTATCATCTAACATTCACTTATTTGCTGATGATTGTGTTATCTTTCGTGAAATAACTAATGCAGAAGATCCTAACCACCTGCAGTCGGATCTAACTACTGTAGCTAATTGGTGCAAAAATTGGTTAAAGGAACTAAACGTTGGCAAATGTAAAGTGATACGCGTTTCCCGAATAACTCTCAGATGCATACATATTATCTAAATAATGTTCCCTTGGAAATGGTTAACTCTTACAAATACCTAGGGGTGCATATCTCTGCTAACTTATCTTGGAATGTTCATACCGACTACGTAATTAGCAATGCTAACCGCATGCTTCGCTACCTGCGCCGTAAATTTTCAACGGCCCCTTCATCCCTAAAAACGCTTCTTTATACTACCCTTATACGACCGAAACTAGAATATGCATGTGCTGTTTGGGATCCTGCCACTGATAAACAAATTAATTCATTAGAAATCGTTCAAAATAATTCCGTTAGTTTCATCTTACGTATTTACAATCGAACTGCAAGTGTGACTGCCATGAAGACTAACCTTTCGCTTAGTCCACTTTCTTCTCGTCGCATAATCGCACGTTTAGTCCTTTTTCACAAGCTATACCATCGTTCAAGACTACGCAATGATTTCATTTTTCAGCCACAATACGTATCGCCTCGAATCGACCATTGTTATAAGGTTGGTCTCGAATCATGTCACACTACAACTTTTTTGCAATCATTTATCCTTCGGTCATCCACGGAATGAAACCACCTTCCTGCTGAAATCGTATCCATTTACGATAAGCAAAGATTTCGAGCGGCTTTAGCTAACATTGTATAAGCGAAACATTTTTCCTACTATATGTTTGTAACCTAAGTGCATTTCGTATTTACTATTTTACTATTGTACTTTACTACCAATTTCTTACGACGATTTAACCCTAGCTAAAACTGTATAATCAGAAGCCTTTGCACTTGAACGTTCCAACTGCTTTTATATTATTGTTTTTATGTTCATTTGCTGTAACCCACTCTCATATTTATTGCCTTTGGCCCTGAGGGTAATAATGAATAATAAATAAATAAATAGTGTGCTGTTACTGTTGTTGCTTCAACTTTCGAAAGCATGAACTTAACACGTGCACGCACTTCCTTTCCTTTGGCTTGTTATTTTGCTATCCTGAAAGCTGCACATTTCCGTTAGCCGCATATGTGTCATTGCGCTGTATTTCTAGACGTAGCGACTATACGCATTTCACGACGAAAACGTGAAGAATGAAGCGCGACTATAGTGACAAGGAGTATGCGAGCATACGTACGCATTGCCTTTAACCATGTTAATTCAGAAAACCGGAGACGTTAAAATAAATTCCAGGATTTACGGGCCATAAGCACGATATAATTATGGGGCACACCGTAGGTGGAGACACCGGAATAATTGGGACCACCTGTAGTTCATAAAGTGCACCTAAATGTAAGTACGCGAGCGTTGTTGCACTTCGGTCCTGTCGAACCCGCTACCTCGAATTCATCATCGCGATGCTATAGCCACTAAGGAACCGCGGCGGGTAGCAGAAAACATGAGCAGCTGTGTAAATTTAGTATGAGCGTTTGTTTCAGATAGCATAGGTGAGTTCAATGATATATTTTTTGTCGCAGAAGATCGTGCGCAGTAAGGCGGGTTTCACCTGGCAAACTTTTTGCGGCTGTCACAACCGGTGTATTTCTCGCGGTGCGTGGTTCAACCTACACACCAGCGCGGTATTTGCCACTTTCTCGCTTCTACCTAAATCGGCACATTGAGCTGCATCACAATCCACCTTTTTCCTGTTACTTTGCTGCCGTCTGCCGCACGCCGCAGGAAACGTTTTGGAAGGGTGCTGGGGCTTTCGCCGGTTGGTATGTGTACTTGCGGCCATGTTGAGTGTGAGTCGGTTGCGAGCTTCGTGGATCACCATTAATTATTAATGGCTTCTCCGGCGCAGCATGTCGTTCCTGGAAGACGTGCAGCACTTACTGACTACTCGGTGAGCAGGCTTAAGTGCGCTCTTGTGCTTACAGTGAGGCCGATAAAGGCACGTTCAGTTTAGTCTGCCGACCCGGCAACGCTGCAGTTTGTTGCCGGTGATCTGTGCTCTTGCAACTCGCTTTTAACAGTGAAGCTGCTCTAGATAACCGTAAAAAGAGGCGCCTGCTGTCGCAAAATGACGTCACTGCGTTACCTAGCAACCACCTCGTGGAGTGGCGTGTGCCTCGCCTCCTCTCCCTGCCGTGCACATGTTGCCTTGACATGGGACGTTAAGGAGAGGGAAGGAGATCATGCGCGCAGCGCGCGCAATGCTCGGGAGAGAGAAAGAAAATAAGAGCGAGATAGAGAAAAAAATCGTAGCAGCACCAACGAGCAACGCGCAGAGCTGCTGCCGACGCAGCCCGCGTTGACTAGTCACGCATGCGCCGAAGCAGTAGCGATGACGTAACCTCGCGTTGCCGAGTAACCGCCGGCGCAGGTGCGCGCTCGCTTCGCCCGACACAGACACAGCTCCTGCCTGTCTGCGTTTGTGGCATGGCAGGGACGCTGTCGCTCGTAGGCGCCGCCGCGTCCAGCTCTAGTCGCGCAAAATGTCGCGAAAGGGAAGGTACTCGAGAACACCTTCCCTACATGCGTAGTTAAGTTAAACCAAATTGAGACCTAGCAGCAACCAAGCTAATACCTAGCAGTAGCAGCCAGTAAGACTTGAGCATTGCCCTTGCGCCAATAAACTCCAATAATAATCATCATCAAGACTTAGGGATTGACACTTTTGCTGTACCTAAGGTTTGTACGACCGAGTGCAAACTTGCCCGCATTTTTTTGTATTCCTTTCACACATTCTTTAGATATTTTGCATATTAACGAAGTCTTCGAGCGCAGCCTTCAGTTTTGGATTTGCCAAAGCGATACAATTGTTTACATCGACATCTACAGCCACAGATCGTTGTTAGCTTCGAATATCGTGAAAACGGCGGATCGCTGATATGAAAAAAAAATTGTAAAAGGTAGCAAAACATACATATGTGCGCATGAATCGCGTACGTTTCCCCCTGAGACGTGTCAATATGAGCGGCCGAGCCAGTTAAACAACGGCAACTGTGATCTAGACACATATATTAAACTCGGTTATATTGACTCTGACTCTAGCTTTTCTTTAACTTCATCCTACTTATCAGTTTACGCGTGTCATAAAGTATTATTAGAGAAAACTGTGCCAAGCATAAGCTCTCATTTATATACCGTGTAGTTCTCTCACGCAAACGCGGATGCCATCGATGACACCGTTGGTTGCTGAGCGAGGTGGTTGTTTATGCTGCTATACCGAATGCACTGTCTCCTGTTTCCGGTTTGCCGTAGAGGTAAACAGTGATTTTCTGGAATAAAAAGAATGTGTCAGCAAACAAGACGTACCGACCGGTCCATCTACGTAGCGAATGCGACCAGCAGCCTTCGGGAACGTTGACGTATAGATGTCGCACAGCCGAGTGCCACCGCTTATTCAGTACGCGCCGTTCGAAGAGTAGCTGATATCAAATCACTATAGGGCCACAACTGGACTATAAAAGCAGTTTCCTTCGTAGTAGCTGCTTATTTTAAGTTCAGGTCCACCGGTAGCGGGTGCACCAACTCGACGGGGCCAGGTCTGACCCAACCTTCGCTGCACAGGATCAACATTGGCTCAAACTTCATCTACATGACGTGAGAGGACTGAAGCTTGTGCATTTCAACTGCGAAGCCATGTTTCGATATTTTCAGCGCCAATAATTCTAATACAAGCGAAGGCGCTTCCGCTATCGGCTTATCGGTTCGACCACCGATCGCCTGGGGCTTGGTCGAGTTATCATGGTCGACACGCTGATTTTCTCGGTGCCGTCGACAAGACAGCCCCTCGGCGCTACGATATCTCAGGATACCATCACGGGAACGATATCAGGGGCCGGACACTTCGACTAGTTTCGGTATCTGAAATAAAGCGTCCGCCATTGTTTTGGTAGGAAGCGAAAATTCAGCAACTTTTGCATGTGTGGCCCTACCTTTCCAACCTACGCATGAATAAAGTTAAGTTATGCAATTATGTGTTGAAAAAAATATGTCCTTGGCCATTTTCGTTTTTTTAACACCCTATATATTTATCCAGACTCGGCCTTCGTTGCGCCGAAGGGCGGCGCTCTCGCTCTTATCTCGTCTGCTGCCATTCCGTTCGTCTGCTCCAGCCCTTTTCGCTGTCCACGTGTGAAACTTTTTAGAATTGCAGGAAAGCGACAATTTTGGTGTTTGTGAGTGCGAACATCTGAAAATGTCGGCGAAACTAGGCACAGGACACAAGGCGTGTTGTGCTGCTCTTTGGTGCCGCAACTCGGGAAGGAACAGCGCAGCCAAATTTTTCCGCTTCCCAGCGGACGAAAGGTAAGCACACTTTTTTTCGGTACGAAGAATCATGTGCTGTGCTTATCAAAACGGCCACAGAGCGAACCGAAACATTTCTGCCCTTGCTTTACAGTCATTCTTTTTCCTGGCACTGCGCATTTTTCAGTAACGTTGTAAGCACGTAAAGCTACTTGTGGACAGTTTCTGGTGAGCCGGTTGATGCCAGCTGACGCTCAAACGGAAATTTCGCTTCGGTATTGCTTTTTTTAGCGGTGGACCTGCGTTTTTTTTCTTCGCGAAGAAATCTTGCAAAGTATATATATGTTCGCCGAACGCGCTTATTCGACGAACTGGCTCGGCTTCAGAGCATTCCGACGAGCAGTTCCTTGGGGTGACATTACCACATTTGAATGTTTAAGAAAGAAGCCCCCAAAATAATTACGTACGAGCGACTGCTTACATTCCGTGTCACGAGAAGTTCATGTTACCTGCGCTAAGGGCGAGCTTCGCTTCACTTTTGAACCCGTGACATATTTTCTCGCTTTTTAGCACTCTATATATTAGTGTCGCTTTTATGTGTTGTTTATTGATATTCATGGTGGTACCTGTTTCATTTTCTAGGTGTGACGTATGGCGGAATTACGCCCAAAGAGCAGATCTTGAGGGACTCGCACGGGAGCAAATGTACAACGGCTACCGCCTCTGCTCGGACCACTTCGCTGAAAATGCCTACGCCAACCCTGCCAAAACACGACTCCTGTGGACGGCTGTTCCCACTGCTGCAGTGGAAGTGGGGTCCCCGATCGACGAGGGTAAGAAAAACAATTTATTAGCGGTTGCGAATGTGTGCGCATTTGTAGTTCGTTTTCACGCGCCTTATCGCTTGATACATAATTCACGTTCCATATTTAAGCACGAGTTCAAGGTGTGTCCTTTACATTGGATTTCATGCAACCAGCTTAATGTACAACTGCCTTCCTTCGCTACCTCCTTAACCGAGACCGATTTCTACCCTATCTTCCAGGACCCTCCCGGGCAGAAGCCACAGAAGCCACGGCTGGTGCGGCTCAAGACCACCCTGCCGGCCAAAAGAGCGTCGTCCAGGTTGTAGGTATGCAAAGGCCGACTTGTTGATTTTGGGCATTAAGGCAGGCGGCGTGCATTCATGCTTTGTGTAGAACTAGTATGCAAGATACGGCGCAAAAGTGAACAGCACGGAGCGCTTCTTTCTTTCTTTTTTCATGTCGTCTGCTACGGCTTCGTGTGACGTTACGCCGCGAAATTTGTTGCGCGTGCTCCAGGGAATTGCGTTCTTTTCGTTTTTACTTAATATTCGATGATCATGCGTGGTAAAGGGTGTTCCAAACTGCTGGTGTAGCTAACGCTGCGAATATTTTCCAGCGTCCTGACGCAGCGAAAGATGCGAATATCTTCTTTTCACAACGACAGAATTCACGCTCGTAAGAAGACGCAGCCCACTTGGCCTTGCTGTAAGCGGCATATCTGTCGCCCGCCGTTGTCGCTTATCGGACATGGCGTTACACTTTGAAACACGAGGTCGCAGAAATAAATTGAGTTTCGATAGGGCCGAAGTTAACGCACGCCGCCGATGGTCGAAATATTTCGCAGTCGGTTATTACGGCGTGTCTCACGCACGCATCGTGGTACGTAAAATCGCACAATTCAATACGACGAAGCTAAGTCTTGGGTACACGCTGCGACGATCTCCATAATTTTCGTTGTATAGTAGAAATTTTACAGGCGCAGGTGTGCGCGTGCCGGCGCAAAGCAGCTTTTAAATTATTTTGACTTAATTACCTCTTGTGGGCTGTGTAGGCAATGGTAAAGCGAAAGTAAATTAAAAAAAAGAAACTGCAATACTACAATGTTCCTAGCCAGCTAATGAGACAACACCAATGCTAAACATGTTACGTAATTGTACAATAGCAATGCAACTTTGAGCAAAGCTTAATGTCTCTTAGAGGAATATTTTTAGTTGAAGTCATGCAAAGATACACAATCGAAGCTGACCCGCATAAGTTGGAAGCGCCATTTTGCGAAAAAAGTGCTGAGACTTGTTTAAAACATGTGACCTAAAATGCTGCTCATTTCCCCCTTATTTCCAGAAGATGGAAAAAGAAAAAGGAGCTGGCAATGTTGGGCTCAACGTCCTCGTCACCTGCTCTGCATGATCAGTTCATTATTCACGAACGTGTTACTATGAACCTTCGTTTGTGGTGAATTGTACTGTGTACAGCCAATGAACGTGGTGATCCCTGCAGCGATAATCTATATACGATGAATTGTGTGAAGACTTCTCTTATGTTTGTGTAACCAATACAGATGCCAACATTTGTATTTACTGTACGAATTACACAGCTCTGTGCTATTGTGGTATGTATTGAGTTGTAGCGTTTGCAATACGTTGCTAATAAAATCAGTGAATACACCACATTTTCCGACTACTCAATTTTCTTGCTCAAACAAAATTGTCACGCTTCGAGCTTGCTAGCTCGCGTGCATTTTAACTGAGAAATATTTCCTAACAAATGTTTCGTGGACGTGCTCAACGTCCGAGAAAATTAGCGACCGAAAGCTGTAGAAAACAGTATATGCAGCAGCAACACAATCTAAAAAAGATGCAAGCGGTGCTCTTATCCGCTTGCGGCTCACAAAGCGGTCGCGCGCTCGTCGAGCGCATAGCAGAGGACAAGCAGCTCGGCGTTTCCTCCTCTCTCATCAACAAAAGCGTTGCCATAGCAGCATCAGCATTTTTTTATTGTTTATTGGTTTCACAGTTTGGCCTACCAAACACCAGGGGACAAATTGGCGCTAGTGACGCAATTATCGTTTACCCGGGGGGTATACCAGCTGACCTAGCCCTGACGATATCTTCAGGATCCTTTCAAACGATCAGAGAGGACGCATCACAGTAAATGTATTAGACAAGCAGTCATCCACATTAATGCTCACAACTTGTCTTTATTTCCTCGCCTAATTTATTATTGGAATACCTTATCCGAGGATGCAGTAATCTCCATCTCGTTGGAATCATTTGTTCAATGTATTAGTAATATCAACTTCTGTTGAAATTAGAGTCCAATAGTGGAGTCCAAAGTGAGTTGATGATATTCCTTTGTTCGAACATTCATTTATGTCATCTATGTTCAGTGTATTGCCATGTTTTTCCACTTTTGTATGTATTATACTTTTGCAACTACGTCAAGTAATTCATTAAAATTTACTTCGCTTGTTTGTATTCTAAGTATCCACTCCTGCATGGGCCCGACAAGGGCCTGCCTTATCTTTAAATAAATAAATAAATAAATAAATAAATAAATAAATAAATAAATAAATCTCGCGTCCGTTGGTTGCTTCGTTGTCGGCATGTTCTGATAAAATGGTCTCAGCGATACATTGTGCTGAATAATTGGCCAATCGTTAGCGTCTTATTAGTCTCGTATCTACTCAGTGTTAGCGCGCCTTAAACGAGTACGTGAAGTCAGGCACGCGCTGCCACCACCTGCAAGAGAGGGCCGACGCTACAAAAAGACTTCGTATGCAACGTGATGTTTTTTAAGTGTCTCCCAAATGTAACGCAAGCGTTTTTCGATAATTTTCTAGCTATCAATGCTGCCGCTAAGCTAATCAGCTGCGCGCTGAAGATGATGTTATCTTGTGTTTTCATCCGATGAGCTCCTCTGTAGCACCGAATACAAAGTCCACGCCACCATGGCAGACTGCAGTGTCGTGCCTTGTGATGCTGGGGCGCCGCAGATCCATGAACGTGTCGAATGTACGCGGAGGCATTCGCAGGAAGCTCACCAGCAGCAAAAGAAAACACGAAAATGATGCACCAATTCCCACGCAACGCCAACTGGAAATTACAACTTACTCGCAATAATAGTCCTCGTCATGCGCGCAGAGTTGTGGCAGGAGGCGGCTTGCGTGGCCGGCCACTTCTCGCGAATGGAGGCACGGGCGCACCCACCAGCGTCGCTTTTAACGGCGGAGCGGTTTAAGCCGGCCGTAAAGTGTGCCGCCTGCCACTGCTTTGCCAAGCAACCACCTCGGGGAGCGTCACGCGCTATGCTCGGGAAAGAGAAAGAGAAAATGACAGCGAGAGTGCGCTTCTCGCGCGCTATGCTCGGGAGAAGGAAACAGAATGAGAACGAGAGAGAGAGCGCTCGTCGCGCGCTATGCTCGGGAGAGAGAAAGACAAAATGAGAGCGAGAGAGAGCCCGCGTCGCGCGCTATGCTCGGCAGAGAGAAATAGAAATTGAGAGTGAGAGAGAGAGAAAGAAATTGTAGTAGCACCAACGAGGGAACGCGCAGAGGTGCTGCCGCCGCCATTCGCGCTTCTCTGTTTCCCAGCATTAGCGCCGAACGCTCGCGGTGTCCGTGACTGCAGCAGTCGCCTCTGGCGGCGGCTCGGCCGAGCTCCCACCAGCTGCGCAATGCTGCGCATGCGCTGTGACGTTATCCCGGCGTGTCGTCTGCTGCGCGCCGCCCGTACACTGTGCACAGCTTTCGCCCCACTTCCCGTACGTGTGCTCGGACTGCAAGTGCTTCGCGAGGCTTTCCCCGATGCCACGGACCATGAAGAAATGGTTATACACTTCGTATAATAGCATCACTTGGCATTACTTCATATAGCTAGCATGACTTCTTATAGCCAGGATCAGCTAGGAACCGATAAGCTCCGCTGTGTCTTTTGCCTTGCACCACTAGTGCAAGCTACCCCAATTTTTTTTCTTCAGAGGCTTCCGCGCTGCCACAGCAGCTGGTGTTGTTGTTGGATCAAAATATGGCTCGCACCCGCAAGGGAGCTGACACCACGACAGAGCACATCAGCATAGTGACGACGTCTTCTTCTTCGCTCTAATCAAAATCCATGGCTGTTGCCGGAACGCGAAACCAGCGAACATAGTGCCAGCAAAGTCCGCGCGAACGGCGTAGATCGCTAGAGTTCTCGCTGAGAGCGATAATCTGCGGGATTGCGGCTTGCAGGTCGCGCTCAGCCGGGCTTGCCGGTGTGAGCATCGGCCGACTTCAGTAGCTTTTCGGTCGCCAGTCGCAAATGGTCACGCGACCTCAAGTCGCCGGTATCACGGCCGCCATTTTGCGTGTATAGTTCAGATTCTCCCATCATGCGACGCCAGCCATTCATGTTTGGAAAAAGCGAAAAAAATCTGCTCTTCGCCGTCGCAGCGTGCCCCGGTCGAAGCCTCTTGCGACGCTGCGACAGGTGATCCGCTGTAGTTGAGGAAAATTCCTCCTCCCTCCTTCTTTTCAGGGCAAGCTGTGCCTGGCACCATTCTTTTATTCCCGGGCGTGGTGGCCTTCTCCCCGCTGATACTTTCAACAATGGCTCGGTCGAACCTTTGTCTATGTAAATGGTGAGTGCTGATGATGGTAGCTATTAGTGGTTCGTCACTGCCGCTTTTGACGTGGCTGTCATGTGAGTGCGGGCCGCTGCTTCGAAAGTGGTCTTGGCAGATGGCCTGTCGACCAGTGCTCACTGGAGCACTTTGAGTGACCTTGATCGTCAACTAGTTTTGTTTCTTTCTCTTCCTAGTGTCTATTTCAAAATTTTTTAGCATTCTGCAATGAACGGGCCCGCTAAACAAATGTTCTAGACTTGAAATGGTCACTATTGCTTTGTGCCTACAAACACATAGATAAACAAAGGAAAGGGAAGGAAATTGCTATCGATCGCAGTCACTGTCTAGTGCAGTTTGCTGACACCTGAACAGCGGCCAGCAGTGGAGGAGAGGTGGCGGTAAAAGAGTAGGGGTAAAAGTTAGTAGAGAGTACAACGAAATATTTACAACAGCGCGACTAAGTAAAAAGAAAACCGCTTGTGGAATGATTTCCTCGAGAAAGTTTGTCACCGGCCCCGCACACCGGCACTGTTAGGTCGCGTGGAACAGCCGGGTGTCGAGGACTGACTGTTCGAAGAAGTAGCAGAGCTTTTGTGAGCTACCCCGGTCTACGTAAGCTACCCCTGTCACATTAGCCTATGTAATAAGATAACATGATCTACACAAGCAGGGACTGCATAAAGATTATTTGCTAAAAGTACTTTTTATAAATGTCATCAGTCTATATAGTCTAAATTGTGGACATGTCTGCCTTTTTCGCGATGTCCATGCTTTCCTTCCATTCTCTCTCTGTCTTTTTTCCTGCTAAATTCGGAGCCTTTTGAGCGCATGTGTCACTGTATTCTGTTGTGCACACTGTTGTGCATGCAATGGTGCAAAAGCATTGCAAAAATGAATGGCAGAAAACTCTGCTCGATCGGCTGCCATGCACCGCAACAAACAAACGAGAGTCACTGCAGTGATTTTCGAGGGTACGATGATAATTTGAAAAGGAAAGTAGACAACGTGGAGTTGCCACCATTATGCGAGGGCGATGAATATGCGGGTAAATACGATATATATTTATTTCAACGAGAAAAGCAGATGTTTCAAAACTTCACTGGGCGTCGGAACACGTGACATTTGGTTAGAGAGCGTGGCTTGGAATGCTGCAAGCCATCAGCACTTTTCGCTGCAGTCTGCTAGGCTCGCTCATTGTTGACTGGTAATCCTATCATATGTTCAACCGGCGTCACGTAGAATGGTTAAACACAGCACCCTGCCACACACATCGCACCTCACCGCATGGGGAAAGCAAGTTTCCAGATATCGTCGTACGAGATTGCAAAATAGGAGGAGGCGGGGGCAATTTGCAATTCTCCTTGACGCAATAGCACAATAGCCTAACTTGCTGGCTAGCTGGCATGCACTTATGATGTACTGAGCACAGCGCCTTTGTTTGTTTGTATGTTTCTTTCTTTATTTCATATTTTTCTCCCTGCAGTGACAAGTAAGTGAGCTCATGTAGGACTACATTGAAGGCGTGGTTGCAGACACGTGTGCTTCAAGGAATGTGGGGTAGGCGCGGTGACTAGACTTAGCAAAACACTCAAACCTAGAGGAAGAATTCCCTCCGCGTTTTGCCCGCTTTGTAATGTTTAGCGGTGCCACTTTTGACAAATGTCACAACTGACGTGAAACAGCTTGATATCTTTTTGGACAGATGGTGCCACCACCAAAAATAGCCTGTGACATTTATTATTTATTGAAAATCTTCTGTTTCAAGCACTGCTTAGTAAAACTCGCGAGTGCTAGTAATTGCAAGACACTGTATGGCTCTAGTAATATGCAACAATCTTTGTGAATTAGCGTGTACATAAAAAGATTGTCAATTTGCACGGACCTGGCTAGCAGAAAAATTTGGTAAATTCACTGCTCCCCTGTAGATTTCTTAATTAACATAAGACAAATGTCTCTTCATAGAATTTGAAAGAAGGGCTTGTTGTTTTATTATTGAAATTTTCAAAGTTTCAGCTTGAATAGTTTTGTCCCTTCTTGGGTAATGCGTGACCAAGTTTGCTCTCTGCACTACGCCGTGGACCCCACGAACGACTTGTCGCGGACACACGCGAAATTTACCATCTGGCAGTTGGCAAAGGACATGACATCTTTCAATGGCTGCCAAGTCACTGTGGTATCTTTGGAAACGAGTAAGCAGACGCAGCCCCGCAGGGGCGTCTGCGTCAGCAGGCGTTTGGTGTGTTGCGACACCACGGACCCGAGCACACGAGGTTTGGACCCTCCCGCGTGTAGCCGTGCGCGGCTTAGCCGTGTCCGGGGAAAGAGGATCCTGGGGGTTGAGCCGATGCCGGGTGTTCGGACCTTTATGGCCCCTCGGCGGAGGCAACACACCTCTTTGGCCTCCGCTTCACGTAGACAGCACCCACGGACTGACCCACCCGGGGGAAATCGGCAGTCGCCTTTTCCTATCCCCCTCTTCAACCTTTTTGCTTTCCTCTCTTTCTCGCTTTCCTGTCACCTCCTCCCTTACATGACTTCCGTTCCTGTGTCCTGGTGGCCTGGGTTAACCTTGTGTGTTCTACCCAACCTTGGGTGATATCACATTGGGTTATAGCGGCGGTGTACAGCTGGCGCTTGCAAGCTTATTTTTTGTACGTCTTGTAGCGTCCCCTTGTTGGACTCGGTGGTGGGTGGCCGCCACCGCTGCCGAACGCATACCAAAATTTATGGCTACGCAGTTCCCTCCATTGACGCCTGATCGTTCCCTGAAGAGGGGGCGCACCGAAGCAAACTTGAAGATTTTTGTACAGAGCAAGGAAAGGTTTCCGCGCTTCAATGTTATACATAGCGACATGTCAGGAAAACCAGTAAGAAAGCTGTCCCCGTTCCTAGTTGCGAAATTCCTAGGAGAACAACTAGGGCCAGGCCATAAAGTCACGAAAATGACAAGCTGCGATCTGCTTATTGAAGTCCGAGACACAATGCTGTATGAAAAGCTATCCAACCTGAAAACCTTTGGAGACGTCCCAATCACTGTGACTGCACATCGTTCGATGAATACCGTCCGAGGGGTGGTATCGGAGGATGACTTGCTTGAGTTGACTGACGCTGAACTGCTGGAAGGACGAGAATGTCCTCAACGTCCAGAGAATTAAGATTAAACGTGACAACAAAGAAATACCGACTAAGCACATAGTTATAACTTTTGGATCCAGCATTCTTCCCGAAACGCTCGTGACAGGCTACACAAAGATCCGAGTACGCCCGTATATTCCTAACCCCCGACGATGTTTCAACTGCCAGAGATATGGTCAGGGTTCACAAACATGCCGAGGCCAGCTCACCTGTCCCAAGTGCGGATCGAAGGACCACTCTTCCGAAAACTGCGAAAATGCACTCCACTGTGTGAACTGTGATGGCGGGCATGCCGCGTACTCGCGCTCGTGCCCGTCTTGGAAAAAAAAAGATATTAATGCACTGAAAGTAAAAGACAACATTTCATTCGGGGAAGCACGGAAACGCATGTCACTCCTGAAAGGCACAAAATACGCTGATGCGGCGCGTAAAGGGGCAGCACCGCAGCAGCCTCAGGCACCCCTTCGGCCCACGCACAGTGAGCCGGTGGTTGTGCCATCTGTCCCTTTGGCGGCATTGGGTAAATCTACTCCACCTCCCTCCAAACAGGGCCCTTCAACCTCTGGGCTATCGGGTCAGAGAGCCTCTCCACGCGTGGCGAGGCATCTAGCAAGGTCGCAAAGCCTGGACAGGCGGGCATCCAGTGCCTCTTCCGAGGCAATGGACACTACACAATGCTCCTCGGCGTTCGCAGCGTCGAAGGAGCAACGCGGTTCACTTGACCGCTCAAGAAAAGGAAAAGCGGTTCGAGTGACTGCTCCAGGAAAAGCTTAATAAGCGTAGAATTTACTTGTACACAGATAGCTCTGTTTATTTCTTACGAAAATGGATACCCAAGTAATTCAAAGGAATACCAGAGGGCTTATGCATAATTTAGACGACGTCAAAGAACTCCTATATGAATTTCAACCACGGTTATTCTGCGTACAGGAAACACATCTAAAATCCACCCAAACAAGTTTTTTGAAACAATATTCCATTTTCCAAAAAGACCGTGAGGATGGCCTCGCGACATCTAGTGGTGTTGCAATTATAGCACAGAGGTCTGTTGCTTGCCAACACCTGGGCCTACAAACAAATTTAGAGGCAGTAGCCGTTAGAGCTATACTTTTTGATATGCTAGTGACCATCTGCTCTCTCTATGTCCCTGATTTTCGTCTGGAGCTAAGAGAGTTTTAGAAACTAATAGATCAGCTCCCCGAGCCATACATATTGACAGGAGACCTAAATGCACATAACACTCTCTGGGGTGACCCGCGCTGTGACGCAAGGCGCCGTGTAATTGAAAACTTTCTTTTGTGTTCTGGTGCGGTTCTGTTGAATAAAAAGGATCCCACCTTTTATAGTACCACACATCACCCTTATTCCGCCATAGACTTAACCATATCATCTGCAGCCCTGATGCCATATTTAGATTGGAGGGTGATCAAAAATCCGTACGGCAGTGATCACTTCCCAATAGGCCTAAACCTCACGAAACAGTTAGAATATACTCCACATATACCCAGATGGAAACTCGACACAGCCGACTGGGAAAGTTTTCGAAAATGTACACGTTTGAAACAAGATGACATCGCAGCCTTCAGCATTGATGACGCAGTGGCGTACTTCACAGCATTCATTATTGATGCTGCTTCTAAGTCTATCCCGCAAACATATGGACATTCTAATAAGCGACGCGTTCCCTGGTTGAATGAGGAATGTAGGAAAACGCGCAAAAACAAAAAAAAAAAGCTTGGGGGCTTTTACGAGGGTCTCCAACTGTAGAAAACTTGATTAACTTCAAGCGCATTAAGTCCCAGGGAAGGAGAACACGCCGACAGGCGAAA
The DNA here is from genome assembly GCF_013339745.2 of Dermacentor silvarum. NCBI lineage: Eukaryota > Metazoa > Arthropoda > Arachnida > Ixodida > Ixodidae > Dermacentor > Dermacentor silvarum. The sequence goes on from NC_051154.1 coordinate 412,382,778, forward strand.
ACGGAAAGCTGAAAGGAGTACCTAACAGGCATTAACTCATATACAGATGACAAAAAAGCTTGGGACAGGGTGAGGAAGATAAAAGGACGGCAGACACACTCAATGCCGTTAGTAAATAACCAAGGAAACAGCATAGAAGATCAAGCGAATTCTCTTGGGGCCCACTTTGAACTCGTATCTAGTTCTGCACACTACTCGCAAACATTCTTGAGACAAAGAGATAATAGAAAGAAAGCCACTCGAACGCAAATGCAGGCCCACTGAAGGGTACAACAGTTTTATCAGTATGCCTGAACTGCGCGCGGCAATGATCTCCTGTAATCAGTCTGCGCCAGGACCTGATGGCATCTCATATGAAATGATCAAACACGTACATCCTGAAACTCTAATCACGCTCCTCTCACTGTTTAACGCAATATGGGAAGAAGGGTACGTTCCGTCTTCTTGGAGGGAAGCCATTGTAATTCCCATACTCAAGGAGGTAAAAGAACCATCCTTAGCCAGTAGCTACCGACCAATAGCACTAACTAGTTGCCTGTGCAAGCTCCTTGAAAAGATGATAAACCGGCGCCTAATTCACTATTTAGAAACCAACAAATTACTAGATCCGTACCAGTGCGGTTTCAGGGAAGATAGGTCAACGACAGATCACCTTGTCCGCATATCGTCAAATATAAGAGATGCGTTTATACACAAATAATTCTTGTCAGTATTTTTAGACTTGGAAAAAGCCTACGACACTACCTGGCGATATGGAATCTTACAGGATATTTCTTCGATGGGTATCCGCGGAAACATGCTAAAAAAATCGAGAGCTACCATGTCTAAACGCACATTCCGTGTGAGAGTTGGCACTGCTCTGTCTAGGCCATTCATCCAGGAGACCGGCGTTCCTCAAGGTGGGGTGCTTAGCTGATTGCTATTCATTGTGAAAATGAATTCTTTGCGCTCAGCAATACCGCATACAATGTTTTACTCAGTCTACGTAGACGACGTCCAGATAGGTTTTAAGTCCTGTAACCTTGCAATTTGCGAACGGCAAGTGCAGATCGGTTTAAACAAGATTTCTAAATGGGCGGACGAAAATGGGTTTAGAATAAATAATACAAAGAGTACATGCGTTCTATTCTCGAAGAAGAGAGGCTTGGTTCCACAACCAAGCATAGAACTTAATAGGCAACGTCTACAGGTGAAGAGCGAGCACAAATTCTTGGGCGTACTACTAGACTCCAGGCTAACGTTCATTGCCCACATAAAATACATCAAAAGAAAATGCCTAAAAACAATGAACCTACTAAAAGTTCTGTCACACACAAGCTGGGGCAGTGACAAGAATGCCTTATGACCTTGCACAAGAGCCTTGTATGTACACGCTTAGAATACGGCTCCATAGTTTATCAGTCGGTTACACCAAGTGCCTTGAAAATGCTGGACCCAGTTCATCATTTAGGAATTCGCCTCGCGACCGGTGCCTTTAGGACAAGTCCGATACCAAGGCTCTACGTAGAGTCTAATCAGTGGTCTCTGCATCTGCAGAGATCCTACTGCAGTTTTATATATTTTCTAAAAGTGCATTCAAATTGTTCACATCCTTCACATTCAACCATAAATGATACATCATGTGCAGTACTTTTCCAGTACCGACCTGCCGTGAGACAACCCTTTTCGTTGCGTGTAAGGGAGCTCAGCAAAGAAATGGGCATCCCACTCCTCGATCATCATTTAATTCCTCCAGCGAAACTCTTGCCGCCGTGGCACTGGCAGGTCATAGAATGTGACACATAGTTTGTAGATGTTACAAAACACGCTCCAGAAGCACATATTCGTTTGCATTTTCTCGAACTTCAGGCAAAATATTCGTGCCCAGAATTTTACACTGACGCATCTAAGTCTTATACTGGTGTGTCTTATGCAGCCGTTGGCATATCGTTTTCGGAGTTGAATGTCCTGCACGCGGAAACAAGTATTTTCACCGCAGTGGCATACGCAGTAATGTCAGCTGTACAGCATATTAAGAAAAAAGCTACCAAAAGCCGTTATATTTACACTCTTTAAGTGTTGTAAAATCTCTAATGACATTCTATAAACGCAAGAATCCTATACTCAATGATCTTTATTCAACCTTAAGCACAACATATATGTCTAACCAGCATGTCAGCATATGCTGGGTTCCTGGACACAGAAACATCGAGGGTATACGCTTGCCGACCATGTAGCTATATCCACTAAAATCTGAGCAATTCTGCCGTAGCAGTCCCTGCCACAGACTTGAAACCTTTCTTACGGAAGAAAATTAGGAGCTATTGGCAACACACATTGGACGCTGAAACCCATAATAAATTACATGTTATTAAGCCAAACCTAGGAAATTGGCCACCTATCACGAAAGTACGACATCATCATCATCATCATCATCAGCCTATATTTATGTCCACTGCAGGACGAAGACCTCTCCCTGCGATCTCCAATTACCCCTGTCTTGCGCTAGCGTATTCCAACTTGCGCCTGCGAATTTCCTAACCTCATCATCCCAACTGACTTTCTGCCGTCCTCGACTGCGCTTCCCTTCTCTTGGTATCCATTCTGTAACCCTAATGGTCCACCGGTTATCCATCCTACGCATTACATGGCCTGCCCAGCTCCATTTCTTCCGCTTAATGTCACAATAGAATATCGTTACCCCCGTTTGTTCTCTGATCCACAACGCTCTTACTGTCTCTTAACGTTACGCTAAGATTTTTGTTCCATCGCTCTTTGTGCGGTCCTTAACTGTTCTCCAGCTTCGTGTTAACCTCCAAGTTTGCCCCATATGTTAGCACCGGTAGAATGCAATGATGTACACTTTTCTTTCAAACGACAGTGGTAAGCTCCAGTCAGGATTTGGCAATGTCTGCCGTATGCATCCAACCCAATTTTATTCTTCTGTAAATTTCTTTCTCATGATCGGGTCCCCTGTGAGAGTGACCTAGATAAACATATTCCTTTACGACTCTAGAGGCTGACTGGCGATCCTGATTCTTGTTCCCCTGCAGGCTATTGAACATATCTTGTCTTCTGCATATCATCTTCAACCCAATTCTTGCACTTTCTCGATGAAGGTCCTCAATCATTTGTTGTAATTCCTCTCCATTGTTGCTCAATAGGACAATGTCATCTGCAAACCGAAGGTTGCTGAGATATTCGCCGTTGATCCTCACTCCTAAGCCTTCCTAGTCTAAGAGCTTGAATACTTCTTCTAAGCATGCAGTGAATAGCATTGGAGAGATTGTGTCTCCTTGCCTGACCCGTGATAGGTATCTTTCTACTTTTCTTGTGGAGAAAAGTACGACATATCGAGGTTATTTTCTGTCGTCTTAGGATAGGGCACACATATGGCACTCATTCCTACTTGCTGACCACTGATGCACCTCCTGTCTGTGATAGATGTGGCGAGGCGCTGTCGGTCCTTCACATCTTGTTAGAGTGTCGGGAATTAGAAGACCAGAGGAAAAGTATTTTGCCCCTGCATACAAACAACACATTCCCCTTCACCCTGCAATGTTTCTCGGAATAGAACCGGTTTTTGACAGTAAAGTAGTTTTGAGATTTCTACATTATATTGGTAAATTGCCATTTATCCGACCAAGATATTCGTAGCATACCCTATTACTAGAGGCTACTGCTGCGACATCACTTTTGTAGAACACCTGCCTCCCAGCCCTTAGGTTCAAGGGCTTTGTTGAGGCACTTGTGCTAGTGTCATCAACGTGTCTTACACCATTCCTTCATAAAAAAACATTCATGGTCATAGCGCAAACCTGCACTCATTGCCATTATTTTAATACTGATATATTTTATGAAAGTTGCAGCGACTGATTTTAGGCCCTTTACAGCCATGCTAGATCCACCGTTCACAGCTAATTTTTGCATCGCATAAACGTCTCATTGAAAACTCATCACCACGTGCCTGGCGCTCTTTGGCCATATCTGGCCCTTGCGCCATTAAACCCCATACATCATCATCATCATCAAGCAGACGCAGCCGCTCGATCTTCACATACCGGTGCCGATTGCGTCGCTATCCGTATGTCCAGAACAGACGCAGCAGGAAAGCTCCATGCGCTTGCTCGCGAGTTTACGTTAGCCTATTGGAATTCAACGGACTTTAAAAACCAGCGCCTCTGTTCCCTGGATCCTAATCTGAAGCTCCGCCTTCCACATGGCTTACCACGACGGGAGGTAACTCTCATTTGTCGCGTAAGCGTTGGAGTAGCTTTTACCAACGCGTACTCCTACCTTATCGGAATGGCCCCAAGTCCAGATTGTGAAACTTGCGGGTGCAAGAGACGATAGCACCTCTTCTGTGTGATTGTTGTCGTTTTAGTGCACAAAGTCCTCAGAACCACGCTCGACAAGACAGACAGCCGTCCCCTTACGGAAGTCAGAATTCTAGGTGCCTGGACCCAGCCGACGTCGGAACGAACTGCTTTAATAGCGCTAGTACGCTTTTTAAAAGAAACATGACTTAGTGAAAAACTATAGAATGTGCGGACTGACGCGTTCCTTTTCCTTTTCTTTTTAATCTTCTCTTGTTTTCTAATCTTTTCTACCCTTACCCCATCCCCCTGTGCAGAGTAGCCAACCGGACACTTCACCTGGTTAACCTCTTTCACCTCTTATTTTCCTTCCTTCCTAAGTATAGTCATAGATTGCCGATTTGAAGCAATAATAACTCATGAACTGTTCATCAGAACACAAATCAGCTTCCCATAGGTGATAAGTACGCTGTAGCCTCGAAAAATAATAAATATTGTTATCCTGAGTTTAACACAAAAAAAGATATTCATTTATAAACTTTTATTGTTTTGCCCATTTTTATTGGCACCTATATATATTTCTAATTACTTCATACGCAATTTCTCTTCACAGAAATCTTGTATGAAATTTCATTTAAAGGCACAGAAAATTTCATTTTGTTATATTGAAGAGTTTTGCCGAAGACGCAGTACAACGGAGGGTAGTACAGCAAAAACGCCATTTTTTGCTGCTCACATTGTTTTGATTGCCGTCAAGTAACGCTTCAGGCTAGGCAATAACGCTAGGCGTCATTGGAAATTGTAGAAAGTGAGCTTTACAATGCAATAAAGTTCACATTCGTCCAATGAGCGCAGGAAGCACACTGCGTCCGCAAACAATGACTAAAATGCCGAGCGCGTGCCGGCGGAGTGGGACCGCCATCTTTATTGTCCTTCGGCGGCTAGCTCGGGCCTCACATATCAAGGCAGTTCACTTTGTGCTATCGTAGATATCTCTATTTCTCATTTATTTTTCGCCATTCTTGTAAATCTGCGTGGTCCATTTGGTTTCCAGCCTTTGCATCCAATTTACTGTTTCTCTTACTTCATTTGTGATGACTCCTGGTTGCCTATTTAGACTCCCAATTACCCTGTACGTGGATGCAAACCTTCTCCCTCTTCTTCCATTCTGAGCTACATATGCTTGTGCACATTAGCCGCCCATTTCGTTAAAGGCCCCAATCCGGCGTGGGTGCCGGCGCCAGCGTCCGCGGCTGAGAAAAGAGGCCATGGCACTTGGTGGTCAAGCATGATGCCTAAAACGCCGTTACTATATGACCCGCCGCGGTGGCTCAGTCAGCTGATGCGATGCGCTGCTAAGCACGAGATCGCGGGATTGAATCCCGGCCGCGGCGGCCGCATTTCGATGGAGGAGAAAAGCAAAAACGACCGTGTGCTTGCGTTGTAGTGAAAGTTCAAGAACCCCAGGTGGTCGAAATTAATCCTGAGCCCTCCACTACGGCGTGCCTCATAATCAGAACTGGGTTTCGCACGTAAAACCCCAAAAATAAGAAAACGCTGTAACTGCTATTACTTATGCTGCCGTGGCTTTTCGTCGGAATGTCGGAGAGGGACGACCGATTCCTCTTTTTGGTCGTCTATGCGCAACTTTGCAGAAATGCAAGCTTGGAGTGCGTATTTTCCGGACTTGCTGCCACCGTTTCTACAAAGGGGACAACGCGAGAACATCGGCTTCAGAGGGCACGGCACTTGGCTGACAAGCATGATACCTAACACGCCGTTACTGCTATTGCAGGATAGTTAGTGCTCTAGGTATCGTAATGATAACAGATGCTTGTTAGTCCGGCCATGCCCTCGTAGATGTTGTGCTATTTTGGTGGATCTCTGGTCAATACTGCTGTTGCTGCTGATGGCTGGGGAAGTTGAGAAAAATCCAGGCCCAGGAACTGCTGAAATCTTGCAGGAAATTCTAGGAAATCAAAGTGCATTGCATCGCAAGACAGATGATATCGGGAAAAAATTGCAGAAGTCAATGCTAAAACTGATAAGATGCAAAGTGTGCTAGCCATGTTCGACGAAATGAAGAACAGAATAGTCAAATTGGACACCACCATACGAAAACAATCTGAAAAATTAATCGATTATGAAAAATAGAAGCAGACGAAATAATCTTTTGGTGTTTGGTCTTACTGAAAACGCGAACGAGTCTGCACAAGTGTTAAAAAACGCGTTGTAAATGACATTTTTTTTATAAAGTTCTTCGCATACAGTAGAAAGAATTCCCCGGATTGGCAAAGTAAATCCTGATAGATCAAGACCTGTGATCTTGTATTTGATGACTACAAGGTAAATGATGCCGTCCTCAAAAGCTGCGCAAAGCTAAAGGGAACTTCAATCAGGATGAGCAATGACTATGCCAAGGAAACAGTGCAGATAAGAAAGAAGTTATGGGAAAGTGCTGCCTTGGACAGGGACGCAGGCGCAAAAGTAGTCCTTGTGCACGATAAACTCCGGATAAACGATCGGCTATACGCATGGGATGACGTCGGGGACAAGCGCTACTTGCACTCGGGCAAACGTGAAGCAAAGTGAGCGCGTTGTATTAACTAAGTCAAATGGATCTGATCGCTCATGCAGATCATTTGAGCCATCAAGAAGTAGGTAAGATTGCTCTGGTTTAATGCGCGCAGTATAGTAAATAAGACAACGCATCTTGAGTATTTATTGCTTTTGCATGATCCTCGGATAACCACTATAATCGAAGCATGGTTGCATGAAAATGTACCGAATGATTGCACTGTTCCTCCCAACATCTTTAGAAAAGACAGAAACTCACGTGGATGTGGGGTGTGTATAAAAGTTAAAAGTTCTCTGAATGCTTCGTTGATCGATTGTGAAGTATCAGAAATTATCTGGTGTAAAATAACTCGTGAAAGTACTGTTTTCCTTATCGGAGCTGTATATCGGCCACGCTCAAGCTCCCCTGAGTTTCTCTAAAACCTGAACAAGCTTTCATATTCTCATGCAAATGGGAACACTAGGTTGGGAATGACTGCAGATTTTAACCTACCAGATATAAACTGGAAAAATGTTGTGTATAGTGGTGTGTAATCAGTGAACGCTGAAAAAATACTATACATTGTGTTTACGTACAATTTGAAACAAATAGTGCTTGAAGTTACCAGAATTACGCCGACGTCAAGGTCAGTACTAGACTTGGTGTTCCTATCAAATAAATTAAATGATTCCAATGGGACGTAGAGGATGGTATATCGGATCACATGATGATCTGTCTTGATGTGCCTATTCGAGCAACTAGGCAAGTGCAAAGCTATGTGCCAGTAAAAATTAAGGACTATGCTAGGGTTGATGACACTTCGATTCTTGATTTTTTGTAGATTTAGTTTGATACTTTCAAGAGTACCTCTGGTCTAAAAACAGAAGAAGAATTATGACAATTCAGATGTGTTATAATTATTGCGTAGACAAATATGTTCCATCGCGGGTTAAAAAAACAAAGCAGACAAGTCTTTGGAACACCCGAGATATAATTCATATTAAAAGGTAAATTAATCTGCATAATGTAGTTGACTGGTGCGGGAAGTGGTTGATGGAATTAAATATTAAGAAATGTAAAATAATGCGCGTATCCAGATCTAATTCTACTCCTAGCACCTATCATCTTAACAACGTTACCTTAGATTTCGTCATGTCATATAAATATCTCGGTGTGCACACTACGAATAACTTAAATTGGACCATTCATATAGAGTACGTCATTAACAATGCTAATCGCATGCTTGGGTACTTACGGCGCAACTTTTCGAAAACACCACCTACTTTAAAACTACAGCTTTATAAGACTCTAATACGCCCGAAACTTGAATATGCATCTGCAATATGGGATCCCAGTCACGTTAACCTCATTACCTCACTTGAACTAGTACAAAATAACTCTACCCGTTTCATTCATTCTAACTATAACCGTACCGCGAGTATAACCTCAATGAAAACTAACCTAGCACTTATTTCGTTAGCTAATCGCCGCAAAGTCGCCCGACTTTCGCTATTTCATAAAATTTTCCATCAACCCGCCGGGGTGGCTCAGTCAGCTAAGGCGTTGCGCTGCTGAGCACGAGGTCGCGGGATCGAATCCCGGCCGCGGCGGCCGCATTTCGATGGAGGCGAAATGCAAAAACGCCCGTGTGCTTGCGTTGTAGTGCACGTTAAAGAACCCCAGGTGGTCAAAATTAATCCGGAGCCCTCCACTACGGCGTGCCTCATAATCAGAACTGGTTTTGGCACGTAAAACCCCAGAAAGAAGAAGAAAATTTTCCATCACACCACGCTTCACGACGACTTGATAATGCGGCTTCAATACATTTCAAACCGCGTCGATCATCGCAGTAAGGTGGGAATTGATTCATGTCACACGAAGTCTTTTTTAGAGTCTTTCATCCCCCGTACATCGCAGGAATGGAACCACCTTCCCTCAAGTATCGTAGCCATCACCGATAACAAACTTTTTCGCGAAACATTAGCTAACATTGTATAATCAGAAGAATTATTGTATTACCAGAACTCACTGCACTGGTTTGTTTGATTCGTCTTTCTTTAGTACTCTGTAACCACTCCCCTCTTTAATGTCATATGGCCCTGAGGGTATTTTTAAATAAATAAATAAATAAATAAGAGATGGTGTAAAAGGAGCACGTCGCCAGTGGTCTTGGCCAATCTAAAAACGGAACACAAGCGTACTTTGGCTAAACCTAAAGAAACATTCTTTGAAAAAAATCCTCAGTGATATCCTTAGGTCCTCGCCACAAAAAGCTTGGTGATATCTTAGCGACAGGAAAGAAGCGGTTGACGAAATTCATGTTGGAAGGGACATTATAAGAAAAAATGATGAAATAGCAGACAATGTTATGAATTTTTTCCAAACTGTGTTTAACGTCCCACAAACTATTGTCAGTATAGAGTAAGCCTTAAATATTCCCCCTACTGTTCCAATGGAAACACTTGAAATCACCCAGCAAGGGATATTTCAGCAACTGCTCAAATTAGATACGAAAAAAAAATCGAGCAGACCCGATAGCATACCTGCTGTATTCCTCAAACGATGCGCAGAATGGATGTCACATTATCTATCATCTTTCGAAAATCTTATACAACTCGCTCACTGTCGCAAGACTGCATGGCGCACCGCATTTCTGATACCTGTATTTAAAGGAGGTAACCGAGGAGAGGCAACAAATTACTGTCCAGTGTCAATTACTGCTGTTACTTGCTAAGTATTCGAAGATCCGATAGGGACGTCGTCTGATTGGGCTGGCGTCCCCAGTTTTGATCTTATGAGTGACCACAGATGTCTGTCCCAAAGGACGGTCATTGAAGTCAAAGATGTCGCGGTAGGACTTCAATATGCGCCGCATATCGGCTGTCTGTGCAGGAAGGAGGTCAGACGCAATCATCTTGTCAATATCACCGTCGACTAGAATGTGTGAGAAAGAGGAAGGGGCAGAGGGTAAAGAAGCGTCGGTGACGAATGCAGAAACGGCACACTCATCGATAGAAGCAATGTGGCCTAGAGTCATGCCGCTTGGGATGAGTTGCGTGCACCAGCTAAAGTTCAGTATGGGTAGCGACGTGTGATTATCTGCAACTCTAATAAGCGTGTGAGGAAGAGCGACGTTTTTTGTGAATACGACGTCAACGATCGGGGTGAAGATGTAATCGCCATCGGGAATGGGCGAACAAGACCGCAAGTTCACATACATAACGGCTTGAGGAGGCAGCCTAACGTAATCCACTGAGGGCAAGCGCGGTTGGCGTGTAGTAGGAGCGTCATGGTAGCACGGCAGGTCTAGCTGAAGCAAGCCGGTTCCACAGTCAATAAGGGCAGAATGGGCAGACAGAAAATCCATACCGAGAATGAGGTCATGGGAGCATTTCTCGAGCACGGCAAGGAGTAGGCTTGTGGATCTGTCAGCAACACTAATTCGGGCGGAGCACATCCCTAGCACGGGAAACGTTCCGCCATCGGCGACACGAATGAGCGGTACTGTGGGTGGTGTTAGGACCTTCTTAAGGCGGCGAAGAAGCTCCGAATTCATCACTGATATCTGAGCCCCAGTTTCCACTAGAGCGACAACATGTGCGTCATCCAGTTTAACGTCTATCAGGTTTAGTCTGGTCTGCAGTGCGGTCAGAGGATTTGGCAGGCGGGTCGTCGATGCAGCATCACCTCTGGGAGCTGCATCGTCTAGTTTTCCCGAGGGAGTCGTTCAATCGGTGACGTAGGGCGGCGAAATTGGGGCGAGCAAGATGATTGGTGACGCGACAACGGCGAACGGGACTGGTGGCCACGTGGGGATGGCGAACGACGATACGACATGGGGGGAGCATCTTCAGCGGTGGTTTGGGGATGCTCGTGGTAGGGCTGAAATAGGCCGTGATCCATGTCGGGGCGACGGTTATTTCCATAGGGAGCCTGATACCAATACCACCGGCTGTTACAATGGCCGGCCACGTGTCCAATACGACGGCAGTTAAAGCAAATGGGACGGTCATCAGCAGTCCTCCACTCGGCTGGGTTGCGATTACGGAAAGGCGGCCTTTCACCTTGGGCGTGCGAAAGTTAGGGACGGCGGTCGATCGGCTGCGAAGGAGCTGCGGCGCACACAGAGACCAGGCCAGCATTGGAGAGCTCCTGATGAACGATAGCTTGGACTAGTGGCACCATCTGGGAGCTATGATCACAAGTACGGCCACACGTAGAAGCAGGAGACGCAGCGTCAAGTTCACTTCGGATGATCTTTTTCACGTGTTCCACGGTGAGCGGCGCCGACGGCTCAGGTACGTCTTCGCAGGACCACGTTGCTGCCGTGTTCGGAAGTCGAGCGAAATTATTGGCAATGCGTCGACTTTTGGCGGCCTCAAAGCGCTTGCACTCTTGTATGATGGCATCGATGGTGTCGCAGTCTTTGCAGATTAGCGGGTTGAAGGCATCATCTGCTATGCCCTTTAACACGTGGCCTACTTTCTCAGACTCCGTCATGCCGTCGTCGGCTTTGCGGCAAAGGGCAAGCACGTCCTGTATATAAGTCAGGTATGACTCTGTCGCTGTCTGTGCACGAGATGCCAGCTCCTTCTTTGCTGCTGCCTTTCTACCTGTGGACTTGCCGAACAGGGAACACATCTTTTCCTTGCATGCATCCCAGCTCCCAGTTTCCTCTTCATTATTCTGAAACCACACCTTCGCGGTTCCCTTGAGATAAAATAATATGTTTGCCAACATGATCGTCTCATCCCAGTGATGATTCTTACTTGCACGCTCGTACAGGGGTAGCCAGTCCTCGATGTCGACGTTGTCAGTCCCGCAGAATGTGCCTGGGTCCTTTAGCTGAGCCAGGACGACCGTTGTCGTTGCAGCCGCCTCGGTGGGCGCAGACACTTCTTCCGCCATCGTGGATAAAGCCAAGCGTCGTCCGCTGCGGAGCTCCGTTGTACCGTGTGGGTACCCCGCACCTCCACCAAAAATGCAGACGGGGATGAGAGTAGCAAAAGGGATAGGAAAATTATATTTACACGATATATACAGAGCTATATATCGTACAAATATATACAGAGTATATATATATACGGCTGGCAAGATGGCAGAACAACACGAGCGGTGCCCAGATCGTCGTCTTCACCGTCTTTTTGGCGCATTCTTCCATGCTCGGCATAGCGCGTAACAATATAATAGCAAAACGCATACTCAGGTTTCGAGATCAGAACAATTTACTATATCCTTATCAACATGGCTTCAGGGCCGGGTTATCAACGGTTACACAGTTAATAGAAACAATTCATGACTTTGCAGGTGCAGTTGATATAAGACAACAGGTTGATGTGATTTTGCGAAAGCTTTTGATAAAGTACCTCATATCCAATTATTCTTCAAATTACGTAATGCAGGAATAAATGAATTTGTAATAAAATGGATTGAAGCATACTTAACAAGCCGTACGCAGGTAGTTACATTGGATGGTTATGTATCAGATTCATTACCTGTACTTTCAGGAGTGCACCAAGGCTCAGTATTGATACCCCTATTGTTTCTCCTTTATATCAATGACATCAGTAGCGTGGCAGAAGAGGGTGTTCAGGTTAAGCTCTTTGCAGACGACGGCTTAATTTACACCACAATTACTAAACTAGATGACCAGCTTAAAATTAAGAAATCTTTGCAAAATGAAAATGATTGGTGTAGGAAATGGGAAATGGAAATAAATTATCCCAAATCTACATATACACACATCAGTAAAAAGGAAACTATCTATTCCTTATCGTACAGCATCGAAGGACACTTGTTGGAGAATGTGCACCAGCTAGTTCAAGTATCTAGCGGTAACAATAATACGAAAGTTGACATGGAACAAACATACAGATAACGTCTGCATGGCTTCCTATCAAAAGTTATACTTTTTAGGAAAAAACATGGAACATGCATGGTGTAAGTAAAACTTATTGCATATACCACCTTCATTGGGACGACACTGAAGTCCCTATCAAGTGACGCTTAAGAGGAAGTCGGAGAGGATACAGAGACTGGCGGCGCGTTTTATTTGTTCAACGTACCGAAGGAAGGAGTCGATAACGCTGCTGATGTTACAGCGTTGCTACTTCACTCTTCTTGAGGTACGTAGAAAGAAATATAGGCTGAAGGTACTTTATCAAATAACGCAGGATCAACTTAAGATTGATATCTACACGCTCCAGGCAAAACAAACCCTCGAACTAACCACGACTACGTCATAAAACTGTAATGAACTAAAAGTGACACATTTCGATACTCATTCTTCCCGGATGCGATAGAAATGTGGAACCTATAGCAAAACGCTATTGTTATCCTAAAAGATGTCACCGACTTTGAAAACGATGCTGAGGCGTACTTACGGGAGTTATCAATTTAGTTTTGAAGTGCCAAGTGATATGTGCGGCTACGTACGTACACTGTACATAAATACGTACAGTGCACGTATTTTGATAAATGTCAGAAGTGTTCAGAACAGCATTTAAGTGAATATCTTAGTTCACTGTGAATTGACAAGTGTTAGGGCCCATTGACACTTGCGATTTGGCAAGGTCGCACGACCAAGTTAGTCGCAAAGCCAACAGTCGCAAGTAGTCGCAAATGGTCGCTTTTCTCAAAATGCGACCGTTTCGAGCCAGTCGCTCACTGCTCGAACTTTCAGTCGCAGTGAGCGACTGAAAGTTCGCAGTCGCAGAACAGCTGATCCAATCAGATGCAAAGGAACAGGACGTCCGTATTCGCTGATGCTTATTTTACGCGGCGATGACATTTCAAGCAGACGTGAACGGAATATCGCGAGACATTTCGGTTTAGCGACTCGTCGGTCGCATTTGTCAGTGTGAACATCATTCGTCTTGAGTAGCTCTGGTTGCCAGTCGCAATCGGTCACGCGACCTCGCCTAGTCGCAAGTGTGAATGGGCCCTTAATCAACTTTGCGTACATTGACATTGTGCATATTTGATGTATGTAATTGTATTGTACTGTCTGTTATGACACTCTATGAGTGTTGACAGTATTATTAAATAAATAAATGAATAAGTAAATAAATAAACACAAAAATTAATAATCCTGAACCACTCCTTACCAAGCAGGCCCTCCAGGTGGCGCAAAGGCGTTAGTGAAGTAATTAAATTTCTCAAAGTAAAATATGTCTGAAAAATCGCAAAGTACAACTTAATCACAGCCTACAGATATGATAGCGTCGGAATGTAATTTGAATGTACGAGAAAACATGCTTATGTTACGACGAAACTCAAACACAAAGCCCTTTTCCAGCTTTTCTACCTTTCAAAAGCGGCGCACCCTGGTAGGTTGCTTGCAAAAACGCCCTCCAGATGGAGCACGCCTCCTCAGCAGCTTAACGTCCCTATATCGAAAAAGTACCACCATCTACTCTCTCCTCCGCCGTCTCCTCTGCTAAAACGCTTGCTTTTTCTTTAGTTTTTGCTTGCGAAAGCAAGTCGACGGTGGCGCCCCTTTGAAGCCCCTGCTGAAGCTTTTATTCCTTGCGCGCGCCCGCGGCGGTGGCTGCGCAGAGTGACTTTCGACATGGCTTTGAGGCGGAAAAGAAAAAATATAAAGTGAAAGCGCACGCTATCATCGTCCAAACGGAGATGCAGGAGAGAGAGAAGCGGCGTTGTTCAAAGGGTGGCGGTACTTTCCCAAAGCTATAGGGGCTTTACGGCAGGTCAGACTAAAGCTACTTTAGGTCAAACTGGGACTTATCCTTCCTAATGCGTTTTCGACTAGTGCGCGCCTCGGGCAACAGCTAACAATTATTAAAATAATAAAAAGGCTCCTAGAGCCTTTACATTTTGATATAAGATGGGTTATATGGCCCCTGGAAAAATGTCTTCCCAGCAATGCATTTGCGTTTAAAAGTGAGGCCGATTTTAAGAGGATCGGTGAAAGCTTGGTCTTTGTCAGCTGGCTTTCCCACGTTGTGTAATGATTTTGGGCTGTCATGCACGAGGAGGAAAGCGAGGAGGAGTGTGCAGCGGAAGCCTGAGGCAGAGGAGGAGTGCATGGCGAAAGAGTGAGAAGAAAAGCGTAGTGCCGTGCTAGACGCGAACTGCGGCGACGATGGTTACAAGATGGCGCCAAAGTAGGGCGCGTCGTGAGGTCTCTCTGGGGCGGCTGTTGTGAATCGAGCCCACGCGGCACCCACGCGCTCCTTCTCGCGATCTCCCGATCATCGAGGCGGTCGCGCCGTACTTCGCTCCGTTTGCAACGGGATGCACAAGACAGGTTGTCCGCGCCGAGCATGAAAGCCCGCGAATACACGCAAAGTGCCTCGAGAGGCCCAGTCGTGCGGAAATTTTACGTGTATTTCATGCTCGGAAAAACACTTTTAAGTAGCACGTATTGAGCAACAGAAAGCTGATCGGGAGTTTTTCATGTTGCTCTGCAATTTTCGTATTGACACTTTTCATCTAATTATAATACTTTAGAAGTTTATTCATCATCATCATCAGCAGCAGCAGCAGCAGCCTATATTTTATGTCCACTGCAGGACGAAGGCCTCTCCCTGCGATCTCCCATTATCCCTGTCTTGCGCTAGCGTATTCCCACTTGCGCCTGCAAATTTCGTACTTTATCACCCCATCTGGTTCTCTGCCGTCCTCGACTGCGCTTCCCTTCTCTTGGTATCCATTCTGTAACCCTAATGGTCCATCGGTTACCCATCCTACGCATTACATGGCCTGCCCAACTCCATTTCTTCCGCTTATTGTCAACTAGAATATCGGCTATTCCCGTTTGTTGTCTGATCCACACCGCTCTTTCCCTGTCTTTTAACGTTAGTCCTAAGATTTTTCGTTCCATTGCCCTTTGTGCGGTCCTTAACTGCTTCTCGAGCTTCTTTGTTAACCTCCAAGTTTCTGCCCCATATGTTAGCACCGGTAGAATGCAATGATTGTACACTTTTCTTTTCATCGACAGTGGTAAGATCCCAATCAGGATTTGGCAATGCCTGCTGTATGCACTGCAACCCAATTTTATTCTTATGTGAATTTATTTCTCATGATCAGGGTCCCCTGTGAGTAACTGACCTATATAAACGTACTCATTTGTAGTCTCTAGTGTTTGACTGGCGATCCTGAATTCTTGTTCCCATGCCAGGCTATCGAACATTATCTTTGTCTTGTGCATATTCATCTTCAACCCAATTCTTACACTTTCTCGATTAAGGTCCTCAGTCATTTGCTGTAATTCCTCTCCATTGTTGCTGAATAGGACAATGTCATCTGCAAACCGAAGGTTGCTGAGATATTCGCCGTTGATCCTCACCCCTAAGCCTTCCCAGTCTAAGAGCTTGAATACTTCTTCTAAGCATGCAGTGAATAGCATTGGAGAGATTGCGTCTCCCTGCCTGACCCCTTTCTTGATAGGTAACTTTCTACTTTTCTTGTGGAGAACCAAGGTAGCTGTGGAATCTTTGTAGATATTTGCTAAGATATTCAGGTATGCCTCAAGTACTCCTTGATTACGCAATGCCTCTATGACTGCTGTTATCTCTGCTAAATCAAATGCCTTGTATTTATTTAGTTACACAATACTGCAGGCCAGTAATTTGGTTCTAGCAGGAGGGGCTACAAAGGATAAATACAATGTAACGAAGATAAACAACAAAAATCAAGAGAACACGAAGACAGTAACAATGTTCAACCATCGAAGCTTACAATGTGAGACTCAAGTTCATTCATAAAATCGGCGGATTCAAAAACCTTTCGGGGCATAGAATTCCATTCAGACACCGTTCGTGGGAAAAAAGAGTACTTGTGTGCATCTGTTCTAGCGAAAATTGGCGATAAGGAGTATTCATGGCAATGTCTAGTTGTCCTTGTAGTAAAATGTTTTATACAATTTGGAAGTATTCACTTAGTTTTCCCTGCAAGACAATTTTGAAGAAAACGAAGACGACTAATTTTCCGGCGAGCCTCGAGAGTCGGCACATGGTACTTCTGCATCAATAAGGATGGCGAATCTTGCCTTCTATATCTCCCAAAAATAAATCTGATTGCCTTTCTTTGGACTCTTTCGAGTTGCATAACATCTTTCTTAAAATGAGGATCCCAAACTTCGGCAGCATACTCTAGTTTTGACCGAATACATGTATTGTAAGCTAACATTTTGGTACCGACTGGAGCATGTTTAAGTTTTCTTTTAAGGAACCATAGCTTCCTCCGGGCTGATGAAACAATGTCCAATATATGCTCT
Source organism: Dermacentor silvarum (assembly GCF_013339745.2). NCBI lineage: Eukaryota > Metazoa > Arthropoda > Arachnida > Ixodida > Ixodidae > Dermacentor > Dermacentor silvarum. The sequence continues at coordinate 412,399,870 of NC_051154.1, forward strand.
GACCAAGCAAGCTTATTAGTTAGAGTCACGCCTAAGTACTTACATTGGGAAACTTCTAATACAGGCTGGTTATGGAGTTCCTAAGAAAAAGAACTGGGACATTTTTTCTTTGTGACACGTAAAATTACAGTTTTCTCCGAATTCAATGCCATACCCCAATGCATACACCAATCATCGATTGCCAAAAGAGTTTTTTGCAACAAGAAATGATCATTTGTGGATGATATTTTCTTAAAAACAGCACAGTCATCAGCAAACATTCTTATGGATACATCATGAGGCACTACATCCACCAAATCATTAACATAAAGGAGAAACAACAGCGGACCTAAAACACTCCCTTGTGGAACGCCCGAGGTAACAGACAGCGCTCCAGACGGACAATGATCAATTTCCACAAACTGCTTTCTATCGGCTAGGTACGAGGCAATCCACTGAATAATGTACAAAGGTAACCCTATACACTCTAATTTATACAATAATTTTCCATGAGGCACTCTATCGAAGGCTTTCGATAAGTCTAAAAACAGGAATGTCAGTCTGACCGGACTGGTCAAGTACGCTCGATATCTCGTGTACTGTCGAGATAAGCTTTTCATAATCTATGAAAGCCATATAGAGAGGTTGACTGTACTCCGCAGATTTCTCGATTACCTGATTGATGACATGAATATGATCCATCGTAGAATATCCCTGCCTGAAGCCAGCCTGTTCTCTTGGTTGGCTGAAGTCAAGTGTTGCCCTGATTCTATTGGAAATTATGTTGGTGAATATTTTATACAATACTGAAAGCAAGCTAATGGGTTTATAATTCTTCAATTCTTTAACGTCTCCCTTCTTATGGATAAGTATAATGTTGACGTTCTTCCAGCTCTCTGGTACACTTGAAGTTGTTACGCATTGCGTATAAAGGGCCGCAAGCTTTTCAAGCATGACATCTCCTCCATATTTGATTAAATTTACTGTTATTCCATCTTCTCCAGCAGCTTTTCCTCTGGTCATGTCTTTCAAGGTCCTTCTAACTTCATGGCTAGTCATAGAAGGAACCTCTGTATCCGGTTCATCACTATTTCGAATGAAAGTAGCTTGGCTGTTTTGGGCACTGTACAGGTCAGTACAGAATTTTTCGGCTGCTTTTACTATGTCATCGAAATTGCTGATGATATTACCATGCTTATCTTTCAGTGCATGCATCTTGCCTTGTCCGATGCCAAGCTTTCTTCTTACTGATTTAATGCTGCTTCCGTATTTTACGGCTTCCTCAATCTTCCCCACGTTATAATTTCGAATATCCCTTACTTTCTTCTTGTTGATCAGTTTTGACAGTTCAGCGAATTCTATCTGATCTCTTGAGTTGGACACTTTCATGTGTTGTCGTGTCTTTATTAGGTCCTTTGTTTCTTGGGAGAGCTTACCTACTGGTTGCCTTGGTGCCCTTCCTCCCACTTCAATTGCTGCGTCTGAGATCAACCTAGTTACGGTTTCATTCATTAGCTCTATGTTGTTTTTATCTTCATTTTCTAAACCTGCATGTTTTTTTGTTTTTTTTTTGCGAGCACCGGCCTGAATTGGTATGCTTTTAACCTTACTGCCTCTATAGGTTGGCCTGTTTCCTCTTAATTTCACTCTTTCTCTCTTCAAATTGACAGAAATCATAGAGAAGTTGATGAATTAGGTCTATATATGCAATTAGGCGGAATGCAAAAATAATCTGAGTATCTCCAAGCGACGGCAAAGAACATTACTTTGGTTCTGTCCACCGACGTGGCATGATAGTTGGGACACCCTGTATATTGTCCTTTTGCAATAACGGCACTGTTGCTAGTCATCGCTTGCGTTGTCTTCTCGCTCTATCGATTGTACTTCGGAAGCCATGTACAGGTATTCTAGCTCCATTATCGAAGCTTTGTTACTAAAGCAACGTCCCGGATTCTTTACCCAAGTAAATAGCTATTCTGGCTTTCACACGGAATTTACGACATTTTATAGAATTGTCACCCATATGTTTCAACAAGATATGTTGTAAATGAAACAAGTGTGACCTGTTGATTATTTACTGAACCCATGAGGCCCTAGTGCGTACCATGCGGCAATGCAGTGAATGCTTCCACCAGCGCAAGAAAACCTGTCATCGGAAATTTCCACGCGGCTGAGGGACACTCTTAAGAACGTACTAAAAGACCCAGATGACTACGCAAAAAATTTCATTTAAATATTTAAGGCAGTGAAGCAAAGGGGTAATGAAATAATAATAGCGAATAAAGCCTCGATAAATTCCTAAACGTGTGTGAAGCCTGCTAGTTAGGTGGGATACTAGGTTATTTACATTTGTGACATGTTGTAAAATAGGGCAATGAACCCCGTCGTTAGGATCATGCTGCCGTCCACTGGTTACGACCGGTTCTAAAGTTTGACAGCCTTGCGCCTGTTCCGAAGGTGTCGCCGGGATGAAACAATACAGCGCCATTTATTTCTGACGTTTGCCTTACCTCGAACATGAAAGTGTCCACTTCTTCTCGAATGTCCTCATCTGTCAAGGACGAGTCTACCTGTATGCTGTAACAGAGTAGAATGTCGATGAAGTTCAACCGTGTTCGCGTCGAGTGGCCGCCGGGGCCTCGGTCGCCTGTCAACAGGGAACGCGGCTGGGCCTTCGCTTCATCGGTGATCTGTTGCGACAATTCTCCTCTTCTTTTGGCGATAACCTGGCAATAAGAGATAGCGCGTCCTTTTGTCAGAAGCAGCGCTTACAAAACAACGGTATGCTTATGCCGGCTATTAGAGTTTTGTCAACGTTAACAGAATCTTTAAAAATTGCCTGCAGCATATATCGCAAATCTACTAATTCAGCTGGATTACTCGAAGAGGCGGACATTACTTGCCCAGAAAACAAAAATGCATAAGGTAATAATTAACAAAATCTCACTATCAACTTTATAAGTAATTATTTAGCCCATGTAGTACAATTTATAAATTCAAGCTCGCGATTTGTCAAGGCAAACGCACACTCAGAATGAATTTTGAAACTAGCACCAGTTTTCAGGTAAGCACTGTCACACTTGCCATGACAGTTGCACGATTTCAGCTTCTTTCCTGACAAAACGCCTCTTTATGCATTGAGTGTCCACAACTAGAACCTCCTTAACTATATCATCGATAGATATTGTCGCTGACTTTGAGAATATGCATTTGTTGAAATTGGTGTCATCCTGAGAATTCGTTCCATGCAGATGGATATGACTTGCGAACTCGTTCGCTAAAAGTGAAAGCAGGAGGCGTAATGTAATTAGTTTAAATGTTATTCAGCTAAAGTTTGTTAATTTGTAAACTATTCGTTACAATTTATCGTTAAATTATCGTCGGCGTTAATAATCCAGCTCAAGGAATAGAATTGTTCTACATGCCACGGTTGATTTTTCCAATTTCATTCACCGATATAAAAGACGCCCAAATGTTTCAAGAGCAACAAAAAGCACGCATTCGAGAGTAGCGCCATGTGCTCATGCCACAGGTGCCACCCCAGCTGGAAGAAATGGGTCGCTCATTTCGGGTCACATCCGCTCATCAATATCGCATCACTGGCCGCACGCGCGCATCACTTGTGAGCCCCTCGCCCCGTTATGGAGCTGCACGACTCCATAAAAAAATAAAAGAAAAGAAAAGAAAAAGAAAGAGCACACGCGGTAACGCCGAGGTACTGTGCTCAGCGATTGAAACGCGCTACTCGGACAACATGGCGGCCGGCCCTTTTTTACACCACCGGTGGACGCTGACATTGAGATGATGCTTTTTGTTTCACATGAATGTGAGAATTTTTTTATGCATCGCAACTGCTTTCGGCCCTCTCAAGGATCACCCAGCGATCACCTGTGGCTCAACAAGCGCCGGCCGCCATACTGTCTGTGTATCGCGTTTCACTTGCCAGGCACTGTACATCGCGAGATACACACAGTGTGGTTTGACTCGGAGCGGAGTGCTTCGGTATCTGAAACGCTTCGGCAAAAGCAGTGGCTCTTAAGTTGGAGAAGTAGAGGAAACATGTCCGCTGTTTGCAATTCACTGTCGTGCCATGGCCCAGAGCGCCCGTGGTTATCACGTGCTGTTATGCAACGAACCGTTCAGTTATTTGCACACCGCTCAGCAGCCGTTATTCCGGGATAGTCGCAACAGTCAATAATAAGACGAATGCAAAAGGACGCATATCAATACAAATACGGCCCCAGGGTGTTAAAAGTTTAGAAATCTGTTTAGAATTCAATTTCTCGAAAAGCGCCAGCACCAACGGTAGCAATTACAAGAGCTGTGTGTGTCTAAGCTTCGAAGCACGTTTGCACTGCACTTGAGCGCGTTGCGATTTTTTCGCAGTTGTTTCTTGCTTACCCTTTTGGTGAAATCGTGAATTTCTGATACGTGCTTGCGATATTCTCTTCCTTCTTCTGTTTTATAATACAACGAATCAAAGAAAAACCAGGGAGCCTGTGAACGGCTCACAACTTTTTCTGCTACCCTGAAACAAAGAAAAGGCTGCGTATGATTATCCGAGAGGCTTTCGAAAACAGCACTTAAATCACAGTATTGAGCTTACAGAATTAGGTGACGGAAGGTGCTTATTTTCCTACACCTGTATGCGTGTTGCAAAAGAGTCTCAGAAGTCTGCGGCCGCCTATTTTGTGTCCACTGCAGGACGAAGGCGATCTCCAGTGACCTCTGTCTTGCGTTATCTGACCTCATACGCGTATTATGCCTACGTGTCCCCCAATTACAACACACCACATTCTTTGCCGTCCCCAACTGCGAATTTGTTCTCTTGGCCCCCATTCCGTAACTCTTATGGACCATCTACGCGGTGCATTCCACACCCGGCCCAACGCCATTTTTTCCTCTCAATGTCATTTACAATATCGGTCATCCTCGTTTGCTCTCTAATCCACACCACTCTCTTACTGTCTCCTAACGTTGGGCCCAACATTTATCTATTCCACACCGCTGACTACGTGGTCCTTAAGTCCGCCTGGTTCCCTTTTTAATAATGTCCAAGTTTGTACTTCATATGTTAGTGCTTCATGTGCTAGTGTTTCAAGGATAGAGGTAAGCTGCCTGTCGTGATTCATCAATTCCTGCCATATGCGCTTCAACCTATTTTTATTCTACTGTAAATTTTATTCTCTTATTCAGGGTTGCACGTGAGGGATTGCCAAAGATATACGTACTCTTGTAGATTCTAGAGGCTGACTGCCAGTCACGAATTCTCGTTTTCTTTCCAGGTCATTACCTTTGTCTTGTGCATATCAACCTTCAAAACAACTCTTACACTTTCTCAGCTAAGGTGATCAATAATTTGTAGCAAGTCACTTCCTCGACAATGCCATCTACAAAGCACAAGTTGCTGAGACGTTACCCGTTCATCCAAATAGCTAGTCCTTAATCCCAGTATAACAGCTTCAATATTTCTGGTGTGCAGTGAATAGAATGTAAGAAATTGTCTCCTTGCCTGACCCCTTTCTTGATAAGGATTTTTTCGCTTTTCTTTGGAAGAAATACTCGTGCCGACGTGCACTTATCCTAATACCTTCCTTTTACATAAGGATCTACCCCGATACTCATCCTGATGCTTCTTGCCGCGAGTGTGGCGCGATAGCCGCGTTAGAACACATGCTCTGGCAGTGTTAGGTGGGATGCGGCCCTCTGCAGCCCGCGTCTGGCTGACCAACTCTGGGCTGTCCAGCAGTCCTGCGATGCGACCGAGGGCCTTGGCCTGTCGGTTCCTACGTGGGAGTGGCCTGCTTCATGATGAGTCACGATCTGCAGGGCTTTAATAAATGTGGAAACGATTCAACACAGCTTTCAGGACGCGAACACCAGAAGAGAAGGAGACGGACACACGCTGTGTCCGTCTACTTCTCTTCTGGTGTTCGCGTCCTGAAGGCTGGGTTTAATCGTTTCCACAAGTATGTACCAACAGGCCCAGCAACAGACTCTTCTACGCTTTATTAAAGTTTATTTCATCCCTCCATTTGCTAAAGTATTCACGTAAGTTTTCTGTACTCATTGGCTACGCAATGCCTCCATGACTGATGGTATCTCTGCTGAATCAAGCGCCTGTTAATAATATATGAAGGCCGCATACAGAGGTTGGTTATACTGCGCATATTTTTCAATTACCTGATTGAAAAGGCGGATGTCATTCAAAGTTAAAAATGTCTTCCTAAAGCCAACCTGTTCTGTAAGCTGTTTGAAGTGAAGTGTTGCCCTGATTTTATTGAAAATTAATGCGGTGAATATTCTGTACAATAATGAAAGCAAGGTAGCGTGCCTATAGTTCAATTGTTTACCGTCTGCCTGTTTATGGATTCAAAGGACGTTGTCATCCATCGCTACATTCCCATTCAGCTGTCAGCTGCACTTGAAGCCATTAGGTATTGCGAATAAAACGTCGCCAACTTTTCTCAGAGGACATTGCCTCCATCTTTCATTTACTCACTATTATTGATGCATCAAATGGCCCATTGAGCGAAAAAGTATGCGTCTGTCACAGCGAAACGGCGCCTAAATTGCCAGTGGCTGTGGCGCGACGTCACGAGCTCGCCTCGACGGAACAGAGCGGGCGAATCGGAACACTTGCTGCCGCAATACCGCGCCCGGTGATGCGTGGGCGAGAGGGCATCGTCGCGACGCCACGTCACCAGCGTGCCTCGACGGAACAGATACGGCGACGCGACGCCGCGGGTCGAGATGGGTTGTCGTCGGCGAGGCCGTCGCATGACGCGCGCGTGCGGGTGCCGCCGTCTCGTGCTCGGAAGCTAGCGTGCGGGCCGTATCTCTCTTTCTCTAAACACCACTGGGCTAAGCTGCTGTGCGCGCCATGCCGGCCTTGGTGGTCGCTGCTGCTTCCTGGGTCTCTCGTCGTGCAGGACGTCGGTGGCATACGACTTCCTTGATTTCTCAGCAATATCGTCCAAAGGAATCCGGTCTACGGCCAACACGCCAACGAAGAAACTGTACAAAAAAACTAACCCGCTCCAATTTAATCGCTAAACTCGATAACCCACCCCGCAGCAAAACTTGAAAACAATACTCGCAGCGCAAAATTCGAAGGACCACTCAGCGGTGTTCAATCGGACATTATTGCTTCGCATTCACAACTCAAGAATTGGTTAGGTGTTCTCGGATTTTTTACATTCTCTCCTGTCACTTTTCCTCGGGACATAACTCCCAAAGACCTTGTAACATCATCGCTACACATACATGTAACTTATGTTTCCTGTTTCTTAATACGTCCAAACGTATTCACGTGGCTGCTTTCAGTAGTGTATGATTTATCATATAATGTCAATGCTTATTTCCTCGAAATGGCTGATGATATTTGACATGTCGCGCGCCTAGGCGATAAGGCGTCACAGCTAGGCATGCGCTGTGGTGGCGGCGCAGCGTTATCACCTTTTGGTTGTGCTTGAAAGAGCCTGCATTCAAGCTGGCGTGTGCTTTCATTACTGTAACATTGAACCGGGCAGTTCGCCCGTTGCTGTTAAGTTGATGGCTAAATAAAGCCGCATTGTTTTCGCTCCACCGTTGCGCTGTCCTTCCGTCAGACACGACAATATTGCCCTGCTTATCTTTCACGGTTTACAATGCTGTATGTCGAACGCCAAGCTTCTTCTTACAGATTTCGCCAAGAAAGTTATGTGTACCACTGACGCACCATTTCGCCTTCCTGTCAATTGGACGATCCGGTGCACCATAATCGTGGCATGCAAAGCCAGCGAAAATTATTTAAAGTTATGTTAAACAAAGCGAAGAATAATACATACGATGTCACGTTCTGGACATACTTTCGGCATCCGGAGTCCTGCATCGGGTTCGAGAAGCCCATAATAGTTTCTGAAAAGCGTTTATAAGATCATGATTACATATAGGGTCACTGAAGAAAGGTTCAGCTGAAGGTGGCGAATTCCATCGACATCGACCAATAGGGAGCGAAGTAGGGAACCAACAAGTGGCCAGAGCAAAGGCAATTTTTATTTAATCGCAGTGAACCACGGCAAATGTGCAGGCAAAATATTTCATTTCCATCGATATCAATTGCTTCGTAAATACATTCTCCCAGTTCACGCCACTACCTTATTAAATTGCACAAAAGCTACATGATGTGGATAATATTTCTCTATCTTCGCTCGGCTCCACTGTACACCGTAAACCGACTTATACTCTTAAATATGTTTTACGGTGCCTATAACACCCTTAAGCTCTAAAAAAAAAGCCATTTCGAGAAACAAAAACGCCCATACAATGGGTTCTCGGAGTTGTCATAACACCTCTTTATCTGAAAGATGCAAAGTATGCCATTACACCCATTGCTTAGGTGCCATGTATGCATGCGCTATTCATTTCTTCACCTTGCGATTCCTGTGAATAATCACCAGGCTTAACATGCAGCTACAATTAATCACTATACTGTAATCCACTCTAATAGATAATAGAACAGAGGGGGGACCCTCGCTTCATTTAGAGAGAAATGGCGATGTCTCCTGTTCACGTCCTTAAATAGGATAATTTTCCTTCCTCTAGCATGAAAGACACGGTTGCTCCCTTTCGAAAGCAACATACCGACGCCAGGCACGCGAAGCGATGGATGCTCACAAACTGCGCTCATTCTGGCCTCTGAAACACCTTGCCCGTCGTGAGGCTTATTGTACGTTATGCATGATATTGGCAAATAGAAAAAAAAACAGTGCCGCTATGCTTGCCGTATTGCATCCGAATGCCAGTAGGACACGCAGATAAGTTACGTAAACAGCCTTCACATACAAGATGCATTCTTCCCACAAACTCAACATAAACAACGTGCTCAGCGCTATCTGATTAGTATTACCATACTGCAACGGTCCGGACGCAGCAGCACGATATCAAATATATCTTATACACACCACAGGGCAACCACAACACGCGTAGCACGGCACATTTTCAAACACTTCCCGCGCTGTCTGCGCACATAATACCCTCTACTAACCGGCCTATATAGCCCCGATGTTTCGACACACAGCGTAATGCCGGCGAGTGCAACAATTTTCTGCGTGTTTAACCAATAAATCTCGACAGAATGTTTGTTTGGATATTCAGATAACACGCTCCTCAAATACACACAGACCTGTTAATATTTAACCCCCTTACATCGAAAGCCTTACGACTTGCGATTTCAAATTGTCAGCATGGTGGCGACGACATGTATAAAGATTAGATGTTTTGACAGCCCATACCCCGCTTAGCACGAAAAGAGTGTTTTAGGTGAACGATACACCCTTACGAAAACGAAAGGTTGTTTTCATAATGAAAACATCGTTACAACCACGTTCTTGAAAATTATGTTAGGATTTTTGTGCTCGAAACCGTCTTAAGTGTGCAAAGTGGTTTACAGTGTAGCCATTTTGTCCTGCGTATTAGGCTTCGGTTTCTTATTACACTTTGTTATAAATGAGAGGTTCATAAAAGAGCCAATAAAAAAACTATCCCTGCGGCCATGTTCCGTGAGCATCTATTTCATTTTCTAATGTTTCCGCCCGTGTCATTGGCTGATATGTAGCTCGGACGCAGCCGTTAACGCTATAATTTGGCACTCGGCTCGACAATTGATAACAAAGATTGCAGGATGAAACGTCTCAAAATACAGGCATCGCTGATAAGGTCCAAAGGACTTCAAGTTGTGCCGCCTTCGATGTTCCCTTGCTCCTTTCGCGCTGAATCTCAAAGGTTGGCACATTTATTATTATAATAAGCAGTCTGGCAGCAACATTCGCTTCTCCGAAACATCCAAAACAGCTCGCATGTCATCACGCCTGGAAGTGCGCCAGCTCCTAGATTTTCACCCACGTTCTTCACTGGTTATCTGGTCTCAGATGTCTTGCCGCTATTTTGCTGGTGTCGCTCATTCGCTGTCTGACCAGCACTTCAGACAACGATTCCTTAGTAGGTTCCAGGGATTAGCATCTCCTAAATTTAACTTCACAATTAGGGCTTCATCACGCTGCTTAAAGCAGTAAAACTATGATAAAAAAGTCGCAGTGTCGCCCGAAAGGCGAAGCACCAATTGCGATAGCAAATTAGTACAGATCTACACAGAGTAAGGATAGTAGTTTTGTCGGCAGCATAAAATTAGACACATTCGCTTACTAACTGAATTAACACGCATGGTGTCAGCGCGCACAAGCAAACATGAATAGATCACACTCGATGACCGCAGACAACCACTGTCAAAACGCTGGCGTGAGCAAGCGCGGCTAACAGCAGCGAGCGAAGGTTCGTGCGGTCTATCGCTACAAAGGAAACTGAGCGGCGAAACCACAGCGCATACAAAGGTAAGAGCCGTGTGGAGATTGCTTTCAAGATACGGTACGCGCGACAGCTCGCAGCCGTGCAAAGTTCTGTTGCTGCCAGAGTATAGAAGCCGCACCTCATCCCTCCCATGCTGCCTTCCCACTCTCCTCCTTTCGCATGGGAGATTGAGTCGCCAGTTCCGCATGCGCCCAGTCGCAAGATACACATTTGGTGCCGCAGCTAAACATCGCCTTGCCTCCCTCCCTCCCATCGCCCCAAGGCCTTTCGCACGATGGAAGGCGCCGCGTTTGCTCTCCGCCAAGCGTTCGCTCGATGTGAAAGCGCGCGTCCCTGGCGCGCTTTCACTCGCACATACAGCATACGGCGCGCGGCGACGAATTTATCCCCTTTGGACTTTATACGGAACCTCACGGTGACGGCGACGGCAGAAATCCACTTGGAGTGTCCATGTAATTGCCATCGGAATAAAAAGTATAGGTACTACATTGTTATGCTCGCTTTTTACATTATAGTGCACCATCCAGAAGCTGAACCCTGTGAGCCAGTGCTTTTAAAATGGCTTATCTAGTGACCCACGTAAAAAAATATTTTGTTTCAAAAATGCAAAGTTTCTGGGACGTCCTAGGTTTTATTAGTGTTCTATCGCCAGGAAAAGTATGACACCACACAGAGAGGAACTGGAGGGATCCGCGTGTTTATGTTCTGGCGCCGCTATCACGCCTACTTTTGTGACCGACAGCGGGGACGTAGCTGGAGACGAGGGAGGCTATTGGGGACTTAGCCTCCCCTCCCCCCTGAAATTTTGTCTAGCCGACAAAGTTCGGTGACCAGAACAAGCACATGTGTTGCAGAACATCCTAAGCTTTTGTTTTTACAATGTGGGAACAGTTCGCCCCCTCTGTCAGCACCACAGCAGGAACATCAAGTTGTTGACCCTATCATCATCATCTGCCTATATTTATGTCAACCGCAAGACGAACGCTTCTCCCTGTGATCTCCAATTACCCCTGTCTTGCGCTAGGTGATTTCAACTTGCGCCTGCAAATTTCCTAACTTCATCAACCCCCCTAATTTTTTGCTGTCCTCGACTGCGCTATCCCTTCTCGTGGTATCCATTCTGTAACTCTAATGGTCCACCAGTTATCCATTCTATGCATTACATGGCCTGCCCAGGTCCATTTTTTCTCCCAATGTTAATTAGAATATCGGCTATTCCCGTTTGCTCCTGATCCACACCGGTCTCTTCCTGTCTCTTAACGTTAGGCCTAACATTTTTCGTTCCATTGCTCTTTGTGCGGTCCTTAACTTGTTCTCGAGCTTCGTTGTTAACCTCCAAGTTTCTGCCCCATATGTTAGCACTGGAAGAATGCAATGATTGTACACTTTTCTTTTCAACGACAGTGGTAAGCTCCCAGTCAGGATTTGGTAATGCCTGCCGCATGCACTCCAACCCAATTTTATTCTTCTGTAAATTTCTTTCTCGTGATCAGGGTCCCCTGTGAGTAATTGACCTAGATAAACGTACTGCTTTACAGACTCTAGAGGCTGACTGGCGATCCTGAATTCTTGTTCCCTTGACAGGCTATTAAACATTACCTTTGTCTTCTGCATATGAATCTTCAACCCCACTCTTACGCTTTCTCGGTTAAGGTCCTTAATCATTTGTTGTAATTCGATCCCATTGTTGCTGAATAGCACAATGTTATCTGCGAACCGAAGGTTGCCGAGATATTCGCTGTTGATCATCACTCCTAATCCTTCCCAGTCTAAGAGCTTGAATACTTCTTCTAAGCATGCAGTGAATAGCATTGGAGGGATTGTGTCTCCTTGCCTGACCTCTTTCTTGATAGGTAACTTTCTACTTTTCTTGTGGAGAACCAAGGTAGCTGTGGAATCCTTGTAGATATTTCCCAAGATATACACGTATGCCTCTTGTACTCCTTAATAATGCAATGCCTCTATGACTGCGGGTATCTCTACTGAATCAAACGCCTTTTCTTTATCTATGAAAACCATATAGAGCGGCTGATTTCTCTATTACCTGATTGATGACATGTATATGATCCATCGTAGAATATCCCTTCCTGAAGCCAGCCTGTTCTCTAAGTTGATTGAAATCAAGTGTTGCCCTGATTCTATTGGAAATTATGTTGGTGAATATTTTATACAATACTGAAAGCAAGCTAATGGGTTTATAATTCTTCAATTCTTTAACGTCTCCCTCCTTATGGATTAGTATAATGTTGGCGTTCTTCCAGCTCTCTGGTTCACTTGAAGTTGTGAGGCATTGCGTATAATAAGGGCCGCAAGCTTTTCAAGCATGATATCTCCTCCATAATTGATTAAATTTACTGTTATTCCATCTTCTCCAGCAACTTTTCCTCTGGTCATGTCTTTCAAGGTCCTTCTAACTTCATCGCTAGTTATAGAAGGAGCCTCTGTATCCTGTTCATCACTATTTCGAATGAAAGAAGCTTGGCTGCTCTGGGCACTGTACAGAGGAAGCAGGACTGTTCTATTTCGCCATGATCGTGACAGGAGTTTGGGGCGTAGGCAAGTACTAGCTTCATTCTATACCTCCTATTCAGCTTTATTACGACGATTGCTGCCCTCTTATTATTGCTGTAGAATTCATCAATATTGCCCGCTATGTCCTCGTGGACTAGAAATCTTAACCCGAATTCTCTCTTATCTGGAAGACCTCTGTCACAGAGGACGTGGCCGTTAGCCAGCACTGTATAAGCCTCACCAGTTCTTCTAACCTCACTAAGACCAATAATATGCCAGGCAATACCTGATAATTCCTCCAATAGCCCTGCTAAGTTATCCTCAATCGAGAGGGTGCGCTTGTTGAACGTTGCCAGGTTTAGTTTCCATTGGCGGCCTGTCCGGATCCAGAGATTCTAAGCACCCTCAGTCCTCAGTGGTGCTCCGCAGCCACTGGGGACTGAGGGCCATAGGTAAATTGCAGGAGTCATGAGGGAGGTAGTGGCCGAATACTGCACCAGGGAGGCCAATTCCTGTTCTGGTGAAGGAGTGACTTTGTTGAAGCTTACTGGGCCTTCCTAATTAGATTGCACCTTGACTAGTATAGCCCCACTAGCGCTCGGCAATATTTTTTTTTGCTGGTGTCAGGCGCCACTCCCTGCCTGAAAATGTAGTGGAGTGGAGGAGGATTTGCACTTACGGCCTTCAGATTTGAAGCCCGGTGTTCTAGCTCTGCTTCAGGCCACCACTGAACCCTATCACAAGGAACCAACACAACCTGCTCAGAAACATGTCGCCTTACTCAGACACTTCCCCACAGATGTTAGGGAAGCCATTTGTCACGCTAGAAATATACTCACGCAAAGTTCACCAGCTCGCTATTGACATCTACCTTAACCGGCACACCTTTCATCATTAATTGTCCCGTGTGCACAGCCGAGTGAACTTTGTATGTTTCGCGTTCCTGCAGGTGCTCGCTTTTTTGCGTTTCGACCATTACGAGGAAAGTGTACTTGACCAAATTATTTCGGCTGAAGAAATCGCGGCGTTTAGGGAACATTCTCGTGATAATGTTACCTTATCTGTAATACTTACTGAAATACACAGCTTCGTATCGAAGCGGGAGCTCGTGTTCGACATTGTTTCATCATCTTCTAGCAATATACGTATTCTAACAAACTTAGCTACATAGCGATATCTGCGGCGTCCAAGTTTTAAGTGATTTGTCGTGCTTTATACTTTATCGAAAAGGCCGTCAACAAGCAAGCGCTGGTGGTTATAGCGGTGAACGAGCAACTATCATGCTGAATAATCCACATCGATACATATATCCACATGTTACGACTAATTTGCCGCGCCGGAACGCGAGCAGTCATGTAAGGCGTCTGTTACACGCCCCCTTAAAGTACCCCCCGACTATCCCTGCAAAGGTAACAATACCTAAGCAGTCTTACGACAGCACAAAACACAGATATTCTTCCGTTTGGCAATTTTACTTACTATAGTATCGACTTGCAAAACCAGATACCTTTAACAAGCGACCCAGAACGAATACCTTTTATGTTTGTCTTAACTTTGCTTTATCGCTGCTAATATCTGAACCAACGCGTGTCGCGCACTACTGGGTGAACGATTTAGATTTGATACCAGCCATGAAACCTGACTGTGTGTCAAGCATAACATATCTGAGGGACATAATCGACCACAAAGTTGTTCACGTACCTTTTAACTTTGCTCCACTGGTAAGGGGATATTTATGAAAAAAAAAACATTTGTCTTTACGACAAGGCCTATTACAGAGAAATTACCAATGAGCTAGTCGCTTTCCTTGCTTTATTCTAAACTGCCTTTGCTAATAGTTCGGTGCAGAAAAATTGATGGTGTTTTAAGAGCAAAATACCCATATACCGATATGTCGTTTCCACGCTAATAAGGACTATCGATAGTTTAACAAATCACTGAAACGACTAAAGAAGTTAAAAGAGGCAATTTAGTAGCTGCAAAACTTAGGCAGAACGTAAGTATGCGGGAAAAATAATGCGCAGCGACGCCGACTGTCACGCAGCGATACCAAACGCTAAGTACTACTTTTTTTCACGATGACCTTCCGAATATGGTAACAGTTATTCCGCAGCAATTAGGGCACATTTGTATACCAAAATGGCAATGCGTATTCTTTGGGTGCCTCTCACGAGGCAGCCCCCTCACTAGCGCCAGCCGGGACGGCGACAGAGCCTGACGCGACTTTGGCGAGCAAGCAAAGTCGAGTCGACATGAACTGCAGCATTCCTTGGAAGCGGTACCGACCGTGAGGCCCATGACCCTGACCGTCACAGCGAGCAATGAGCCAGTGTAGACGACTTACGTGGAAACAGCCCTGTTTCCAGATTGTCTCATCGTTGCTTCGTAGGCGGGTTCGAAGGTTGGACATCAGAGGCGGAATCCAGCAAAGTGGGGCGACCATGGGCGTAGTGCTGGGAACAGTACGACTCCTCTGATTGGCCGCAACAAAGGAATCCAATTCCCTTGTGTTGGGAACTAGTGAAAAAGTCACATGTCTGCGCGCACACGCAGCAGAGTCAGAGCGTAAGCTGGAGATGTGGCCCCATAGGAGTTTATTTTTTTTTTTTTGCTCCAAGCACTACAGGGTCTTCGCGGCGAAGTCTCTTCGCGGACACCTTTGGTGAAATGAGATGTGTGCTGACATGTGCTCAGACATGTAGCGATCAGACATGTAATGTGCTCATTGGCATGTGCTCATACATGTAGGGATCAGACATGTAATGTGCTCCGGCATGGAGTGTGCTCTCATATCTGCAGCCAGTTGTGTAAATATGTAAAATAAAGTCGTTTCTAGTTTTATTTCAACCTCCCGCCCTCATCTACTCGCCAACAAGCAACTCTCGGCGATAGAAACGGACGATGGAATGGGTCCGCTTAGCCAGCTTAGCGGGACGCCCCGTTATTGCGCGGACCAGCTACGATGTTTTAGGTCCGCACATGCTGTCGCGTTCCTCTCGGCCAATTTACGCAATCTTTATTACAGAATTCACGCACTGAAAACGCTCATACATTCTTGCACCACAGAAGTGGATGATGATGATATGTGGTGTTTAATGGCGCAAGGGCCAAGTGTGACCAAAGAGCGCCAAGGCAGTAATGATCAGTACGCAATGAACAAATGGTTCGTGTGACGTGGCTGTATAGAGGCCTAAAATTCAGAGCTATAAAGTGCTTCAAATATATAGGAGTTAAAAATACGATAGTGAATGACGTCGTATATGTTATGAGCATGAGATGTTCAACAAGGTTCTGTCTGAATGCTTAACATGTATTTAAAAATGAAAAAGTGATGGTTGATAATGAGTAGCATAACAGCATCACCAGGTACCTTGAATACAGGGGCCCAGAGGCATGTGCTATAACAAAGGTTGACATCGCAACAGTGGCCTGTCGAATTTTTTTGGGAGAAAACATTGAGTGTACGAAATTCATTTAAGAAAGCTAAAACGGACTTCATATCAAATAGTGGTTCTCTGCCTAGAAACAGTGCCAGGTGAAGTGGTATACACTGCCTATATACTAAGGGGAAGTGTCTTTTTCTCTCGGCCTGTGTTTCGCGTCATTCCAGTAGGACATGCTGAACACTGAGTGTCTCCCCACATCTACCACACATTGAATGTTCACCGCCAGTCCACAAAAAACTATGTCTACCATAAGTGTGCCCTATTCTGAGACTACAGAATAGGACATTACTTCGTCTTGAGTTGGTCAGTGATGGCCAATACCCTAAATGTGGCTTAACCATGTGGAGCTTATTAAGAATTTCAGCGTCACACTTATGCGGCCCGTAGGTTCTCAGTTTGTTCCGCAAATATGGCTTTAGGTCTATAAGTGGAACAGCTATGGATGTGTTGCAAGATTTTGTATCTAAGGAAGTGGCCATTCGGTCTGCTAGCACATTACCTTCAATACCTCCGTGTCCAAGCACCCAGCATACTGTTACATGTTGGCCAGAGGCATAAATAGTACACATGAGCGAGAAGAGTTCTGCAATTACTGGATTTCTGTGTTTGCAGCATGACATCAATGTTTTAACGACGCTTAATGAGTGTGTATATATGACCGCCTTATGTAGTTTTAACTCCTTGATGTGTTTCGCAGCGGACTATAGTGCATGCGCCTCTGCTGTAAACATGCTTTTGTGAGGGTGAAGAACATCGGACTCCGAATAGGTTGGGCCGACGGCTGCATATGATACGCCGGCATGCGGTTTAGAAGCATCTGTGTCATATTCTGGACACGAGTATTTAAATTGTAACTCTAGAAAATGGATATGAATGTTGGCCTCTGGAGCCTGCTTTGTTACCTCCACAAATGACGTGTCGCAGTCAGTGATGTGCCACAACCACGGTGGTAACGGCTTAGCAGGAGCCATTAGGCAATTTTCGAGAAGCGGAACGTCCATATCTTCGCTCAGCCTCCTCGCATGGAGCGAGAATGGCTCTCTCGCGGCAAGCTTGTTATGAAAAAGTGTGGCAGAGGTCATATCGTCGATGGTGGGATAACAAGGATGGTCTTTATCAGTATATGTACTTTCAGAAAGTAATTAAAAGTCAAATATGACCGTTGTAGATGAAGTGACCATTCGCTAGATTCGACATAGAGCCTTTGAACAGGGCTTGTCCTGAAGGCACCGGTAGCGAGGCGGATACCAAGATGATGCACAGGGTCCAGCATCTTGAGAGCACTGGGGGTAGCAGAGTGATACACTACGTCGCCGTAGTGTATCACTCTGCAAACTGCCATTGTGCAAGGCCCCCGTAGAGAATCATGAGGCATTTCCTGTTGCTACCTCATGTTGTGTGTGACAGTTTTTCAGGATGCCCATTGTTTTCAGGCACTTAGCTTTGATATACTTGATGTGAGGAATGAAATTAAGTTTTGAGTCGAGTTTAATGCCTAAAAATTTAAATTAAATTACAGGGTTTTATGTGTAAAAACCACGGTCTGATTATGAGGCACGCCATGGTGGGGGACTCCGGGAATTTTGACCACATGGGGTTCTTTGACGTTCACCTAAATCTAAGTACACGGGTGTTTTCGCATTTCGCCCCCATCGAAATACGGCCGCCGTGGCCGGGATTCGATCCCGCGACCTCGTGCTCAGCAGCCTAACACCATAGCCACTTAGCAGCCACGGCGGGTAATGCCTAAAAATTTATGTTCAGTGTTGACTGGTATGTGTTGTCCGTGAAGCATAATATCAGGATCTTGTATTAAGCCTCTCTTTCTAGAGAAAAGTGCACAGGAGCTTTTGAGGGGGTTTAGCTTAAAGCCATTTTCATTTGCCCATTTTGGCACTTTGTTCAGTTCAAGCTGGACGTGACGTTCGCATATTGCAAGGTTAGAAGACTTGAATCCTATCTGCACATTATCGACATATATTGAATAAAACATAGAGGATGAAATGGTCTTGCGAAGGGAATTCATTTTCACAATGAAGACGGTGCAACTAAGCACGCCCCCTTGTGGCCCACCAGTCTCTTGAGTGAAACTTCTGGACAGGGCATAGGTTGCCCGTAAAACAAGCAATCGCAGGGAATCGTGGGGCCCCCCATCTGCTAGCAGCTTCCGGTTCGAGGGATGACGCGGCGGCATCGGCGGCATGCCCGGCGCACGCGTTTTTCTACGCGGTTTCAACTGTCAGTCGTGCGAAGCTTTCCGTTCGCTTTCTCGGCCAGAAATGTCGTAACATTCATGCAGCTGATTTCTAGGTTTCAGTTCACTCTGGACGAGAGGATGACGGGCCAAGAAAGGCAAGTATACGCTTTTATCATAAACGAAGTCTCTTTTCCTTTCGGCATCCTTTTTTGTTTCTGCCAGGTTTAGCTCTACGACATGTGCTGCTGCTTGGACGCACCGTCACTGACTGCTCTGCCTGCGGGTCAGTCAGACAGATGAAAAAGCTATCTTTATCCAATAATTTATCAAGCGTATACAAGCACTAGTTGGAAAATCAGATGCTGAGGCGATGGCTATAGCAGCCTGGTAAATACTGCCCTGTGATTGTCGCAGCAACCGATATCGTCAGTAACGGCGCAGCTAACGTAATTAGAAAATGAAGTGCTGAAAATGTTTGAAAACTGCGCGCTGTCAACGGCATTTCTTGGTGGAAACTCGAGGTTCATTTGAAGTGGTACGTAGTTAGATGTTCTCGCTTTTTTGTCAGCAAGATTTGGAAATGGCCGCACCGACAACATATTACGACTGCTCATTATCTTTATCTATGTTCAAGGAACTAACGTGGGCTAGTTGGTTACGAGTATTATGTATGTATCTGGCTGTGTCCCGTTTAAATTTGCGCCGTAAAACCATGTTTCATAATACCTCTACATGTGCATGCGAGTACTTAAATAGTTATTGTTGCTTGAGTCAATGCTCATCATCATCATCATCAGCCTATTTTATGTTTACTGCAGGACGAAGGCGATCTCCAATTACCCCTGTCTTGCGCTAGCGTATTCCAACTTGCGCCTGCAAATTTCCTAACTTCATCATCCCACCTGGTTTTCTGCCGTCCTCGACTGCGCTTCCCTTCTCTTGGTATACATTCTGTAGCCCTAATGGTCCACCGGTTATCCATCCTACGCATTACATGGGCTGCCCAGCTCCATTCCTTCCGTCAACTAGAATATCGTCTATCACCGTTTGTTCTCTGATCCACACCGCTCTTTCCCTGTCTCTTAACGTTTACTCCTAAGATTTTTCGTTCCATCGCTCTTTGTGCGGTTCTTAACTTGTTCTCAAGCTTCTTTGTTAACCTCCAAGTTTCTGCCCCATAGGTTAGCACCGGTAGAATGCAATGATTGTACACTGCCGTATGCTCTCCAACCCAATTTTATTCTTCTGTAAATTTCTTTCTCGTGATCAGGGTCCCCTGTGAGTAATTGATTACGCAATGCCTCTATGACTGCTGGTATGTTTGCTAAATCAAATGCCGTTTCATAATCTATGAAAGCCATATAGACAGGTTGATTGTACTCCGCAGATTTCTCGATTACCTGATTGATGAGATGGATATGATCCATCGTAGAATATCTCTTCCTGAAGCCAGCCTGTTCTCTTGGTTGGCTGAAGTAAAGTGTTGCCCTGATTCTATTGGAAATTATTTTGGTGAATACTTTAGACAATACTGAAAGCAAGCTAATGGGTCTATAATTGTTCAATTCTTTAACGTCGCCCTTCTTATGGATTAGTATATTGTTGGCGTTCTTTCAGCTCTCTGGTACACTTGAAGTTGTGAGGCATTGCGTATAATGGGCCGCAAGCTTTTCAATTATATCTGCTCCATCCTTGATTAAATCGACTGCTATTCCATCTTCTCTAGCAGCTTTTCCCCTGGACATGTCTTTCACAGCCCTTGTAACTTCATCGCGAACAGGTTACAGAGGCTCCTTCAGAAGGAGCCTCTGTAACCTGTTCGTGACTACTTTGAATGAAAGTACTTTGGCTGTTTTGGGCACTGTACAGGTCAGTATAGAATTCTTCCGCTGCTTTTACTATGTCATCGAAATTGGTGATATTACCATGCTTATCTTTCAGTGCATACATCTTGCCTTGTCCTATGCCAAGCTTTCTTCTTACTGATTTAATGCTGCTTCCATATTTTACGGCTTCCTCAATCTTCCCCACGTTATAATTTCGAATATCCCCTACTTTCTTCTTGTTGATCAGTTTTGACAGTTCAGCGAATTCTATCTGATCTCTTGAGTTGGACATTTTCATGTTTTGTCGTTTCTTTATTATGTCCTTTGTTTCTTGGGAGAGCTTACCTACTGGTTGCCTTGGTGCCTTACCTCCCACTTCAATCGCTGCTCCTGAGATCAACCAAGTTACGGTTTTATTCATTACCTATATGTTGTCTTTATCTTCCTGTTCTAAAGCTGCATATTTGTTTGCAAGCACCAGCCTGAATTGGTCTGCTTTTGCCCTTACTGCCTCTAGGTTGTCCTGTTTCCTCTTGACTAATTTTACTCTCTCTCTTAAAATTGAGAGAAATCCTAGACCTCACTAACCTATGGTCACTGCACTTTACCTTACCTAACACTTCTACATCCTGCACTATGCTTGGATCGGCAGAGCGTATATGAAATCTATTTCATTCCTTGTTTCTCCATTAGGGCTTTTGCAGGTCCACTTCCTGTTGCTGCGCTTCCTGAAGAAGGTATTCATTATTCGGAGCCTATTCCTTTCCGCAAATTCTACTAACATCTCTCCTCTTGCATTCCTAGAATCGATGCCGTAGTTGCCAATTGCTTGCTCACCAACCTGCTTTTTCCCCACTTTTGCATTGAAGTCGCCCATGACTACAGTATACTGAGTTTACACTTTTCTCATTTCTAATTCAATTTCCTCATAAAAATGTTCTATTTCTTTATCATCGTGACTAGAGGTTGGAGCGTAGGCTTGTACTACCTTCAATTTGTACCTCCTATTCAGCTTTATTACGACGACTGCTACCCACTCATTAATGGTGTAGAATTCATCAATGTTGCCCGCTATGTTGTTATGGACTAGAAATCCTACCCCGGATTCTCTCTTATCTGGAAGACCTCTGTAGCAGAGGACGTGGCCGTTAGTCAGCACTGTGTAAGCCTCACCAGTTCTTCTAGCCTTACTAAGGCCAATGATATCCCAGGCAATGCCTCACAATTCTTCAAATTGTCCTGCTAAGCTAGCCTCACTCGATAGGGTGCATGTGTTGAGCGTTGCCAGGTTCAGTTTCCATTGGCGGCCTGTCCGGACCCAGAGATTCTTAGCACCCTCTGCCGCGTAGCAGGTCTGACCGCCGCCTTGGTCAGGTGATCCGCAACCACGGGGGACTGAGGGCCATGGGTTAATTGTCGGAGTCAGGCACCACTCCATGCCTGCAAATTTAGTGGACTGGAGTAGGATTCGAACTTATGACCTTCAGATTTGAAGTTGGGTATTCTACCTCTACTTCACGCCACCGCTAATTGTCGGAGTCATGAGGAGTCATGAGGAGGTAGAATACCAGGCTTCAAATCCGAGTTAATGTTACAGAAAGAAAAATCCTTGGGGAATCATTCCGTGTCGGCCCTTACACAGCTCACCGCCACCTGATAAGTGTCACTGTACGTTCATTTTCTTTTTGTTCACTGATGGCTCACTTTTGGAAGTGGCAGCCATGCCTCTGATGCTTGTGCACAGCTAACTCGGCAAGGGACGCTGCAAGGCAGTAGTTACATGCCTTCACCTTTAAAGCTTGAATTTGAGCAGCCAACGGCTGAACAGTCGATCATAGTTTTGCTAGGCGCCTGCAACCGGTTAATCTTCCAGTGTGACAAAGAAGGAAGTGGTTGTGTTTCCCGGCCTTTTTATTTGTTCACCCTGTTCCACACCTACTCTCATCCTTGTAAGAATTGATATTACATATGTACCTTTGCCAACTATCCCGCATAGCACGTCGACGTATTCTCTTGCCCTGTGATTTTGCCTGCTTGAAATTAATGAGATTCTCCACACTTGGAGAGTCGCGGAGCAGGCCCCAAGCTTTATTTAGTTTTTTCCGTGCCTGTTTACATTCGTCGTTACACCAAGGTATGCGACGCTTATTAGCAAGTCCGTTAGTTTGTTTTATGCATTTTCAGAGGCGTCAATGATTAAACCTGTCAAATATGCCACAGCTTCATCTATATTAAAAGAAACCAAATCATCCAACTGCAAGTACGAAAGATTGAAACAGTTCCCAGTTCGACGAGTCGGTTTTCCATCGAGGAACCTGTCGAGGGCAGCCAGCTGGTTTTGTTAAATTTAAAGCAATATGGAAGTGGTCACTTCCATAAGGGTTTTTTTATGACATTCCAATCAAGGTATGGCATCAGAGTTGGAGAAGCTATGGTTAAGTCTATTGAAGAGTATGTCTTATGTGTCGCGCTATTGAAGCTGGGTTCTTTTTTATTCAGCAGAACCGCACCAGAACATAAAAGGAAGTCTTCTACAGCACGCCCTCTTGCATCGCAGCGCGAGTCCCCTCACAGCATATTATGGGCGTTCAGATCAACTGTTAAAATGAATGGTTCAGGCAGCTGAGTGACAAGTAATTCCAGTTCTGTAAATGGCAAACGATGTTCAGGTGGTACGTACAATGAACAGACTGTCACCAACCTGTCAAACAGTATTGCCCCAACTGATACTGCCTCTAGATTTGTTTGAAGGTGGAGGTGTTGGCAAGCAACTGACCTCTGAGCTATAACAGCCACGCCACCAGGCGCGGTGTGGCCATCATCGCGATCTTTGCGGAATAATGTATAGTGTGTTAGCAAATTTGCATTTGATGTTTTCACGTGTGTTTCCTGAACGCTGAACAGCCTAGGATTAAATTCTTGTATTATTTCCTTGATGTCGTCCAAGTTGTTCAGAATGCCACGGGCATTCCGATGAATAATTTGTGCCGCCATCTTGTTGAAAAGAGGAGCGTTCTGTGTTCAGGTGTGTAGTGTCTTAAGTAATAGGACCGTCGTTTGGCCCCGTTATCGGTTTTTTTGTTCGTTTTAGCGCGCTCTAGAGAGCCACGCCGGTTTTTGAGCACCAAAGATGCCGGTATTGTGTCCATTGCCTCCTGTGAGGCACTGGATGCCCGCACGCGCGGGCTGCTAATTCGTCTTTCAGACCTCGCCTGGTGAGGCGTGGTCTTGAGACCCGACGTCCCTGGGGTAGCCGGTTTCTGCGGCTGGGTAGATGAAGCAGACTTGGCTGCAGCCACCACAGGGGCGGAGAGCGCCACATTCAACGGCTCGCTGTGCGCGGGCCGGGCAGGTGGTGGAGGCCGGTGCGACGCTGCCCCCTGACGCGTCACATCGGAATACGTTGTGCTGTGGAATGGCAAACACCTTTTACGTGCTTCCTTGAAGGAGATATTCTCACGGACAATTAGGGTGATAGTTTCTTTTTTTTTCCAGTTCGGACAAAATCGGGAGTAAGCTGGATGCTCACCATCACAGTTTACACAGTGAGGTGTCCCTTCACAGTTGTCTGAGTCATGACCTTGCACTCCACATTTCGCACATGTGAGTCTACCACGGCAGCTCTGCGAGCCGTGACCAAATCTTTAGCATTGGAAGCATTTTCTTGGAATAGGTTTGTATGGCATGACAGCTATCTTTTTATATCCGGTTTCTATGGTTTGTGACAGCTCGGAAGTGGCAAAGGTCAGGATGAGGTGTTCTGTGGCAATTTCTTTATTGTCTCTTCTGATAACGATGTACGTTTGTTACATTTTGTTCTTTCCAGCCTTCCAATAGTTCGGTTTTGGACAAGTCGGTGAGATCTGGATCAGATACTACTCCGCGAGCTGTGTTCATAGACCGATGAGCTGAAACGGTAACAGGTATATCTCCGAATGCCACAAGCAGGTTTAATTTAATGTGCTGCGCTTTATCACAGATTTCAAGCAGGAGGTCCCCACTCGCCATTTTGGTCACCTTATAACCTGGGCCAAGAGCTTCAATCAGGCCTTTTGGAACAAGAAAAGGAGATACGGCTCTTGCTCGTTTTTCAGTTTTTTCGCTGTGCACAACTTGGAATCGGGAAAGAATTTCTTTCGCTCTGAATTGGTTTAAGATTTCATCGGTGCGTCCCCTCTTGTGAGGTGACGATCAAGTAAACGGGGAAATGCAGGTGTTCCCATATTATGTTGTTAGGATGGATAGTTGGGCGTGTTGGTTATGCACGATCTGAAGTGAAGGCGCGAAAACGACGACGGACGAAGAGAGACCACACACACACAGGGCGCCACTTCCGACGATGTTTAATAAGAAAAAAACGCCACTCATTTATACAGGGAGCGCAATCACAGTTTCTCAGTGCGCATTCGCGTTCAGGTAAAGTAGCTCTTTGCGTGATAGTAATATTGAGGCAGCACATACGCACTTATCACCCGCCTCAATGATCATTTTGGCCTCAATTATTAAACGAACCCTGTTGTCATGGCTTCTGGCAATCACAGCGTAGGCGTAGAATCTGGCTTACATTTGCAGTCTCTACAATGAATTGCCAGGTGGCCCTCTCTCCCAATGTTGACTTTGTCATTATGTTGCCTCAGCCTGTCATTCAGGCACTGCTCGGTTTGGCCCACGCACTTTCTACCGCAATCTAAAGGAATTTCGTAAACTACTACTGCCTGACAATCTATGTATTTGTTGTTGTGTTTTGTGATACAGGCCGGTGCCTTGTGGAAAAAAGGGTTGGTCATTCTGCAGAGCATGGAAAGCTTGCACGGGGCACAAAACACGACATTTACGTTAGCTCGCTTGGCAATCTTTTTCAAATTGTGCGACATGCGGTATACGTAAGGTATGGCACCTACCTTTTCTTTTTCGCCAGGTGGCTCCTGGTCCAGTTGGTGTGTTCGGGACTTATTCAGGATTGTTTCTGCTACGGAAACTAGAACAGGCTGCGGGTAGCCTGTTCTTACCAAATGGTCGAGTTGGCGTGTTCGGGAGTTCTTCACGGTTGTTCGGGACGGGACTTGTTTGGGACTTCTTCAGGACACTGATTAAACATTGTTGGAAGTGGCGCCCTGTGTGTGTGTGGTCTCTCTTCATCCATCGTCGTTTTCGCGCCTTCACTTCAGATCATGCTTAACCAACATGCTCAACTCTCCATCCCATCGTCGTATATTTCTTGTACATCGGGCCCTTCACTATGTGTCTCTTCTGACCCAAGCGCCACAGTTGCTTTGATCGCCGTCGCGACCTGCAAAGCACGCGCGCTCTCCTACTGCATTCGGCGTAAGCTCCTACCTGAAGATGTGCGGCTACTTTTCGGAGGCTTTAACCCGTCCGTCGGTCATGGCAACCGCATTTGCGAAATCCTCAAGTCCGAATGGTTAAGGCAGGCTCGCCTCTACCGAATTCACCTAGAAGCCCAACTGCACAGCGTGTTAGAAGTTAAAGCGAAGCGGGCCTTCTGGGATTTCAACCGTCTCGCTAACCAGACGACTGAATTCCTCTGGCAGAGCACCCTGTCTCACCTACGTAGCCATCCTCATCCAAAGAAGAAGAAACAGGGCCCAGGGAGCACAGTATTCACCAAAGGAAACGTCACGCTACCGGAGGACGTGAAAAACTGTCTCGCTCGTGGGCCGAAGTTTGCTCTGAAGCCGCCTACCACCGCTCCGGAAAAGCTTTCCCTTGTACGAAAAGTGAGTTTGGCTCCCGT
Source organism: Dermacentor silvarum (assembly GCF_013339745.2). Taxonomy (NCBI): domain Eukaryota; kingdom Metazoa; phylum Arthropoda; class Arachnida; order Ixodida; family Ixodidae; genus Dermacentor; species Dermacentor silvarum. Next base: position 412,425,931 of record NC_051154.1, read on the forward strand.
GAGTGAGATGGATCAGTGCATTTCAAGTGGTGTGGATGTTCTTTTGCGGCACCAGTGTGACCCCGGCCGCCCCACAATTAATCGTCTGGCAGCGCACTTGAAGACGAACGCCCACTGCATACGGGAGTATGCCGTTGGACAAAGAAGGCGGCTTTGCCGTCTTTCCACGAGAGATATATAAGGTGAAGGCGTTGGAAGCCTCAAGTTCTGTTTTTCATTGTCACCATAATGTATCGCTCAATAAGTTGAAATGTGAAGCGAAGAAGATGTGCAAAAAAAATGAACCTGTCAAAATTAGCTAGGGACATTAAAAGTAGCAAATTGCGCACACTCGGAGTCTTTTTCAGCGCCAAGACCCAAAAAGATAACTGACCTTTAAGAGTAATTGTGTCGGAGCGCCATACGTGGCAGAAGTGTTTAGCTGCTTTTCTGTTAGTAAGGCTCAAGCTTCTTACAGTAGACGACCCTGACCTTGTAAAGGATTCTGCACAAGTAGTTGACTACTTGTCAAGGCAGGCAGTAATAGAATTAGAGGCCTTTTCTGTAGATCTGAAGGATCTATATTATAGCATGCCAAAAGCAAAATTGCTTCAGTGCGTCCAAGAAGGCATTTACAGTTATGGCTCCCTGGCATTTCAAAATGAAGCGGATATTCCGGAGCACAAATTCTTGGCTGTGCTCGAACTTTAGCTGGCTTCCACCTATATTGAATGGGACAGTCGTTTGTACCTGCAAAAGAGCGGCGTTTGCATAGGTTCCTGTTTAGCTCCGATCTCGAGCGACTTATTCTTAGCTCGCGCTGGCAGAACTATGTCTAGCAGTCTAGAAGGTAGCGGTGTAGCCAAAGTTTTTAGATTCGTTGACGACTTCCTAATTTTCGTAGATAAGAATTTTATTGACGCCGACTTGGTCGTTAGTCGAACATTGGCAACCTTCAGGAAGATTTTATCTCCCGTAGAAGTCACCCACGAACTTTCGGCAGATTCCTCCATCAGGTTTTTAGATCTTCGATTCTTTTTAGCAAGTAACCATGTCTGTTGGCAGTATGAACCTTGGGCCAGTAAACCTCTGCTACCTTTTAGTTCTTTTCACTCTAAGCTAGTTAAACGAAGCATTGATAACATGTGCCTGCTGAATGTTTTTAAGAAGTCCTGTCCACATCGAGATGCGGCGAGTTTTCTTAAGCAGATCGACCGACTGAGAGAGGCAGGCTACCCGCAGCCTGTTCTAGTTTCCGTAGCGGAAACAATCCTGAAGAAGTCCCGAACATGCCAACTGGACCAGGAGCCACCTCGCGAAAAAGAAAAGGTAGCTGTCATACCTTACATACACCGCATGTCGCACAATTTGAAAAAGATTGTCAAGCGAGCTAACGTAAATGCCGTGTTTTCTGCCCCGTGCAAGCTTTCCAAGCACTGCAGACTGGCCAACCCTTTTTTCCGCAAGGCACCGGCCTGTGTCACAAAACACGACAACAAATACATTGATTGTCAGGCAGGAGTAGTTTACGAAATTCCTTTAGATTGCGGTAGAAAGTACGTGGGCCAAACCGAGCAGTGCCTGAATGACAGGCTGAGGCAACATAATAACGAAGTCAACATTGGGAGAGAGGGCCACCTGGAAATTCATTGTAGAGACTGCAAATGTAAGCCAGACTTCTACGCCTGCGCTGTGGCTGCCAGAAGCAGTGACAGATGGGTTCGTTAAATAATTGAGGCCAAAGCGATCATTGAGGCAGGTGATAAGTGCGTAAGTGTTGCCTCAATATCTCTATCACGCAAAGAACTACTTTACCTGAACGCGAATGCGCACTGAGAAACTGTTATTGCGCTCCCTGTATAAATTAGTGCCGTTTTTTCTGAATAAACATTGTTGGAAGTGGAGCCCTGTGTGTGTGTGGTCTCTCTTCGTCCGTCGACGTTTTCGCGCCTTCACTTCAGATCTTTCTCATATAAGTTTGGTTTATTTCGGCGGCAATGGCGGCCACCCACCACGGAGCGCAACTAGGGGACGCTGCAGCACTTAACGTGTAAGGCTGCAGACGCCAGCCGTGCATTGCTGATATAATCCAATATATCATACCCAAAAGAGGGCACATACACAATGTTAACCCCAGCCGCCTATGAAAATTAGGAAGTGATGGAAGAGAAGAGATGATAGGATAGTAAAAGAAAGGAGATTGGAAAGCAAAAGGCTGGAGAGGGGAATAGGAAAAGGTGACCGCCGATTTCCCCTGGGTGGGTCAGCCCAGGGGTGCCGTCTACGTGAAGCCAAGGTCAAAGTGGTGTGTTGCCTGCACCAGGGGGCCCTAAAGGTCCAAACACGCGGCATCAGCTCAACCCCCAGGATCCTCTTTTCCCCGGACACGGCTAAGCCGCGCACGGCTACACGCGCGAGGGGCGAACCGCCATGTGCTCGGGTACGTGGTGTCGCAACACACCAAACGCCTGCTTACGCAGAGGCCCCTGCGAGGGCACCACAGACGTATTAATAGGTACGTAAACGTGGCTTGCAATTGACATCACAAACAGCGACCTTGAACTTAACCGACTCTTTTTAATCTTTCGTAAGGACAGGGAAGGCATTCGGGGAGGCAGAGTTATTATCGCCATTATAAATCTATCAACCGTCTCCGGTGATAGTCGACTCTCCCCTTGAAGTATCCTGGGTCTCTGCACGCATTGGACATGCACAGTGTGTCACGCGGTGTAGGTTATCGACGCCAGTTAGCCATTTGGAATTTGTTCATTTTCTCAATGATGCTGTACAACGGGTGATATCCCCTTTCCCAAAATGCATATTGATAGTAAGGGGGGGAGGACGTTAATTACCCAAGTATCGAGTGGTCAACGTCGTCTTTGAAGGCGAATAGCAGTAGTTCTGAATGTCTTCATTCTCTACAAACATTGCACTTTTATCAATTAACTCAAGTTGTGGGCGAAGCAACACGGGCTGACCACGTACTAGACATTCTTCTAACAAATCATCCCGATCTTGCTACGAAACGTGTACTAGGACCAATAAGTGATCATAAGGTGGTGCAATGTTATTTTACATTGAAACCTGCTGAGCAAAATCGAGCGAAAAAATCTATACTCAATTACGCACGCGCCGACATTAGTAGAATGATCCGTGTTTTAGCCTCATTTACAGTCGACATTGCAAACACTTACGCGCAGTCACAAACATGGCACCCAGCCTACACTCACATTTACCAGTGCTGATCAGCGGGAGGCTATGTTGCTCAGCAGCGACCCGGAGGATCAGCTTTGGGTCGTCCGGATGGCCACGGACGCCACTAGACTACAAGGACTGGCCGCCGTCTAAGGGAGGGGGTGAGAGGGGATGTTTGCCGCCCCTCGGGCCGCCTTTGACCCCATCAAGGACTCAATAAAAGTTGTTTCTCTCTCAAAACCGAACGGTAAATGATAACTGGTGTTATTTATGCGATAAACTAAAAGAAGAGGAAACTGTTTTTATACAGAAAATAACTATCGCCTCAAGGCAGAGCGATCCATGGTTACACCTCGAAGTAAAGAAATGCAAAAACAAGAAAAAAAAAATCCTGGCCCTCTTTCGCTATATTTGGCCCTTGCGCCACTAAACAACACATGTTAATTCATTCATAAAACAAGAAAAAAAAAGAGCGTTCATAAAAGCTGCCCGACCAAATGCTCCAGAAGACTGGCAAAATTACAAAATCATAGCACGTCATATAGAAACTGCAATTGTCGAAGTCGGAGAACGTTTTTTATTGCACCCTTCCCAGCATGATAAAAACTGACCCGAAAACGTTTTGGCAAATAGTTAACACAAAACCGAATCACACAGCTCCCTTAGTAATTTTCGAAATCGGAGCCGTGCTTAACTAAAGAGATAGCGCAGAGCAACTTACCAAATGCTTCTCTACCGATTGATAACACCCACATACTTGAACAACCATCTACTCGATTACCCTTTTCAGCCATCATCATATCGGAACTTAACTCATGAAATTGACAGGCTTCCTCATAAACCCAGCCGAGGTCGAGACGGTGTAATTGCTAAACTTTTGACATTAACGTCGCACTAATCCTCGTTTTTGTTATCAATAATATTTCAGCAAACGCTAGATACGGGATGCCTACCGGAAGACTGGAAATCAGCATTATTAATACCAGCATTTAAATCTGGAGACACAGCAGACCCTAATAATTCCAGACCTATATCACTGACATCTCTCCGTGGCAAATTACAGAAACACATTCCGTGCACTTAGATTATAGCCTGTCTTAAAAAATAGGCTGCTCCGCCATAACCAACATGACTTGCCGCAAAATCGCTCGTGTCAAACGCAACTATATGAACTTGTAACTGATATTCACATCTCCTTGCACAAATTGATTTGCAGGACGACATGTTCATTGATTTTTCTAGCTTTCGACCGGGTATCTCGTACTCGACTCACACTCAAAATTAGAAACGTACAGCTTGACTTAACAAGACGCGATGGACTGAAAAGTTCCTAACGAGCAGATTTCAAATAATCAATTTAACCAACTGATTTTCTAACCGCAATCCCGTCACCTGGGGAGTTCCTCAAGGGACCGTCCTTGGTCCACGACTATTTTTAATTTCCACCAATGACGTCGCAACTAATGTTCCTTCCAAAATACGTCTCTACGCAGATGACTGCGTCTTGTATAATGAAATATGTTGCCCTGCCGACATCACTCTGCTGCAGTCTTATTTAACAAAACAAAGTGAATGTTGTGACACATGGCGGATGGAAATTATTGTACGCAAAATTAACACGTAAAATTTGCTTGTGTAACTCGACTTACCGCTGACCAGTATAAAATACGCGGCATTACTATTGAATCAGCATCTGCAATTGAAGGTGTGCTGCTTACCTACAATTTAATCTTGAATGCCCACGCTGAACACATCACCCCAAAAGCATTTAAAAAAACTTGATTATCTCAAATGGCGCTCACACCTTGGAAACACAGATACCAGACCTAGCGCATACAGTTCTCTTATCAGGCCCTCTTTACAATATGCGTCCATAATTTGGCACCCTCATAACTCTAATCTCTCGAATGAGTCGAAAATAATGCTGCGCGGTTCATCTTATCTTCATACTCCCCCTATCAAAGTGTGTCCCCCTTAAAGAAATCCCTGAATCTCCCTTTTCTTGATATGCACAGAAAATTAACATGGTTGTCGTTCTTTCATAGTCATTTCCATAGCAACATTCCATTCGATCGAACCGAGACCATGTTCATAAAGTAAAACCTATATTTGTCTGGAGTAACGCTTATCAAAATTCGCCCCTAGTTTCATCTATTGCCGAATGTAACTCTTTATCTTCAAACATTGTCAATCTTGTGGAATTATCATCATTTCATGCAGCACTGCTAACCTTCTTAGAGTGTATCAATGTGTCATAACCCACATTTGCTTGAATATGTATTTAATATTGTTTGCATGTGCTTATTATTGAATAACGTTTTTTTTTCAGTTCGCCTGCTATGTATTTTTGAAGGTTGTTTACCTATTTCATTCGACTGTACTGTTAAACTGATGTTCTGATGGGGACTGGTCGTGTCCATCACGTTTTGTGTTCGCTTGAGGTTTTCATGCTACCAGATATTCTATAAACTCCGTTTTCTGCTTTTTCTTTGTTTTTCACTTGTTCTAGCGACGTATAGATAATTATTTTATTGTATATAATGTCTTCTTATAATATTTACATTGTACCCATTGCACTTACGCTTGACCTTTTCCATCCCCCCTATGTAATGCCGTAATGGACCCTTTGGGTACTCAAATAAATAAATAAATAAATAAATAAATAAATAAATAAATAAATAAATACATAAATTACTGTTGAGAACTGTAGTGAAATAAGAGGTCGAGAACGCGTGATGTGAGGGCTCGTGCAAGCCCCATCTTAGTTACAGCTGTTCTACGAATAAACCGTATGCGACAGTATCTGTCCTCAACATAGTTTTTGGTACCGTGAAAGCCGGGAGAAGAGTGCGTCTTGCACCGACGATGGAACGACTGCGGCGCAGCAGAAGTGTAATTCTAGCCGCTCATACGAAACGCATCTCGTCCGCCACCGAAGCATTGCAAGCCTTAGCCGTCCGACCTGAAAGTTATATTCGACGACCTGCAGGACGAGTACTCTGCGTTTCAAGCGCTCAACGAGAAGATTGCCAACCTCATGAAGGATGGTAACGAATATGAGGCGGACGCCACCACAGCACTGGAATAGCGTAAGATCCACAGTACCATGGATTGGGCACGCTTCTTGATAAATTCTGCTGCACAACACGGAGACAGCGCCACTCAGAGCGTTTTAGCTGAACCCACGGCCCATGGCGTATCCACTCAAACAAGTCACCGAGCACCGATACGAGTTGCCCTACCAAAACTACGGGTACCCGTTTTCTATGGTGATTGTCGGGAGTGGCAGTAATTCAGGAAACATTTTGAGGCCACGATCCATAACCGCGAGCTGTCCAACATAAAGAAGTTTTCGTGATTAAGATCATACCGCCCTCGTTGATGGCCACATTGACAGTCTACTTGCCATTGCGCTTGTCGAGTGCTCTTCTCAGGTATCGCAGCTGCGAGAACTCTACGAAGACGTGCGCTTTCCTACAAGCTGCCTCGACGGCCTGGGGGTTATAACGTCAGAATACGCAGCGATATTCATCGTGTCCTGATACGCTCGTTCCTCGAAGATATAGCCGATGTACACCGTCAGCGCATGAAATAGGCTGAGGCCGACGACAGTGATATTCCGAGGTTGTGAAATGAGGAAGTACAAATGGTGTGGAGGGTCCTGCATGTGCAAGTCGAGAGAAGAGAAGAGAGCCATACTTCTCGTTCAAGAACGCTACCGAAAACCACCCTCACATACACGGGCGATGCCAACCATGTCTACCACAGCAGGTACCGTCAGAATTAGCACCGGCCGCAGGATCCGCATCGAGCAACCATCCCTGCTGTGTACTGTGCGATCACAGTGTACACGGTGTATTATCAGTCGACGAGATTAGACACCGACTGACTGGCAAGAACTGTTGTTTTAATGCGGCAGAGAGGGACAAGTCGCTCAAAAGTATCGCAGCGCAGCGTTCCTGAATTGTAAATGCCACTCGAGACGTCACCTTTTAGCATCTTGCACTACGTGGAAACGAGACAGCCCGCCTCCCGAGAGTAGCGACACAGGAGTAAAGCATGAGACTACGAAAAGTGACAAGCTACCAGTGACAAGTGCTTCTGCTAGCAGTGCAATGTCGACACCAGTCCTGATGCAAACGGCTACATTGCGGGCGTCCGAAAAGCACAATTCTGTGTTAGTTCAATTGTTGCTTGACACCGGAACAGAGGGAACGTTCATTTGACGCGACCTGCCAAAAAGTTCAACCTGCATCCCCACGGGAAGGAAAACCCCTCTGTGCTGACGTTTGGGGCTCCTAAGTGTTCGAACAATTGCAGCTGTCGAAGCGTCAGGCTCGAACTCCTCAGTCGTTTTCCCCCCCACGACATCACAGTAGACGCCCTGGAGGTACCTGAAATCTGTACCGTGGAGACTCCAGCCATTGGACGACATCTCCTCTCACAGTTCCGTAAATCAGGATTGCTTCTTCACGCAAGACACTGCACTTGTTAATTTAGTAAGTAAGGGAATGTTTGCAAGTTTATACGGCCGATAAGACTACTATCCTAACTTCGTATAGCTATCTACTAATTCGCTATTGCAATCCATTCTTCTCCTTTAGGGGGAAACTGCAACTTTTTCGTACATTTGGTTGTTCAGGAATTAGGTAGTCATTTAGCTTCGTTTTCTTTTCCCGGTTTAAAGCCTTTTTGACTGCGAAGCATGTTTTTTTCTTAGTCACCCAGCGTGATTTCTCAGTCGGTTTGGTGTGGCGCTGATAAATCGATGGAGGTGAAGCGCAAGAATGTCTGTCAAATAATGCTCCATGCTTCGACAATGCGACCAGCGGCCGCACTTCAATGAAGGCAGAATGCAAAAAGGCTCGTGTTTTCTGGTAAATAACCCCCTGCTGGTCAAAGGTAATCCAGAGCCCTCCACTACGATTTTTCCTCATCAGTCACCGTGCAGTTTCGGGACGTTGTACGCCCGAATTTAATTAATGTGTTATGTGTGGTCTCTAGAGGGAGTAGCACCAACTATTATTACCGAATCTTAGACAGAGACCTTACTTTTGTACAAAAACTTAAACTGGTGCTGCCAGAGAAACGAGTACTGTCTTACAGTAAGGTTGACTGAAAAGCTCAAGGTGATATTTAAAGAAGGGGCGAGTTCCTACCAAGCAAGACGTTCAAGGTGCATGAAGTTGCCAAGGGAACCACGTCTATCCAAGGCTTGTTGAGCTGCTTTTCAATCTTGGCAACTGTGTGCCTCGCCATGGCATTCATGGGCGCCACAAAATCCTCGAGAATCTTGAAGTGGAAAGCTGGCGTGAGCATTCGCCTCCTACTTTTCCACTTGGCTCCAGAACTGCAAAGAGAGATGTAGAATTTTTAAATTTTCCCTTCATAGTTTTTCCAGTGCTGACTTGTGCAGGCGCTCGTGGCGCAGACTGATAAATAGCCACCAAATGTGATATAATCATTTCGGCTTCCGGCACCACGCAAGAAGACATCATCGGGAAAAGAGTAGAACGGTTTTTCTTTGCCTACTTGGTGGTAATATAATCGCGCTACTCGATGGAAATACCTATGAATCATGATTGGAGCGACGTTTTGCGCAATAGACACGGATTGAGCAACGATAAGTGAAGAATGAAAGTTTTGCGCTCTATACGCAGAACACTGCGCGAATAGCTGTGCCATATAAAGTGATCAAAAACGACAATGTTAGTGCAGTTTACGGGTTATTGCAAAATGAACGGCAGTTGCGCGAAACGCTATGTCGAGAGTCAGCCCGTTAAGTTGAGGTAAGGATGCTCACAGAAGGCAAGTTTTTATGATAATATGGTAGAAAGGGTGAGAATATTTCACACAAGCTACGGACACGCACACACGTTTTGTGTGCGTTTGTGTTTTTAGTTGTTTTGCATTTGCTAGCTGGGTAAGTTGGTACACTTTCACAACTAAATGAACTGCGCAAACGGCAAAGGAAACTCGAAGATCACATAAGCAAGCGCTGAGTTGCAACTTAGGTTTATTTCAATGCTCATTGTATTTATAACACGGCAGTGCGCATGGTAGCATCAAAGGAGCCAATATGCTCAGTAACCCGCTTTGCCTTGCGATACAGGCCGTGGTGCTTGTTCTCGGTCTGCAGTGTGCAACGGCTTTCCGAAGGTGGCACGAGGTGATGACATCGTTTCGACTAGCTGGCCGCCTCCTTGCCTGTTATCGTCGGTATGATACAACCGCCAAGGTCGACCCACATAGGTCGCGAAGCTTCGGGCGAAAAGCGGTTCAGATCCAATTGTCACCGACATCAGGAAGGGTGGTTATGGGAGAGCGATTGAAGCGCGACTATGTGAGCAGGGAACAAACATTGGGAAAGAAAAAAAGCGTTTTTAAAAATAAATCGAGACACAGTTTGAGTCATTCAAAGAAAAATAATATACCTAATCAATTTTATATACGTGCGAAAAGGAAAGACAACTTTATTTTACTTTATCATTATTAATACCTTTTCTTTCAGCCCCCACCATAGAAGGGGGCATTGACGCAGCTATCACTTGCAATGCTATGCAGCTCTTGAAGTGCATGCGCGCTCGTAAAGTTCACCTCTTACAATACGCCCCGCTCCCACGTTGTGTTGCTTTACTTATCGACATTTGTGTGAATTTCGTGGCGCGGGTAGTTTCATCGTTTCTTAACCTGTTCAATGAAAAGTAGTGAGTTACGACCGCCAGATAATTGTTTACGTTAGATCATTTTGTGCGGCTGCGCTAGCCGACGGGCTTGGCGTCCGACAATGGGACCAGCTTTTTATACACCCAAAGCTTTCGTCGGCCCCCAAAGAAAGTATGTTCCGTGCAGCGGTGCGATTCCGACCCCCGTACCGCTGACCTTTCCCTGTATCACTTTCTGCGCTGAAAGCTCGAAACGCCGATCAAGTCAAATGGCAGGGCATTTGCATATACAGCTCTAATGGCAGGCCACCAAAACAAATTTCGCGCCTTCGAGAACATGACGTCACTTCTGTTTTTACTGGTTATGGCGTCACATTATTATTTCTTTCGCCGAATGTGTTCCCTCCTCACACAGATGGTGCTAAGCCCCATGACCTGCCGATGAACCGCCATGTTTTGAACGTATGGGCTTCTATGGAAGCTTCGCTACCAGGTATATTTACCTTGCAACCGCTGCTTGATCGAGAAAACAACGCCCCCTTTCGTCATAATGTCAGCGTGGGATTATCATCGAGTGACGTCGGTTACCGTGACCACTTTGTAGCCTTTAAATCTACCTTCTGCACCGATTCACGACAGTGCGCACGGCTGCAGCAAAGAAGGCAACATGCCCAGTAACCTGCTTTACCTTGTGATAGAGGTTAGTAGGTACCTTACTGCTCCGTGTTATCGTGATGATAACCGTTCCTTGCTGCTGCTGCCTTGTCCACTATGTTTTAAACTTCTTATTGGTTGTGTCGCGCCCATTCACGTTGATCTGTTGGTTTGCGGCGATGTTGAAGCTAATACTGGTCCTGTTAAGGAGAAAGGAATTCTATCTAAGGTACTCGCTGGCCGTAAAAACAATGAGTGCAGCTATTGAGGACGTACAGGCCAACCAGAGAGGCATCGTAGAGAAATTCGGCAGGCTAACCAAAGTGTTGATGCCATTGAGCGTCCAAAGAATAAATTTACCCTACTGCTTAAGCAACTAAACGAATTGGAGGAGGTGATAACTCAAATGCAATCCAAAATAGCATCCCTCTAGGACAAAGCAGATAATTTTGAAAATCGTAGCAGTAGAAATCACTTGATCATTTGCTGCCTGAAAGAGCAAAACAAGGAAACGCCTGAGATGCTCCAAGAAAGTGTCAAACAAATTCTTGAAAATAATATAGGTATGAAAATAACCGCTGTTTACCGATGCCACAGGCTGGTCAGGGAATTGTAGCGATGGTACTGTTATGTCACCGTGTTTGCCGCTATGTCACTATGTCACGTTAGTACTCCGGTTGCGGATCCGGTTGAGTTTTGTCAATTGCTACTGTTTTATGTATGTCATATATGCTATGTATTTTCTGTGTGTTTTCTATGTACTGCCCCCTCACTCAATGCCTCAATTGAGGCATGTAAGGTATCTTTAAATAAAATAAAATAAAAATAAAATAAAATAATTGAAAACAAAGCCAGATCCGTTAACCTTAAGTTCATTGAATGTCGCGAGAAGATGACCATCTTCAAGGTTTTGTATTAGTTAAAGGGCTCTGCGCTGTCCTTCTCTGAATATTTTTCATTCAGGGTAGGTGAAAAACGCAAGAACCGTTGGAAAAGTTTTGAAGAAGAGAGTGAATGATGCTAAAGAAAAACTTCTCTACAATCCACTGAGAGTGGACTGCAACTTGTTTGGTTGGGATGAAACGAGAAATGCACTAAAGAAGAATGAAAAATGACAGAATAAGTGCAACTCTCAATCACTGAAAATTTTAAATTCAAGCTGCAGGAGTGTGATTATTAAAACTGCTGAATTTGGAAGACATCTTGTTAGCCTATAATCCTAATAGAATTCTCAACTACTGACAACCTGAGGCGACTCAACAGACAGTCTGTCTCGGTGTTTCTCGAAGCGGTGGCGCCTAATCAAGTCACGGATGTCGGAGTCAACACACGAAAAAATGTCTTGGCTATTGACGTCGTACATGAGACGGCACGCATCGCTTTGAGCTAACTTACGGAACTTGGCAGCATGAAGGTCCGCTCGTACACTCCTTTGGACAGTGATAGCAATACTGGTGTCATCAACAACGGGGACGTCTCCATCTCCAGCGCCGACTTGCCGATTTTAATTAAGCCAGCCATTGATGGTTGCGCAATCACTCATGTGTCTCGACTTGTCACATCCCGCCGTGTGAAGGTGGTTTTCAAGGGCGAATCTCTTCCCTCACACGTCAAGGTGAGACACTTTAGACACCCCGTGCGCCCATTTATCGAAAGACCACTCCAATGCCGCAACTGCTTGAGGCTGGGACACGTGAGCGAAATGTGCGAGAGCACGAGAGTTTGCTCGCGTTGCGCACAGCCCCACGCTGCAGACTCCTGTGTAGCCACGGTTCTCAAATGCCCCAATTCCACTGGGTCCCATGATGCTACCTCAAAGGACTGCCCTAAATGAGGAAAGAAAGGGCGGTCTTGAAGCAGATGGCAAGAGACAGTTCGTCTCGTCGAGAAGCTGTTGCGGCCATTAGAAAGCGACACTCCCGACGCCGTCGGACTTCAAAGAACGAAGATTCCTCTATGAAGGGCGCGGCACATCCGACAACTCCTCTTCCTCTGCCCCCTAGGCCTGGCGGAGTCGAGTCTAACTCTGACAAGGTCGTGCCGGAGAACACTAATACTGAAGCCTGGCCCGCGCTACCAAAGCTACATCCACCGCCACATCAGAAGCCACAACCGAAGCCACAACAAATACCCCAGCCGAAGCCACAGCCATGGCCACAGCCGACGCCACAGCCGATGCCACAGCCGATGCCACAGCCCAGAGGCGTACCAACTATTTCTCGAGTGGGGGGGCAAACCGCAGATCTGACTCTCTCTCCATATATATAGAATTACTATTAAAATAAGTGAAAAAGCCTGGAAATGCATCAGGTATTTATATTTGTAACAATACACCTATGTCTAAATAACACATGGTGAACCATCGAGGCCCAAAAAATTATTTGACTTGGCATTTATTTCTTGTCGCTATAAAATCTATATGTGATGCAGGGACAAAGGGCATTGAGTGTCCAGAGGTCCCTGATCCAACCCAGTAGCAGCACTGCAGCTCACACAAAAAATGCACATCTGCTGCAGTCAATTTTACTAATTGGTGTTTAAGTCTACAGCATAAATGTATCGCTAGTAAAGTAATAGTACGGTCGAGGTTATACAGAACGAAGCACAATCAACATAATTACTCTCAATACTAAAAAAAGACGGCAGAGGTGTGCTTGGTGAATTACAATCCAATTTTTAGTGAAGCTTTTTTTATTTCGAACAGGTGCACTAAATGTTTCAGTTTCCTGTAATAACATCGCATACTTTGAAAAGTTACCCGTATATTAGTGTTCCGTTTTAAACCTTGTCTCCGGGTAATGTTTTGAAACACTTCTTGCTGGAAACTTAAAACAAACAGTAATTCATCAATACACATCTTACTTCGTCAGAAAATTTCATTATCCCCAGATATAAACAAGATGCCTTGTTTAGCTCACGGAGGACACCGGAGAAGCAACCTATAGGCATCCCGTATGGTACACGGGAACAAATGGGAAAACAAGGGTTTAGTAATTATCTACAACACTTGCATTTAAGCCAGGAAAGTGAGATTTTCGCAACGCACTGCGCTTAAAATTCTCCCTATTTTCATGGAATTTCAAGTCCATATCTCATGCAATTGTTTTAGGAATCGGGGAAAGCGGCGGTATGGCACCCTGGAACACTTCAATATGTAACTTTCTACAAAGGCTTGCAATGAACCTACACAGAAAAAACATTTATCGCTCGTCACTCAGAATATTGTTTCGTACTTCGAATAAATATTAACACCATGTCCCTCATTGTTTACTGGGGATACCGGGATCAACAACTAAATGCCGTGTCTAAAGCATAAAAACTGGGGGAAAGCTAGTATTCAGTAGCGGTTTTTCGAGTACGTAAGCAACCACCACAGTTCAAATTTTCGGAACACGTCACAATAAGGTGGTCTTCATTTCTTCAAAATATAAAATATCTGCTGTTCTTGCTCCTGTCGGGAAACAAGTAGTATTGTAGCCCATTATTCAGAAACGGCATGAAAATGAAACTGATAAAAGCATAAGTGACACAGACCTTTAGAAAAAATTCAGTTAAGTGTTCTATTGGCACTGAAATGGCTCTGCACGTTCGACCGAGGACACCTTCACGAACATACCACCTCGCAGACCCTCATGTAATGTCCCATTCTGGGACCTTTGAGGTATCATGAATAAATGAACTTGCATATAAAACCCTAATCTGTTCTAAACCAGAATATGTCAGTGCTATCTATGACAACCACCAGGTTAATATGATTAATCCTTGAATCGGTTCAGAACCGTGCTGCCAGGCTCATTCTGTCTGACTACTCCTATAATAAAAATTTCTCAGCCTTAAAATCCCGGTTGTGTTTTCCCTCGCTCAACTCCCGCCGCAAAAGTGCTCGTCTTTTTTTATTTTTCAGGTTATTTCATTCGCTGCCCACGGGTAACCAAATCATCATTCCAGCGCATCGTTTCTCCCGCCATACGCATCCCAATGCTGTGTATCTACCACGCGCCCATTCCACCACGTATCAGCGTTCTTTTTCTTTATTGCGATAGCAATTATATGGACACTTCAACGGGATTTCTGCCGTCGGCGTCGTCGTCGCCGTCGCCGTCGCCGTGAGGTTCCGTATAGACTCCAAGGGCGATAAAATCGTCGCCGCGCGCCGTATGCGCGAGTAAAAGCGCGCGGGGGACGCACGCTATCACGGAGAGCCAACGCACGGCGGAAAGCAAACGCGATTGTCGCCAAAAAGGCCGTGGGGGTATGGAGGGGGGAGGGAGGCGGGGCGACGCTGTGCTACGGCACCAAATGCTTATCTTGCAACCCAGCGCAAGGAGAACTGGCAACGCAATCTCCCACGCGAAAGCAAAAAAAAAAGATGTCTCAGTTTCGCCCGAAAGGCGAAGCATCGATTGCGATAACAAATTAGTAGAGCGCTATTCGGAGTAGGGATAGTAGTTTTATCGGCTGCATAAACTTGGACACATTGGCTTACTAACTGAATTAACAATCGTGGTGTCAGCGCGCACAAGCAAACATGAATAGATCACACTGAATGACCGCAGCCAACGACTGTCAAAACGCTGGCAGCAAGCGCAAGTTCGCGCGGCCTATCGCTTCAATGGAAACTGAGCGGCAAATGCACAGCCCATACAAAGGTCAGAGCCGTGTGGAGATAAGAGACGGTGCGGGCGACCGCCGGGCAGAGAAGTTGTTGGCAGAGGAGAAGCTGCCCCCCCCCCCCTCCCTCCCTCTTCCCATTTCTTGCTTGGTAAGATACGCCTTTGGCGCCGGAGCAGAGCGCCGCCCCGCCTCCCTCCCTCCCATACCCCAACGGGCTTTCGCGGGACGGTCGCGTTTGCTTTCCGCCGTGCGTTCGCCCTCCGTGATAACGCGCGTCCCCCGCGCGCTTTCGCTCGCGCATACGGCGCGCGGCGACGATTTTATCGCCCTTGGAATCTATACGGAACCTCACGGCGACGGCGACGCCGACGGCAGAAATCCGGTTGAAGTGTCCATATAATTGCTATCGCAATAAAATAGCAGGGAGGCAGCTCGGGAGGGACGGGGGGAGCAGCTTCTACTCTGCCAACAAATACGCTTGCACTGGCTGTGGTGGCCGTCGCCCGCACCGTCTCTTTATCTCCACCACGGCAGGGCTCGACTGACGCGCGCACTCGCTTCTTAAGAAGCGAGCGAGCGCGCGCGCCAGTCGAGCCCGGCCGTGTCTCCACACGGCTGTGACCTTTATGCTATGTCCATTCACCGCTCAGTTTCCGTTGAAGCGATAGACCGCACGATTCTTCGCCCGCTGCAGCGGCCGCGCCAGCGTTTTGGCAGTCGTTGTCTGCGGTCATTCAGTGTGATCTATTCATGTTTGCTTGTGCGCGATGACACCACGCTTGTCAATTCAGTTAGAAAGCGAATGTGTCCAAGTATATGCGGCCGATAAAACTACTCTACTATCCCTACTCCGAATAGCTCTCTACCAATTTGCTATCGCAATTGATGCTTCGCCTTTCGGGCGAAACTGCGACATTTTTTTTTTTTCTGCACACAGCGCGAGAATGGAACACCCTTCTTTCTGACATCGCCCTCATGACCGACATTTCCCGTTTCAAAGCTGCTATTGAAGACCATCTTTCAAGTCACGCCACCTAACCTGTCCCGCCATTTTTCTACGTGCCCACCCCTCATGTAATGTCCTGTTCTGGGACCTTTGAGGTATCATGAATAAATAAATAAATAAATAAATAAATAAATAAATGTAGGATGAGTCGTGATTACACAAAGAAATTCAGAAGTTGGACCTGTAAGTGGTTTGATTAGATTTTTGATGGTGATAACATATATATTAATACTGCAACGCTACGTAGACTATCTCTGGGCGGAGATTCAATAGTTTCAGCATTTGATAATCCAACCATTTCATGCAGTAAGTCACACCCATCGTTGGGCACGGCTGATTAAAATACTTCATCCGGACCTTTGCCCTCACCCGAAGGTTATATATATCAAGCCGATTGTTCTGTTTTTTCAAGTATGGTTAGGCGGTAATTTGTAACTGCGGGAACTGTCAAGCGCCAGGACTTCTGCGCAATGCAAGCGCGTATGTTGAATATCGCGCGTCGCCCGCTACAGCGCGTCACGAGGAGGCACTATACTCGCTGCCCAAACCGGGGATACGTAGTAAAGAAAAGCATTATTAACGTGGTGACTCTATTAAGAAAAAAAATTTTGCTTCAGCAGTAGTTTTGTTGGACTTTCCAGTGTGTAGCCGAAAGTGCTCGCTTTCGAGGGTGGGGGGGGGGGCAAATGGCATGCTTTGCCCCCCCACTTTTGACAGTGGGGGTGCAAGTGCCCCCTCTGCCCCCCCCCCCTCCCCGGTAGATACGCCTATGCCACAGCCAACGCCACAGCTGACGCCACAGTTGAAGCCACAGCCGAGGCCACAGCTGGAGCCACAACTTATGCCACAGCCGGCACCACAGTCACATCAAAGGACACAGTGCACCGTGATAGAGTCCACAATGCCAACTCCAGAAGAATTGCCCGAAGAAGACCGGCAAGTAGTTGTGATGCTTCGGTCCCTTATAAATACCCTTCGTATACTCTTAAGCAAGCTGCATACTGCGTCAGCGCGAAGTGCAGTGCAAGTACTGGATACTCTTAATCCAGTGCTTGCAAGTCTCGAGTAAGCCCCGTGGCTCACCCACCGCCTCCTATTCACGCAACGACCACTGGCTCTTGGTTCATGTCAGATGTCTTCAACGCACATCACCAGTATTGGACTTGACTTTGGTGTCATGGTGCTTCACTGCACCCACAATGCTCACTCTCTTCCTCTTTTCCTCTTTTTATTCCCCCTTTCCCTTAACCCTTGTGCAGGGTAGCAAACCGGGCGTTCGTCTGGTTGACATCCCAGCCTTTCCTCTCTTCGCTTTCTCTCTCTCAACTTGGTTGCAAGATACAATACGTGACAGTGAATTGTTCCACGGGGCTACCCTGTGTACAAGAATGACCGTGGTAGTGGAGGTGGTAGAGTGGGGATTCTTTTTAGAAAATCACTGCAAATATATAAAATGCCGGACATAGATAACGTTGAAGGTATATTTTACAAAGGTTATGAAAAAATTTGTGAAAAAATAATCGATATCGAATTTACTTTTGACTTATTGCAAAGTGTCGATGAATTCACGAGAATTCAGGGAAACTCTAGTTCCATACTAGAACTCTGTTTTATAAGTGGGACAACTGCTGCTCAAGCTGGCTGTGATGTTCTCCCCAGAATTTCAGATAATCAGGCTGTCATACACACACTTTTGGATTTTATCTTAAGTAAGAATTTCAAGAGAGTCTTTTTCACTAACTTCTCGCATGCAGATGGTACATCAATATTGGAGTTGCTTTCATTTGGATATAATTCTTTTTTTAAGCTGTACTGTTGATATTTATTGTTTATGGAATGGTTTTAAGGACCTCATAAAATGACTGCATTGGACGATTTGCTCCACAGATTGTAAAGAATTCGAAAGGAAAGAACCCCTGGATTTCTCGGAAGACGTTTCAGTTGCAAAAACGAGTAAAACGATTAAAAAATAAAGAACTATTTCTAAGGACGTAGGTGCTCTCCAGCAGCAAATATCTGAACCTTCTCAAGTCAAGACAAATGCATCGGTTGACAAGGAAAGCTATTACGGAGAGCAGCTCCCCAACTTCATGTCGTCGTCTCCTGAGAGGGTCTGAAGTATGATTTCCCCAAATACTGTGACCATTGATCTTTTTGAAATTAATGGTGTAGAAACTAGCGACTTTTTTGTTATTTGTAATTCTTTCAATGCTCTTTGTAAATCTCTCTTCACTAAGGATAACGGAGTCCTCGATCGTTTTGATGTGTCGCATCCACCTACATTTGATATTGAGATTAGTGAGCAGTGAGTTTGTAATCAACTTCTGGAATTTGATGTAAAAAAAATCTCCTGGGCCAGATGAGATACTGAATGAGTTCCTAAATTGCGTTATGCAGAATGGGATTCAGGGTATCTGACTATTCTATTATCTAAATGTTTCAGCGAGGGCCATGTTCCAGATGATTGGGTAACTGCCGCAGTCAAGCCCTTTCATAAGAGTGGAAATATACATTGCGTTACTAAGTATCGCCGATTTCCTTAATTTCAGTTTCACGTAACTCTTCAACATCAATTACATAAGCACATTTCGTAATTTTTAAATACGTAAATTATTTTGTCAATTTCTCAACATGGTTTCAGGAAAGGGTTTTCTAGTTGCACTTAGTGACACCATACATGATTTCGCTCTAGCTATAAGTTCCGGAAACTACTCTTTAAAATATATATTGTTTAAAAATTCCCAGCGTGCAAGTTGGATTTCTACTGACCTCTCAAATCGAAAATGAAGTTTCCATCAATGATCACTGTTCTCACACAGCACCAGTTGACTCTGGTGTCTCTTAGGGCACTGTGCTCGGGCCTCTCGTTTCTCTCATTTTTAAATGGTATGATACATGACATACCTGTGAAGTTAAGTGATATGCAGATGACTGCATCATTTACTCGTAAATCGGAAGCAAGCTAGATCAAATTCATTTGAATGAGGCACTTCAAAGGGTTATTTGTTGGTGTAATAAAAAACAAATGTCTGTTAACATTGAAAAGACCATTTTCATGAAAATTTCTCATAAACGTGACCCTCTTCCTTTCACAGATACAGCTTGTAATGTTTTTTTGTTGGACATGGAACACTACATGTATCTTAGTCTTTGGATTTCACAGCACCTTAGTGGGGCGAAATACATAAACGCTGTAATTAGCTCATCTAAGTATAAACTCTTCTATCTAGAAGTAGCTCATACTTTCTGCTCCCGCTGTTAGCCTTATTGCGTGTGAGGCAATTGCCCAACCAACTTTAGATTACGCATCTATAATTTGGTACGCTTACTCCCATAAACATGTTAACGAAATGTAAAAATTGTTTTAGATTTAGTTAAAACAGCTTTGGGCTAACTTCGATCACATCTTTATTAGCAAAAGCCAACTTCCCAACGCTAAGGAAAGGAAATCCTGTTTTGAGATTGAAATTTTTGCTGCAGTTAGTAAAAGATTTTTATAAGGTAGCTATATCGCAGATAATTTCTTTCTCTATATGATATGCCACAAGGCAGAGACAGGCCTTGATAATAACTCCTTTGTCCACCCGGAATAACACTTTTAATTGCTCATTTCTTCCTTGGACAATAACTGAATGGAATAAATTTACTCAAGAAGTTGTTTTCACAACCATCCTTAAACATTTTTTCTGTACACCTTCAGCAGTGATTTGTCTCGCATGTCGTGCTAACCTTATTATATGCTCTTGGGCTTGGTACCAGTGACGCATTGTGTTGCATTGCCAAACTAGGTCTTTCCCTTCCCAGTAGTTCTTTTAATTTTACAGTTTTCTACCAATTTAGATAACCGAAAAATCTAACTCAACTTTGCTGAAACCTCAAGTAGGGGTTGCAGTATTTATAAATTAAATAAAATAAGTAACAAAGGAAATCATGCAGGCATGATGTGAGCTGGAAACGAAGCAGAAAATGCAAAATAGTTGCCAGTCAGCACTTGTTTGTCATCTGTCATTGTCCCGTGTCGTTTGCGCTGTTAAGTGTTTTGTAATTTGTGTGTTTGGGCGTTTTCTCTCTCCCTTTGGGGCATTCGTGTGTGTGAGGCACTTACGTCTGCGTGTGTCCAAGACTTGCGTACAATTGTCTTTTACGTAGTGCATGGCGTGAAAACCCCAACTCGCCCGACAATAAATTTTCCTCGACTTTTTATGTAGTATTGCGGAGAGCATATGTAGCTCTCAAGTTGCATTACAAGCTTCCCACTTATTGTGACAGTGGTACACCTCAGCGATCCGCATGCATTAGGAAGCAATCACCGCCGTTCAAGATCACATGAAAGCACGGCACAAATAAACGCTTAATCATAGCATGGGAAGGCCGGCGAAGTAAAATCAGTGGGAATGATGATAGTGTATGTGGTTTTATGGTGCAAGGGCCAATCTTGGCCAAAGAGCGCCAAGAAATGGTATGATATAGTTGGTGGTGCCGTCAATAACAAAGGGTATTTGTGACATGGCAGTATAGAGGCCTAAACATATTCACTGTAAATAGCGTAAAATATGCTGCATATGTATTACTACTATGTTGATTCAATTGGAATTTAGGCATGGCTGGCGGACACAGAACAGTTTAGGCTGATCTTTGATTAGTTGTTTAGCTATATCATCAAGCTTGGTAATGAATTCTTTAACATTGCCCCTCATCTGTGTCACCGTCATATTAATAGAGATGTGTTCTGTGTGCCAGGAAGGAATTCAGATTCGTGTTCAAGGATCGTTGTCTGCAACCTTGATCTTTTGTTTCTTTTCTCCATGGTCAAGAGAACCCCGTCGGTCATTAGGCCCCAAAGGCGACGAAGTTGTGTCCATCGCCTTCTGAGAAGCGCTGGTTGCCCGCGTTTGCGGGCTGTTCGTGCGGGTTTCAAACCTTGCCTGCTGAAGGGATGCCTTCTGGCCCGACGGCCCAGGAGTCGCCGAGCTCTGTTGTTGAGAAAGTGGAGCAAACTTAGCTACTTTACCACGGGGGCAGGTGCGACTGCCGAGGGCGCGCTGTGTGCTGGCCGGGCACGACGCTGCCCCCTGACGCGCCGCGTGAGTATACACGTAAGCTGTGCTTTGAAAAGTTCCGTACCTTCTCCAAGCTAAGTTCCGCACCTTCTCCAAGCTTCCTTGAACAAGACATTTTCTTTTACTTTTATAGGGGTTACTTCCTTTTCCCTTTTCCATGTTGGACAAGACCTTAAACACGCTACGTGGTCATGGTCACAGTTTACACAGTGGAATGTAGCAGCACAATCGTCTGCAGGAAGGCCTGAGGTTCTGCATTTCGCACATGAGATTTGACCACGTAGCTCTGTGAGCCATTGCCTTACTTCATGACATTTGAATTATCTTCGGGGATTAGGAATGTATGCTCTGACACGGGGTTTTGTCTATCCGGTTTCGAGCAGGGCAATGCACGCAAATGTAATAATCAAGTGTACTGTAGAAGCCTCTTTGTTTTCTCGTTTTATGACAATCCGTATCACGTCTATTACATTTTGGTGTTTCCAACCCTCCAGGAGATCTTCGATAGTAAGATCAATCTGGCGCCGACATGGACGCCACTCGCTTACACGCTGTATTAGAGCGAAAGCTCTACTACGTCCTGTCTCGCAAGGTCATTAATCGCGTTGCAATGACCTTGAGCCGCCGGAGCGCAAGTGTGCAGGTGTGACGTCACGCCACGTGATCCGCTGCGGAGAGCCGTAGCAGCTGCGTTCGCTCGGAGCCTCGCCACTATGGTACCACGTGACTAGGGGAGGGTTTAAAGGCTGCTTCACCGGCGCTTGGTCGCTCAGTCTCGCCGTAGATGGCGCGCCAGCTGGGCCGTCTGGGCATGCGCTTCCGCACAAGCGACAGGCTGAATCCAATCATCTAGTAGAGATAGCTAGACGGCCGGCTGCGAAATCTCAAGCAAAGGCAAAGTTGGCGGCTGAAACACCGGAGCAAAGAGGCCATATTAGCACGTTATAGAGAAGCTTACCAAGTCCACAAGCGTGCATTAATGAAATATTTTGTGCATAGTCTTTGCAAAAGCAAGCCAAACAGACCTATCGCTCGTGATAACTAGATTTACATGAGTTAAACCTCAGCCAATTTCCTGCAGTTTCTGCAGCTGGTACTGCCTTTCATCAGACCTTCAACGCAACGTGTTCTACCGACGACAGCATCTACGAGGATCGCACCGGCCTGGATTTTATCGATGCTTGGTTTCACCAAGAGACACTCCAAGGTCGATCCAAATAGGTCGCGTAGCTTCGGGCGAAAAGCGATTCAGAACAAATTGTCACCGTCATCAGTAAGGGGGGGAGGGGGTTATGCGAGCAGCGACTGCAGCGCAACTATATGAGAATGGAAGAAACATTCTGTAAGAAAAAGCGTTTTTTAATTAAAACTACACAGAGTTTGATGCATTCAACTAAAATAAAATTCCTAATCAATTTTATATACGAGTAGCAAGAAAAGAAAACACAACTCTACTTTACTTTATCACGATCAATAAATACCTTTTTTCTGCGCTATCACTTGCAATGCAACGCAGCACTTGAAGTGTGCAGAAAGGCACGCTCGTAAAGTTCACCTGTTAAAACACGCCCCCCTCACACGTTGTGTTGTTTTGCTTGTCGACGTTTGTCTGAATATGGTGGCGTGGGTAGTTTCATCGTCTTTAACTTGTTCAGTCCAAAGTAGTGAGTTACGACTGCCAGATAATTGTTTACTTTAGCTGTTTTCATGCGGTTGCGCTGGCCGACGGGCGTAGCGTCCTACGATGGGACCAGCAGTCTGCACCGAAAGCTTTCATCGGCCTTCAAAGAAAGTACGTTCTCTGCAGGGGTGCGATTTCAACACCCGTACGGCTGACATTTTGCTTCATCGCTTTCCGTGCTGAAAGCTCGAAATGCCCATCAAGTCTAATGGCGGGGCATTTGAATATACAGCTCTAATGGCAGGCCTCCGAAAAGAAATTTCTCGCCTTTGAGAACAAAGTCACGTCACTTCTGTTTTATTGCGATAGCAATTATATGGACACTCCAAGCGGATTTCTGCCGTCATCGTCGCCGTGAGGTTCCGTATAAAGTCCAAGGGCTATAAAATCGTCGCCGCGCGCCGTATGATGTATGTGCAAGTGAAAGCGCGGCGTACGTCTTCCGTCGTGTGAAAGGCCGTTGGGGGATGGGAGGGAGGGGAGGCGACGTTAGCTGCGGCACCAACTGCTTACCTTGCAACTGGGCGCAAGGGGAACTGGCGACTCAATCTCCCACGCGAAAGGAGGAAAGCGGGAAGACAGCGCGGGACGGAAGGGGTGCGGCTTCTACTCTACGAGCAACTCCGTTCTTGTACTTTGCGCGGCTGCGGGCGGTCGCGCGCACCGTATCTTGAAAGCTATCTGCACACAGCTCCTGCCATTGTATGCGCTGTGCTTTCGCCGCTCAGTTCCCGTTGAAGCGATTGACCACCCGAACCTTCGCTCGCTACTGCCACCGCGCTTCCTCACGCCAGCGTTTTGACAGTGGTTGAGAGTGATGTATTGATGCTTGCTTGTGTACGCTTACACCACGCTTGTTAATTTAGTTAGTACGCGAATGTGTCCAAGTTTATGCAGCCGATAAAACTATTGTCCTTACTCTACTAATTTGCTATCGCAATTGATGCTTCGCCTTTCGGGCGAAACTGCGACTTTTTTACCGCATATGGCATCAAATTATTTTTTCTTCCGCCGGAAGCGTTCCCTCGTCTCACAGATGGCGCTAAGCAGCATGAACCGCGGATGAACCGTAAGGTTGTAACGTATGAGCTTCTATGGAAGCTCTGCTATCAAGTACATTTACCTTGGACACTGCACTATCAGCGCTCCCAACTATCGAATGGGTTACTTGCTGGCAACTATGGCCATCGGAAGACCGAAAACTACTCAAGGTACGACCCCAGCCAGCCACTTCGGGATCTGCTGGCGCCATGGACGCCACACGCTTATATGCTGTATTGTCTGTATACGTTTGCTCACGACTTAATTACTTTTCTTTGGTATTGTGGTGAAGGCTTTGCTATAATTGTCAAAACGTGTTTGCTTCACTCTGGTGATATCGAGGAAAATCCTGGGCCTCTTTCATTTTGTCAAAGACAGAAAATGGTTGAGGCTATCATGCAGATACCATCGTTGGTTCAATCGCAGGCAGACAATCTTAACGAAATTCGCTGACTTCAATATGACCAGCAGGCGATCAAGCAAAAAGTAACTGGCCTGGCCTCAAAGCTGGCCTTTGAAAGAAATGATAAATTGGAAAAGCAGAGCAAACGCTGGTTTGTGGAGTTTGTAACGGTTGGACAATAAATAAATCTCCAAATTCGGCGGTGTGGTTGTTCATGTTTAGCATTTTCTTAATTCTCGGAAAGCGTGCATCGGAGTTTTCTCGCAGGTTAGTGTCTGCCTTCCTGTTTAGTCCAGGCTGCACTGGAGATCCAGTCTCGGGGCGTAAGAGCTGCGTGTGTCCTGAGCAAGAAATATGCGTGGATGCGATTCAAACTAAGCTTTTCATGTCTAGTGATTAGCGACAAGCGCTAAGTAGCATCTTCTCGGACAAGAAAATAAATCTTCATGTAGCAAAACAACGACGGGGATTATAGACCTGGACCCGGGTGTCTGACTCGTTCGTCATCTGGTAGCAACTAAGCGAGCAGCGCCCGTGGCCGCTGCTCACGCTCGGCGTAGCTTCTTTATTTGCAACAGACTCCCGCGGCCGACAAAATTGCTAAAGTCTTCCGGCTTCAAGAAGGTAGACCTTTTGAACGGATGCCTTATCACGGATCCGGACGCCAGCTTCAGGCCGCACGCTCGAGCGACGCCGTCGCGACCAGGAAGCAGTTCGGTCACCCGGGCCAACTTCCAGAGGATAGGCGTCGAATCGTGCACGACGTCTCCAACTTGAAGTCGTGGGGGCAGCTTGGGTGTCGCCTCGTGCGCAGAGTGCAGAAGCAGTAAGTACTCCTTGCGCCAGAGCTTCCAGAGATGATCTGTTAAAGCTTGGCGATGTATACTTCGACGTCACAGATCGACGCTTGTTGACTGGGGTAGCGAGGCGCCCAACTTTTGAGGCAAGCACGTTGCACGTTTGCCAAGTCAGTGTGAAGGCATCAGAGTACATAGTTCGTCAGGGTCTATAGACAAATGTGTGTAGGTGCGGCTGTTGATGTTCGCCTCTACCTTACGCAGAACAGTTATCTCTTCAAAGGAGCAGGAATTTCACCTAGAGCGCGCTTCAATGTGTCCTTAGTGATGCGCACCAGACGTTCCCACCATTCTCCCCAACAATGCGCTCGCTCGACGCTGAACTTCAATTCGATGCGACGTGCATAGCAGAAATCTGCCCAACTGGATGTGATATGATTTCCGAGTTGTCGAGCACAGTGATGAAAGGAGAGGGCTTTGTCCAAATAAATGGTCGAATGAATGCCCCGACGAGAAATGAAACGCCCAAATGCGGCGAGGAAGCTGGTGGCTGTCATATCAACTGTAAGCTCAAGATGAAGAGCACGCATTACCGCACATGAGAAGACGGCGATGTTGCCTTTGGGGTGAGCTTGCTGTGCTGAACGAGAAGTCAACCCCGACAACTGTAAATAGACTCGGTTCTGAAATTCGGTCTCGTGACAATAGTGCTATGGGTGCAGACTCTGGTGCGAGCTTGCGTCTTCTGGAAATCAGGCAGCCGGTCAGGGCAGCCTGCACTATAAACTTGGCGCCCTTTTCGCAGGCAGAAGCGTTCGTGTAGCTGGGTGAGTGTCTTTTTGACGCTAGAGTGCAGCATCCGTTCGTGGTTTGAACGAATGAGCACTACAGGGTGGCGGACTGACCGAAGGCCTGTCAAAAGCTGGTAACATCCTCCAATGCGGATAAGCCTATTGTCGTCGAGGAACGGATTTCGTGAAATAACTAATGCAGAGGATCCTAACCACCTTCAGTCGGATCTGACTACTGTAGCTAATTGGTGCAAAAATTGTTTATTGGTACTAAACGTTGGCAAATGTAAAGTGACGCATGTATCACGAATAAATAACAG
This sequence comes from Dermacentor silvarum, assembly GCF_013339745.2. Lineage (NCBI taxonomy): Eukaryota > Metazoa > Arthropoda > Arachnida > Ixodida > Ixodidae > Dermacentor > Dermacentor silvarum. Next base: position 412,452,137 of record NC_051154.1, read on the forward strand.
CATGCATACATATTACCTAAATAATGTTCTCTTGGAAATCGTAAACTCTTAGAAATACCTAGGTGTGCATATCTCTGCTAACTTATCTTAGAATGTTCATGCCGACTACGTAATTAGCAATGCTAACCGCATGCTTGGCTACCTGCGCCGTAACTTTTCAACTGCCCCTTCATCCCTATAAAGGCTTCTTTATACTACCCTTATACGTCCGAAACTAGAATATGCATGCGCTGTTTGGGATCCTGCCACTGACAAACTAATTAGTTCATTAGAACTCGTTCAAAATAAATCCGTTAGTTTCATCTTACGTATTTACAATCGAACTGCAAGTGTGTCTGACATGAAAGCCAGCCTTTCACTTAGTCCACTTTCTTCTCGTCGAAGGATCACACGTTTAGTTCTTTTTCACAAGCTATACCATCGCTCAAGACTCCGCAATGATCTCATTTTTCAGCCACAATACGTATCGCCTCGAATCGACCATCGTTATAAGGTTGGTCTCGAATAATCTCACACTACAACTTTTTGCAATCATTTTTCCTTCGGTCATCCACAGAATATAACCACCTTCCTGCTGAAGTCGTACCCATTCACGATAACCAAAAGTTTCGAGCGGCTTTAGCTAACATTTAGTAATAGAAGAATTTTCCCTAGTATATTATATGGACATTCTTCTAGAGATCCGAAAGAGAAACCCAAGCGCACAATTTAGTGAACGTAACCTCTCCGGATACTTCTTGAAACACACCACACGACACACACCAAAAGCAAAGACCAATATTACGGGAAACAAACATTTCTCTATCAGTACACAAAAATAATGAACAGATACAGTGCATCTGTATCCTTAAATACTTCTTTAAAGAGATTTAAAAAAGAAATAATATATTGGTTAGATAGGGAAGATATTGTTAGAAGCGCAAAGTCTTGTATGATTTGGGTATGTGCCGCAAGCAGTAGTGGGACACGGGGTACGAGCAGGGAGAAGAAGACGTTCGACTAGCGATAGCGGAACCTCGGCAACAACAACAGCAACAACAACCTTGGCTGGCGCTTAAGACCGTCGGTTGCGTCCCAATAAACCCTCTCTTCACGGAGAGTTACCCGTAGCAGAGTGGTGGAGGTGCGGTGTACACGACGTCGCCGTACTACGGAGTCGCAGCCGCTTGAACTTCGCCGGAGCCGCCGTCTAGCCGGTCTCTCGCCGACAACAGTCATCATGCCTCTGAACAGAGGACGAGACCCTGAGCCAGTTGCAACCGCGCAAAGGTCAACGCCAGTTGCTCCTGCACACCAATACATGGAACCACGCTCGTTCGCGGGAAGAGCGGGAGAAGATGTGGACGAGTGGCTTGCGCACTACAATCGGGTGAGCCGATATAACCACTGGAACTCAGTCACGAAGCTTGACAACGTCGTCTTATTTTTGAGAGAAACCGCACTGATGTGGTTCGAGAATCACGAAGAGTCCTTAACGACATGGGAATTTTTAGCTGAGGAAATAGGGAAATGTTTTGGCGACACTGATGCCAAAAAGAAACGCGCGGAGAGAACACTTGCCAAAAGAGCTCAAACTCCAACAGAGACATGCACTACCTATATAGAAGTACTCAAGTTGTGCAAAATCATAAACCCGCGGATGTCTGAGGACGACCGAGTCGGACATCTTCTGAAAGGCATCGCAGAAGACGTCTATAATTTTCTGATAGGGAGAGAAGACATCACGTCCGTCTCAGATGTCTTGCTGATGATGATGATATTTGGTGTTTTTTGGCGCAAGGGCCAAATGTGGCCAAAGAGCGCCAAGACAATGAATGGTATGTTTGCCATGATCAGTGGGTTCCGATGGTAGGATGCTATGTGGCTGTAAAAGGGCCTAAGAGCAAATCGCGGTATATAAGCGTAAAACATATATCGAATAGGATTATGGCAGTGACGTGTGGAGTGATCTGTGGGTCGTGAATGTATGAGAAGTGGTCATGGTGCTAAAATTAAGGATATAAAAGCAGCACAACGCCTACCGAAGGCCTTTGTGAACAAAGACCACGAGGCACGTGCTTTCTTTAATAAATTACCGCAGCAGTGGCCTCTGCAGAGAGGCCGTGCTACACGTCACCTGGATAGATAACATGGAAATTATGTATGTCTTTTAAAAACGCGAGAAGTGATTCATATTTAAAAAGAGGTTCATTGCCCAAAAACATAGAAGGATGTAATGGGAGATATTGCCGTGATGGTAATGGAAAATGTTTTTTCCTCCGAGGCTCCAGTTCAGGGCACTGTAAGAGGACATGAAGTACACTGAGTGGCTCGCCACATTCATCACAGACAGGCGGATCGCCACCGGACAATAAGTAAGCATGTGTACTGTATGTGTGTCCTATCCTGAGTCTGCAAAGTGTAACCTGTGTGCGGCGTGTCTTCGATTCTGGTGGCCAATGAGCGAGATGAGGCTTGATAGTGTGTAATTTGTTGCCCGTTTCTCTGTCCCACAGACGTTGCCAGTAGGTCCTGACCTTTTTCTTGATAAAGGGCTTTAGGTCCATTACAGGGACGGCTATGGGTGAAGTGGCAGCGTCTGTATGAACTGATGTGGCTAGCTTGTCGGCCAACTCATTCCCTTCGATCTCGCGGTGCCCTGGCACCCAGCAGAGCACAATTTGCTGCTTGGATACATACGCGGTGCAAATGGTGGAATAAAGAGTTATGATTACGGGGTTTCTGTGCCTACTTGGAGTGTTTAAACATTTCAACACGCTCAAAGAGTCCGTGTAAATGACTGCCTTGTGTATGTCTAGCTGTTTGATGTGTTTAACCGCCGCCAGGATGGCGTAGGCCTCCGCTGTAAAGATGCTTGTGTTTGGGTGTAGAACTCCCGCAGCAGAAAATGATGGACCGACCGCCGCGTAAGACACGCCAGCGTGTGACTTTGAAGCGTCAGTAAAATATTCCGGGCAAGAGTATTTGTGCTGCAATTCGAGGAAATGCATACGGATATGTAGGACCGGCGCATGCTTTGTAACCTCAATGAAGGACAGATCACACTGAATCAGCTGCCACTGCCATGGTGGCAGCTGTACAGGAGGGGGCATGACATCGTGCTCGTGGAGTGACACATCCATTTCTTTGGCAAGACTTCTTACTCGCAGTGCGTAGGGCTTTCTCACGGAAGGGCGGTTCAGAAAGGTTTGGGCACTGGACAGATCGTTTATAGTTGTGTAGGCAGGGTGTGTATTGTTTGAGTACACTTTTAGGAAATATACAAAGGATAAGTAAGTTCTCTGTAGATGTAGCGACCATTCATTTGATTCGGCATAAAGGCTTTCTACGGGGCTTGTTCTGAACGCACCCGTAGAGAGGCGGATACCCAGATGGTGGACAGGGTCTAACATCTTCAAGGCGCTCGGCGTCGCGGAGTGATATATAATGGAACCGTAGTCTATACGTGAACGAATGAGGCTCTTATATAGATTCAATAGACATCTTGTGTCACTACCCCACGTAGTGCGAGACAACACTTTCAAGAGGCTCATTGTCTTCAGGCACTTGTTTCTTAAATACTTGAGATGTGGGATAAACGTTAACTTCGCGTCCAGAATTAGGCCTAGGAATTTGTGTTCAGTTTTTACAGGTAGACCCTCACCCTGTATCTCGATGTTGGGATCAGGGTGCAGACCTCTCTTTCTGGAGAAGAGGACGCATGTGGACTTTTGTGGGTTAAGCCGAAAACCATTCTCGTCTGCCCACTTAGACAGTTTGTTCAGTCCAAGCTGGACCTGCCGCTCACAGATTGCAAGGTTGCATGATGTGAAGCCTATCTGTACATCGTCGACATATACTGAATAAAATATGTTGCGTGGGATGTACAGACGCAGAGAGTTCATTTTTATGATAAAAAGGGTGCAACTGAGCACACCACCCTGTGGTACTCCAGTTTCCTGCACATATGGTCTTGATAGGGCATTACCCACACGAACACGGAATCTGCGGTTGGACAGATAACTTTCAATGATATTCAGCATAGTGCCACGTATTCCAAAGTGTGCGAGGTCTCTTAGTATTCCGAATCGCCACGTAGTGTCATATGCTTTTTCCATATCAAGGAAAACAGACAGGAAGAATTGCTTGTGGACAAAAGCCTCGCGAATCTGAGCCTCTAGGCGTATCAGATGGTCAGTGGTGGATCGGCCGTCGCGGAATCCACACTGGTATGGGTCAAGTAGCTTGTTTGATTCTAGGAAATGTATCAGACGGCGGTTTATCATCTTCTCAAATACTTTGCAGATGCAGCTTGTTAGAGCTATGGGCCGATAACTCGATACGGACGATGGATCCTTGCCCTGCTTCAGGATAGGGATTACTATGGCCTCTTTCCAGGCAGAGGGGATCTCGCCGGAGGTCCATATAGAGTTGTACAGGCAGAGAAGGGTTTTCTTTGTTTCAGAGGACAGGTTCTTTAACATTTCATATAGTATGCGGTCAGAGCCTGGGGCAGATTGGTTGCAGCAGGAGAGTGATGCATCCAGTTCTGCTAGAGAGAAAGGTAAGTTGTATGGCTCGTTCCCGGTGCTCTTTCGGTCCAGTTTTTGTTTTTCTATTGCTGATTTGTATGTTTTAAATGCTGTAGAATAGTGCGATGAACTGGACACTTGTTCAAAATGTGCACCCAGATGGTTCGCTTGGTCCTCCAGGCTGTCTCCCTGCGTGTCTACCAGGGGAGGCGGATGTGTTTGTCGTCCTCTTACTCTATTGACCCGGTTCCAAACCTTGGCCTCATCAGTGTATGAATTGATGCTTGATAAGAATGTTTGCCAGCTGTCTCTCCTGGCTTGTCTGCGCGTTCTCCTACCTTGGGATTTGATTTTCTTAAAATTGAAAAGGTTTTCAGCAGTAGGAGAATCGCGAAGCTGCCTCCATGCTTTGTTCTGCTGCCTACGCGCGTTCCGGCATTGTTCATTCCACCATGGAACACGGCGTTTGCTAGAAAGTCCACTTGTTTGGGGGATACATTTAGAAGCTGCATCAATTATCAAGTTAGAAAAATACTCGACGGCACCATCAATTTCGAGCGAAGACATGTCAGCCCACGAGATCGTACTGGTAAGTGTTTGGTATTTCTCCCAGTCCGCTACATCGACCTTCCACCGGGGAGCATGTGGTGGAGATTCGTGTTGTCTTGTTGCTCTCAGCAGTATTGGGAAATGGTCGCTCCCGTAAGGGTTTTTTATAACTTCCCATTCAAGTTCGGGTAATATGGATGGAGAAGCTATGCTGAGATCTATAGAAGAAAAAGTTTTGTTTGCAAGACAATAATATGTAGGTTCTTTTTTGTTTAGCAGACATGCACCGGATGAGAAAAGAAAGCCTTCAATTAGACGGCCTCGAGCATCGATGCGAGAGTCGCCCCACAGTCCGCTGTGTGCATTGAGATCCCCAAGAACAAGATAAGGTTCTGGCAATTCGTTTATTAGGGACTGGAATTCATGTTTGTTTAAGTGGTAATGTGGGGGTATGTAAAGCGAGCAAATGGTGACGAGTTTGTTTAAGAGAACAAGTCGAACTGCCACTGCTTCGAGGGGCGTTTGCAGCGGTAGACGTTGACACGCTATGCTTTTCTGAATTATAATGGCAACACCGCCTGAAGATGCAAGAGCATCATCGCGGTCTTTACGAAACGTAACATACTGTCGAAGAAAGTTAGCATGTTCCGATTTTAAGTGAGTTTCCTGTACACACAGCACTTTTGGATTGTGTTCGTGGAGAAGTTCTTGCACATCATCGAGGTTCCTAAGAATGCCTCGGACGTTCCACTGTATGATTTGTATATCCATACTGAAAGTAAAATTGGTGCTGTGTGTACAAAAAAGGAAGTTTTGCCTTAGATTACAGAACCTTTTCCAGGCCCTGTAACGCGGGATTTGTCCTTTCTGAAGCGGTCGAGGGAGCCTCGCCGCTCCTTAGGCGCTTGATGCGCCGTCGTGATGGGTGTAGTGTCCATTGCCTCATGTGAGGCGCTGGACACACGCTCTTGCGAGCGAGAAATTTCGCGAGAAAGTCTCGCCGCGAAGGACGAGACCTTTGTGCCCACCAGCCCGGAGGTCGATGGGGCTGCCTTTGGGCCTGAGCTGCGCCGGCTGTTGCCAGCGGCAGCAGGGGCCGGAGAGGATGAGGCAGCCTTGACTGCACCCACCGTGGGCGCTGCTGGCGGTCCTGCCGGTTCGCTACGCGAAGCGCAGGATGCCTCCTTGGACTGTTGTGGTGCCGGTAACCCTAGGGTAACCGGGCTTGTTTGCTGGTTGGGTGGGGTAGGCTTAGCTCCTTCCACCCCGGGGGCAGGGGCCACAAGCGACAGCTCGCTGTGTGCGGGCTGGGCAGGTGGCAGTGGCCGCTGCGACGCTGCCCCCCGACGCGCCGCATCAGCATAAGATGTGTTGTGGAAAAGTGAGCACCTCTTACGGGCTTCCTTGAAAGAAATATTTTCTTTGACTTTTAGGGTGATTATGTCCTTTTCTTTTTTCCAGTTTGGACAGGAACGTGAGTAGGATGCGTGGTCACCACTGCAGTTCACACAGTGAGGAGTGCCAGTACAGTTGTCGGAGGAGTGGCCCTGTACTCCACACCTTGCACAAGTTATTTGACCACGACAGCTCTGTGAGCCATGGCCAAATCTTTGGCATTGGAAGCACCGTCTAGGGTTAGGGACATATGGTCGAACAGTTAACCTAATGTATCCTGTTTCGATGGTTTCAGGCAGAACGCTAGATCCAAATGTGAGGACAAGATGTTTGGTGGGGATTTCTTTGTTGTCCCGTCTGATGATGATACGTTTTACATTGGTGACATTTTGATCTTTCCACCCTTCCAGGAGTTCTGCTTCTGATAATTCTAGGAGGTCTGCTTCTGATACGACTCCACGTGAGCTATTCATTGATCGGTGTGGTGATACAGAAATTGGTATGTTGCCGAAAGTAACAAGGTTGCCGAGTTTCTCGTACTGTTGTTTCTGAGGGACCTCAAGAAGAAGGTCTCCGCTAGCCATTTTGATGACTTTGTAACCTGAGCCTAAAGCTTCCGTCAAAGATTTCGCAACTATGAATGGAGAAATGGATCTGGCCGGTTTTGAAGCATTTTCACTGTGTACAACATGGTATTTCGGATAGATTTCTTTTGGTCGGTTGGAATACAGGCCAAGTTCATCGGTGCGTCCCCTCTTTAGAGGGTGACGATCAAGTAGGCGGGGAAATGCTGGTGTTCCCATAACGGTTTGTTTTATTTCGGCGGCAATGGCGGCCACCCACCACGGAGCCCAACTAGGGGACGCTGCAGTGCTTAACGCGTAAGGCTGCAGGCGCCAACCGTACATTGCCACTATAACCTAATATATTGTACCCAAGGGAGGGCACATACACAAGGTTAACCCAAGCCGCCTATGAAAATTAAGAAGTGACAGAAGAGAAGAGACGATAGGATAGTTAAAGAAAGGAGACAGGAAAGCAAAAGGTTGGAGAGGGGGATAGGAAAAGGCGACCACCGATTTCCCCCGGGTGGGTCAGTCCGGGGGTGCCGTCTACGTGAAGCCGAGGCCAAAGGGGTGTGTTGCCTCTGCTGAGGGGCCTTAAAGGTCCAAACACTCAGCGTCGGCTCAACCCCCAGGATCCCCTTTTCCCCGGACACGGCTAAGCCGCGCACGGTTAGACGCGGGAGGGTCCAACCCTCGTGTGCTCGGGTACGTGGTGGCGCGACTCACCAAACGCCTGCTTGCGCAGACGCCCCTGCGGGGATCAGATGTCTTGCGTCACTGCCATACATTTGAGACATTGAAGACCCATCGCATTGCGCTCAAATTTGGACGACTGCCAAACGTGACAACTGTCGCCAGCGTCCATACGATTCCGTCCACCGACCTTGCCTCTAGTATCCGGGAAATAGTACGCGAAGAACTGCGGCTACACAATGAACTAGTGTGCAACACAGCGCAACAGCCGGCTACGTACCCAGTGTATCACTCAGCGCCCCTAGCACCATGTGCTACTTTGCCACCGTCTGTGTGTGTCACGGACGTCGATGTGGCTGGAACGACGTGGCCACATCTGGAGACGTTTCCGTCAGAGCAGCGGTATGGGCAACACTTTCACTCCAGCCGTGATGCACAGAGGCGAACGGCTCCTGTTCAACGTATTGGGGTGCTGTACCCTGTTCGATGACCTCTGCCGGCTGAGCGCTTTGAGCGGCATTTTGTCGAGCGTCCTCTGCCTTTGTGCTACAACTGAGGGATCGAGGGCCACATCGCCAGGTACTGCAACGTGGTCCCACAACGCCGCCAGCCGCCGAGGTACGACCGATCAACAACATCTGGCCAGCAACGCGTTGGCGGTGCGTACACATATCCACGCGGTATGTCCAACGAGAACCTGCGAACACTGCGAAACCATTCACCGGCCTCCGATCGGAGCTTGACACCACCTTCTGCCACTCGCGTAAGCCGGTCACCGTCTCCCCGTCGCCGCTACCCGTCGCCTTCGTCGGAAAACTAGTCAGCGCGGCCGTTAAAGGTGAGGCCGCTGGAAGTCTTCGATTATGATAGAAATACCTCCGCCAATTTGCACGTTTAAAAATAAGGTTTGTGTACGTGTAGACGGCGTCTTAACAATGGCCCTAGTGGACACTGGAGCGACCGTTTCCGTAATGAGTCACGCATTCAAACGCCTGCATAGGACGAAAAGTGCTGTTTTCGTGGCACCGTGCCGATGTGTTTCGTGGAGTGAGTGGAGAACTCTTGTACCCTGTAGGTGTGTGCAGTGCAGCACTTAGCTTGGGTTGTGAAAAGTTGAACGCGAAGTTTGTAGTTTTACCTCATGCTACGCATGATGTAATCCTGGGCCTCGATTTTCTTAAGCTGTGTGGTGCCAATGTCAATTGCCAAAATGGAGAAATTACTGTAGATTCGAGTCTTCCGACCATGTCTGTGGAACACCCGCCGTGTTATGAATGCGCCCTTTGTGTGTCCGCAGATAGTGTCGTACCGCCGCTGTCTGCCAAATGTGTCCTAGTCACCTGTTCCCCTGCAACCGACAGAGCATTTGACGCTACCGCAGAGCCCGTTCACCTTAGTTGCCTGAAGAAGAATGTTCTGGAGCCCTATTGTACGCTGTCGGTTATCAGCGGGCGTACTGTATTATGGATGATAAATTGTTCCAATGAACCCACAATGCTACCGGAGGGTCTGAAAGTTGCGGATATTCGTGAACATCAAGTATTGGCCCTCGCCATCCTTGCAGAAGCCCCCGATGCCACGGATGAGTCCCAGTCGGATGCATGCGCCATGGGCACTTCGATGATGCCTATGATAAACAAATCGCTCAGCACTAACCAACGTCAGGAACTGGCAAATATTCTACGAAAACACTTCGCGCTGTTCGAATTTTCCCAGCAAGAGGCTCCGCCATCCTTTCCCCCTTCTCGTGTACAGCATCGCATAGAAACGGGATCTCACCAGCCTCTGCGACAAAAGCCATACCGGGTGTCTCCTTCGGAGCGCAAGGTGATAAATGACACAGTCCCTGAAATGCTAAAGAAAAACGTTATCCATGAATCGAGTAGTCCGTGGGCAGCCCTAGTAATTCTAGTTAAAAAGAAAGATGGCACATGGCGATTTTGTGTCGATTACCGCTGCCGCAACGCCGTTACCAAGAAAGACGTATACCCTTTGCCACGGATTGACGATGCTATAGATTGCCTTTCTTCGGCCTCATACTTTTCGAGTGTAGACTTGCGGTCCGGATACTGGCAGATTCCTATGCACAAGGCAGACAAGGAAAAAACTGCATTCGTTACACCCGACGGACTTTTCGAATTTAATGTGATACCGTATCGGCTATGTAACGCGCCTGCAACTTTTGAGCGCTTCATGGACAACATTCTGCGTGGTTTGAAGTGGGAAGCCTGCATGTGTTATTTGGATGATGTCGTGATTTTCGGACGCACGTTTAGTGAACAGAACGTACGCCTCATTCTTGTACTAGAGTGCCTAGGCAAAGCACGCTTGCTACTAAACTCCAAGAAATGTCACTTAGGAGAACACCAAACACTAGTTCTAGGCCACCTAGTGGACAAAGAGGGCATAAGACCTGATCCAGCAAAAACGGCTGCGGTCCAAGTCTTTGAGCAACCTCGCTCAGTAAAAGAGCTACGAAGATTCTTGGGCCTTTGCTCATACTTCTGTCTATTTATTCCCGGATTTGCTCACATCACGCATTCATTGACGTGTCTGCTTCAGAAAGGCGTTCAATTTGACTGGACCCCGGAATGTGCGTGTGCTTTTCGTGAACTGAAGTTCCGTTTGACGTCCCATCCAGTTCTCAAACACTTCGATCCCTTGGCTTCCACAGAATTAGCGGTATTGGTGTCGGCGCAGTTCTTACTAACGCTTCTACACCAAAGAACACGTCATACCGTACGCGAGTCCCTCTCTAACCAAGCCCGAGCACAATTACACCGTCACAGAACAAGAATGTCTCGCGGTGATTTTCGCAGTACAGCGCTTTCGGTCATACCTGTACGGACGCCCTTTCACCATCGTCACAGATCATCACTTGCTGCGCTGGCTCGTCAATCTGCGTGATCCATCTGGTAGGCTTGCACGTTGGACACGCCGTCTACAGGAGTACGACTTCACCGTTTCCTATAAAAGCGGTCGACGGCACGCCGACGCCGACTGCCTGTCGCGGCTACCGCTTCCCATGACGGACTGTGACGCGGACAACTTTGACCTTACATCGTATCCTTGGAGCTAGCATTATCCTGATCTCAATACCTTTAAGACTGAGCAGCAAAATGACGACACTTTAAAACTGCTTGCTGCCAAATAGAAATCCGCAGCCAATCGTTATTGCACACGTGATGGGCTTCTGTACAAGAAGAACTATTCTGCCACAGTCTCACGATATCTCCTGCATGGTGGTCCCGAAAAGTCTGCGCACTTCCATCTTGCGGGCTATTCATGACGCACCAACCTCCTGTCATTTGGGAGCATCTAGAACGCTTTGCCGTCTTCAAGAACGATTTTACTCGCCTAATATGCGTCAGACGACGCGACAGTACGTGGCTAGCTGCAACGAATGGGCTGCAACGTTGCTAGCTGTTGCTAGCAACAGCTAGAAAGTTAGCAAGTTGCTAGCTGCAACGAACGTCGCAAACGTCCCACAAGTACTCCTCCTGGTAGACTACACCCTGTGCCACCCCCGAGGACTCTATTCGAGCAAGTCGGGATCGACCTTCTCGCTACGTTTCCACGGTCCTCTAACGCAAATCGTTGGATCGTAGTGTGCACTGACCACCTGACACGCTACTGTGAGACGGCTGCCATACCATCGGCTACTGCAGCCGACGTGTGCCTTTTCTTGCTACGTTTTACCACCCTCCGACACGGGCCTCCTAAAGTCGTTATTAGCGATCGCGGGCGACAGTTTACTGCAGATGTGGTCGAAGAGATGCTTCGTCTGTGTTGTTCAAGGTGCTCTTGCAGATGTTTTGTTTAATTAGGTATCCTGTAACATTTCTATGACATTTGAACTTTGTCTGCCCAGCAGTAGCTTTTGTATCCACCTTTTCATCCACCTTTTTCTATTTTTGTATATAACTAATTGCGGTTAGTTTCACCAAGAAAACATAAACTGAACTGCCTAAGAGCCTATAAACGGCATTCACATGAGGGAGCCATTATGACGTCATAAGCCTACACGCTGCTTTGTGCTGCTCCTCCGCTCACACGAAGTAATGCGGGTTCTGAATGTTAGAGCACTGCACGGGCTCGGGCTTACCCGAAAGCCCGGGCCCGGCCCGGCCCGTGGGCCGGGTCGGGCCGGGTAGGGCAGTTTTTGCACGGGCTCGGGCGGGGCTCGGGCATGGCATAGGCTTTTTGACCCGGGCCCGGGCCGGGCTCGGGTATTTCGACGCGGGCCCGGGACGGGCTCGGACTTTCTGGTGGTGTGCATATAACGTGCAGCGAGTTATCCACGCGCGTGTCAACACTGAAAAACCTGTTGCCCCGGCGCAGCTGGAAGCTAGCAGTGCTACTCCTGTGTGCTTCCCTTTTCTTTTTCCGTCGTATTTTGCGCTGTTTGAACAGAATCTAAAAGTACAGAAAGACTGAAGTCGCCTCAAACCAAAGGATGCCATTGTATTCATTACCTAAATCAATGTAGTTAATGGTTTCAGCGCGGTGTAAGCCCGTTGGTAAAACGATGACTGGTATAAGACAAGATAATTCGTCACGCGGCTGAAATATGGCACTGCGTCAATCGATGATTGCACGCATGTTCTCAACCGGACGCCTAGCAGCAGCGCATTACGCTGCACCATGGAGGAATGAGAAGGTTTTTTTCTCCATTTACTCCATCCATGAGCTGCGCGCACGACCGGTCGTGGCTGCGCTTCGGCTATAGGGTACTAGAATACGGTTGAGTGGGACGAGCGGCTGGCGCGGCGCTTGCTTTGCAGTGAGGCGTCCGACGAGGAAAAATACTGTGGCGGCGTGGCGATAGAAGTGGATTGGGCCGCATCAAAGTCGTGCCGTTGAAAACTCCTGGCCATACTGCTCGGCAGGGTCATTTGTACTACTTCGCGCGCTGGTATTTGCGTTCAGACGGCTCAAATGGTGTTAATAATTGCACATGACATTTATTTGTGCCTTAAGAATAAAGTCCTTTCATTCTCTTCATTTTTTTTTAATGCCACTCGGTGGTCTTTTTTGTGCTCGGGCCGGGTTAGGGCCGGTTTTGTGCCGGGCTCGGGCCGGGCTCGGGCCTAAGGTAAAGGGGTGGCGGGCCGGGCCGAGCGGGTAACGTAAATTATTTCCGGGCCTGGGCCGGGCCCGGGTCTCGCCATAAAACTTTTGGTCGGGCTCGGGCGGGCAACCCGACGTAAAATCGGGCCCGGGCCGGGCCCGGGCTGAACAAATTAGCCCGTGCAGTGCTCTACTGAATGTTGGCAGTGGGTTTTAGCGACCTATGCTCCCGTCACCGAGCACTAGTGGGGCCGTGGGTATGCATTTCAAGTCATGGGTGAGATGACAGGCAGTCGCTTCATCTCTGAGCTTTACATTTTCGTGCACTAAACGACAACCGATGCTAAGTGAATAAGAGCGCCAAGGCAACGGTGGTGTCGATTCTACCTCTATACTGCCCCAGAGATTGGTGTGCTAAGAGTCGGCAAGATCCCCGCCATGGTGATCCCCACATTCTCCTTCGCCTAGATACTGGGGATGTTTCGTACCGGTGTAGCAAAACGTCTCCTATCCCCCGAAGATATAGAAGTCAGCGCCTTGGCGCCGAAAATGCGTGATATTGTGGTCACGTGATGCGTACTTCCTGTTGCGAAGTGAGACATTCCTCCTTCGTGTGACTGTAGCTGCCACGCCTTTAGCATGCGCCCATGAGTCACGTGCTATATGCTCGTCATTGTCAGGTCAGCATCAAGCGAGAGTCCTTATCCGCGATCTCGCTCGCCTCATGGCACGCTACGATGGCCAGACAAGCCAATCATGGGCGTGTCATTTATGCTCTTCGATAGCTTTGTTTGTGTTTCCTCTCTGAAAATGATGGGAATTCTTGACGCTGAAGAAAATTGTAACGTCAACATTTCGTATATTTGGGGACGATTACCAACTCCTCAGATGACGGGCTTCGAGTCTTGTAATTAATCGTTGGCCTTTCTTGGTGAAGAACGTCATCAGTTAAAAGTCAATGATTACATGCATAATTATTTCAAAAGGGTTTGAATTTGACATTCTTGGTATGGCTTCGTTACGCAAAAACAGCGGGAAATAAGCAAGACATCGCTTGCCCGGTCTTTCTTCCTTGTCTCACTTTTTTCGCGTTGTTCTCCGTAATAATTACTGCCTCGGGATATATTAGAATATGCACCTCTGTCATAAAGCCAATCCTGGTGAAATCGTTTATTATCATATCTTATGTAGTTTCAAGGTATTTAGAACGCAGTTTCTGAAATACCCTGCGTAGGAGAACCATGCATTATGTTTCGCACACTTCATCTTCTTCATATTAGCAAGTCGCGAAAGGCGAGTAGGAATACCTTGTTAGGAGTCCGGTTCCGAGCCACGAATGAAGCAGCCAATAGGTAGAGGCTTTGGACTGCGTGGCGCGATTGTTCAAAACCACCTGTAAGGTGAAACGGCAGAAAGGAAGGTGATTCCAACTTGCCTATTTAAGACGCCCTGAGTAAAGACGCCCTAAGAAAATATATAGAGGTAATGAATGAAACCGCAACTAGGCTGATCTCAGAAGCAGCAATTGAAGTGGGAGGCAAGGCACCAAGGCAACCAGTAGGTAAGCTCTCCCAAGTAACAAAGGACCTAATAAAGAAACGGCAACACACGAAAGTGTCAAACTCGAGAGATCAGGTAGAATTCGCTTAACTGTCGAAACCGATCAAGAAGATGACCGTAAGGGATATCAGAAATTATAACGTGGAAAAATTGAGGAAGCACTAAAATATGAACGCAGCATGAAATCAGTGAGAAGAAAACTTGGCATAGAACAAGGCAAAATGTATGCACTGAAAGATAAGCAGGGTAATACCATCAGAAATTCGATGACAGTACAAGCAACGGAAGAATTCTATACTTACCTGTACAGTTCTCAGAGCAGCCAAGCTACTTTCATTCGAAGTAGTGATGAACAGGATACAGAGGCTCCTTCTTTAACTAGCGATTAAGTTAGAATGGCCTTGAAAGACATGACCAGGGGAAAAGCTGCTGGAGAAGATGGAATAACAGTCGCTAGAAAAGCTTGCGGCCCTTAATAGGCAATGCCTCACGACTTCAAGTGTACCAGAAAGTTGGAAAAACGCCAACATTATACTCATCCATAAGAAGGGAATCGTTAAAGAATTGATGAATTATAGACCCATTAGCTTGCTTTCAGTATTGTATAACATGTTCACCAAGATAATTTCCAACAGAATCAGGGCAATACTTGACTTCAGCCAACCAAGAGAACAGGCTGGCTTCAGGAAGGGATATTCTACGATGGATCATATTCATGTCATCAATCAGGTAATCGAGAAATATGCGGAGTACAATCAACCTCTATATATGGCTTTAATAGATTATGAAAAGGCATTTGATTCAGTAGAGATACCAGCAGTCATAGAGGCATTGCGTAACCAAGAGGTACAGGAGGCATACGTGAATATCTTGGCAAATATCTACAAGGATTTCCAAGCTACCTTGGTTCTCCACCCGAAAAGTAGAAAGCTACCTATCAAGAAAGGGGTAAGGCACGGAGACACAATCTCTCCAATGCTATTCACTGTATGCTTAGAAGTATTCAAGCTCTTTGACTGCGAAGGCTTAGGAGTGAGGATCAACGGCGAATATCTCAGCAACCTTCGGTTTGCAGATGACATTGTCCTATTCAGCAACAATGGGGACGAATTAAAACAAATGATTGCGGGCCTTAACCGACAAAGTGTAAGAGTGGGGTTGAAAATTAATATGCAGAAGACAAACATAATGTTCAATAGCCTGGCAAGGAAAGAAGAATTCAGGATCGCCAGTCAGCCTCTAGAGCCTATAAAGGAGTACGTTTATCTAGGTCAGTTACTCATAGGGGACCCTGATCATGAGAAAGAAATTTACAGAAGAATAAAATTGGGTTGGAGTGCATACGACAGGCATTACCAAATCCTGACTGCGAGCTTACCACTGTCGTTGAATAGGAAAGTGTACAATCATTGCAGTCTACCGGTGCTAACATATGGGGCAGAAACTTGGAGGTTAACAAAGAAGCTCGAGAACAAGTTAAGGACCACACAAATTGCGATGGAACAAAAAATGTTAGGCCTAACCTTAACAGACAGGAAGAGAGCGGTGTGGATGAGAGAGCAAGTGGGGATAGCCGATATTCTCGTTGACATTGGGAGCAAAAAATGGAGCTGGGCAGGCGATGTTATGCGCAGGATGGATAACCGGTGTACCGTTAGAGTTACAGAATGGATACCAAGAAAAGGGAGCGTAGTCGAGGACGGCAGAAAACTAGGTGCGGTGATGAAGTTAGGAAATTTGTAGGCGCAAGACAGTGGTAATTGGAGATCACAGGGAGAGTCCTTCGTCCTGCAGTGGACATAATATAGTCTGATGATGAAGTGACCACGTGGTCTTCCCATGGGCGTTTCAGCTTTTCCACAGCACCATATTTAATTCTAGCAGTGTGGACGTTACGCGGCAAAGCTTTATTGCGTTAACCAATATATGGGCACTCCAGGCGCATTTCTGCCGTCGGCGTCGCCGTCGGCGTCGCCGTGATGTTGCATATAACGTCCAAGGACAAAGACATCGGCGCCGAGCGCAGTATGCTGTATGTGCGAGTGAAAGCGTGCGAGGGTGAGCCGACGATGGCGGCTCAATCTGGCGCGCGCATGGGCGGAAAGCGGGAAGGAAGCGCGCCGTCTTCTGTCGCGCGCAAGGCACCGTGATGAGGGGAGGGAGGGGGAGGGTTCATCTCCGGCGGCCGCGCAGGCTCTATCTTTAAAGCGATCTGAGGTGAATACACAGAGTCTTTTATGCGCCGCGGGCTCGCGTTGCTCGAGAGGCAACGCGAAGGTAAATTCGCTCGCTGCTGCTGCCACACTTAGTCGCTCAGCGTTTTGGCGAGTTTCCGCGGTCATCCAGTGAGATGTGTTCATGTTTTTTTGTGCGCGCATGGCACCATGCTTGTTAATGTAGTAAGCGAATGTTTACAATTTTATACGGCCGATAAAACTACTATCCCCACTTCGTTTATCTGTCTTCTAATTTGCTATCGCAATCGATGCTTCGCCTTTCAGACGAAATGTCGATTTTTTTTAATATGCGTGCTAATATTGTTGAGGCTCCATGGGCATCGTGCGCTGTAGTTTCAAACCAGACATTGAAATTTCAAATTTAAGTTTATTGCACATATTAGGAATAGTTGCCATCTGTTGTAAATTCTTTATTGAAAAGAGCCGAGACTCATTGCTCATTAAAATCAGATCAAAAGAAGGAAAGAAGAACGGTTTTCAGCGAAGCTAAAAGGAATGGCTATACAACGGAATTCATTCGAAAAACCAGCCGACAACAAAAAAGAAGAAACAAACTACTAGACCTCCAACCGTTGACTTCTCCCCGACCACAGAAACGAGTGTCCATCCCATACGTCAAAGGTACCAGCGATGCTCTCAGCCGAATATTAAAAAAAGAATGCCTCAAAGTCGCGCACAAACTGATGAACACTTTGAATATCCTCATTCCTAAACCAAAAGACCATCCACCAAAAGAAAAAGCTCAAGGCATCGTTTATAAAATCAGCTGTCCGGCGTCGTACCTCAGGCAAAACAAAAATCTAAAAGAAAGAATCAGACAGCATGAAAAAGACGTCAGAGCATTCAACCGAATACGCAGCGCCGTCGCCGAACATTCCGAAGACGCCGACGACAAGATTTCTGTCGAAGAAACCCAAATCCTTCAAACAGACACAAACTGGCGAAAAAGGCTGCTACTGGAGTCATGGCACATTCAGAATAGGGCGGGTAATATAAACCGCGTGAAGGGCATCCTACCTTCTGCGTATGTCCATGGCGTTGGAGACGCGACGAAGGGAACGTGTCTGTGCCCTGTTACGTGTCTCCCCACCTTCCACTCTCTCTTCATTTCTCCTTTCTTACGATGGACCTTTCAAAAGCTGCATATCGCCACCTCCGAGGAATACCCCCATACCCCCTGAAGAAAGCGCCGAATTGGCTCCGAAATGTCGGGCTAATAAATTCCCTTATTTGGTTGGAATCACTCTCTAAGTCTTAAGAATAGTATATTGTTGCGCCTATACAGACGGATGTGCCAAGTTTAAATTAGCGTTAGTGGGACCTCCGGATCAAGAAACTTTAGCACAACTACAATGAAAAACGCAAAGCAGAAGAAGGAGAGCAGATACTTAGTGCAAAATGTAAATATATTACTGCATCAGAACAGAAGCATACCCAGGGTTTAGGGAGATATTGTTCAGTTGTATTTTCCTGCCACCACGTCGCGTATCGAACTTAAATAATTCGAAATTCCCGCAATGACTTATGCCATCACGGACAACTAAAGAAAGCAGAATTCAAATAAACACACCGTGAGACTGTCGCGTCACCTCTGTACTTGAAAGCGAGAGCGCTTATGTATCAGCGTTACCTCGATTAGCTGATTGCTCGACTGGCAATCATTTGACGTTTTGGCCAGACATCTGGACAGGGAACTCGTCGTCATTCGGGGTGAGATATCTGGCCGCGATAGCTGCTCCGGCGAAGTTTCTGTTGAACATTTTATTGCGATGGCAGTTATGTGGACACTTTAAGCAGATTTCTGCCATCGCCGTCGCCGTGAGGTTCCGTCCAAGGGCGATAAAATCGTCGCCGCGCGCCGCATGCGCGACTGAAAGCGCGCGGGGGACGCGCGCTATCACGGAGAGCAAACGCACGGCGGAAACCAAACGCTACTTCCGTCGCGCGAAAGGCCGTGGGGGATGGGATGGAGGGAGGCGGGGCGACGCTGTGCTGCGGCACCAAATGCGTATCTTCCAACTGGGCGCAAGGGGAACTGGCCACTCAATCTGGCACGCGAAAGGAGGAAAACGGGAAGTAAGCGCGGGAGGGACGGGGGGGGGGGGGGTCAGCTTCTACTGTGCCAACAACTGCGCTTGTACTTTGCCCGGCTGCGGCGGTCGCCCGCACCGTCTCTTTAAAGCGATCTCCACACGGCTCTGACCTTTGTATGCGCTGTGCATTCGCCGCTCAGTTTCCGTTGAAGCGATAGACCGCACGAACCTTCGCTCGCTGCGGCGGATGCGCTTGCTGCCAGCGTTTTGACAGTGGTTGTCTGCGGTCATTAAGTGTGATCGATTCATGTTTGCTTGTGGGCGGTGACACCACGCTTGTCAATTCAGTTAGAAAGCGAATTTGTCCAAGTTTATGCAGCCAATAAAACTACTATCCCTACTTCGAATAGCTCTCTACCAATTTGCTATCGCAATTGATGCTTCGGCTTTCGGGCGAAACTGCGACATTTCTTTTAAGGGCCGTGATTTTGTAGCGATGGCTTATCCGCTGACGTTAATTTTCGCGCTTTGTCAGTAGTCAGAACGACGCTCTGAGAAGGTTATCCTTGGTCGAAAACTCTGGGGAACCAAGCTAGTTCGCGAGATGTTTAGCGTGACTCGGTTTCGAACACGGTGTCAACACGCATCTGCGTTTGCGCTTATATGTGCAAGGTTCACCGTTATCTATATATGACCGACGTGTCGGTTGCTGGGTCACACGTAATATCGCAAAAATGATCTACTAAAAGTACCACTCCTGGTACGTTGAGCTTTTGTGAGGAAGTTGGCGGTTACCAGTGCCATAATGGAAAGGCGTCGTGTTGGCTTTACGCGGTGGTTATGCTTATATTTTCGTGGATTCGACTATCTCTAAACTCCACTTATCAGGAATTTTTTTACCAGTTTTACTACTTCGAGTTAACGGGGTATTACTGTATATCCTTCGCAGTGCAAGTCACTGAAGAAGGAGTGGAAGCACCGCGTAGGGGATGCTTGATTGCCAATAACTCCGGTTCTGTTGAACGCACTAAAGCATTTTTTTGCGGCAAAGTATTTATGAAATGGTCTTTTTTAACCTCAAATAGATTTCTCGACTTTGATAAAAAGATTTAGGGCCCCTTTAAACAGGAGCATCCGAGAAATGCTTACCCTAAGGTACGAGTTAGAACAAGATGAGGATAAGACAAGGAAAGAAAAAGAAAAGGCAGGGATTTAAATCAGAGGAGCGTCGGCTTGGCTAATAATAAGTAACTGCTTACTCCTTTAATTATAGAATGGTTAGAGCGGATAAATTTAAAGATCTTAGAGCCGTGTGTGCAAGAAAAGTTTAAAGTTCTGGGGTACAAGGGACATTACAGACGTCCTGTTCTTCTCTAAATATTTTTGACATACGGCTGAAATATTATGAGCATATAAACTAAACATCGAAATAACGCACAGCCTTTGTGCGGCCTTCCATAACAGCACCAAAATTTCCAGCGCAGCTGTTTCCCTCGAGTAGTTGCAGTCGCAATTTTAATTACGTATAATTTAAGCTCCCAGTTGAAAACATTGCCCGCGTATGATTTTGCAAACTATGTACGCTTGAACGCTTGTATAAAGCTGAAATTAACCGATCAAACTTAAACTGCATGCATACCTGACGTAACGTGCGCAATTCCTAAAAATAGGGACTCGGTCCTTAGCTGTGCTCACTGAAGACACTATATATAGGGAAGCATACTACGTTCCTCGTATTGCGTATAATAATACGGGAAAAGCAGTTATCACTATTTATGTGCAGAGCTCATATTTGACAAAGAAAATGTTCAGTGGGTGCTGCGGGTAAGCAACTTCCAATTGCTGTCGCATTGCTGGTGGCATCAGCATCCAACAATTGTACCGCTACCAAATGAGCGCGGGATTTCACTTAGAATTAAAGAAAATTTATAGTATCTGTCAACTTCTTTCTTGAAAAATAAATAGCCATGAATGCGAGACGAGGAAAGGTGAAACGTGGTAATTGCTAACCGTGGGTCCAAATTCCGAAGACTTTTGAATTATAACGAATTTGTCAATTGGTTTACCAGTGACTAAAGCAAGTTAGGCTTGCATTTTGTATGTGCCACAGCATAGTGTGATTACGTAAAAATTGTTCAGCGTTATGCTAGTGTAGCACTTATGTGGGTGTTCTGTTTTTATGCAATAGATTATATTGGTGCACTCTTGCAGCTCTAAAATTATGAAATTGGGCGGAGGCCTCATCAAACTGCCGAAACGCAGCTTTTAACCGCAGCTACACTGTCTCTTTCGTCAAATACAGGGAAATAAAATGATTGATCGGTTGAACACATTTCTCCTCGCATGCTCCTGATCATTTACACCAAATGTAAATTAGGTGCCTGGTTCAATCCTTTCAGGACACCGCGTAACAATCTGCATAGCCCTTGTATAAGAGATCTGAGTAACTAGCTGAGAAATGTTTCAAATAACGTTTTAGGTGGCACTTTTTGTTATTTTTTTTATTTATTTAGCATTGTTTCAGACACAGTGAAGGTCTTGGATGGCAAGGCTAAAGGCAGAGCATTGTCTGACTGATCAAGGCCTTCTCACCCGTACATATTGTTCAACAGTGAGGTAGCATAGCCTAAAATACAGTATACATGCATATCAATAGCATGAATTACACGTATACAGCATACATTATAAACATTCGTGCATGAAATACAGGTATCATTGTACAATTTTCTAAGTTGGAACAGTTTAGGTCCAACAGAGTCATATGGGTAAGAAAAATGTGTATAAATATATACAAGCGCAATATGAAACTGAGTAACAAAATAATTATACACAAAGCACACAGGAAACTAATTGGCACAATCTGAAACAGAAAGTGAAAGCAAATAATTTTTCATAGCACTTTTAAAACAGTTTAATGAGCTGAAATTCAGCGCAATAGTGATCGTATTAGGGTGTGCATTTATGAAGGATGGGACTAAGTATGCTAGTTGTTTCGTACCGTAGATGGTCCTGCAAAATGGAACTCTCAATTGGCCATGCCTCAAATTGGATTGGGTGTTATTTGAGAAGTAGTTTTGAGAAAAATGAGTGCATTGTTCACCTCGTAAATATATATATATATATATATATATATAGCGATCTTAAATAGGTTTAGTTGATTAATTTTTAAAAGTCCATGTTTAAAGAAAAAAGATGCGTTGTGATCGCGGGGTCCAAGGTTTTCAATAGAGCGAACTGCTTGTTTTTGGACATATATCAGTCGACCCAAATTTGATTGGCATGTAGTCCCCCATACCAATAGGCAATAACTAAGACGGGACTGAATTAACACATAATACAGACGCCGTTTCAACCAAATAGGAACAATGTATCTAATTCTAAACAATATACCTATTGACCTAGAAATACTAGAATGAATCTTCGTTACATGCGGTGGAAAACTCAGGTTTTCAACACAACTATTGAACTTGACACAAATAGCACAGGCTTATTTCAGTCATCAGGTTTATTTCTAGGCTTAAAAACCACATATTTAGTTTTACTGACATTTAACTGCAGCTGGTTCGCTGCTAGCCAAACTAAAAGTTGATCTCACCAATTATTGGCTGCAGTTTCGAGCACACGCCGGCTTTTACCTGAGAAAAACAAACGTGTCGTAAAAATTAAGGGGTTTTGCGTGACAAAAGCACGATCGGATTATGAGGCACGCCGGGGGACTCCGGAATATTTTGGACAACCTCGGGTTCTTTAACGTGCGCCTAAATCTAAGTGCACGGGTGTTTTCGCATTTTGCCCCCATCGAAATGCGGCCTCCGTTGCCGGGATTCGATCCCGTGACCTCGTGCTCAGCAGCCCAACACAATAGCCACTGAGCAACCACGGCGGGTAAACTTGTGTCGTCAGCATAAAATGCGTCTTCATTCAACATCAACGTTCAAAAAAATACAATCCTAAACAAGCGATCAAATCACATAGGCATCGCATCGGGTCGCTCAACATTTCTTGGGGTTCGTTGCGTGGTCGTTGGCTTTGGACTTTCACTTTGATTCAGTTTGCATGGGCGAAAGCTTCAGGTTCAACCATCTTTCTTTAAGAAAGGGGCTTTGATTTTATAACTTGTTCTCAAAGTTACTGAGGATTTATTCTTTGATCTTATTAAGTGCCATTTCAGTAGATCTGTGTTCACGGAAGCCACACTGTTGGACCACAAGGGCGTGCTTTTTACCTAGGAATTTAGTTAGTCTACACTCTAGGAGTCATTCCAACACTTGGGAGAAAAGAGGAAGTATGGATATCGGTGTGTAATTTTTTAAATCAGCGATGCAGCCTCCCTTATGCAATACAATCACTTTGGCAATTTTCATAGAATTGGGAAAGATGCCATTCGCTAAAGCACTGTTACAGATATGACATAATGGACCCGAGAAAATATCAGCAACAGCTAGGATTGGTGCTGCGTTTATGTCATTAGTCCCAGTTGCCGTGTCCTATTTCAAGGCCCTAAGAACGGAAAATACTTCCATTTCAGTGCAAGGTTGAAAGTCCCTGCTGACCAGACTTAAAATTCGTGGTTATATAGAGAACAAAACGAGCACAATGAGGACAAACTGTAGACCTAATTTCGGGCTGATTTATGGGATGAATAATTATTGCTTAATATCACAGTAGAACCAATTTTTATATTTGAGCTTGTTTGGTACTAAAAACTTATATGGTACTAAAAGGGCTTATATCCGTGAAGCATTATGCAAGGGTGCCATCGAAAGGTGAATAATTTGCCTTGAGCACATACCTTCTTCAATACTTCTTTTTGGGCGAGTTGGTACATCTTGAGACTTTGGGTAACAGCGCAAACAGACGACCACAAAAAGGGGAGACACGGACACACAGGCGCTGACTAACAACTGGTTTTATTGTGAAGGATAGGACACCTTATATATGCCAGAGTGAAGCAAGGGAAAGGGGAAAACATAACAAGGGTAACATCAAGCCAACAACGCAAGCGCAAAAACGCCAACCAAGCGCAACAAGACGCAAACAATTATTTTTCTTTCTAATCTGAACCCCCGATAGCCGCATCCAGAAGATAAAATTCAGCGTCAAAGAGAGCAAGGGAAGGGGTGCTGAAGCACTTGCTACCGAACTTCCTGATGTGGTAGGCTTCCAAACTGATGCGCGCTGTCTTGTCACTACTCTTTCCTAGTTTCCGGTTAAAGGAGACGACGATTCTAGGAAAGAGTAGTGACAAGACATCAGGAAGTTCGGTAGCAAGTGCTTCAGCACCCCTTCCCTTGCTCTCTTTGACGCTGAATTTTATCTTCTGGATGCGGCTATCGGGGGTTCAGATTAGAAAGAAAAATAATTGTTTGCGTCTTGTTGCGCTTGGTTGGCGTTTTTGCGCTTGCGTTGTTGGCTTGATGTTACCCTTGTTATGCTTTCCCCTTTCCCTTGCTTCACTCTGGCATATATAAGGTGTCCTATCCTTCACAATAAAACCAGTTGTTAGTCAGCGCCTGTGTGTCCGTGTCTCCCCTTTTTGTGGTCGTCTGTTTGCGCTGTTACCCAAAGTCACATACCTTCTGTGGGATACGTATGCACTTCATTAAACGATGGTTTAGCTTTAGGCGCAGCACACCAACAGCAGCAGCAAAATTGGGACAACCGACACTGAGAAGCAACGCACTGTGTTTGTTTTTAATTTTTTATTACAGTAATTCTTTCAGAGACCTTGCTTTTGCTGATTTTCCTGCCTTAGGAACTTGGCGGTATCAAGTTGCTCGAAGCAGGTGACCTTCTGGCACCTTTTCACTACAGATAATTTTTGAACGGCAGGTTCGAGAAAGTACGAGCAAAGCTTTTTCGCGATCACAATGTTTTGTAACAATTGTCGCAACATTCGTAAAATCGTAAAATGATGCCAAATTCATAAAGTTTACGAATAGTTCCGGCAAGCTGGCAGGTATGTTATAACTCTTCTAGCAAGCTGGTACAGGATGGTTCTACTGTATTCTTGGACCTCTTTTATTTCATATATATATATATATATATATATATATATATATATATATAAATGACATCCCTTCTATTAAATGTTACGGCAGAACTCATATCACGAAAACCGTCACTGGTAATTCGAAAAGCAGTCACGCAATCTAGCGACAAATCATATTCCTTAAAAATTAAATTATTGGGTTTTACGTGCCAAAACCATCGATCTGATTATGAGGCACGACGTAGTGGGGGACTCCGGAAATTTGGACCACTTGGGGTTCTTTAACGTGCACCTAAATGTGCTTAGTGCACATTTAACGTAATTAAGACTTAGAGATTGACTCCAACCAAATAAGAAAATTTACTAGCCCTGCGTTGCGAAAACACCCGTGTAATTAGATTTACTAAGCACACGTGTGTTTTCGCATTTCGCCCCTATCGAAATGCGGCCGCCGTGACCGGGATCCGATCCCGCGACCTCGTGCTCAGCAGCCCAACACCATAGCCACTGATCTACCTCGGCGGGTACAAACCATATTCCTGAAGGCACCTTTATTTAACCAATGTAGTGGTAATTATGAGACTGGTTTCACCGGCTGTATGCCACTTTCACCGATATCGTCCCAGTTTGCTATGGCATTCGCTTTTCGACAACGACAACGATGTGACGACGACGGCATGACGAAACTCAGATGTCGAATCATGTCAATCAAATGACCACGACGGTTTCCCGATGACGGCATGAAAAGGACTGCATAACGAGGAGTGTACGGCGATGGCATTACAGCGGCAGGAGGACAATGGCGTGACGGCGACTGTATCACGAAAGCTGCACAACGACGATGGCGTGATGACGACGGCACGGCGAGAGTTGGATGACAAGGCTGAAGTGACGATAACAGCACGACCCTGACGACGACGATCGGACAATGGAGGCATGATAGCAACTGTGTGACGATTACGGCATTACATAATCACGACTGAATGACGACGCTGTGATTGCGATACAATGATGAGATGGAATAAGGAAGGTGGTATCACGACAACTGCATGGCAACAATGGGATGACGTTACTGAAGTGATGAACATGATAAAACGACAGCGTGACCACGACTATGAGGAAGCGTGATTACGACGGCATGACGAGAGTCGGATGACAAAGCTGAAATGATGACGCAACGTGTACGACGGCATCACGACCCCGAACACATACGTAGTGTACCAAGCTATTAGACAACTTGAAAAACTCGGTCGGAGTTCAAAGGGCTGACGGCGGCAGCATGACAAGATAGTCATATCATGAAGACGGAACGACGACGATTGAACGACCACGACGGTATCGTGGTGTGATGATGATGATTTGTGAATTTTATTGGCGCAAGGGCCAGTTATGGCCAAAGAGCGCCAGGCAAAAAACAATGAATTATTTCTCAAAGGTACAAAACGTGACTAATGTCAGATTTCTAAATCTGGATGGCGAATGGCAGATGTGATTTGGCTGTAGAGAGGCCTAAAAATTAGTCGCTGTAAAGTGCGTAAAATATTCAGGTGTTAAAATAATGACAATGACTAGTGATGTATACTATGAGCATAAAAGTTATGTTGCAAAGGGATGATTAATGAAACGTATGAGTAGCAATAGCACTCGTACCTCGCCAGTGGGCCCTTGAACGCAAGGGCTGGGAGGCACGTGCTTTAGAGAAATGCAATCGCAGCAGCAGCCTCTAGTGAGAGGATGTGCTACGTATACCTTGGGCTGATAAGATGCAGTGTTCCAATCTCTCGTAAAAACTTTAACACTAACTTATTGTCAAACAGTGGTTCAGCGCCGAGAAACATTGCCGGGTGGAGTGGAATGTGTTGTCTATATGCCATGGCAAAGTACCTTTTTCTTTTGACTTCTGTTTCCCGACACTGCAACAAGACGTGAAGGACCGTAAGCATCTCGCCACATTTATTACATGTAGGAGGATTATCACCGGTCAGTAGATAGGAATGAGTGCCATAGGTGTGGCCTATCCTAAGACGGCAGAAAATAACCTCAGTTTGTCGTACTTTCGTTACTGGAGGCCAGTTTCCCACGCTTGGCTTTATAACATGGAGTTTATTAAATTCCTCAGTGTCCCAAGTACGTTGCCAATGACCCCTCAATTTTTTGCGAATGAAGGGCGTTAAATCCATGACAGGAACAGTTATGGAAAAATTGCTTAGTTTTTTGTTTACTGATGTAGCCATACTGTCGGCAAGCATATTACCTTCGATGCCTCTGTGGCCAGGTACCCAGCATATTGTGATATGTTGATGAGATGCGTACAAAGCGCAGAGCACTGAATAGAGTTCTGTAAAAACAGGATTTTTATTCCTTTGTAGAGAGTTGAGGCTTTTCACAACGCTTAATGAATCTGTAAAAATTATTCCTCTTTGTAGCTTTATTTCCTTGATGTGTCTAACTGCCGACAAAAGTGCGTAGGCTTCTGCCGTAAAGATACTTGTTTGCGGGTGCAAACAGCCGGATACCGAGAAGGATGGGCCGACTGCAGCATAAGAAACGCCAGCATGAGATTTAGAAGCATCGGTGTAAAATTCTGTGCACGAATACTTGGACCGGAGTTCCAGAAAATGCATTTTAATATGTGCCTCTGGTGCGTGTTTCGTAACCTCTATGAACGATGTGTCGCATTTTATGAGCTGCCACAGCCACGGTGCTACTGGCATGGCTGGAGCCATTAGAGAGTTTTCAAGAAGTGGAACAGCCATTGCTTCGCTGAGGTTCCTCACGCGCAATGAAAAGGGTTCTCTCACTGTTGGACGATTCTGGAAAAGTGTGGCACAAGTTATATCGTTTACGGTTTTGTTACAAGGATGTTCACGGTCAGAGTGTGCCTTCAGAAAATACATGATACTGGACAACGATCTTTGCAGCTCGAGTGACCACTCATTGGATTCTACATATAGACTTGATACCGGGCTAGTTCTGAAAGCTCCTGTGGCCAGGCGTATGCCTAAATGATGTACAGGATCCAGAATTTTTAGGGTGCTCGGTGCAGCAGATTGATACACGAATGACCCGTAGTCTAAACGCGATTGTACAAGACTTTTGTAGAGATTCATTAAGCATCTTCTGTCACTACCCCAACTTGTGTGCGAGAGAATTTTCAGTATGTTCATTGTATTCAGGCACTTGGCCTTCAGGTATTTTATGTGGGGAATGAAACTTAGTTTTGAGTCGAGTATGATGCCCAGGAATCTATGTTCTTTGTTCACAGGAATGTGCTGTCCTTGCAGTTCGATAGTGGGATCAGGGAGCAGACCTCTTTTTCTTGAAAAAAGGACACAGGAACTTTTATGTGGATTGACCTTGAACCCATTTTCGTCTGCCCATTTGGATACTTTCTTAAGCCCAAGCTGTATTTGCCTCTCGCAGACTGCAAGGCTACAGGATTTAAAACCTATCTGTACGTCGTCTACATAAATAGAATAGAAAATGGCTGGAGGTAGCGAATAACGAAGCGTGTTCATCTTCACAATAAAAAGCGTACAGCTCAGGACGCCTCCCTGGGGTACCCCAGTTTCCTGTGTGAATGGACGCGAGAGTACGTTGCCTATTTTTGCGTGGAAAGTGCGTTTCGAGAGGTAGCTCTCAATAACATTCAGCATGTTCCCCCTGATACCCATTTGTGACAGGTCTCGGAGGATTCCATAGCGCCACGTGGTGTCATAAGCCTTTTCCATGTCGAGAAATATCGATAAAAAGAACTGTTTATGGACAAAGGCATCGCGAATATTAGCCTCGACACGCACGAGGTGGTCGGTTGTTGACCGGCCTTCTCTGAATCCGCATTGGTACGGATCAAGCATTTTGTTTGATTCGAGGTAATGTAGAAGGCGACGATTGATCATTTTTTCAAACAACTTGCAGAGACAACTTGTTAGCGCTATCGGGCGATAGCTTGTTACTGAGCCGGGATCCTTACCCTGTTTTAACACAGGGATTACAATAGCTTCTTTCCATGAAGATGGAAGGTGTCCAGCTGTCCAGAGAGTATTAAAGAGTGCCAGCAGTGTCATTTGTGTGTCTCGGTGAAGTTGTTTAATCATCTCATACATAACTCTCTCGGGACCCGGAGCAGAGTTCTGACATGAGTTTAGGGAGGCTTGCAGCTCGGCAACGCAGAAAGGCCGGTTAAATGGTTCGTTTGGGCTACATTTACGGTTGAATGACTTCCGTTCCTCCGTTTCTTTGAATTTCAGAAAAGACAAAGAATAGTGCGTGGAGCTAGATACCCACTCAAAGTGCTCACCAAGAGCGTCGGCCTGGTCCTTGAGACTGTTTCCTTGTTCATTTACCAAGGGCAACGGATGGATTTGTTGCCCTTTCAACCTTCTCAGCCCATCCCAGACTTTCCCTTCCTGAGTGAACGAATTAATACCAGAGAGAAACCTCTCCCAGCTTGCCCTTCTTGCTTGCCTTCGAGTCCTCCTTCCCTGAGATTTAATGTTTGAAAGCAATAAGGTTCTCCACATTAGGATATCGACGGAGAATGCCCCATGCTTTATTTTGTTTCTTACGCGCCTCTCTGCAGTCATCGTTCCACCAACTGACTCGTCTTTTGCATGAGTTGCCATTTGTCTGTGGAATGCATTTTTCTGCTGCGTCTATTATAAAAGCGGTAAAATACGCAACCGCGTCGTCTATGCTAAATCGACTGATAAAATCTTGTGATAAATAACTTTCTTCTTTAAAATGGTCCCAGTCGGCCGATGATAGCTTCCACCGAGGACAATTTGGAGGGCATTCGTGTTGCTGTATCAGCTTTAGCGTCACAGGGAAGTGGTCACTTCCAAAGGGATTTTTTATTACACTCCATTCCAAATACGGAATGATGGCCGCAGAGCCCATTGATAAATCTATTGAGGAATATGAATTATGCTGTATATTGTAGTACATGGGCTCTTTTTTGTTGAAGAGACACGTGCTAGAGGATACAAGAAAGTTTTCTATTAGGCGGCCTCTGGTGTCGCACCGGGAGTCGCCCCAAATTGTGTGATGAGCGTTAAAATTGCCGGTGATCACGAATGGTTCTGGGAGCTGGTCTATGAGACTGTAAAATTGCGTTTTTCTGAGTTGGTAATTGGGCGGTATATAAATGGAGCAAATGGTTATGAGCTTGGTAAACAATACTGCTCGCACGGACACGGCCTCGAGAGGCGTCTGTAAGGCCAACTGTTGGCAAGCGACGGACCTGTCGACAATAATTGCCACCCCGCCAGACGAGGCAACAGCTTCGTCTCGGTCTTTGCGAAATATGGCGTACTGCCGGAGAAAATTAGCTTGTTTGGGATTTAGATGTGTCTCCTGGACACAGAACAACCTTTGGCTGATATCGAGATAACAGTTCAGTTATGTCGTCTAGATTACGTATTAGTCCTCTGATATTCCAGTACATTATCTGTGTGGCCATTGTGGTGTTGTAAAGGATGTGTTCTGTGAGTTAGGGAGACATTGAAATTTAGATGCCTGTGTCCTTGCCTAGACCCATGATCTTTTGTTTTTCTTTTTTGGCGCGGTCGAGAGAACCGCGCTGCTCTTTCGGCACCTGTGGTGCCGGTGTTGTATCCATTGCCTCTCGGGAGGCGCTGGATGCCCGCCCTTGCAGGCGGCTTATTCGTGTTTCAGGCCTCGACTGGTGAGTAGAGGCCTTGTGTCCCAACGGCCCAGGAGTCGCCGAGCTCTTTTGCTGGGTGGGTGGAGTAGTTTTACCTACTGCCACCATGGGGGCAGGTGCCACAGCCGCAGGCTCGCTGCGCACGGGCCGGGGAAGTGGCGGAAGCCGATGCAGCGCTGCCCCCTGACGCGCCGCCTCGGCGTAAGCGGTACTGTGGAAAACTGAGCACCTTTTTCTGGCTTCTTTGAATGATATATTTTCTTTGATTTTCAAGGTAATTATTTTTTTCTCTTTTTTCCACGTTTCACAAGATCGGGAATATGCCGGGTGGTCGCCTTCGCAGTTCACACAGTGGGGTGTACCAGAACAGTTATCGGAGGGGTGACCTTTGTCACCACATTTTGCGCAGGTGAGTTGACCTCGGCAGCTTTGCGAGCCGTGGCCGTACTTCTGGCATTTGAAACAACGTCGAGGATTGGGAATATAGGGCCTGACGCGGGTTTTAGTATAACCTGTTTCGAGGGTCTCTGGGAGAACACTAGAAGAAAATGTAATGATCAGATGTTTTGTTGGTATTTCGTTGTTTTCTCGTCGGATTTTTATTCTTTTTACTTCAATAACATTTTGGTCTTGCCAACCCTCCAGTAGTTCTGCTTCGGTTAGTTCTATCAAGTCCAGATATGAGATCACGCCTCGGACTGTGTTCAGAGAGCGATGTGTGGACACTGTTACTGGGATGTCAGCAAACGCTGTGAGTTTTGCAAGCTTTTCGTGCTGCAGCTTGTCACGAACCTCAAGGAGGAGATCGCCGCTTGCCATCTTGGTAGCTTTATAGCCTGGTCCAATGGTGTCTGTTAGGGATTTCGAGACAAGGAAAGGTGAAATAACTCTTACTGGTTTTTCAGGTTTATCGCTGTGGATTACGTGGTAGCGTGGGAAAGATTCTTTGTGATGGACGAAAAAGTTCAGGAAACCTTCGGTGCGTACGCGCTTTGCAGCGGTACGATCAGGAAGCAAAGGGAAAGATGCTCTATGCATGCTTGATGAAGTTGCTTCGGCAGCAATGGCAGCCACCCACCACGGAGCCCAACAAGGGGACGCTACAAGTTTGACAAAGCAATGACTTGCACACGCCAGCCGTGCATCGCTGCTATAACCCAATGCGCCATACTCAAGGTTGGATATAGAGCACCAGGTTAACCCAAGCCGCCTAGAAGAGATAGAAAAAATTATGAAGAAAGGTGATGACAGGACAGATAAGCAAAGTTAATAGGAAAGCAATAGATTGAGGAGAGGGACAGGAAAAGACGACCACCGATTTCCCCCGGGTGGGTCAGTCCGGGGGTGCCGTCTACGTGAAGCCGAGGCCAAAGGGGTGTGTTGCCTCCGCCGAGGGGCCATAAAGGTCCAAGCACTCGGCATTGGCTCAACCCCCAGGATCCTCTTTTCCCCGGACACGGCTAAGCCGCGCACGGTTACACGCGGGAGGGTCCAACCCTCGTGTGCTCGGGTACGTGGTGTCGCAACACACCAAACGCCTGCTTGCGCAGACGCTCCTGCGGGGAAATATCGTGGTGTGACAACGAATGCATGACGGCTGTATGACGATGACCACAACGGCATGGCGATTGTCGGAGGAGAAACCTGGAATGGCGGCGATGCAACGACCACAAAGGCATCACCACCCATACCTGTAGTGGCCCAAGGCATTGGAAAACTTGAGCCACTAGGTCAGGATGCAAGGCGTGACGACGGCAGCATGACATGTCACGAAGCTGGAACCCTTGAACGACTAAAACGCATCACGACCAGTAGCACATGTCCAGCAAGCCACGTGGGTAGACAATTTGGGCAACTGGTCCGGCATAAGAGGTAGATAGATAGGCTCAAAACGGCTAAAGTAAGCAAAGAATTCTATTCACATTAATAACCATAACGCTCGTCCAGTCAGATGGTTGTATTATCTATAGAGGAAAAAAAAGTGGATTATATATCAACACTCTCCTGTCTAATTTTAACACAGTAACTCATTAATGTAACGAAAGCATCAGGCAACCAACTACCGATGCAAATTTACGCGCGTGTGGCGAAATATTTAGATCTACGATGTGCTAGCTTAACGACACTGTGTTCGATCCGTATATTCGACCAAGTATTCAGGGATTCATCTTACCACTATGGTGAACCTATATCAGCATTACTAACAATGTGACTAAAACTTTGAGTTATTTGCTCTGCAGCTTTTAGAATGCACCACTTTGTCTTAAGCTACTACAGCACAAAACACAAATACGAGCAAAATTCGAATATGCATCCAATGTATGGGATTCCATAGAGCTAACTTTATCACCTCATTAGAACTTCTGAAAATTGCTCAACTCATTCGATGTCTTCAAATCATGGCCGAATCGCTTGTGTAAGCGCGAATAAAACTAACCTTGAATTTCCACCTCTTGCTTCTCGTCATAAAATTTCACAAACTGTACCATCATCTTCACTCCACTATGAACTGATATCTCCACCGCAACATATATCGCATCCTAATAATCACCTTTATAAAGTAGGCATCCATTATTGTTACACCAAATCTTTCTTACGCTCTTTTTTGCCTCGCACATGCCTTGAATGGAATCGCCTTCACACAGAAATCCTGAACAATACTATTAAACGCAAGTTTCGCTCAACTTCAACTTGGGTTGTGTAACCTTAATTGGTTAATTACTTAATACGTTCCTTTCATTTTTAACACAGGAGCTGTTTAAGCCGGAGGACCACCCGTATAGCGTAGACAAGAAACTCCGCCTGGCGATGACGTCACCGCGCGTTGCCTAGCAACCACTTGGCACAACTGCGCCTTGCTTCGTCGGCGCTCCGCACCACCGCGCCGAGCTGCTACGACCGCGGACCTGCTCCGTCTAGCCATGGCGTCACTTCGCGTCGCCTAGCAACCACATGTGGCTCGCTTCACCTAGAGATGTCAACACTTCGCCAGGCCACGTCTTGAAGCGCGTCGTGCGGCCAAGCGAGAATCTGCGCGTCCACGGTGAGCCGATCCGGAATACCTGCCGAAGCTGCAGCCGAGAACACGCGTCGTCGAGTCGAAGATCCCGAGTTTCGAGAACGAGAACGCGAGAGTCTGCATTTGAGCATCCCGCGTCGACGGGCTAGCGACCCTGGCTGTAGCTTGGTCGATCACAAGCTGCGCTGTTTGCTCCAGCCTTGCACCAGTTTTGCAAGCTGCACTCATTTGTTTTAAATACTCTAACTGTAGAGCTCTAACTAAAATACTCCAAGTGTAGAGCTGATTCCCTGTTGCGCACTTACTGATTTGCTATTTTCAACCAGCTAAAACTGTATAATGAGAGAGTTACTTTTTATTCATTGCATTCAGTTTTTTCATAGTAGATAAATACCAGGTTATTCATTTTTTTCTATGCGTAGGCTGTCTCGCACGCATGGTGGTGGTGCTGAACTATTCAGGGGACAGTGATATTAAGTATTATGCCTTTTCCCAGTTTTGATGATGATGATTATTGTGGTTTATTGGCGCAAGGGCCAGATGTGGCCAAAGAGCGCCAAGACGATGGTAATGACTTGTTAGTGGTATATGAATAGTCAATTACATGAACATTAGATGTGGCATGGCTGTAAAGGGGCCTAAAATCAGTCGCTGTAAAGTGCGTAAAACTTATAAGTAATAAGATTATGGCAATGAGTGATTATGTGTACTATGGACATGAACAATGCATTGCGAAAGAATGATACGAGTTACAAAAAATTAAAGGTACAAGAATTGGCGAGAAGCACAAGTGCCTAAACACAGCCCTTGAGACACAAGAGCTTGTAGGCATGTGCTGTAAAAACACTATCACAGCAACATCCTCTTGAGAGAGGATGCGCTACGAACTTACTGGGCTATTTAATAACATGTAGCACAACATCTTTCAAGTATGCGAGGACTGCTTTGGTGTTAAAGAGTGGTTCTTTACCAAGAAACATGGCGGGATGCAGAGGGACACAATAGCGATATGCTAGAGGAAAGTGTTTCTTTCTTTCTCTTTCGGCTTCCCGACACTCCACGAGGACGTGGAGGACGGTGAGCCTGTCGCCACATCTACCACAGGTTGGAGGATCATGACCATTCAATAGAAAATTGTGGGTGCCGTAGGTGTGTCCTATTCTGAGACGACAGAATAGGACATCAGTTCGTCGTGTTTTTGTTACGGAGGGCCAGTAACCTAACTGTGGCTTAATCAAATGAAGCTTATTACTTGTTTCTGCGTCCCACAAGCGTTGCCAGTGGCTTCGCAGTTTCTTTCGCAAGAAAGGTTTCAAATCTGTTGCAGGAACATCAGTTGTAGGGTTAATAGCGGGTGTTGTGACTGATGTGGCCATTTGGTCGGCAAGAACATTGCCCTCGATGCCTCGATGCCCAGGCACCCAGCATATAATGACATGTTGGTTAGCTGCGTATGCTCTACAAAGAACAGAATAGAGCTCAATGAGAATAGGGTTTTTCTGTTTACAGGGTGACTTCAAGGCTTTTACGACGCTTTGAGAGTCTGTAAATATAATAGTTTTTTGAAGTTTTGATTTCTTTATATGCTTTACAGCTGACAATATTGCGTAGGCCTCAGCCGTAAAGATACTTGTTTCTTGGTGAAGCACGCCGGATTCCGAGAAGGACGGGCCGACGGCTGCATAGGATACTCCGGCGTGTGATTTAGAAGCGTCTGTGTAAAATTCTGCGAACGGGTACTTGGACTGTAATTCTAGGAAATGCATTCGGATTTCAACCTCTGAAGCGTGCTTTGTAACCTCTACAAAGGACATATCACATGCTACCACCTGCCACTCCCAAGGTGGTAACAGCTTGGCTGAAGGCATTAAGCGATGTTCGTGAATTGGGATATCCATTTCTTCGCTAAGCTCCCTGACACGCAGTGAGAAAGGCTGTCTTATAGAGGGACGATTACCAAAAAGTGTAGCACACGTCATATCGTTAACGGTAATAAAACATGGATGATGATGATTAGAGCTGACTTTACGGAAATATGTGAGGCTGGTGTATGTTCTCTGCAGATGGAGTGACCACTCATTTGATTCGACGTATAAACTTTCAATGGGACTTGTTCTGAAAGCGCCAGTGGCCAGGCGGATACCTTGATGGTGGACGGGATCCAGCATCTTCAGCGCACTAGGGGCGGCAGAGTGATATACCACGCTACCGTAGTCCAGTCGTGATGAAATGAGACTCTTGTGAAGATTCATTAAACACTTCCTGTCACTACCCCAGGATGTGTGAGATAAAATTTTTAGTAAGTTCATTGTTTTTAGACATTTCACCTTGAGATATTTTATATGTGGAATGAAAGTAAGTTTAGAATCAAGTATGATGCCTAGGAACTTGTGCTCTTTGTTGACAGGTATTCGTTGTCCATACATTTCGATAGTGGGATCTGCAACAAGCCCTTTCTTCCTGCTGAAAAGAACACAAGAGCTTTTGTGGGGGTTCACCTTGAATCCGTTTTCGTCTGCCCACTTGGACACTTTGTTCAAGCCCTGTTGTACTTGTCTCTCACAGACTGTGAGGTTGCAGGATTTGAAACCTATTTGTATGTCGTCTACGTAGACAGAATAAAAAATAGCTGGCGGTAGTGAAGCACGAAGCGTGTTCATCTTCACGATAAACAGTGTGCAGCTGAGCACACCTCCTTGGGGTACACCAGTTTCCTGTATGAATTCACGTGATAGAACATTGCCGATTTTCACACGGAAGGTACGTTTAGACAAATAGCTTTCTATTACGTTTAGCATATTTCCACGGATGCCCATTCCCAACAAGTCTTGTAAAATTCCGTAACGCCAAGTTGTGTCGTACGCCTTTTCCATATCAAGGAATGTCGACAAGAAAAACTGTTTGTGTAGAAATGCATCACGGATATGTCCTTCAATTCGCACAAGATGATCAGTTGTGGACCGCCCTTCTCTGAAGCCACACTGATAGGGATCAAGCATATTGTTCAGTTCAAGGAAATGTATAAGTCGGCGATTAATCATTTTTTCAAGAAGCTTACACAGGCAGCTTGTGAGAGCTATCGGGCGGTAACTTGCCGCCAAGGAAGGGTCTTTACCCAGCTTCAAAACTGGAATAACAATAGCTTGCTTCCATGAGGATGGGATGTATCCGGCAGCCCAGATAGAGTTGAAAATGCCCAGAAGTGTCATCTGCGTGTCAGTGTGTATGTTTTTGATCATGTCATACATGATTCTATCAGCTCCCGGTGTAGAGCTCCTGCATACGCTCAAGGCAGCTCTCAGCTCGGCAATATTAAATGGACGGTTGTATGGTTCATTCGGTCGGCATTTACGATCCAGTGACTTAAGTTCAGCTACTTGTTTATATTTTATGAATGCTTCTGAGTAATGCATGGAGCTTGACACACGCTCGAAGTGCTCGCCCAGAGCGTTGGCCTGGTCTTCCAAGGTATTCCCTTGGTCGTCAACTAAAGGCAATGGGTGGATTTCCTGCCCCTTTAGCTTTCTTAGGCCATTCCATACTTTGGACTCTTGGGTGTAGGATGTTATGCCACAGAGGAACCTCTCCCAGCTAGCCCTCCTTGCCTGTCGCCGCGTACGCCGTCCCTGGGATTTTGCCAGTTTGAATTCCATAAGATTTTCCGCAGTCGGGGAGCGACGCAGTGCGCCCCAGGCTTTGTTCTGTTTCTTTCGTGCCAGCCTGCACTCGTCATTCCACCAGGGAACCCGTCTTTTACATGAGAGGCCTTTTGTTTGTGGAATGAATTTTTCAGCTGCGTGGAGTATAAAACTAGTAAATTATGCTACTGCGTCGTCAATACTAAAATCGTTGATAAAATCTGGTGATAAGTAGGTTGACTCTTTAAAACCTTTCCAGTCAGCTGATTTTATTTTCCAACGGGGCGCGTGGGGAGGACTGTCATGTTCCTCTATCAAGGTCAACGTCACAGGGAAGTGGTCGCTGCTAAATGGATTCTTAATGACATTCCATTCTATATAAGGCAGGAGGGTAGCAGAGCCAATCGCTAGATCTATCGAAGAAAATGAATTATGATGGAGGTTATAATAGGTGGGCTCTTTTTTGTTAAAGAGACACGCACCAGAGGTTAATAAAAAGTTCTCTATAAGCCGACCACGGGCGTCACACCGGGAGTCTCCCCACAGAGTGGTGTGGGCATTAAAATCACCGGCAATTATGTATGGTTCCGGGAGCTGGTCAATTAGCGCGTAAAATTCCGTTTTGCCGAGTTTATAGTTTGGCGGTACGTAAATACAACAGATTGTTACCAACCTGTTGAAAAGTATTGCTCGCACAGACACCGCCTCCAGTGGTGTCTGAAGAGAGAGATTCTGGCATGCAACACATTGATCTGCAATTATTGCTACACCTCCGGACGAGGCAACAGCATCACGGTCTTTACGGAATATAGCATATTGTCTGAGGAAGTTTGTTTGTGTAGGTTTTAAATGTGTTTCCTGAACACACAGCACTTTTGGCGTATATTTATGGAGGAGTTCTGTGATATCATCGAGATTACGGAGAAGTCCTCTCACATTCCATTGTAGGATTTGTGTGTTCATTTTGATAGATTTTTATGCTGTGTGTTCAATAATATAGAGTTAGCTCACGGGCCCTTTCCAGGCGCCGTGACACGAGATTTTTCTTTTTTGGAGCGGTCGATGGAATCGCGCCGCTCCTTAGGCGCTGACTGCGCCCTCACGCTCGGTGTTGTGTCCATGGCCTCTTGCGAGGCGCTGGACACGCGCTCTTTCGAGCGATGTGGTTGCCTTGAAAGCCTCGCCTCGAAAGACGGGGCCTTGGAGGCCACCAGCCCGGAGGTTGATGGGCCCTCTTTGGATGGCGGAGCAGTACTGGCTGCACCCGCCAAGGGGGCGGATGGCGTCACCGCTGGCTCACTACGCGTGTGCCAGGCAGCCGCCGAAGGCCGTTGTGGTGCAGCCCCCTGACGCACCACTTCGGCGAAGCTGGTTTTGGCATGTAGGACACCTGCCGACGTGCCTCTTTAAATGAAATGTTTTGTTTTACTTTAATTGTAACAATTTCCTTTTCTTTCTTCCACCATGGGCAGGACCGCGAGTACGCGGCATGCTCCCCATTACAGTTCGCACAGTGAAGAGCGTTTTCACAGGATTCAGAGGTATGTTCATGATTACTGCATTTCGCACAAGTTTGCCGCCCTCGGCAGTTCTGTGAACTGTGCCCAAATCGCTGGCACTTAAAACATCTCAGAGGATTTGGCACGTATGGCCTCACACGAAGTTTGATGTACCCGGCCTCGATGGACTCGGGCAGAACACTTGAATTGAAAGTGAGTATCAGGTGCTTGGTCTGGATTTCTTTTCCGTCACGCCTCATCTTAATTCGCTTAACGTTGATAACATTCTGTTCACTGAAGCCCTCCAAGAGTTCAGCTTCAGTGAGTTCCAACAAATCGTCGCCTGAGACAACGCCAAGGGTAGTGTTCATGGTGCGGTGCGGGGTTACAGTTACTTCGATGTCCCCAAAGGAGACTAGATTAGGCAGCTTTTCATATTGCTTCTGATCATGGAGCTCCAAGAGGAGATCACCACTGGCCATCCTCGATGCCTTATAACCTGGCCCAAGAGCATCAGTAAGGGATTTAGAGACTAGAAAAGGGGAGATTGTTCGTACTTGTTTTCCTGCTTTTTCCGAGTGAATTACATGGAATCGTGGAAAGTTTTGTTTTTGATGTCCAAAGAACTGGAACACGTCTTCGGTGCGCCCTCGTTTCAGACGGCGATCAGGGAGTGATGGGAAGGAACTAGCCATAAGGATATATGGAATTTTCGGCAGCAACGCCAGCCACCCACCATGGAGCCCAACAAGGGGACGCTGCAGGGCCTGTAAACACAGGTCCCGCAGACGCCAGCTGTACGTCACCACTATAACCGAATATGAAATAACCTAGGTTGGTTACTCACACAGGGTTAACCCTCGCTGCCAAGAAGATCGGAAGTAATATGGAAGTGAGTAGAAGACAGGAGAGACGAAGAGGCGAGAGAGAAAGACGAAGATTGGAGAGAGAGACAGGAAAAGGCAACTACCGATTTCCCCCGGGTGGGTCAGTCCGGGGGTGCCGTCTACGTGAAGCCGAGGCCAAAGTTGTGTGTTGCCTCCGCCGGGGAGCCATAAAGGTCCGAGCACCCGGGATCGGCTCAACCCCAGGATCCTCTTTTCCCCGGACACGGCTAAGCCACGCACGGTTAAACGGGGGAGGGTCCAACCCTCGAGTGCTCGGGTCCGTGGTGGCGCAACTCACCAAACGCCTGCTTGCGCAGACGCCCCTGCGGGTTTTCCCAGTTTTCATCTTCTTCGCAGAAATTTTGTAATATAAGCTAGCACTGTACCAATTGCCATCTGTCGTACCTCTAACCAAAAATGAAAAACTTGACGCATCACTTTGAAGCATTACTTGCATACTTGACTAGCTTGAATAGAAAAAGGATGACCGTTTACTTCATAAATGATAATAAGTGATGTTTTCGCCTCAGAATTTCCAGTGTTTTCATAACGTTATTACGATCTCCGGCCAGAGTCACTCTCTCATCAACAACGTCTTTAGACCATAGGCAATTCCAATAAATCAACAAGTAGTTGTGTCCTTTATGATACAGTAAGTTGCAATCACTTTACCACCGTAATCTCATTTCGTTGTGCAGAAAACACTTGCCTACGAGCTGCGACTTACAGTAAAAATGTTCATATGTTAAATCAACAAGTTTATTAATTAGTGATACAGCACTGCACCACATTGATACAAGCTAGCAATATAGCTTATTAAGTAATTGCTTGACAGAAGCCATAGTGGAGTCTACTGTCATCCGCGAGAATGGGCATTACCATATTTTTCCATGGATGCCTGTGCTATTTCGGAACTGTGAATGAAGACAGCCTACTGGCGTACAAAAATTAAGCGAGATAAAAGTAACCTTTACTACAAAGAAAAGTTCATGGTAGCTCGAAATAAGCTGAAAAAAGTCACGTGTGCAATGGGCACCCGTATTGACGCGTGCCCATTCAATACGCGTGCCCATTTTTATCCTTTTTCGGGGGCCGCATTTCACCCGCTAACAACTTAGAGTTATCTTTCAAAAGATGAAGCGCCAACAGGGACAGCACACTAGGAAGGAACAAAGACAGGACAGGCGCTACTTGCAACTGTTTATTGTGGTCAAAGGTGGTTGAATATATAGCCATGGGGAGAGGGGAGACGAAAAAGGCGGAACACTGATTGTATGAATGCGCACGCGTGAGAACACTGAAGATATGCATGAAGGAAATGGCGAATCTAAAACTTATCTAAAAACACACTTTCATTTGTGTATATATTCAGAAACGGGGAGCTGACACATGTTTCCCCTCTCTTCTTAATCTGGTTGGCCTCCAACAATTGACGTGCCACAGAGTCTTTACTCTTAATCAAGATTCTAGTGTCTTGAAGCCTTGCTTCACATGCTTGTTTATTTTCATTGCCGCAGGCCTTGCAATGAAGAGGCAAGTTTGAGCCATAACCATATTTCAATGAAAGCTTATGCTCTCGCAGGCGATCATTAATACATCGGCCAGTTTGGCCGACGTACTCTTTCCCACACTTCAGCGGTATACGGTATACAACTCCTTCCTCACACTTCACAAAAGGATTCGTATGTTTAATGGAACACCCTGCTTTCTTAGTGTTATCAGAACCGATCAGGCGGCACAAAGTAGCAAGTTTTCGGGGTGCGGAAAAAACCACAGGAATTTTGTATTTCACGGCGACGTGTTTAAGATTGTGCGCCACTTTGTGAGAATACGGAATCACCACTGGTTTAGCTTTCTTTTCGAATGTTTGACCTTCTTCAGTGCTTCTTTTTCTTTCTTTTTTTCCCCTTTTTCAATAACGCCTTCGAAACTACGCTTAAAACCGAACAAGGGAAGCCAGCCTTCCTCAATTTCACAATTTGTTCGTCAAAGCTTCCTTGTGCCTCATGACAGCACGATTTTTTAAGGGCGGATTCGAGGCACATAGTGGCAATCGCACGTTTAACAGTCTTGGAGTGTGTAGACTCGTACGGCAACAATTCCTTGCGGGCACGGGGTCGATACATCCAGCAGGAACCTTCGTCAGTAAGGGTTATGTCAAGATCTAAAAACTGTAAGCTGTTATCTTTGGCTAGTTCAAAAGTAAAATATAAGCCTTTGCCGTGCTGTTTAAATTCAGATAAAATGCCCTGCGCAGTATGCGAGTAAGTGATGGGAGAACGTTCCGTCAGTAAAATTAAAAAATCATCAACGTACCTAAAAACCTTCAGCACTTTGCCATCGTCAAACACCATTGATAGCGTTCTCTCGATGTCCGCAAGGAAAAGGTTGCACAGTACGGGAGCCACACACGAGCCAATACAAATTCCTTTCTTTTGCACATAAAACTGGCCTTCAAAACAAACAGCTGTTGAACAAAGATAAAACTCCAGGAGTGCTATGAAGTTATCCACAGAAATTCCCGCGGTATTCTGAAAGGACACCTGCCAGTTCATCTCAATGCAGCTCAGGACGGCTGCTAACAGTTCTTTTAGCGGAATAGAGTAAAAAAGATCAACAACATCTATTGAAAACAAGCATCCTAGCGACTTAGTCTCACGTAAAAAAGCTATGATGTCAAGGCTATTCCTTACCATGAATGGGTCATCTATAATCAATGTGTTAAGCTGCTTGAGAAGGTAACGGCTAACGTTGTTTTGCCAGGAACCTCTTTCACTCACAATACATCTGAACGATATATAATCCTTGCGCGCTTTTGCAGTAAAAAATACATTCAAAAAGTTTGCCCGACTTTTCTGGACACCGTTCGCGAGCTTCTGTAGTCCAAGGTCTACACACAAAGATATGGCACGGCACTTTTCCTTACTTGGCTTCAGTCTCGTTAGCTTGAAATTCCTCTGGATGGCTTGTAAAGCTTTTTCATTGAACATGCCCGACGGCATGGCCACAAACCCTCCTTCCTTGTCGTCCTGCAGGAGTCAAAGGTTATTGTCCTTGAAAAATTCACGATACGTGTTTAGGGGTTCTTGGGCGAGTTCCTTTGTTGGACACCGTTCTGGCCAGGCTGTCAACTCCGTCCAGCAGACAACTTTCCTTGTCCTCTGGTGCAGCTTTGTTGGAAATCCTTCTATTCAAGAAAAGCAGCTCATGTGCCGGGATTTTCGGCTCGGAGCTGAACTTGGGGCCTTTCTTGAGGACGTCAGCGTCCACAGCTTGCAGTTTTTAGATTTTGACATAACCCTTACTGACGAAGGTTCCTGATGGATGTATCGACCCCGTTCCCGCAAGGAATTGTTGCCGTACGAGTCTACACACTCCAAGACTGTTAAACGTGCGATTGCCACTATGTGCCTCGAATCCGCCCTTAAAAAATCGTGCTGTTA
Source organism: Dermacentor silvarum (assembly GCF_013339745.2). Taxonomy (NCBI): domain Eukaryota; kingdom Metazoa; phylum Arthropoda; class Arachnida; order Ixodida; family Ixodidae; genus Dermacentor; species Dermacentor silvarum. The sequence continues at coordinate 412,494,894 of NC_051154.1, forward strand.
TAAGGCACAAGGAAGCTTTGACGAACAAATTGTGAAATTGAGGAAGGCTGGCTTCCCTTGTTCGGTTTTAAGCGCAGTTTCGGAGGCGTTATTGAAAAAGGGGGAAAAAAGAAAGAAAAAGAAGCACTGAAGAAGGTCAAACATTCGAAAAGAAAGCCAAACCAGTGGTGATTCCGTATTCTCACAAAGTGGCGCACAATCTTAAACACGTCGCCGTGAAATACAAAATTCCTGTGGTTTTTTCCGCACCCTGAAAACTTGCTACTTTGTGCCACCTGATCGGTTCTGATAACTCTAAGAAAGCAGGGTGTTCCATTAAACATACGAATCCTTTTGTGAAGTGTGAGGAAGGAGTTGTATACCGTATACCGCTGAAGTGTGGGAAAGAGTACGTCGGCCAAACTGGCCGATGTATTAATGATCGCCTGCGAGAGCATAAGCTTTCATTGAAATATGGTTATGGCTCAAACTTGCCTCTTCATTGCAAGGCCGGCGGCAATGAAAATAAACAAGCATGTGAAGCAAGGCTTCAAGACACTACAATCTTGTTTAAGAGTAAAGACTCTGTGGCACGTGAATTGTTGGAGGCCAACCAGATTAAGAAGAGAGGGGAAACATGTATCAGCTCCCCGTCTCTGAATATATACGCAAATGAAAGTGCGTTTTTAGATAAGTTTTAGATTCGCCATTTCCTTCATGCATATCTTCAGTGTTTTCACGCGGCGCATTCATACAATCAGTGTTCCGCCTTTTTCAGTGTTCCGCCCCCCTCTCCCCATGGCTATATATTCAACCACCTTTGACCACAATAAACAGTTGCAAGTAGCGCCTGTCCTGTCTTTGTTCCTTCCTAGTGTGCTGTCACTGTTGGCACTTCATCTTTTGAAAGCTATGCACCAACTAGCCCCACAACGTGTTTTATTAGAGTTATCGTTCAGCGCCAGACGTGCCTGCATGATTTTAAGCTTACTCGAATGTCAACGTTGATTCTATCTATTCTCTGTGTTAACGCCGAACCTTGCGTAATCAGATTGTATGCGTGACGAGAATAGTGTTGTACTTTCTTGAAGGGATGCGAGCACCAGATATTACGCTGGAATCTAAAAACATTCACCGCCCACGCACCCCGTACACATGGTAAACCAGCGAAGCTGAAATGTGCGGCCCCGGTATGAGCCACACGTGATTTGTTTCTTTCTTTCTTGTCCCTGGCGCATACCCACATATCCAATGCGGGTATGCGCCACACGTGATTGTATTTTGGTTAATCATGACGAACTGACGAGCATGTGATGTTTTTGATGTCATGACCTATTAGTCATATTAGTCATACATTCGTAGCCTTCCATGCCAATTTTGGTATATCCCAACTGAACGAGGCGCGAGTTTTCGACGTCAAAAATTGTTGTTCTACGTGTTGTTTTGTCCGCGGACGCGATTGGCCAGAACCGTGCCTTCGTTGAAAAAAAAGCACGGTTGGTACGTTTTGGCACGTTTTACGTGTCAAAACTGCAATCAATTTATGAGGCACGCCGTAGTGGGAGACTCCTGAATAGTTTGGACCACCTGGGATTCTTTAACGTGCGCTTAAATCAAAGTAAACGGGTGTATTCGCATTTCACCCCCATCGAAAAGCGGCCGCCGTGGCCGGCATTCGATCTCGCGACATCGTGCTTATCAGCCCAACACATATACCCAAAAAGCAACCACGGTGGGTACGCTGGAATCTTCGACGAGTGATGTATAAAAACCGATGTCGATCAGGTTTCGACGATAGCCGACTGTGCTCGCCGCTACCGCGCTTCAAGTGTTACTTGCTTTTGTGGGCCCAATAAAAAGTTAGTTTCGTGATTCACAGTTTTTGCTACTGTGTTCTGCACCGTTACTACAACGCGACAGTATTTTTCTCAACTGATTGCAAAAAATTCAAGGGACTCTAAAATGACTTGGTAGATTATAAACTCAACTATAAAACCTGCTTCTATTTATTACAGTATCTCCTATGCTCAATTGACGCAAATATTGGCATAGTTATCAGTTGGTTCTTTCAATAATTACTGTTGTAGCATCGGCATGAAAATTACGAATGCGTTTCGTGACGTTAGGCTTCATACTCCTGCTTACAGTCATAAATTCCTTCAGATACGTCGAAATGGCGTAAGATCAAATTGTCGCAGTAGTTAACAAGGAACCAATGCAAGGACCGCACTGGATAACATCAGTTATCCTCACTTAAACTAAAACATTCTATGAAAATAGTCTGCTGCTCCAACGAAAAAAATAATTGTGCATTTTACACAGCTACCCACCTAAATGGCTTAAAATTTGATAACGTTCTTCCCGTACAAAAAAAAAATCCTTCGCATTCAAGAAAATCACCACCTCTTATCTGTTCTGACAGGCAGTACCATAGCTTTTCAAGAAGTAATCGCGAAACGGGAATTTTGTCGAACAAGAATCAGTACTAGCAACTAGCTAGCCTGGTTTCTGAACAAGGAGTCAACCGCTACTCCTGAGTTATCCTTATTTGAACAATAATATTACGTTTCTTCATTGACATTGCAAATGTTTTAGATACTGTTCATTATTACATAGTACTAAAGAAATTAAATGTTGCGGCTTTCATGCTGTGTGTCTAAATTTTTTTTGGAGCCATCTCACCAATTGACAAAAAGAAGTGCGATTTCTTGATCTTGATTGAGATTTTTCTGTGATCACTATGGGAGTTCCCCAAGAACCAGTGTTATAACACATCCCATTGTCACTATACGTGAATCATCTTTATTAACGCACAACTTCAATCCTGTCATGTATCCGGACAATAATTCTTTCATTTGCGCACATGAGTGTACGAGTGACACTTTCTCAACGACTAACAAAGAAATGAAGCTTATCCTTGACTCGCCTCATGCTAATAAACCTTTGACTCAAGTGTGCATCAGATTGAAGGAGTGCCCATTGAACGTGTCACTGTTATAACTTAGTGTTGTAATAGGTCATCACATTTTGGAAAATGCTCATTGAGTGACTATGTAAATAGCTCAGCCGTATGTGCTTTGTGGTATATAAATAGCGCCAGTTCTTCGATTTACCGACTTTTAGAACGATATATTTTGCTCTTGTTCATAGTCAGTCATCATATTTTAAAGAACCGTTGGATAATATATGTGATTCATTCCTAAAACCACGCGTAGTCTTGCGAAAGCGAGAAATTCGTTTTTTTTGTTGAGTTCAAATTAGGTGCTGCCTGCCAAGCCCCTCTATAACAAGGACCACATCATGCTTGTAAACCTGCTAATAAAGCATAAACGCTATTATCATGATGCGTAACTGAACAACTAAGACTTATATACTTCACTGTTCAGCTTGCATGCCTTCCCAGTTTCGAACACGATGCTAAAAACTGGTAACTGCTTACAGCCACTAGTAAAAATGTACATATATGGGAAAAGGCGGCTGTCTAGTGTTGGTTGCGTTTTGCAGAACAGTCTTCCTGTTCAAGTAAACCAAAGGCCGCTCTTGTCACGCTCAAACGTTATAGAAAAATAACTGTATTAAATACGAAAGTTCTTGTTATTTTGCAGAAATGTAATAAGAATACAAGATGCCTCTTGCCAGCATGAATACAAAATGGGATATTGCTAATTTGCCTGCACATGTACCTATCATTGTTTATGTATGGGCCCATACTGCATTATGCTACGGATTCAAATGCTTCTCGTGCATTTATCTGTAGCGCATTTGCCATACTTCTGGTAATAAATCGAACACACTGGCTGCGCTCAGTTCAGTTCAGTTTATTACCTTAAAAGTCCCCCGTAGGGGCATTACATAAGGGGTGGGTTTTTTATGAAATCGCGTAAACATCGTGATAAATAATCATTTAACAAAATGGTCTGTGACAAGTTCTATAAACGAAGATGGGCAGGTGGTAGTAACGATGTTGAGGGGAAGGCCATTCCAGTGTGTCGCGGTTTGGAAAAAATCGCTTTGTGTGACCTTGCGCCCGAGAAATTAAAATAGAACCAAAAATAAGAGACACGTGTGCTCTGTTTCTGCTTTTGACGTAAACACATGACAAGTAAAACGAATAAGTTCTATCGGCAGCCATTATTATACATGTACACAAGAAAAAATATACGAATAGCGCCAGTTCTGTTAAAATATGACAGAGAGCTAGACCTTCGACGAATGTTTAAAAGATACGAGCAGAAACTACATGCGTACCGAAACCGAAATTGATGTACCCTTAACATATGCCTTCTAATATATGTTGAAGTTTTATTGCAATATGAAGTGTTCTAGTAAAGAAATTTCAGAAATCGAGCGAGGTCCCGAACTACAATGAAGACGGATGGGGCGGGAATTTTTCGAATTTACAGGCAGCGATGCAAACTGTGAAGCGTGTTCTCTGGCTTTGCTTGGCCAGAACGGTTGTCGTAAAAATATATTTTTATTCCCCAAAGCAATAAAAATGCGACAATTATGCTGGTGTACGCGGTGCCATATTTCATTGACTTTCACTAGAATGTTTGATGCGTCAGAGAGAGAGAGGAAATGATTAATGAAAGGCAGAGAGGTTAACCAGGACTGAGCCTGTTTGGCTACCCTACACTGGGGGAAGGGAAAACAAAAGAGAAATATCAACAGAAAACTAGAACGTCCGCTGTGGATATCGCTGACGTAGCAGCAGATCTCTGCTCTATCACTGACAACCACTCAGTCCGGATCACCGATGGTCACTCAATCCGGTAGTCTTCAAAAATCGTAGCAGCGCTTTTGTGGCCTTTTGTAGCAATGTCACACTGTACTTTCATGGTTAATTGCCACTAATTATATGGGCGTTGCAACTGACCAAAATATTATCTTCTACATGAATTTGCGAGTCTAATTCCCTAAAGCAATCAAGAAGTGCCAGTGAATGGGACGTGCACTGCGATGAGGGAAACTTTTTTTATTATTTCTGCGCGACTTACGAAATGCAAGCAAGACAAAGTGTTCACAGGAGGGCATGAAAGGGGCCGAGTAACTGACGCCTGGGACAGGAGTTTTGACAAGGCTCTTCGTCAAGCGCTGGTGAAGACCCATGCCGGAACGCAGACAGTCTTCGCTTGTTCGCCCATCGTTGATTCTGCCATATGCGTGTTATTTAGGGAGCCGAACGCTGGCGTGGTATAGCACTTGTAAACGGGAAACACAGAGGCGCAGTAAAGATTGGAGTTACGGTCAACTCACCTCAATGTGCTCTGCCTTGAAAACTGTGACGCACGGTCTTGAACCAATGTAGAAGCAGAATATGCCTTGGTTTTCAAACTGCTTACAGAAGCCCAGACGTGTCTGCATTATTACTGTAATGAAAAGAGCATGGGATATAGAGGAGCACTTCCATCTTTATGGCTCACGATAACGCAGCATCGCGTGAATTGCCCTAATCGGAAAGGCAGCGGAAATCTTTACGGTACATCGGAAAACAAGCAAAGCATACTAGCAGGTCATATCCCACGTTTGTTTTTTTAAGCTACACGGATTTTAAAAAATAGTCTGTGGCAGATAGCACAATCCTAGTCTTTGAGCTGCAATACTAAAAGAGGCTTGCACAACATACAGTAATGCGTCATCGACAAACTAAAACAAATTTGACTAATTAGGTTTGAACAAATTCCTTTACGGCACATATTACAGTCATTGCAGCGGGGGAGTTCCCAAGGTGTACCCGCTTGGAGCGAATTCTATGTATGACACCAGGTTCGAGATATGAGTCATGAAACGTGTAAAAATAGATTGTTGTTTCATTTCTAACAAAACGCCTTTTGTGCATTGAAGCTTTACTTTTTACCTTTTGTTGCGAGTCTTATGAATTATCCGCTCTGAAATGTCTCCTGTTTTGATAGGATAAAATGGGCTTCATGACAACCACTTCTTTTTTTTTTGCAAATGAGTTCAACCAGACCATTACATTTTTTCTGAGACCTATGAACAGTCTCGCAGCAATAACAGTAACCTAGTGACGAACCTATGTGTGAGCAGTGTCATAACAACTAAATTGATGGCCTTATGTGCAAGAGTGTAACTGTATATAAAAATCTTTGTGCTTTTCTATGAATGACTTGTCGCAAAATAACTGTTACCACTATTTCAATTGCACCTGTTGCACTAATGAAGGTTGTCTGGTTCGCCACCTCGCATTCAGTTTCGCATTTTTTTTTCATATTATAGCGGTCATACTCAGTGGTAAATAGTTAGAATCAACGCTATTGTCCCGCGATATGTCATGAAGCGTTCTTAAGCCGTAGCCGCAATATTTTATTGCGAGAGCAATTATATGGACACTTCAACGGGATTTCTGCCGTCGGCGTCGCCGTGAGGTTCCGTATAGATTCCAAGGGCAATGGGAACGCGCGGGGGACGCGCGCTATCACGGAGAGCCAACCCACGGCGGAAAGCAAACGCGACCGTCGAGCGAAAAGTCGTGGGGGTATGGGGGGAGGGAGGCGGGGCGACGCTGTGCTACGGCACCAAATGCGTATCATGCAACCGAGCGCAAGGGGTACTGGCAACGCAATCTCCCAGCAAAAGCAAAAAAGCGGGAAGGCAGCGCAGGAGGGAGGGGGGGGGGAGCAGCTTCTACTCTGTCAACAAATACGCTTGCACTGGCTGTGGTGGCGGTCGCCCGCACCGTCTCTTATCTCACAGGCTCTGACCTTTGTATGCGCTGTGCATTCGCCGCTCAGTTTCCGTTGAAGCGATAGACGGCACGATTCTTCGCCCGCTGCAAATAATCGTGCGGTCTATCGCTTCAATGGAAACTGAGCCGCGAATGCACAGCGCATACAAATGTCAGAGCCATGTGGAAATAAGCAGAGGCTGCGCTTGCTGCCAACGTTTTGACAGTGGTTGTCTGCGGTCATTCAGTGTCATCTATTCATGTTTGCGTGTGCGCGGTGACACCACGCTTGTCAATTCAGTTAGAAAGCGAATGTGTCCAAGATTATGCTGCCGATAAAACTACTATCCCTACTCCGAACATGTCTCTACCAATTTGCTATCGCAATTGATGCTTCATCTTTCGGGCGAAACTGCGACATTTTTTTATGTAGGCAAACGAAAGTGGCCAGTCTGCTAAATTCACAAAAAAGACTGTTTCGGAATAATCAGCTGCTTCTATACTTATTATTAAAAACTAATTTGTTTCTCACAAAAGTACAACTGATTTCATTCTCTTCGGCACTCGCGTAGCTAAACATTGTTTTTTTATGAATAATAAATGATTAGTGGACATGCTTTCCGAACTTATCTCGACACACACTTATAGCTGTACTTGAAACGAGGCACACAGCAATGACATTGAGAAAGAAAGTTGCGATGTGCACTATAGGAAGCTTCCTGAAACTGTAATATTTAAGAAAGACGTGGATTCTTCGCTCATGCATTGAATTCTATACCTTTCAATTTTATTGCTTCGCTTAAAATAAAATCGCAGACATATTTGTTTCCTGACATAACAAACTATATCCGAAAGGGGTTCACACCCACAGGCGTTGCTTGCGTTGTGTGCATTATTATCTGAGCCTGCGGAGCATGCTACCTGAGCTTGTGATCTGGACAGGCGCTCATATTCTGCACACATCTCTTGTCACAGACAGACAAATTTGTCAGAAACTTTTTCTGCACTTCACAAAGCCAGTTTCTCTAAATTTCTCACAACCTTAATTTTATTCATTAACTAGACTGCTATATACAAAATGTATAGATTGCGAATTGTTGCACTTACATTAGCATGTCCAGTCAAAATGTTTTAGATTGAATGAAACTTTCTGCAAATAAAACATATATGTAATGTTGCACAGTTGTCTAGTGTTACTAGCACAAGATGTGCTTGCATGGGGAAGAGTCATAAGATACACTTATTTGACCTTGTGCTACTATTTTTATTTACTTTGAACTTAGTGTACCATCTTACAAGAGGTGTCAGATTGTACTTTTCAAGTGCCCTAGGGTATCATTTCTCTTGTGTTATTGAAAGCTTCATGAATCACTGAAAGTCATTCCGTCATTCTATTCCTCTCAAGTTATAGTACCCTCCGTACGTTTAACTATCAGTCATTGAATTGTTGCATTTTCTTAAATTGAAGCACTTGAATGTGTCCAACCCTCTTGGTGTAAACAAAGTTATTCTTGCAATGTCAAACTAGCATTTTTACAGAAAGAAACATGTGGCACAATGTGCTAATGTTAAATCATTGTAGTCTGCAACATGTTTGTTTATTTATTTGATATACCCTCAGGACCGAGGCGTCACAGAGCGGAGTGGTAAAGAACAAATGCAAGGAAAAAATATATGTAAAAGCAGCGTCCAAAACGTAACAAATCAAGAATGATTAACATGGTTATTATAAAATGAGCAGGTACAAAAATGGGCCCTATCATGCAAGTTAGCTATAACGAAATAAAGAATAAACATAACGAAGTAAAGCAAGATTAACATTGATAACATAAAAGTAGCAGGTAGAAAATGTGTTCTATTTATACAATATTAGATAGGGCGTTCTTAAAGATGCATGGTTTAGAATAGTAGCAGTATTTTCGGGAAGGCGATTCCACTCGTCAGAGGTGCGTGGTAGAACTGAAGGTGAAAAGGAATTAGTTCTCAAAGAAGGTATGCGGACCTTGTTAGCATGATCTAATCTTCGGGATATGTATTGCCGTGACTGCAGCAGTTCGTTGCGTAATTCAGACTGATGAAAGATCTTACAAAAAAGACAGAGACGAAGTTGTTTGCCACGTTATGCGAGAGAAGGTAAGTTCAAACTTGATATCATTGTGGTTATGTTTGCAGTTCTGTCATCATTAGACAGGATAAAACAGACTTAGATATTATGTACCACTTCAAGAGAATGTATAAGGTTTTCAGCTTTGCCTGTTTGCCACCGGTGCCATGATTTGTAATCCGGGGAGAAGGCCTTGTCTGGAAGCATGATTTATCTGCCTCCTTTAGCCTCTCCTCGGGGGCATATTGTAAATATGGCCGAAATAAACAAATCTTGAAATCTTGGATCCCAAACAGACGCGGCGTATTCCAACTTTGGACGTATTAGTGTTTTATAGAGCATTAGTTAAGTCCGATGGGGAAAGCGAAAAGTTACGACGAAGAAAGCCCAAAGTTCTGTTAGCATTACTTACGAGGTAAGCTCAGTGAGTAGTCCAAGCAATTTTGCTACTGATATGTATACCAAGGTATTTGTAGCTAGTCACGGGGTCTAGGGGGAACGTTCTTAAGGTAAGTGTGTGGAGCTTGATTGCTTCGTGATGCACGCATGAATTTGCACTTGGTAATGTTATGTTCCATACAAGCAAATCCTGGCTGTTCGGCGTGCCCGCGACCGGGCCGATGGGCTAGAGCTGCCGGTCCCGACGTGGGACTAGCCGGGTGCGCGACGAGTTCGCGTCCTCGCCAGATCTCCAACAAAGGTTGTTTCACTCACTCACTCAAGTTCCATACACCATGTCTTGCACCAACTTGAAACGGCGTTAAGGTCATTCTGTAGAATAGTTATATAAATAATTACGTGTAATTTGTCTAAGCCTCGCAAAGTCAGCTATGCATTTGGTAGCAAAAGGCGGTAGTGCGAGGTAAGGCAAAACGTTTGCTTCCTGAACTGTAGGAAAGAGTCGCCATGCTTCAAGTAATATGTACTGCATATGAAGTGCTACTTCAATGACAGGCTCAAAACTGTAGAGACAATTTTGAGAAACCACACTATTGCTTGCTTGTTCTGCGTCAGAATTACACAAGATGAGTGTTTTGAACTTGTGTCAGGAATGCGTCATTGTTTAGGAAAACAGTGATAGCCTACAAGGTTGTTTTTGTAGGAATGAAAGTTGAAAGAGGGTCCCCAGTATGTGAACGTAGGAGCTCCATCCTAATGCGCGAAATGCAGTCTCGCTTGTACCATCGTTGATTTTGGGTAAATCCAGATAAGAACGAACAGGCAGTACTGGTCACCATCTTCGATTTGGAAAACATTTGGTTTAGAGCAGGTTTTGGACTCAGGAATATGATTTTGTCTCTAAAAAATGTGCAACTTTCCGTAAGAATGTGCAGCTTGCCGTAAGCACTTTTCAGCGACATTCACAAATTCTCAAATTCGAGCGTTTACATACTTATTAAAAATTACTACATTTCCTGATAGCTTTTTCACGATCATTCTTTTCCAGAAAAGGACATGTGAATTCAAACCTGATGCGTATTTCATATCACGTCGTTAGCAAAGGAACCTTTGCGGCGAAAATCATAAAAAATTCATCAGCCCTTCCCCTACCGGAAAATAGGGGTAAGCGAAGCTTGTCCTCGGTGCACCTTGTGTTTGACGGTTATGTTTCTTGTAAGTAACTTGACCGTGTCCAAGGGAAGGTCAGGTGATCTGGTAGGCGTTGGCGGAGTGCCGCAGCTTCAGCGGCTCGCACCGTAGGCCTTTTACGGGTGATATCCCTTCGGCAATCGGTGAGAGCTGCCTGTTGGTCGGGGGTGCGCACAATGCGCGGCCCTCTCATCTGTTTTCCGAGACTGAACTGAACGGAAATGAAGCGGGCGCACCGCACGCGAAACCCTTTCCTGCCCTTTCCCTCCCCGACGGAAGCGAAACGGCTCTGATTGGCAGCGCACGTGGAGTGAGCGCGCGTCTACGCAGCTGGCACCGTGCCTGATGAATCACGCTCCGGCCGACCTCTCCACCGTTCTGCCATTAAAAAGTCTCTCTCTCTCTCACGCTCCGGCGCCAGCGAGCCGCCGCTGGAGCCGGAGCTTTAGCGTTACATCACCGGCGCGTATACAAGCTTCGCTTGAAAAAATTCATGAGCCATTCCATTCTGTGAAGGTGGATGATGTATGCATGTATGTATGTATGTATGTATGTATGTATGTATGTATGTATGTATGTATGTATGTATGTACGTATGTATGTATGTATATATGTATGTATGTATGTATCAGAGTATGTATGCGTGTGTGTATACGCACAGTCAACCACAATATATTGCGGACAATGAAATCTGAGAAAAAGCTGAATATCTCCGCAGCCTCAAAACGCAATCTGGCATTTGCATTTCGGGCCTAGACTAGAATACGCTAACCACATTGTCGTATACAGTTTTACTGGCTACTTTTACAGGCTGCTGGGGAACTGGACGTTTTCTGAGATCCCGTGATCTGCTGACTCGCTATGCTGAGACAGCTTCTCCACATTCTGGCACAGCTTCTCAAGTTGCAGACTGTTTCCTGCGATGCATATTTTTATACCATGGAGCACCACGCGTTTTCTTCAGCGACCGCGGAAAGGTCTTCGTCTCTTTAATTATTTCCGAAGTTCTAGAAACCACCATGGCTTGACCATGTGTTTCAATCGTACGCTCTCAGACATGATCTCAATGTACATGGGCTCAGAACACACAAACTGGGATGCAGTCCTACCGTTTGTAACTTTTTATTACAACTCTACACCTCTACGTATCACCTGTTCATACAGGACACCCTGTACGTATAGAGTCCCAGCTAAAGGTTTCCAATGTTTTAAAAAGCGACGGAGTGCGCGAGTGGGCTGAAACGAACTCAGTGGTGTTCGGGATAGCGCCACCAAGTCTGCGGTATTTTTTTCCATTTGCAAAGTCAGTTAATTAGAGTAAACTAATCGCGTAACTTTTTAAATATTGACGTTACCAAGAAAGTGGCAATATGAAATTTGTTGATCACATTTAAAAATAGCCAACTGAAATGTTTGCATCTAAGTACTATTGACGGAGCTTGTACTTGCCCTTAAAGAAAGCCCGCAAAATACGAAAACAACCGCGTGATAGCACTACTTTTTCAGCGCCCCCAGTTAACGATCAGGAAACGACATTCTTTGCATGCCTTTTTTCGAGACTCACTCGAGTGTCACATCGCGATCGGGCGCACAGAGAGAGCGGCGGTGACGAAGATGTCTCGTGATTGGACCAGATAATGATTATTGTGGTTTATTGGCGCAAGGGCCAGATGTGGCCAAAGAGCGCCAAGACGATGGTAATGGCTTGTTAATGGTACATGAATAGTGAACTATATGAACATTAGATGTGGCATGGCTGTAAATGGGCCTAAAAACAGTCGCTGTAAAGTGCGTAAAATCTATACGTAATAAGATTATGGCAATGACTAATTATGTGTACTATGGACATGAACAATGCATTGCGAAGGAATGGTACGACTTGCAAAATATTAACGATGCCAGGATTGGCCAGAAGCACAAGTGCCTAAACAGAGCCCTTGAAACACAAGGGCCTGGAGGCATGTGCTATCCTCTGGATAGCAACATCCTCTGGAGAGAGGATGCGCTATGAACTTATTGGGCTAATAACATGTAGCACAACATCTTTCAAGAATGCGAGGACTGCGTTGGTGTTAAAAAGCGGTTCTTTACCGAGAAACATAGTGGGATGAAGAGTGAGACAATAGCGATATGCTAGCGCAAAATGTTTCTTTCTTTCTCTTTCGGCTTCCCGACACTCCAGGAGAACGTGGAGGACGGTGAGCCTCATGCCACATCTACCACAGGTTGGAGGATCATTACCATTCAATAGAAAATTATGAGTACCATATGTGTGTTCTATTCTGAGACGACAGAATAGGACATCAGTTCGTCGTGTTTTAGTTGTACACGGCCAGAAACCTAACTGTGGCTTAATCAAGTGGAGCTTATTATTTATTTCGGCTTCCCACAAGCGTTGCCAGTGACTTCGCAGTTTGTTTCGCAGGAAAGGCTTCAGATCTGTAGCAGGGGCAGCAGCGGGAAGACCAGTACCTTGCAATGCCATTGATTTGGCGATTTCGTCGGCAAGCACATTACCCTCGATTCCTCTATGGCCGGGAACCCAGCATATTATTACATGTCTATGAGATAAGTAAATGTTGCACAACAGTGAGTAAAGCTCAATAAATACAGGATTTTTGTGCTTTTGTAAAAATGTTAGTGCTTTTACAAGACTTAACGAGTCTGTGAATATTATTGCTTTTTGTAGTTTTAATTTCGTTATAAGTTTCACCGCAGACAGTACTGCGTATGCTTCTGCTGTGAAGATACTTGTTAGGGGGTTCAATACGTCAGATTTAGAAAAACAGGGGCCAACAGCCGCGTAAGATACGCCAGCATGGGACTTGGATGCGTCGGTGTAGAACTCCGGGCACGAGTACTTCGATTGAAGTTCGCGGAAATGCATAGCAATTTCGAGCTCGGGAGCATACTTTGTGACCTCTACAAAGGATAAATCACATTGTATCACCTGCCACTTCCAGGGCGGTGACATCTTAGCTGAAGGCATTAGACGATGTTCTAGCAGTGGGACATCCATTTCTTCGCTAAGTTCTCTTACACGCAGTGAGAAAGGCTGCCTCATAGAGTGTCGATTATAAAAAAGCGTTGCACACTTCATATCATTAACGGTTATAGAACAAGGATGTTCACGATCAGAGTGCACTTTGAGAAAATAGGTGAAGCTGATGTATGTTCTCTGGAGATGGAGTGACCACTCATTTGATTCTATGTATAAACTTTTGACGGGGCTTGTTCTGAATGCGCCAGTGGCCAGGCGGATACCTAGATGGTGGAGAGGATCTAGCATTTTTAGCGCACTCGGGGCGGCAGAGTGATACACCACGGCACCATAATCCAATCGTGACCGAATGAGGCTCTTGTAAAGATGCATTAAACATTTTCTGTCGCTGCCCCAGGATGTGTGAGATAAAATTTTCAGTAAGTTCATTGTTTTTAGGCATTTCGCCTTGACATGTTTTATGTGCTGGATGAAAGTAAGTTTAGAGTCAAGTATGATGCCTAAAAACTTGTGTTCTTTGTTCATAGGTATTTGTTGTCCATAAATTTCGATAGTGGGATCTGCAACGAGACCTTTCTTCCTGGTGAAAAGAACACAAGAACTTTTGTGGGGGTTTACTTTGAACCCGTTTTCGTCTGCCCACTTAGACACTTTGTACAACCCCTGCTGTACCTGTCTCTCGCACACTGCGAGGTTACAGGATTTGAAGCCTATTTGTATATCGTCCACCTAGATGGAATAAAAAATAGCTGGTGGGAACGAAGCACGAAGCGTGTTCATTTTGACGATAAAGAGTGTGCAACTGAGCACGCCTCCCTGAGGTACACCAGTTTCCTGTATAAATGTACGCGACAGTGCATTAGCTATTTTAACCCGGAATGTGCGGTTGTGTAGATTGCTTTCAATAATGTTTAACATATTACCGCGGATGCCAGTTGCCGACAGATCGCGCAGGATTCCGTAACGCCAGGTCGTATCGTACGCCTTTTCCATATCGAGAAACACGGACAAGAAGTACTGTTTAGGTATGAAGGCATCACGAATGTTTGCTTCGATGCGCACGAGATGGTCCGTTGTAGACCGTCCTTCTCTGAAGCCGCACTGATATAGATCAATGATTTTGTTTGACTCAAGGAAGTGTAAAAGGCGACGGTTTACCATTTTTTCAAAAAGTTTGGAAATACAACTTGTGAGGGCTATGGGGCGGTAACTTGTTACTCATGTGGGGTCTTTACCTTGTTTCAAAATCGGAACAAGGGATTCTTTCCATGCAGTAGGTAGGTATCCGGCAGCCCATATAGCATTGAAAAGTGCGAGTAGTGTTAATTGGGTATCGCTGTGGATGTGTTTAATCATATCGTACATGATCCTGTCAGGTCCAGGTGCAGAGCTCCGACATGTATTCAAGGAGGCTCTGAACTCGGCGATATTAAAAGCCGTGTTATAGGGTTCGTTCTGTCTGCATTTGTGGTTGATAGCCTTGCGTTCTGCGATTTGTTTGTGTTTTAGGAATGTCTCGGAATAATGATTCGAACTAGATATGCGCTCGAAGTGTTCGCCAAGAGCGTCACCTTGGTCTTCCAAGCTGTTCGCTTCGTCGTTCACTAGCGGCAAAGGAGGGATTTCCTTTCCCTTTAACCTCTTTAGCCCGTGCCATACTTTTGCCTCTTGAGTGTATGAGTTTATACCAGAGAGAAACCTCTCCCATCCTGCCCTCTTAGCCTGTCTTCGCGTCCTTCTTCCCTGGGATTTAACGTTTAAACTCTATTAGATTTTCAGTCGTAGGACATTCACGTAGTTTCCCCCATGCTTTATTTTGCCGCCTTCGTGCCTGTCTGCAATCGTCATTCCACCAGGGGGCCCGTCTTTTGAATGTAGTACTCGTTTGAGGAATGAACTTCTTAGCGGCGTCAATGATAAAAGCAGTAAAATATGATACGGCGTGATCTATACTAAAATTATTTATAAAATCTCGTGATAGGCACGAGGATTCCCTAAAGCATTCCCAGTCAGCTGAGGCTAGTTTCCAGCGTGGGACATGCGGAAGGGAGTCATGTTCGGTTACTAAGTTTAGGGTTACTGGAAAATGATCACTTCCGTATGATGATGATTAGTGGGGTTTATTGGCGCAAGGGCCAGATGTGGCCAAAGAGCGCCAAGGCGATGATGATGGCGTGTCATTGGTACATGAATAGTGAATTGTGAGGCGTGGATGAGGGTGGCTGTAAAGGGGCCTAAAAATAGTCGCTCTAAAGAGCGTAAAATCTACATGTAATAAGGTTATGACAATGATCAATGACGTTTACTATGAGAATGAAGAATGCATTGAAAAGGGTGATAAGATATTCAAGTGATTTCACATGTAGTAATTGACAAAAGCACTACTGCCTAAACAGAGCCCCTGAACCACAAGGGCCTGGAGGCAGGTGCTATACTGAACTACTGTCACAGCGGCATCCTCTGGAGAGAGGATGCGCTACGAATTTATTGGGCTTATGACATGTAGGACAACATCGGTCAAGAATGCGAGGACTGCTTTAGTTGTAAAAAGTGGTTCTTTACCGAGAAACATGGAGGGATGGAGCTGGACACAATAGCTGTATGCAAGAGGAAAATGTTTTCTTCTCTCGGTTTCGGCTTTCCGACACTCCAGGAGGACATGAAGGATGGTCAGCCTCTCACCACATCGACCACATGTTGGAGGCTCGTTACCAGTCAACAGAAAATTGTGAGTACCATATGTGTGTCCTTTTCTGAGACGACAGAATAGGACATCAGTTCGTCGTGTTTTTGTAGCACAGGGCCAGAAACCTAACTGTGGTTTAATAAAGTGGAGCTGATTATTTGTTTCCGCGTCCCACAAGCGTTGCCAGTGGTTTCGCAGTTTCGTTCGCAAAAAAGGCTTGAGATCTGTGGCAGGAATAGCAGCGGTAAGATTAATAGGTTGAGATGTAATTGATGTGGCCACTTTGTCTGCCAGTTCATTACCCTCAATGCCTCTATGGCCAGGAACCCAGCATATTGTCACATGTCTACCAGATGAATAAATATTGCACAGGTATGTGTCAAGCTCGATAAAAACAGGATTTATGTGTATTCTTATAGACATTAGTGCCTTTACGACACTCAAGGAGTCCGTGAATATTATTGCAGTCTGTTGTTTTAATTTCTTAATGTGTTTAACCGCAGACAACCATGCATAGACTTCTGCAGTAAAGATGCTTGTATAAGGGTTCAATACGTCCGATTCGGAGAAAGAGGGGCCAATTGCCGCGTAAGATACGCCAGTGTGCGACTTTAATGCGTCGGTGTAGAATTCAGTACACGAATACTTGAACTGGAGTTCACGGAAATGCATTTGAATTTCGAGGTCAGCTGCGTACTTTGTAACTTTTACAAAAGATATATCGCACTGTATCGGCTGCCACTCCCAAGGAGGTGACAGTTTAGCTGGAGGCATAATGCGATGTTCGAGGAGTGGGACATCCATTTCAACGCTAAGCTCCCTCACACGCAGTGAAAAAGGCTATCTCACAGAGGGTCGATTATGAAAAAGTGTAGCACACGTGAAATCATTAATGGTCTTAAAACATGGATGTTCTTGATTAGAGTGTACTTTGAGGAAATATGTGAAACTGGTGCATGATCACTGCAGATGGTGTGACCATTCATTCGATTCTACATATAAGCTTTCAATAGGGCCTGTTCTGAAAGCACCGGTGGCCAGGTGGATACCTAGATGGTGAACGGGGTCTAGCATCTTTAGTGCGCTTGGGGCGGCAGAGTGATATATTACAGCCCCATAATCTAGTCGTGAACGAATCAGACTCTTATAAAGGTTCAATAGACACTTCCTGTCGCGGCCCCATGTTGTGTGAGATATAATCTTCATTAGGTTCATTGTTTTTGGGCATTTGGTTTTGAGATATTTGATGTGCGGAGTGAAGGTTAGCTTAGAGTCAAGTATGATGCCTAAAAACTTGTGGTCTTTGTTCACAGGTATTTGCTGTCCACACAGTTCTACACAAGGATCTGGGATCAGGCCTCTCTTTCTTGTGAAAAGAACACAAGAACTTTTGTGGGGGTTAACTTTGAACCCGTTTTCGTCTGCCCACTTAGACACTTTGCTCAACCCCTGCTGTACCTGTCTCTCGCACACGGCCAGGTTACAGGACTTGAAGCCCATTTGTATATCGTCCACGTAGACAGAATAAAAAATAGCCGGTGGTAATGAGGCGCAAAGTGTGTTCATCTTCACGATAAACAGTGTGCAGCTGAGCACGCCTCCCTGGGGTACACCAGTTTCCTGTATAAATGGACGCGACAGTGCATTACCTATTTTAACCCGGAATGTGCGGTTGTGTAGGTAGCTTTCAATAATAATTAACATATTACCGCGGATGCCCATTGCCGACAGATCGCGTAGGATTCCGTAACGCCAGGTCGTATCGTACGCCTTTTCCATATCGAGAAACACGGATAGGAAGCACGGATAGGAAACACGGATAGGATTCGTTTATGAATGAAGGCATCACGAATGTTTGCTTCGATGCGCACGAGATGGTCCGTTGTAGACCGTCCTTCTCTGAAGCCGCACTGATATAGATCAATGATTTTGTTTGACTCAAGGAAGTGTAAAAGGCGACGATTTATCATTTTTTCAAAGAGTTTGCAGATACAACTTGTGAGGGCTATTGGGCGGTAACTTGTTACTAATGTGGGGTCTTTACCTTGTTTCAGAATCGGAACGACAAGGGATTCTTTCCATGCAGTAGGTAGGTACCCGGCAGCCCATATAGCATTGAAAAGTGCGAGTAGCGTTATTTGGGTATCACTGTGAATGTGTTTGATCATGTCGTACATGATCCTGTCGGGTCCAGGTGCAGAGCTCCGACATGCTGTCAAGGAGGCTCTCAATTCGGCGATGTTAAAAGGCATGTTATAGGGTTCGTTCTGTCTGCATTTGCGGTCAATAGCCTTGCGTTCTGCGATTTGTTTGTGCTTTAGGAATGCCACGGAATAATTATTTGAACTATACACGCGCTCGAAGTGTTCGCCAAGAGCGTCAGCTTGGTCTTCCAAGCTGTTCGCTTCGTCGTTCACTAGCGGCAACGGATGGATTTCTTTTCCTTTTAGCCTCATTAGCCTGTCCCATACTTTTGCCTCTTGAGTATACGAGTTGATAACTCAGAGAAACCTTTCCCAACTTGCCCTCTTAGCCTGTCTTCGCGTCCTTCTTCCCTGGGATTTAACATGTTTAAATTCTATGAGGTTTTCAGCTGTAGGACATTCACGTAGTTTGCCCCAAGCTTTATTTTGTCTCCTTCGTGCCTGTCTACAACCTTTAATCCACCAGGGGACCCGTCTTTTAAATGAAGTGCCACATGTTTGAGGGATGAACTTCTCAGCGGCGTCAATGATAAAAGCAGTAAAATACGATACGGCATGATTATTTATAAAATCTCGTGATAAGTACGTGGATTCCCTAAAGCATTCCCAGTCAGCTGAGGCCAGTTTCCAGCGAGGGACATGGGGAAGAGAGTCATGTTCGGTTACTAAGTTTAGGGTTACTGGGAAATGATCACTTCCGAATGGGTTTTTAATTACATGCCATTCTAAGTCAGGGAAAAGTGAGGCAGAGCCAATTGACAGGTTTATTGATGAATATGAACTATGATGGATATTGTAATATGTTGGTTCCTTCTTATTGAAGAGGCACGCACCGGAGTTAACAAGGAAGTTTTCAATGAGTCGACCTCTCGCGTCGCATCGCGAATCTCCCCAAAGGGTATGATGAGCATTAAAATCACCAGTGATAATGTATGGTTCAGGGAGCTGGTCGATGAGGCTGTAAAATTCCGTTTTACTGAGGTGATGGTTGGGTGGTATGTAAATGGAGCAGATCGTTATAAGCTTGTTGAATAAAATTGCTCGCACAGATACAGCCTCGAGAGGCGTGTGAAGGGCAAACTGTTGGCAAGCAACAGACTTATTTACACCTATGGCTACACCTGCGGACAAGGCAGAAGCGTTGTCACAATCTTTACGGAAAATGGCATATTGCTTGAGAAAGTTGGACTGTGTAGGTTTTAAGTGTGTTTCTTGGACACACAGCACCTTCGGATTAAATTTATGTATGAGTGCTGTGATGTCGTCGAGGTTACGAAGTAGTCCTCTGACGTTCCACTGTAGTATCTGTGTGGCCATGTTGCAGACGATGTTTGTGCTGTGTGTCTCGCGTAAAAACACTAACTTAACTTACAGAGCCCTTGTCGGGCCCTGTGATGCGGGCTTTTTCTTTTTTGGAGCGGTCGAGAGATTCTCGCCGCTCCTTTGGCGCTGGCTGCGCCGTCTGGCTGGAAGATGTGTCCATCGGCTCTTGCGGAGCGCTGGACACCCGCTCTTGAGAGCGGTTTGTTCGCAGTGAAGGCCTCGTCTCGAGAGACAAGACCTTGGAGGCCACCAGCCCAGAAGTGGATGGCCCCTTCTGCTGGGGTCGCGGAGCAGCGCTAGCTGCAGTCGCCGAGGGGGCAGATGGCTTCACCGCCGGCTCACTACGCATGGGCCGGACAGCAGCCGGAAGCCGCTGCGACGCTGCCCCCTGACGCGTCACATCGGCAAAGCTGGTTTTAGACAGGGAGGTAACCCGCCTTCGTGCCTCTTTGAAAGTTATGTTTTCTTTTACCTTAATTGTCACTATTTCCTTTTCTTTTTTCCATGATAAGCACGACCGCGAGTATGCGGCGTGCTCCCCATCACAGTTAACACAATGTAGAGAACCTTCACAAGACTTGGAGGAGTGTTCGTGAGCACTGCATTTCGCACAGGTTTGACGGCCTCGGCAGTTCTGCGAACTATGGCCGAACCGCTGGCATTTGAAACATCGAAGGGGATTTGGCACGTATGGCCTAACACGAAGCTTGATGTACCCGGCCTCGATGGACTCGGGCAGGACACTTGAGTTAAAAGTAAGTATTAGGTGTTTGGTCAGGAGTTCTTTGCCATCTCGCCTCATTTTAATTCGTTTAACATTGGTGACATTCTGATCACTGAAACCCTCAAGGAGTTCAGCCTCACTCAGCTGCAACAGGTCATCCTCTGAAACAACGCCACGGGTGGTATTCATAGTACGGGGTGGGGTTACTGTTAATTGGGCATCTCCAAATGACACTAGATTGGGCAATTTCTCGTATTGTTTGAGATAACGGAGTTCCAAGAGGAGATCCCCGCTTGCCATCCTGGATGCTTTGTAGCCTGTTCCAAAAATATCAGTCAAAGACTTTGAGACAAGGAAAGGTGAAATTGTACGTACTGATGTGTCTGACTTTTCAGAGTGAATTACATGAAATCGGGGAAATTCTGTGTTTGGCGTCCAAAAAACTGGGACACATCTTCGGTGCACCCTCTTTTCAGACGGCGATCAGGGAGTAGCGGGAATTGTTCAGTCATAGGTATAGAATTTCATATATATCATACCTGCCAAAGAACACCTTTGGCAGGTATGATACCCGCCTTCGTGCCTCTTTGAACGAAATATTTTTTTTGACTTTGACTGTGACGATTTCTTTTTCCTTCTTCCACGACGGGCAGGACCGTGAGTAGGCGGCATGCTCGCCGTTGCAGTTGACACATTGCAGTTTGTTTTCACAGGATTCGGATGCATGTTCGTGGGCACATTTCGCACAGGTGAGGCGGCCACGACAGTTCTGCGAACTGTGGCCAAATCTTTGACACTTAAAACAACGGAGAGGATTCGGAATGTAGGGCCTGACTTTGATCTTGATATATCCTGTCTCTATGGTCTCGGGCAGAACACTTGTACCGAATGTGAGAATAAGGTATTTCGTTTGGATCTCTTTGCCATCTCGCCTCATCTTAATTCGTTTTACATTGATCACATTTTCATCTTTCCAGCCTTCTAGAAGTTCAGCTTCGGTTAGGTTCATGAGGTCATCATCTGAGACGACACCACGGGTGGTGTTCATCGTGCGGTGCGCGGTGACTGTTATCGGTATTTCGCCAAAAGACGCTAAGGTATGTAACTTTTCATGTTGTTTTTTGTCGCGGAGTTCCAGCAGGAGATCTCCACTTGCCAACTTTGTAGCCTTGTAGCCTGGTCCTATGGTTTCAGTCAAGCATCTTGCAACGAGAAAAGGTAATGCAGCTCTTGCGTTCTTGTGTGGCTTCTCACTATGGATCACGTGAAAGCGCGGAAAAATTTCTGTTTTGTGGCCAAAAAATTTAAATGCTTCGGTGCGCCCCTGTTTCTGGCGGCGATCAGGAAGTGTGGGAAAGGAGCTATCCATATATGTGGAATGTCTTTCGGCGGTGGCGCCAGCCACCCACCATGGAGCCCAACAAAGGGACGCTGCAGAAACTGTAAGGGACAGGTCCTGCAAACGCCAACTGTACGCCACCACTATAACCAAATACATATACCCAAGTTAGAATATAATGCACAAGGTTAACCCTTGCTGCCCGAAGTCGGAAGTGAAAGGGAAATAAAAAGAGGAGAGGATAGATTGAAAGTGAGAGAGAAAGACGAAGATTTAAGAGGAGGACAGGAAAAAGCAACTGCCGATTTCGCCTGGGTGGGTCAGCCCAGGGGTGCCGTCTATGTGAAGCAGAGGCCGAAGAGGTGTGTTGCCTCCGCCGGGGGGCCTTAAAGGTCCAATCACCCGGCATTGGCTCAACCCCCAGGATCCCCCTTTCCATAGACACGGCTAAGCCGCGCACGGTTACACGCGAGAGGGTCCAACCCTCGCGTGCTCGGGTCCGTGGTCGTGATTGGACCAGACGTGGCATAAACATAACATTCGCTCAACTTGTGGAATGAAGCCCGAACACACAAGGTAAAAAAAAGCTGACCCCGGAACTGTTATTTGGGAAAGAAAATGCGATTGTCATGTTCTATTCGTTCGCGTTCACATGTTAGTAGCGAGAGTTGCTGGCTCGTATCTTGCCGCCACTGAATCACCAAGCCCGTCCCGGAGAGCGCTGCAGAGACAAGCGGATATCGCTTCATGATCGGTCGTCTGGGAGCGCTGAAATAGTGGCGCTACCACGCGCTTGTTTTTGTATTTCTCCAAGGGCAAGTACAAGAAGCTCCATCAGTAGTAATTAGTTGCAAACGCTTCAGCTGGCCATTTTTAAATGTGATGTACAATATTCGTATTGGCACTTTCTTGGTGAAGCCAATATTTGAAAAGTTAGGTAATGAGTTATAGTAATTAATTGACTTTGTAAAACGAAAAAAATACCGCAAACTTGGCCGCGCGATTCTCAACAACCCTGAGTTAGTTTCAGCCCCCTAGCAGACTCCATCGTGTTTAAAACATTGGTTAATTTAAGCTGAGACACTGAGTGTATATATATATATCATCAGCCTATATTTACGTCCACTGCAGGACGAAGGCCTCTCCCTGCGATCTCCAATTACTCCGGCCTTGCACTAGCCGATTCCAACTTGCGCCTGCACATTTCCTAACTTTATCACACCGCCTAGTTCGCTGCTGTCCTCGACTGCGCTTCCCTTCTCTTGGTATTCCGTAAGTCGAATGGCCCACCGGTTATCAATCCTACTCATTACATGGCCTGCCCAGCTCCATTTTTTTCTTATTGTCAATTAGGATATCACCTATCCCCGTTTGCTCTCTGATCGACACCGCTCGCTTCCTGTCTCTCAACGTCAGGCCTAACATTTTTCGTTGCATCGCACTTTGTGTGGTCCTTAACTTGTTCTCGAGCTTCTTTGTTAACCTCCAAGTTTGTGCCCCATATGTTAGCACCGGTAGAATGCAATGATTGTACACTTTTCTTTTCAACGACAGTGGTAAGCTCTCAGTCAGGATTTGGTAATGCCTGTCGTATGCACTGGAGTGCATACGACAGGCATACGATTCGTATTTATTCTTCTGTAAATTTATTTCTCATGATAAGGGTTCCCTGTTAGTAACTGACCTAGATAAACTTACTCCTTTACAGACTCTAGAGGCAGATTGGCGATCCTGAATTCTTGTTACCTTGCCAGGCTATTGAACATTATCTTTGTCTACTGCAATCTTCAACCCCACATTCTCGGTTAAGGTCCTCAATCATTTGTTGTAATTCGTCCCCATTGTTGCTGAATACGACAATGTCATCTGCAAAACGAAGGTTGCTGAGATATTCGCCGTTGATCCTCACTCCTAAGCCTTCCCAGTCTAGGAGCTTGAATACTTCTTCTAAGCATGCAGTGAATAGGATTGGAGAGATTGTGTCTCCTTGCCTCACCCCTTTCTTGATAGGTAACTTTTTACAGTTCTTGTGGAAAGCCAAGGTAGCTGTGGAATCCTTGTAGATATTTGCATATTTAAGTATGCCTCTAGTATATATATATATATATATATATATATATATATCATAAGAAGCCAACAACGACATCAAGGACACCATAGGGGAAATTGCTTGTACTTAATAATTGAAATAAAGACATGATAAAAATTATAGAAAATGAAAACGGATGAAAAGTGGGTAACACACTAAGGTGGTCCATGAAAAATTAAGCAGGAAAGCGGTATAATTGAGAAGCAAACAACGTTGGCCCCAGAAATTTTAAGAAAGTAATTGGCGTTTTCATCGAGAAAATATTGTTTGATTTTGAGCCCCACAATTACATTATATTGTTCGGTTGGGCTACCACTGTGACGTAGCGATAACGCCGTGCAAAGCCACGCACACGCTCAAGTGCAGAAACATACGCCCCCTTGCTCGGGGCTATATAATCTGCGGCTTTCTGGAATAAACGTTCTTTCCCACACCCGCACCCGTCTCGAGCGTGCTACACCACTCCCAAGGTTAGTTCTAGTTGTAAAACATAAATACCCCAGAAAGTGGATGGGAAAACGGCTCCGCTTTTGAGTCCCACCATTACATTATATTGGTTCGTGTTTGGACTTCACCTGATAGCATACTGGCGGGAAATACAAACCAAGGTGGTACAGATGGGGGTCTCTGCGGTGAGGAATAAACGCCTACTTCACCAGGAGTTCGTAAGAATTTGAATCTCGAAGGTATGCACACTTAAGGTAGATCGGCATTGCGCACTTCCAGGCTACTAGAAGTGTACATATGCGGCCGCCTACGCATGAAGTGGTAGAGCGTGCCACATATCACTTTCATGAGCGTGGAATGGGAGCACCTCGTGAACTGAAACCACTCACAGCGCGAAACGACAAGAACATTCATAATTTCTCTCCGTGAATGTCCGCCCGTGTCCGTCTACCTTTTAAGTGTGTTCTTGTCGTTTCGCGCAGTGAGTGGTTTCAGTTCACGTGGTGCTCCCATTCCACGCTCATGAAAGTGATGAAAGTTTTTAGTTGGAGCTCTAAGTGCTTTTTAGAACCCCGGCAGAGGCACGGGGGTGAAATGCAAAAACGCCCTTGCACCGTGCATGGGGTGCACGTTAAGGAGACCTAGGTGGTCAAAATTAATCCGGAGTTCCTCACTACGGCATGCCTAATAATCAAATCGTGGTTTTGGCGCGTAAAACCAGAAATATTTTTTAGTGGAATATGGTCAATAAAGCTCCATATCAACAATATTCACCAAATTATTCGTCTGTTTTCGCTTGTTTGACGGTGACTGAACGTGTGTCATTCAAGTGGTTCAAAAAGACGGTACGTTGGGCTTGTTGGTATTCCTTATTGAAACCACTAACAGCTCGAAACGACAAGTCCGTCCGTGAATGTCCACCCTTGTCCGTGTACCTGCTGGCCTATGCCATACAGCCAAGTGATTAGAACAAAGAAAATTCCCATTGAAAGGCGCGAAATCAGGATGAACCTGATCTACAAAGCCAAAGGAGATAGGGATAAAACTACCTCGTACAGGCAGTTACAGTTACGCCGATGATATGTAGAATGACAATGCAAGCCATAAAATTAGAGCTGTTGAAGTGGGTGGGGAGAAATGATGTATTGGGGGAACTACAGAATGGGTTCAGGCCAGGCAGGCGCTTAGAGGATAATATGTTTGTACTAACTCAGTGCATAGAGATTTCAGTAGCTCAGAAAAGACCTTCATGCATAGCATTTCTAGATATTAACGGAGCTTATGACAACGTAGACAGGGAATTGTTGTGGGATATCCTTCAGCATGAAGGCAGAGGTGACGATTTCGTGGAGCTGCCGAGGAAGATATATAGACAACCGAGTACAAGTTGTATGGGAAGGTCGAAAAGGTAATGAAGTGATGTGAATTCACCAAGGACTGATGCAAGGATGTCCTCTGTCTCTATTGTTGTTCACGCTTTACGTTAAGAGCATAGAAAGACAACTGGAAAACAGCGAATTGGGGTTTGATTTATCCTACATGCGTAATGGACAAATTGTGCAACAGAATAAGGTCCCTGGACTGATGTATTAGGACGACATTATGCTACTAGCGGACAATACACGAGATTTACAGACAATTGCGAATATCTCTGGTAAAACAGCAACAAATCTAGGCCTTAAGTTTAGCACAGAGAAATCAAGAATTATGATCTTTAATGAAGATGCGAGTGACGTGGTGTCAATTCAACAAGTCGTACCTATACTCAAGTAATATAAGTACCTAGGCGTCTACATAAACGAAGGATAGACGTACTGAAGCACCCACCAAGATAATCTTAAAATAAAGGAAAAGCGGAATGCAGCAATAATGAAACACAAAGCACTCTGGGGCCAGAGTAAGTATGTGATGGTGTGTGGAATCTAGAAAGGAGTAATGTTGCCAGCGCTAAGTTCGCAAATGCCATTCTATGCTTAAAACCGGATATCTTGTCGGGGTAGGAAGTCAACCAAACATCAGTAGGCCGGTTGGCTTTGGGAGCCCACGGTAAAACTAGAAATGAGGCAGTGCAAGGTGAGATGGGTAGGGCCTCTTTTGAACTCAGAGAAGGACAGAGCAAAATTAATTTTGAAGAAAGATTCAGGAACATGGATGAAAATAAATGGGCGGCTAAAATGCACAAGTACCTGTATCTGAAAAGCGTGGACACAGAATGGAGGAAGAGCTAGGTCAAGAAAGTTGGCGACCAAGTACAGGGTAATTGAAAGTGTAAACAGACAACCAGGAGTCACCAGAAAGAAGGTGAGATAAACAAAGACATTGAATTAAACGCAAAGAATGGAAACAAAAATGACCATGGAGATTTACAAGAATGAGAACGAACAAATTAAAAAGGAAAATCTGTGCAGATAACACGAAGGGAAGTGCCTTGCTATTTGAGGCTCGGGCTGGTTTCCTAAGAACAAAAACATACCAGATCAAATATTCTGAACTAGATGATGCATGTGTATGCTGCAGCTAAATTCCAGATACCACTCAGCACATCCTAATGGAATGCGAAGGGTTCACCCAGTGAGACCCGTAGGTAGCGGGCACCTTCCCGAAGCGCTTGGATTTAAAGTGGATGGAAGCATCAACCGGTCAGCAGTCGAGATAAGCAAGAGCCGTTTAGAGTATTGGTGGAAAAAACGCAGGGAAGAGATTGACACGACGTTTGGATCCATTACAGGCATAAGTAGCGGTACAAGATAGATAAGTTTTTGAGAAGAAAAAGAAGATTAAACAGATGCATACAAAAAATCCAGATGAAAAGCATGTATAGTGTACCTGAGCAGGTACACTATACATGCTAGGTGACTACAGCAGGCTAGGTGACTATTTGTCGCCGCCCCGTTTTAAAGGGGATGCCCATAAATCATCGTCATCATCATCACAGTCGGCGGTGGCGGCCGTGCGAGGGAAAGAAAATAAAAGAACAAGAAAGCTTTCCTTTGCGCATCCGCGGCGGCATTGCATTAGGCTCTCTACAATGCCTGAATAAAGCCTTCCGCGTCACTTTGTGCGGAAATTCAAGAAACACGAACTCGTGTTTGGACTCTTTGTGCGCTCACCCAAAGCTACGCTGTAGATTCCAATGCATTGGATCTACTGCATTTTTTGTGATAGCACTGCTCTTTTATAAACCCGCCCTGGTTGCTTAGTGGTTATGGTGTTGGGCTGCTAAGGCACGAGTTCGCGGGAGCGAATCCCGGCCACAGCGGCCTCATTTTGATGGGGGCGAAATGCAGAAAATAGCCGTGTACTTATTTATTTATTTATTTATTATTTATTTACAAATACTGCAATCCCGTTACGGGATTATTGCAGGATGGGGATACAACATTATGACATAATTTGCAGGGCAAAAAAATTACATGTAGACCTACTAGAAAAGAGACAATACAGATATCATGAAATGAAAGATATGCTTCGAGTACAACTGAATCAATGCATCTACTGCAAGTGCAAATGTAACAGAGCGAAAAAGAAAAATGAGAAAATTACACAATATGGGACATAAACAAATTCAGGGATGGCTGCAACACAACATCATTGGACAGCTGATTCCATTCAGTCAAGACCCTGGGAAAAAATGAGTATTTAAAGCAATTATTGCGGCTAGTGAAGGGGGTAATTGTTAGTGCATGCCGTTGTCTTGTAGCATAATCTGATAAAAAGGAAATAAGCTCGGAAATATCTGTGCTGTAGTGTCCCTTGATTACCTGAAACAAACATTTTAACCTGAGAACACGATTCCTTTGGGTCAGAGTTGGCAGATTGCCTCTGTTTAGCAAGGCTGTCATCAACGTGCGCCCGAAGCTGCTTATATATATATATATATATATATATATATATATATATATATCGAACCGCCCGCTTTTGTATACCTTCTACTTTATCAATGTCTTTTTTAGTGAAAGGATACCAAATTATAGATGCGTAATCTAACATCGGTAGCACAATTGCTTTAAATGCAAGAAGGCCAACCTCAGGTGTTGTCAATCTCAAAGCCCGTATGAGAAAGAAAAGCTTTTCATTGCATCTATGTTTGCATCGCCAACGTAGATTTAGGCTCACGTTAACCCCCAGGCGGTCCAAATTTGGATTAATTTGGCCACCTGGGGTTCTTTAACGTGCACTACAACGCAAGCACACGGGCATTTTTGCATTTCGCCTCCATCGAAATGCGGCCGCCGCGGCCGGGATTCGATCCCGCGATCTCGTGCTCAGCAGCGCAACGCCTTAGCTGACTGAGCCACCGCGGCCGGTATACCAACAAGTAAATATAATACATATTTTGCAAATGGAATGAAATATCACGCGGGTTGTTGCGGCACACATTTTGACACATTTTGCTGTATTGTGTTTTTTTCATACAAGTAAAACTGAAACAAAATCCCGGGAGGAAAGCGGGCTCTTCAAAAAACAAATTGAATTTTAGTTCGTACTAAAACATGTGCTTCGACAGGTTAGGTTGATGACGATTATTGTGGTTTATTGGCGCAAGGGCCAGATGTGCCCAAAGAGCGCAAAGACAATGGTAATGGCTTGTTAGTGGTACATGAATAGTGGACTATATGAACATTAGATGTGACATGGCTGTAAATGGGCCTAAATACAGTCGCTGTAAAGTGCGTAAAATCTATACGTAATAAGATTATGGCAATGACTAATTATGTGTACTATGGACATGAACAATGCATTGCGAAGGAATGATACGACTTACAAAATATTAACGATGCCAGGATTGGCCAGAAGCACAAGTGCCTAAACAGAGCTATTGAAACACAAGGGCCTGGAGGCATGTGCTATAAAAACTATCACAGCAACATCCTCTCGAGAGAGGATGCGCTATGAACTTATTGGGCTAATAACATGTAGCACAACATCTTTCAAGAATGCGAGGACTGCATTGGTGTTAAAAAGTGGTTCTTTACCGAGAAGCATAGCAGGATGGAGAGGGATACAATAGCGATATGCTAGCGAAAAATGTTTCTTTCTTTCTCTTTCGGCTTCCCGACACTCCAAGAGGACGTGGAGGACGGTGAGCCTCTCGCCACATCTACCACAGGTTGGAGGATCCTTACCACTCAATAGAAAGTTGTGAGTACCATATGTATGTCCTATTCTGAGACGACAGTATAGGACATCAGTTCGCCGTGTTTTCGATGCAGAGGGCCAGAAGCCTAACTGTGGCTTTATCAAGTGAAGCTTATTATTTGTTTCCGCATCCCACAAGCGTTGCCAGTGGCTGCGCAGTTTCTTACGCAAGAAAGGTTTCAAATCTATTACAGGGACAGCAGCTGTAGGATTAATAGCGTGCGATGTTATTGATGGTTTGGTCGGCAAGAACATTACCCTCAATGTCTCTATGCCCAGGCACCCAGCATATTATGATTTGTTGTTTAGATGCATAAGCAGAGCAGATCAGTGAGTAGAGGTTGATAATTACAGGCTGTTAATGTTTTTGCGGCATCATTAACGCTTTAACAACGCTTAAAGAGTCGGTAAATATTACAGCCTTTTGCAGTTTCAATCTATCAATGTGTTTCACTGCCGATAGTACTGCATAGGCTTCGGCCGTAAAGATACTTGCTTGGGGATAAAGTACATCGGATTCTGAGAAGGACGGACCGACTGCCGCCTAGGAAACGCCAGCATGTGACTTTGATGCATCTGTGTAAAATTCAGGGCAAGAGTACATCGAATCTAGTTATAAAAAGTGCATTTGAATGTGTGCATCTGGCGCGTGTTTTGTGACTTCAATAAACGATGTGTCACATTCAACCAGCAGCCACTGCCACGGCGGTAGCAGCTTCACTGGAGGCATTAGGCAATGTTCAAGTAGTGAAGCACCCATTTCTTCACTGAGCTTTCTCACGCGTAGCGAAAAGGGCTGCTTCGCTGTTGGTCGATTATTAAATATTGTGGCACATGTGGTATCGTTTATGGTAAAATAGGTAGGATGTGTACGGTTTGAATTTATTTTAAGGAAATATGTAAAACTGGCATAAGTCCTCTGAAGGTAGAGCGACCACACGTTTGCTTCCACATAAAGGCTTTGTACGGGGCTTGTCCTGAAGGCTCCAGTCGCGAGGCGGATTCCTAAATGGTGAACAGGATCCAACATCTTTAAAGCACTGGGTGCAGCAGACTGATAGACTATCGCGCCGTAGTCAAGTCGTGAGCCGACAAGGCACCTATACAAGTTTAAAATGCATTTCCTGTCACTGCCCCATGTTGTACGTGACAGCAGCTTCAATAAGTTCATTGTTTTCAGGCACTTAGCCTTCAAATATTTGATGTGTGGAACAAATGTGAGTTTCGAGTCCAGTATGATGCCGAGAAACTTGTGCTCTTTGCTTACAGGTAAGGTGGTACCAGAGAGCTCAATAGAAGGGTCTGGTCCTATTCCTCTCTTATTAGTGAAAAGGACGCATGTGCTTTTTTATGGGCTCAACCTAGAACCGTTTTCATCAGCCCATTTAGCCACTTTATTTAAGCCATGCTGGACATGTCGTTCGCAGACAGCAAAGTTGCACGATTTAAAACCAAGCTGGACATCATCTACATATACAGAGTAGAACATCGTTCGTGGAATAGCCGTGCGTAGAGAGTTCATTTTAACAATAAACTGTGTGCAGCTAAGCACACCGCCTTGCGGGACACCAGTTTCCTGGGTGAAAGACCTCGACAATGCCCGGCCCACCTTTACACGAAAGGTACGGTTAGAAAGGTAGCTTTCGATAGTACTCAACATATTGCCGCGCACACCCATAGTGGATAGGTCTCGGATAATACCGAAGCGTCATGTGGTGTCATACGCTTTCTCGAAGTCAAGAAATACAGATAGAAAAAACTGTTTGTGTATGAAGGCATCCCTTATAATCCGCTCAATACGGACAAGGTGGTCTGTAGTCGACCTACCTTCTCGGAAGCCACACTGGTACGGATCTAGTATTCCGTTGATTTCTAGGAGATAGACAAGGCGCCGGTTAATCATCTTTTCGAAGAGCTTACACAGACAGTTTGTCAAGGCAATGGGTCTGTAACTACTAGGCAAGGACGGGTCCTTGCCTTGTTTAAGTATAGGGATTATTATAGCTTCTTTCCAAGAAGATGGAATGTACCCAGCAGCCCACATGACATTAAAAAGAGAGAGGAGGGTCTTTTGTGTTTCAGGGTGTAGGTGCTTGATAATTTCATACATGATACGGTCAGCACCTGGTGCTGAGGTGTTGCAACAAGCGAGAGCAGTTTTAAATTCAGCTAAACTAAACGGGCTGTTGTAATCTTAATTTCGAGCACATTTCCGATTAACGGGCTGTCGCTCTGCACGTTCTTTGAACCTCATGAATGTTTCTGTGTAATGAGATGCACTGGATACATATTCAAAGTGTTTGCCCAGACAATCTGCCTGATCTTCCAGGCTATCTCCTTGGGTACTTACTAAGGGCAGAGGGTTCGACTCCCGGCCTTTCAATTTATTCACCCTATGCCATACTTTCGCCTCATCTGTGTAAGAATTTATGCCAGAGAGGTACCTCTCCCAACTCTCTCTTTTTGCACGTCGACGGATTCTTCTGCCTTGTGACTTAACCTGCTTGAAATTAATGAGGTTTTCGGTGGTTGGAGAATTGCGAAGCAATCCCCAAGCTTTGTTTTGGTTTTTGCGTGCTTTCCTACATTCATCGTTCCACTATGGGATGCGGCGCTTCTTGGTCAATCCGTTAGTTTGCGTAATAGATCTCGTAGCAGCGTCAATAATAAAACATGTTAGATAAGCCACAGCATCGTCTCCATTAAAATCAGCAATGTCATCGCCACATAAACATGTAAGCTCTCGGAACAGTTGCCAGTTGGCCGAGTCCACGTTCCATCGAGGAAAACTTGGCAAGCATCCATCTTGTTTTGTTGAGTTTAACATAATAGGGAAGTGGTCGCTCCCTAAGGGGTTCTTGAGAACAGACCACTCCAAGTACGGTATTAGTGTACTCGATACTATACTTAAGTCAATGGATGAGTATGTGTTATGTGTAACACTGAAATCGGTTGGCTCTTTCTGGTTAAGTATAGATACACCTGAAGAAAACAGAAAGTTTTCAATTAGGCACCCTCTCGCATTGCAACGAGAGTCTCCCCACAAAGTGTTATGTGCATTTAAATCTCCGACAACTATATATGGCGGCGGAAGTTCATCTATGTAATTTTGAAACTGTGTCTTGGAAAGTTGATAGCAAGGGGGGATGTAAATCGGACTAACCGTGACTAGTTTACCAAACAGTACTGCTCGGGCAGCAACTGCTTCAAGGGAAGTTCGGAGGTTTAATTGTTGACAGGCAACGCCTTTATCGACAATTATAGCGACACCGCCCGACGAGGCGGTAGCGTCGTCATGGTCTTTGCGAAAACGGCGTATTGCCTTAAAAAGTTTGTGTTTCCTGATTTCAAATGCGTCTCCTGGACACACAGCACCCTCGGACTATATTTATGAAGGAGCTCTTTAACGTCATCGAGGTTATGGAGAAGTCCCCTAACGTTCTATTGCAATATTGGCGTATCCATATTGAGAAAGAGGTTTGCGCTGTGTGTGAAGGGACTGTAAATTAGCTTACAGAGCCCTTGTCGGGCCCTGTGATGCGGGTTTTTTTTTCTTTTTGGAGCGATCGCGCGATTCGCGGAGCTCCTTAGGCGCTGGCGGCGCCGTCTGACCGGTTGTTGTGTCTATCGGCTCTTGCGAGGCGCTGGACACGCGCTCTTGCGAGCGGAGTGTTTGACGTGAGGGCCTCGTCTCGATGGACGAGACCTTTGAGGCCACGAGCCCGGAGGTCGATGCCCCTTCTTGTGAGATGGCGGAGCAGTGGTAGCCGCAGGCGCCGAGGGGGCGGATGGCGTCACCGCCGGCTCACTACGTGTGAGCCGGACAATAGCCGGAGACCGTTGTGACGCTGCCCCCTGACGCGCCACATCGGCAAAGCTGGTTTTAGACAGGTAGGTCACCCGCCTTCGTGCCTCTTTAAATGAAATATTCTCTTTCACTTTGATAGTTACAATATCCTTTTCTTTCCTCCAGGACGGGCAGGACCGCGAGTAAGCGGCGTGCTCCCCATCACAGTTCACACAGCGGACAGAGTTTTCACACGATTCAGATGTGTGTTCCAAGGCACTACATTTAGCACATGTCAGTCGGCCTCGGCAGTTCTGCGAGCTGTGGCCGAATCTTTGGCACTTGAAGCATCGGAGCGGGTTTGGCACGTATGGCCTGACACGTAGTTTGACGTATCCGGCCTCAATGGTCTCGGGTAGAACACTTGAACCAAAAGTAAGAATTATGTGTTTTGTCTGAATCTCCTTACCATCGCGCCTCATCTTGATTCGTTTTACAGCCAAAACATTTTGTTCCTTAAATCCTTCCAGAAGTTCATCTTCAGTGAGCTCCAACATGTCGTCATCAGAAATAACACCACGGGAGGTGTTCATGGTGAGGTGCGGGGTCACAGTCACAGGAAAATTTCCAAACGACACTAGATTCTGTAGTTTATCATGTTGTTTCTTATCGCGCAGTTCCAGAAGGAGATCACCGCTGGCCAACTTCGTCGCCTTGTAATCTGGTCCTATAGTCTCTGTCAGAGTCTTTGCAACAATAAAGGGTGAGATCACTCTCATGGACTTGTCAGTTTTCTCACTATGTACCACGTGTTATCGTGGAAAGTTCTCAATTTGTCGGCCAAAAAATTGGAATATTTCTTCGGCGCGCCCCCGTTTCGGGCGGCGATCAGCAAGTGCAGGAAAGGAGCTATCCATATATGTGGGATGAGTTTCGGCGGTGGCGCCAGCCACCCACCATGAAGCCCAACAAGGGGACGCTGCAGAGTCTGTAAGGGACAGGTCCTGTAAACGCCAACTGTACGCCACCACTATAACCAAATACATATACCCAAGGCAGGATATAATGCACAAGGTTTACCCTTGCTGCCCGCTAAGTTGGAAGTTAAAGGAAAATAAAGAGAGGACAGGAAAGTGTGAAAGTAAGAAAGACGAAGGTTGGAGGGAGAGAGAGACAGGAAAAGGCAACTACCGATTTCCCCCGGGTGGGTCAGTCCGGGGGTACCGTCTACGTGAAGCCGAGGCCAAAGAGGTGTGTTGCCTCCGCCGAGGGGCCATAATGATCCAAACACCCGGCTTCGGCTCAACCTCCAGGATCCCCTTTTCCCCGGACATGGCTAAGCTGCGCAAGGTTAGACGCGGGAGCGTCCAACCCCCCTGTGCTCGGGTCCGTGGTGTCGCAACACACCAAACGCCTGCTTGCGCAGACGCCCCTGCGGGGACAGGTTAGGTTAGAGAAACACTAAAGCCTCTCAATATATGTCACGGCAGTGGTTGCCGCCTGTTCTATCCTGAATCTGACGCTTCTTAAACACGTTCGGTGCTGTTGAATCGCTCGTGATCCCTACTGCATTGAAATATGATGCCTTTTCAACCTACAGTCACCTGAACACGCAAAGGAGTGCGTGAATTAAGCTCTGCTCTGGGGAGCTCCTACATGAATACATGACAGCGGAGAAATTGTTTTCTCGGAAACCACTGCACTGATGTTGATGCTCTCATTTAAAAGACAAATCTGAGGTCTACTATCGGTAGGACGCGGATTTTCAATTCATACCTGCAATTTGTAATGAAAATTCTTGATATCCGCAATATATGAAAAAGCCCACGTAACAAGTTTACAAATCCATGACACAGCAATAAAGAACATAACAATTTTGTAAATTAAACCCAGTAATACATATAAAAATGACAGAGTCGATGTACTACACATGGCTCTGAAATATACAGGGTGTCCCAGCAATCACGCAGCACGATTTAAAAAAAGAGCAACGGCGTTACGCGAAGTAAACCTAGTGCGTATTGTTTCCAGTGCAGTGGAGTAGCCGCTAGTAATTTTTTCGTTACCATTATTTAATTATTTAGTTGTAATTGATTATCTAACTCGAGAAGTACTGTCCTAATTATCAAAGTGTCAATGAGGCGTTTGTAGGCAACCACGGGGGCATCTAACTGCGGTATTTTCAGCGCCGTATTTATTACGTACTCATTTTTTCCAAGTAATAAA
Organism: Dermacentor silvarum; assembly: GCF_013339745.2. Lineage (NCBI taxonomy): Eukaryota > Metazoa > Arthropoda > Arachnida > Ixodida > Ixodidae > Dermacentor > Dermacentor silvarum. The sequence continues at coordinate 412,530,217 of NC_051154.1, forward strand.
GAAACCGCGCGAAATATAAAAAATACCACGTGACGACGCTCCCACCCGCATCATAAAACAACGCCCTCAAGTAAGCTGATTGAAAGCAACGGCTTTTGCCTGTCGCACCGCCCGAGAGACAACGCATCACCTTGACTATGGTATGGAAGGATCCGCAACAGCAAGTTTCGCGGCATAACAGCGATTTGTTCCTGTCAATTATACGTCACGCTTCTTATCCGTCTCTCACGGCTGAGCGATTCCACTTGATAAAAATGGTCCTTGATAACGCGGTCGAAGCCATGCTCTGATCACGGACGAAACGCAATAAGCAATGAAATAGACATAGAGTATTTCAAAATACCAGCTCTGCTCCCACTGCATCGAAGGAGTGCATGCGCAGCTATACTTCGCGCCAGAAGCTTGCTTTGGACCAAAGCCAAATTAAAGCGAGGGCGTTATTTTTCATGAGTACGTGCTTCCAAAACAGGTTCATGGCAAACAAAAAAAGTAAAATAAACACACTCGGAAGTCACCCACGTGTAGAGAAAAGACAAAACCGATGCGTTCAATTAAGTAATGTTCCACTGCCCAATGTTCCGATTTGGAAATCAGGACGTGAGCGAAAAACAAAGGAAAAAGTCAGATTTCAGGGTTGCTTTATTATCGGTGCATTCCTAAGCGCCATTGAACACTAGCTACCGCTTATAGGACGAGTTCAAATAGGTCCCGTTCTGCAGCCACGCAGTATTGAGCCCGCTTTATCACATCTTCAGTGGCTTTTTTGATGACCGAGGGTGGGATTCTGCTGCAGACGTCCGTTATCCTTGCCTTGAGCTCATCTGACGTGTTCGTCTTGGTCACGTAAGCACGATCTTTTACGTAACCCAACAGAAAGAAATCAAGTGGAGAGAAATCAGGTGACCAAGCCGGCCAATGGACAGGCCCGTGCCTTCTAATCCATTGTGTGTGAAAAGTCGCATTCAGCCAGTTTCGTGCTCGGCTGCTGCTGTGTGCTGGCGCCCCATCTTGCTCATACCACAGAAGTGGAAGACGTGACACCGGGACTTCGCTGCAAAACACATCCACCGTCCCTTAATTGATTTCATCCACGTAACGCTGTCCAGTCAGTGTCTGATCGAAGAATATGGGACCAATTATACCACCGTCGTAAACTCCACACAACACATTGAATTACCACTGGTACTGGTGCCGAGTGCGCTTTACCCCTTGTGGATTGGAGTCATTCCAATAGTGTGTATTATGCAAAAAATTGGCTTCATCTGTCCAGATGACGTTGCTAAGAAAGTTCGGTAATTCATCGGATTTTGTGAGTATACAAGTCGAAAAATCTAGACGATTCTGCAAGTCCCTCGCTTCCAAGCATTGGTGCAGGTTAACGTGGTACAGGTGAAAGGCCGTCATTTAAAATCCTCCAAACTGACGACTTGGAAATTGGTGCCTGGGCGGCCAGGTCTCGCACGCTAGGTTGAGGGTTTGAGGCCATAAATGCCAGAACATCCGCGCGTATGTTAGGACTCAAAGATGAAGTCCTGTGCCGCTGTTTCTTGAAGCTGCCGGTTTCTCGCAGGTTTGCATAATTTCCGATGATTGTCGATGTATTGGGTTTACCGCCACACTTCCATGACCGATAAATCTTTGCGGCCTTTCTTGTGTTGCCATTTGCCGCTCCCAAGGCAAGCATCATGTTCGCCTTCTGCTCATTAGAATAAGACATGGCGACTGGGGCGATAGAAAACACACCTTTAAACCTTTGCGTGGATTGTATCGATCAGCTTCTGCGGTGACAGGTTCTGCGCAGAAAAAAAAAGCTACCCATGCACACTATCTACGCTAAGACAACCGCTATAGGCTCCCTTCAATGGTCAGGCGGCGCAGCGATCGGCTCAGCCGTCAGCGCCGCCGTGTCAGTTCCGCGAAACACCGAGGCGGCCACTTCTACGAAGGCCTGCTTCTGCGGCGCTCATTTGAAACAAGTCGGGCGTTCTAAACTGTGGTTTTTAAGGCAATTGAAAACATTGAGGCCCATTTTCGACCACCGACACTCGAGAAAGGACGTCAACTTTACGACAACAACCATGTATTTCGTGTCAAAAGAGTAAACAGGACGGGCATTGCAGCAAAGTTCTTGTCACGACAAATAAAGCACGTACGTTTACGACGTCGAACTCAAAGTAAGTGAACAAATCAATAATTTGTTCCGCTTAAGGGGGCAAATACGGCCGCAGACGTTTTTCAACTTTCATTTGTATCTTCAGTATACTTCGAGCGTGCCTTAATTGCTTATCACATTTGTCGAGGTTTTGGCGAGTTGGAAGGTAATTTGAATGATTCTTTATGGCGTTTTTTTTTTCTCCGTTGACAAAGCGCCTCGAGCATATTCTGGTGTTGTCAATCGGGCTCCAGTGTGAGAGGTCATCATCACTGAAACATAATAGAGAGCAATCAGCTGACACTAAGCAACACCTGAACAAATGTGTGCTAGCGTGCGCGAGAGAAGTGCTGTTTTGCAAATACTCGATGTGTGCTGCGGTGCACTCCAGCCTTAGTTCTGTTGTTCTAAACGCGAGAAAACGTCGGCATGAATGAGCCCGATTTCAGCAGTCGCGTCTTGATCTAGGCGCAGAAAGGAGCTGCACGTTGGCTTATTAATGCACAACAAGAACTACAGTGCGTACAAAGGTTCAACGCGGAGCGCTTACGAAGCTAGATTTGACACATAACAACCACTGCGCATTTGTTTTGGAGCGAGAATAGCTCAACAATTATCCAAACCAATTTACAACAGCGGCAATCAGATCACGCGTGTTTATGCAGTTGTCGTTTTATTGTGCGTTTTCATGAATGCTGCCTTGTGTTTTTTTTTTAATTTTGCGTTTGCGTCATAGTTCAACAGAAATTCGCAAGAGCGACTCTTACTTGACGGCCCGAACCACGACGATCCACCTTCAGCCACCGGGTTTCTCCCCACAGCCTTGAAGGGAAGCGGCACAATTTGATGCCGACATCCCCTTCGCGGTTGTGAAAATACATAAAGCAGCAGCATATGCGCATGTTATTTTTGTTCACACTTCTCACGGAGGAGCTGCTGAGTGGTCGCGGTGAATCCATTGAAAAATTGGAAAAGGAAGCTTTCAGGCGTGCCTGAGCGCAGTACGGACCAAGGTGAAGTGGCGGCGAGGGCCTACTCGCGGGTGCTCACCGCCGCTGCTAGGTGGCGCGACATGTACAGCCAAACTGCATTGCAGAGTGCCTATCGCAGCTCGTTTCCAACTAACACCAAACGCGATGTGCTCCTTTGGTCGGGGTAAAGCACAAACTCGGTCACGATTTCTTCTTTCTTTCTTTCGTTTATTTCATTCTGGCTGACCCAGGGGGAGCTTGTTCGAGGGCGCTGCTTTATTATGCGGGTTGGAGCGTCGTCACGTGGTATTTTTTATATTTCGCGGTGTTTCTTTATCAGTTGGAAAAATGAGTACGCAATTAGTACGGCGCTGAAAATACCGCAGTTAGATGCCCCACGTGGGTGCCTACAAACGCCTCATTGACACTTTGATAATTAGGACTGTACTTCTCGAGTTAGATATTTAATTACAATTAATTATTACCATCGATAACGAAACAATTACTGGCGGCTACTCCAATGCACTAGGTTTGCTTCGCGTAACGCCGTTGCTCTTTTTTTAAATGGTGCTGCGTGATAGCTGGGACACCCTGTATATCACTTATTTGTGATACACTCGTTGCAAAACCCCTGTAAACAGTGTAATACTTTCACGCAAGCTGTACATTCATACATACATTGATCCCCTTGAGAGATGGTTGGATGGACTGCACTTAACTGCCAAATGACATTCAGTAACTTCGCCATGGGTCTAGATCCAAGGTAGCACACAAAGTCTTCAAAACGTCGTATTAATGGATTCAATGTTTAAAACAAATTTTTGACCAAATCGATGCATTAAAAACATCGAAAGCTGAACAGCTTAAAAACAAGGGGTGAATACGTTTTGAAAACGTTTTCATAAAGCTAGCCGCATCTGTCCAATTACCTAGCGTACCGGGTTTTCGACGGCGCGTTCTTGGCGGGAGAATTCTTCATTTATCGAACGGCACTCGTGTCAGTTTCTGCTGTATTTGCATTGTACTAGCAAGAGTTAGGCTAGGAAAACGAAGCCTTTTGTGGTATTGACCTCTCGTCAGAAGGGACGAAGGATAGAAAATGAAGTTTACACCGCAACGTTGAAGTGTTTTACACCACGAAGAAATGCAGCGCGAGTGCTGTAACATTGAAACCGCTCTTCGTGACACGGACAACAGCTAAACATCGACCTCACAGCAGCGCTGCTAGTCAGTATACCGTGCTGGTGTTAGCGCTGATCCTTACAGCGCATCCACAACATCAATAGCTTTCGCTTTTTTATAAACTTGATCATCATCCAATCCTTTCTGATGATATGCTTCATTGCCTTGCAGTCACTCGCTGCGATGACCGCTGCAAAGTTAAACGACCGATATGCCGCTCTCATCGTTTTGTAAATTCATTCATACCACGCCCTATCGTCGTGTCATCGTACGTCGCTAGGGAAGGAAACGCAGCCAAATTCCAAGAGCTGCTACACACTGAGCGCAATGCCTTACCACACTGCCTGACCTAGTTGATTTGTGTTTATTTTTTTTCGCGTTTTTTTTTCACAAATTCTTGCAAATTGAGATAATTCAATATTTAGTATATCTTGAACATTGTAGCTTAATTGTGCTGTTATATGTTTGATTACAAGCTGCAAAAATTTGAAAAAATGTGTAGGCTTCCCCACTTATTTAGCAAGCACACCTAGAGCGACGACTTCAGTGCTACCTCTGGTGCTAGCAAGTGAAGAGCAAGTGCATTTACAGGCTGTCCCAGCTTACTTTAGCCAGAGTTTAAAAATATGCCGATGCACTCGAACGCGACCAAATCCATGTTGCTTAGTATTGCATGGCGTAAGTCACTATTTTTTCTGTAAGCCTGCTGCTAGAAGCGCTAGCTAATTTAATTGTTGCTCGGAGGGCTTAAGATGGGTGTTTTTGTTGAACCTGGTCTCGCCAAGTGAAACTGCTGCGAAGAAAGGAAAGAGACAGCTAGCGCATTTTGTCAATGATCGTCGCTTGACCAGAGAAACACAATGGGAGGATTAAGGGCCAGTGGTGGGCGCCCATCGCGGCGACGGTGCCGAGATTAGGCAGAGGCGTAGCTCATGACATGCCAATTACACCTGACACGTGGTGAGGCGAGTAGAGCCGGCTGGCACTGAGCAAACATAGAAGGTGCCTACCGAAGCCACTAGTACCCGAGAGTACACAAAGCGACCTAAAGAAGAGGGAATATCGTTGATTCGTCACGTATATCGCGTGCAGGCGACCTGACAGCAAAAGCTTCGACGTCCGTGACTGTCGCTGGCTCCTGATGTGCCGGGCGGGTAATGGGCACAGAGAGCGTGAACGCAGTGTGCATTATTCACCATGTGCACGTTTTGCATGGTAACCGCCTTTGACAACCCGTTTCGGAGACCGTGGCCAATTGACCATTGTGAAAAGCTTATCTGAGCAAGCATTTACTGAATAGGGGTACGTGAGCCCAAAGTGTCGGTCGACAGGTTTCATTGGGTATGCCCGCAGCTACTACGCTATCGTGTTTTCTAAGAAGTGCGAGCGGGGAAGGGGTCAATCACCTCGGCTTGCAGGTATTCCCATACAAAAATGCTTCCTTACTTTCTTTAGAACTCTTACCAACTTTCTATCAACTTTAGTAACACTCTATGTACTTTTACTTTCTATTAACACATGTTACAAGAGAGTTGGTAGGATCTGTCCTTACTTCGGTTTGAAAAAAGTTTGTTTGAAGAATATTTAAAGAAAATTGTTATGCTCTGTTTTAACTTTCGTTTGTAGGAAGTTTGTTCAAAGAAAGCTTACAACAAGTTGGTAGGCTCTGTTTTTACTTCGGTTGAAAGAAAGTTTCTTTAAAGAAAGTTTTAAAAAGGTTGGTAGGCTGTGTTTTAACTTTTGTTTGTACGAAGTTTGTTCAAAGAAAGTTTAAAAAAGTTAGTAGGCTCTGTTTTTATTTTCGTTTGAAGAAAGCTTGTTTAAAGCAACATTAAAGAAAGTTGATAGGCTCCGTTCTTGTTTTCACTTGAAGCAAGTTCGTTTGAAGAAAGTTTAAAGGAAGTTTAAGGAAAGTTGGTAGGCTCTGTCTTTACTTTTGTGTAAAGAAAATTATAACAACTGTATTTGTTTCATTCATTTGCTCATTTAACACCGCAATAAAGAAGCATAACCTGCAATATCGGTAATACAATAATTAGTACGAATAAACTAAGTGTCATACTGACAATTGCTTCCTGCAGTTTAAGACAAAGCGAGGAGACAGAATAATTTTTGTTATTATGTGTGCATATATAATTAGTAGAAGCTAAGGTAAAATATCTTAGCCTGTCCCAGTGAAATTGTATATAACGCTTTCCTACTTCAAAAAAAAAAAAGGTTGTTCTACACTGACTGGTACTCGAACCCGGGACTTCTGCGTGTGAGGCAGAGACGGTACCACTACTCCCATATTACAGTTGCACTAGCAGGAACTATACAATGCCTAGACTTTCTGACATGTCGTAAGGCCATTTGTTTTCACCACGCTTACTTTTTTTCGGAATTCGGCTTCTTAAGAAACCTTTCCTTTACGATTTTATGCAGACTATACACAAAACTCTCGCAAATGCAGTACCTGCGGTCACTGTTAAAAGAGCCTTTCTTTTCAAAACTGCGGGTGATTGTTGTGTTGATATTGTCACGTAGTAGTGACGCTGAAGTCAACAGTCGTAAAACTGTGTATGACGAAACTAATTCTTTATTGGGCGAACCTGTGCCCACAAAAGCAAGCTATACACTCGAAGCACAACGAAAGCGGCGAACACAGTCGGCTTTTATACCTGAGTCATCGAAGGTTCCAGATTAATCCCTGATGCCCGCGGGTCTTCCAGAAAGTTCTAGACAATTCGCGTCGGTTATACAATCAGATAACATAAGCGTCGGTGAAAACAGGCAACGGAAAGAAGCATCGATAACGTTCTAGAAGCTTCCAATGCAGGCGCGTCCTGCGCCGAGCGATAACGTTTAACACTTGTTAGCCGGTGGAAAGCGGCCACCGGTGAAAGATAACATGTATACGTGTCAATATATTGGCGGGATTCCGTAAATGCTTGCTAAGGCACACAGGTGAATAATTTACGATTGTCAGTTTACTGAGTAGTCAGTTGTGTACCTGGCATGGCCGTATCTGTTTGTTTACACGTGCGTGCAAGCAGTACGCCTGTTGCACTTCAGCCGAAGCTTCAGCTGCAGTAGCACGCCAGCCATCGCCACGTTTTGTTACCTTTATTCCTGACGCTAAGAGGAAATATGGTCTCACCAATTCAAGATGAGGGCACATATTCTTGAAAACATTACTCTTGGCGCCATAATTAACGTGAATGTGGGCGGTGATCACGGATATGTGCTCGGTAAGTGTCACATTAGCCCGTAGACCGTCCGTCATTTCAAGCAGACGGAGCCGCACGGGCGGCGCGTGGATTGGCTCATGCTTCAGCTACGACTTCCCTTGAGTGACAATTGCGAATCTCGAAGGCTATGCTCCTGAAGCGATGCGAATCGGGGAGGCAGGTTCCTTTTCGTTAACCGCATTGTGGCGCTGCTGCAGTGTTTTGTTCAGTAAATCCAATCCAATCCAAGTTGCTGTAGTTTATGGACCACGTTGGCTGTGCGCGAGTGCTTGTTGCAGTGAGGCGGTAGTTGAATTTTATATTAGAAGTGCCTAGGCAAAATGTGCTTCTTATCGTGTGCATTAACCATCGCACAACCTCTGGACTCGTGAAACACCGTGTGTTCGCCGTGTTTCGAGCGATACGCCAGTGTCAACAGTGTCTTACAGCGCCCGTCCGAGCTGCTTTTGTTCCCGCCTGCCTGCGCTCTCTCGTGAAAAGCCTGGTACTGGGGCTTCATCACAGTGTATGGAAGAATTTGTTGTAGGTTGTGCGTTCGTGGTGCTGTAGTTCATCGGCAGCTCTACAGTGTTTGCGCCCGAAAGAGAGTTGGTGCCACGGTACCTGTGGGACGAAGGAGTGTTTGCTGACTACGTCTTGAAAGGTAAGCAAGTTTGGCGCTTGTGCGCGTTGTTGTAGCTTATGGTTCATGTAATGAGCTTTGTGTAACTAGAGCAGAGCGCATTCTGAGCGTAAGTTGTCCATGTTTCTATGCACATTTAGTAAGCAATTTTACGAAAGCTTCTGTTGATGTTATCGCGTACTTGCATTTTCCTGTGAAGTATGCTACCCCGGGGGTCTGATTGCTCTGACTGAATGGGAATACAATTATGGAAACACTGAAAGGTACTGTTTGTTGGGTAGTTTCCCGGCAGAAAATTATTCCTTATATAAGCATTTCCGCGAGTACACTGCAGGTGTGTACACGTCGATGTGTCATGGGCTTCACGCGTTGGCACAGTATAGCTATGCTTGACGCTTGCGTAATATTAGCTTGTATGAAGACTTTTTTTTGTATACAGTTCACTTTGAAGGCCCGCGTCGCGAGAACCTGTCTGTATTCTATATTGAACTATAGAACCTGTCGTGTTCTATATTGCGAGGCAGATATACGCCGATATTGCAATGACGAGGTTTCTTTTTAATCGAGACCTCTCAATCAGACGCTGGATTTTACTATACATATTCATCTAAAGAACAGTATGCCAGCTCTTCCAGTCATAGGTAATGACTGTGCCTTGCAGTAATAAAGGGCTGCGATTTCATGGCGATACTTTGCGCTGTATCCTACGTCATTCTTACCACCCACCGTGAACGGCAGGCTATTCCAGTTCATAACACGGGCGGCGCGTCGGTCAAACCTCTGACGAAGAGCGAGAAGGAATACCATCGCTATACAAACACGGCCTAGGGTTCAAAAGACTTTTCATGTGCTCAATATTTTTTTTTTCATAATCCAATGCTCTTTGTACTTTATTAAATATTTGAGTTTCGGTGATTTTCCTGGTAGTCTTATGTTTGCTGCATTCCAACGTTGAATCGCACTTGTTCCAACATAACCGTGTAACCTCCTGAGATATAATGGAGAGATTCGTACGAGACGCACATTAATGTAGCTGCTAGTGTGAGGCTCCTTGCAATTCAGTATTAGACTGATATGATGGGTTTCCAGATTCACATTGCAATAAATTATTCATTGCAGTTGAAGGCTATGCGGATTCTGGAGGCATCCCACAGGAAACTGCAGCACTGCTGCAAGCTGGAGAGCCCCACTATAAAGCACCTGATCTGCGTTCTTTTACATAGGTGCGTACAAAACTGTCATTGCCTTGTGTGTTGTAGGATATGTTTCTGTAATATGCAATCATTTTACTGTGTGTGCCATTTTCATGATTTCTAGTGGCAAATCACTTGTATTTCACTTTTGGTCATCTGGAGGGCCCTCAGTTTAATGAACTTACCTTTAACTAGCCTCCTCTGAGCTAAATATAACTCTGACTTGAGTAACTGCATGATATACTATGTACAGACTGTATAATATTCTAGTCAGATTGCCTTTTTAAGATAATCATTGAGAAGCATGAGGTCTCGAGATGTTCATCTTTTTGTCAATTTTATTATGCAGTATTGTGAAGCTCACTTCTCACACTATTGCCTGTGCGCCTATATTCCCTCTAATCGGTCACACTTATGTATTGTGTACCGTACTTCATCTCTTAAAATTAGCATACAAAAAGCAAGATTTTATTTATTAGGTAGCTGCTGAATCCTATAGCCACTGTATGAGCAGGTAATTCCTCAAGCATATAACAAACCAATAACCTTTTAATGTGACAAGTTCAATATGCACCCAAAGTGCAGGTTGGCTTCAAGCAGGAAGCTGGTCTCCTTTGTATTTTACAGAAATTTGAGGTGGTAACGCAAACTGCTAAATCACAACAATCCGCACAGTGCAGTATAGTTGCAAGCCACCACGACAGTGCAGCTGAACGCTGAGTGTTCATCGTTACATTGGCACTTTTTTTTCTGTGGGCAGTAGTTGCAAGCCACGACAGTGCAGCTGAACGCTGAGCGTTCGCCTTTACATTGGCTTTTTTTCAGCGTGTCTCTGCCCTTCTACAGTTGACATTGGATAAAGCTTGTTCTTTGCTGTCACTTATCTGAAATGCAAACAATCCTTTTTACTTTTTCTTTCATATTACTTGTCAGCTGCCTAATACACAAGCTTCCGGTGACATGGTAACAGTGCTGACTACTGCCCAGAACATGTGTGCATCTGTGGTTTGTGGTACCACATGCTCACTACCTCGGATTTACTGAGATGTCACAAGAAAGATTGCTTCATGCTCAAGCTGCCCTGCACTTGATGGAAATATTGAAATAGTCACTTTTTATTATAATAATATACCAAATTGAGTTTTCAAACTGTGAATAATGCACACTAGAGGGTCTATAAAAATGTTTTCTACCTCCTAAAGACATGACATATCTCGCGGAAGCCGTTCTAAAAACTTTGAGTATCTTTACTGCAACTGATTTACAGCTACTTTACGCAAGTGTATGATTCCTACATGTAACACATGCATATTATGTGCAGCAGTTCTGCTGCAGCAATGCTTCAGTCAATTTTTGGGTGGCGTTCCAATACCCACCAGGACGTCGTCCAAAAAGAAGCTTTGCACCCCAGAGGTGTGAATGCCATTCTAAGTATGTTTGGCAAGGCAGTCAGTTGAAATCTTCGTTTTGATTGTGGGTCATTTGAAGTCAAATTCTTGTGGATGACTGCATTATGCTATCTCGTCCAGATACAATTCATAGGGCTAACTATTATTGCATTTTTACTCCTTTAGGCTTGCAGCAAGAGGGATATCAAGAACACGGGAGATGTCAAGACCACATTATTGTCACTGCTTGCTTGTGGTTTCTGAGGGCATGTATGAAAGGGTTGGAAAATAAACATCAGTGTTTGAAAAGATTGGTGTGTTTCGCTAACAGGTACATACTTTTATATGTACAAGGTTGCATCACAACAGTACCAGACAATTTCTAAAAATGCTGGAAAAAGTGGATAAATGTCACCAGGATGTTTTTAGGGCGAGCAACAGAAAGTTGGAAACAAGTTACAGGAATGTTTCTAGAGCAAGCAACAGAAAGTTAGAAAAAAGTTGCAAGGATGTTTCTAGGGCGAACAGCAAAAAGTAGCAAAAAAGTTACTAGGATGTTTCTAGGTCAAGCAACAGAAAGTTGGAAAAAAGTTACAAGGATGTTTCTAAGGCGAGCAACAGAAAGTTGGAAAAAAGTTACAAGAATGTTTCTAGAGCAAGCAACGGAAAGCTAGAAAACAGTTACAAGGATGTTTCTAGGGCGAACAGCAAAAAGTAGGAAAAAAGTTACTAGGATGTTTCTATGAAGTAAAAAGATACCCTGCTTTTAATGTTTGAAGGATGTTCATTCATCGTTTAAGGAAAGTTTGTACATAAAATTTTAATTGAATATCGGTGGCCAATAGTCGACAGGATGTTGGTATGAAGTATTGAGGAAGTTTATAAACGGTTTGAGGACTTTCAATAGACCGTTGGTAGGTTGTAGTAACATTTGTCTAAAAAAATTTAATTGAAAGTTGCTAGAATTTTTTGTAAGGGTTGCCTGCTTATTAGGATTTTATTGAACCCGTTGTGCTGGGCGCAGTGGCTTTGCCAGGGAGCACGCATGCTATGCATCTGTCACCCCAACCCCTTTCTTGGAACGTGGTTGTTATTTGTATGTTGTTTTGAGGGAGAGGGATAAAGACACCGTCAAAGGTAGTAGAAAAAAAGGGGTGCTTGGAAGAAGCACAATACTGGGAGCGCCGGCGAACAAGACGATCCTAGCACAGGATTCGTGATTGGTGCGTCGGCGGACCACTCACAGCCACTCGGTGGCAATGGGTGGTAAATGCTTGGGGCGGGGCACCGAAGGGTAGAAAACGTGGCCCCGCTGCCCTGTCCAAGCGTTCTGGACAAACTTCGGTGCTATGCACCATCGACTATGTCGATATAGGGTCGCCCTATGTGTACCAGTTCCGTCTTGTATGTGTTTTGTATTTGTATTTGTAAATTCTTGTAAATAGTTGTGAATAGAAGTGTTTTTTTCTCAACTGTCATTGGTGTCTATTTTAACCCAGCGAACCCGTCGCCGCTATTCGTAGCGGCAGAACTCCTCACTTGCGTACACCGGCTCTGGCGGTGCGTCTCGGACACCCAAGTAAGGGGTAGAACCAAGAAGAACCTGAACTTTACTGGCGCAGTCGGCAAGGACTGGTTCGCAGGACAAAGACTGACGAGCCGAACACAAGGAAGACATCGCCTCGGGCGAAGCAGGAAGTTACAACAGCAGAAGAAGTTCGATTTTTGATCGACACCGTCTACACGGACTTTGCAGCAGGAAGTTGTAGCGGCTGGAGGCCGCAGATTTAAGTGCCTTCTCTGAAGACAACGAGGCGCGGCTGGTTTAAGGCAGCCCTCGACGACTCTCCACCAGCAGACCGCGGCACCACCCTTCACCGAAAATGGGGGAGCCACCGACAACGGAGACGGGAGGCAAAACGGAGTGAGTTGCTTTGGTCTCATTTTATCTCGCTCCTGTTCTCGTGTGCGAGCCGGGGGAAATGTCGCCAGGCTGGTCAGAGACGTTTCAGAGGTACGTGTGGCCAGAATGGATGAGCGACAGCTGCGTTGGGACAGGCAAGCTCTCGGAGCTAGAAATGCAGCGCACTTTGGAAAAGGCGCAGGTGTACCGCCAGCAGCTACAACGTAAGCTACAATTAGCAAAATTAAAGCAAGCGAAAGCTTTGCAGGAGGGCCAGGGAGTTGAGGAAGTGCCGTCCAAACTAGAGGTTAGAACTCAGGCAGTTGAGGACGGAGATCTTCCCGGTTTCAAGATCATACTGGAACGGGATGATATAGGAAGTAAGCCGCCGTTCCGGAGCAGAAACCTTCAACAGGACTCGCACGCTTCCGCTGATAGGGTTTCAGAGGACGAACGCTTGGCGCTGGTTGGCACGTCCGATACCGGTCGTGACGGCGCGGTCGAAGTAGGGCCGGACATCGAGGCACTACGTGCGCTCGACGCAACGCAGGCCGTTGTGGGTTTTGAGGCGTCGGATCCTGGTTGTAGAGCTGAGAAGAGCTCTCAGCGTGAGAGTGCGTCTCTGAAAGATTACCACGATCCGCAAGCCCAACTGGTGGTTGAAGGCGCTGACTCGGCCTGTGATAGTTGTGCCGCTGAGCCAGCGACAACCGTGTCACCACCGATATCACCGGTTGTTGTCGTGACCGACATTTAGATTGAATCGCGTTACAGGGATGAAGATGAGGGTCTCGCGCCCAGGGCAGGTTGTATGTCTGTGTCCTTTCAAGCTGTGGACGTGGATCCCACAATACTGCCGCAGGGGGCAGACGAAGGTCGCCCTGCAGGCTCGGGCGGTGAACAGCTTTGCGATGGCGGGCTGTACGTAGTTTCTCAGCGGAGTACAGGTGCGGTGATCCCGACAAGTGACTCTAGCGACGCCGCTATCAGGTCAGGTATGAGCCCGCCTGCGCGCCGTGGTGAGGAAGGCGCCAGCTGCACATTTCGGTGTCACGGGGCGCCGCAATAGCACCCGATTGGTGGGCAGCTGTCGAAACACAACGGAGAGTCTGTTCAGCGATTTTCGGAGGCAATCATAGCGGTCACGGAGAGCTGTAGTCGCATACTTGGGTGGTCGAGGTATCTGCGCTGTTCATGAATCTTGGTTAACTAGGGCAACTCACTGCGCAACGGGAGCTGGCCCGCTGCGGGGAGTAAGTGTACTACTGGGCGCAGATCGCGGCCCCACGTTACTTGTTACTCTCTCGGTACAAGTATTTGACCCTGGGGGCAAGTAAACGGGTGTAGAATTTGTTGCCACCCGTAATATGCTAAGGAATCAGGCAACGGGACTGCAATCTCACCAGATTTCCCCGGACCAATTAATTGGGTCTATCCAGAATTAGAGTGCCAGTTTAGGCACGTCACGGCTCGACCGCGCGCAGGAGCGAGTGGTGAGACGGGGGCAACTTCAATGGGTGTAAAGTGCAGAACACGGACACTGGGACATTGATTGTGCTCGCAGTGTGGGCATTCTTTTTTTCTCTTGTTGTGTCAAACTTTAGCGTTGCTTACTTCCATTTGTATTTATGTGTAGTTACTTGGCATAACTTGAATATTTGCCTGGGTCCTGTGCCTGGTTGTGCTAGCGTAAGCGCTTACTACAGTTCATTCGCAATGTGGTTTTGAGAACGCGATTTTAATTTGTTTATCCGCGGGGTAGTACAGGTTTGCAGTGAGCGAGCAGGCGCAGTGTTGCAGCGATTCTCTTCCTGAGTCTCGCTGTATTTGGTGGGTTTGTTTTTGTAGTGTAGCCTTGTGGTATGATACAGGCTATTTATATTTTGCGGAGTGCTGTTGCGTCAGCAAAAGGGTTATTTGTGTTTAGTTTCTTTGTTGTAACTGGTATTTTGTTTATTCTTACAATACCGCACAAGGGGCAAGTTACAATTATTGGTGCTTGTAGCGGGTGCTTTCTGTGTTCTTGAGATACACTATTTTGTTGGCTGCGACTTTTTTGGATTTTCATGTTCTGCATAACAAGTCGCGCGCATGAAGTGTTCCATCAGGGTTACAATTTAACTGTTATTTTTTGTGTGTGCGTTAACTAGTGCAAAATGTAGCTTTTTGTTTGTTAACACCGCAGGTGTAGCACGCGTGACATGATTATTCGGTAGGAAGGAGCTAGTCGTAATACTAGAATGTTTACGACACTCTTGTTGTTTTTTTTTTACTGCTGCATAATGGCTGTGTTACATGCAGCCGGCTTTTTTCTGGTTTCCGCTTCGGCAACACTGTGGGCAAGTTGTTGCCTTGTATTGTGTGGGGGTGTAAGCCTGCTGCTAAAGCGCCAGCTAATTTAATTGCTGCTCGGAGGGCTTAAGATGGGTGTTTTTGTTGAACCTGGTCTCGCCAAGTGAAACTGCTGCGAAGAAAGGGAAGAGACAGCTAGCGCATTTTGTCAATGATCGTCGCTTGACCAGAGAAATACAATGGGAGGATTAAGGGCCAGTGGTGGGCGCCCATCGGGGCGACAGTGCCGAGATTAGGCAGAGGCGCAGCTCATGACATGCCAATTATACCTGACACGTGGTGAGGCGAGTAGAGCCGGCTGGCACTGAGCAAACATAGAAGGTGCCTACCGAAGCCACTAGCACCCGAGAGTACACAAAGCGACCTAAAGAGGAGGGAAAATTGGGGATTCGTCACGTACATCGCGTGCGCAGGAGACCTGACAGCAAAAGCTTCGATGTCCGTGACTGTCGCTGGCTCCTGATGTGCGCGTGCCGGGCGGGTAATGGGCACAGAGAGCGTGAACGCAGTGTGCATTATTCACCACGTGCACATTTTGCACGGTAACCGCCTTTGACAACCCGTTTCTGAAACCGTGACCATTGTGAAAAGCTTCTCTGAGCAAGCATTTACTGAATAGGGGTACGTGAGCTCAAAGTGTCGGTCCACAGGTTTCATTGACGTATGCCCGCAGCTACTACGCTATCGGGTTGTCTAAGAAGTGCCAGCGGGGAAGGAGTCAATCACCTCGGCGTGCAGGCACTGCCTGCTTATTAGGATTTTATTGAACCCATTGTGCTGGGCGCTGTAGCTTTGCCAGGGAGAACACATGCTATTCATCTGTCACCCCCCCCCCCTTTCTTGGAACGTGGTTGTTATTTGTATGTTGTTTTGAGGGAGAGGGTGAAAGACACTGTCAAAGGTGGTAGAAAAAAAGGGGGCGCTTGGAAGAAGAGCAATACTGGGAGCGCCGGCGAACAAGACGATCCTAGCACAAGATTCGTGATTGGTGCGTCGGCGGACCACTCACAGCCACTCGGTGGCAATTGGGTGGTAAATACCTGGGGCGGGGCACCGAAGCGTGAAAAACGTGGCCCCGCTGCCCCGTCGAAGCGTTCTGGACAAACTTCGGTGCTATGCACCATCGACTATGTCGATATAGGGTCGCCCTATGTGTACCAGTTCCGTCTTGTATGTGTTTTGTATTTGTAAATTCTTGTAAATAGTTGTGAATAGAAGTGTTTTTTTTTCTCAACTGTCATCGGTGTCTATTTTAACCCAGCGAACCCGTCGCCGCTATTCGTAGCGGCAGAACTCCTCACTTGCGTACACCGGCTCTGGCGGTGCGTCTCGGAAGCCCAAGTAAGGGGTAGAACCAAGAAGAACCTGAACTTTATTTTTTCTATTCTGTTTAATTGCATAATTAGTCAAGATTAATTAACCAACTTCTGAAGCAACGAAGTTAGGCAAGAAATTCCAATGAGAAAGTTGTAGAGTTGTTTGCAAAACGTCCGATTAATATTTTCTAACTTTCTATCTATTAAGTATAAGTATTTTCCCTCTTACTGCAGATGCCCTCAAAATACAAAACACACCACGTGACATGACCCCTTGTGCGCCGTGATTGCAGTGCTCCCAAACGCTCCGTGTACAAACGAACATAACATTTATCAGGGTGCGTTCCGGCTTAAAAGGCGGAAACGGGCCTTTGCGTAGTTTCGTAATTACGCTTGGTTTGGGCTGTCCTGTGTTTCTGCCTGTTTTCGGTTGTGCTGTCCTTTGTCATGCAAGTATTGCAGTGTTTTGTTGTACGTCTCACTTGGTACTGCAGTGATTTGTTTGTATGGTTTTCATTTGTAGAGCAGCTGAGTTTTGCATTGGAGAGCGCCAAGTGGAGGGAACTAATGCGCTGTTCAAGATGATTATATGGTGCTGTGTGAGGAGCCTTTTCAGCAGTAGCGCACTCAGGATCTCTGCCAGGGGGGGGGGGTGAATTTTTCTGGTGGTGGTGGGGAGGGGGGAAGCAAGCACTTTGCAGAATATGCAATTTCCTTGCTTTAGCCAGAGGAATCCAGTACAAAATAAAATGCCTAATAATTATAATAATACAATGACACCAAGGATGATGACGATGTTGATTTCTTAAGCATATCGCAGACCGCACAGAAGGCCACTTATGATCGTCGGCACCGGGATACTGATTTTCGACCGGGGTCTCTCGTCCTCCTCTGGCTCCCATCTCGTCGTGTCGGCCTTTGTGAAAAGTTAATGTCGAGGTACGTCGGGCCCTACCGCGTGCTGCGCCAGGTGACTCCTGTCACCTATGAGATATCTCCCATGGCATCCACCTCATCGACTGCCGCCCCACGAAGTTACATCGTACATGTTTCCCGCCTCAAACACTACAACTGTGATAACCTATTGTGACCACAACAAGCACCGGGACGGTGCTTCATCGGCCGGGGATAGTGTCACGAGCCATGGCAAAGACAAAGACGTTGTAGTGGGGCTGGGTCAGAGGCTCTTCTGTCAGACTGAAACCTGCTGGAACCTGTGCGCTTTGTGCGCTCTGTGCAGTCTTGACTAGACAAGCGCTAGCCGTTTACCGGTAAATAAATACTCCCCGTAACAATATTATTCCAAGTAATTTAAAAGTGAATGAATAAATACAAGACAGTGACTGAGTGTTTGTGTTAATCAGGGAAATTCGACCTCAAGCCACCGTCTGAATTGTAATGACAATGTGAACAGAGCTCTGAAGGTACACGTTGGGCTGGTGGGGTTGGACGCGTGGGGGGGGGGGGGGGGGGGCAGGGTTAACTCGGCCTCAGGTGGGTGCTTACAACACCCAACCCCCGCCTCCCCCTGTCGGCGCGCCACTGCTTTACAGTGATGCTGTAATTAAGGCGGTAAGCTCAGTATTAGGATGAACGTCATAAGAAATGTTGCTTTTGTGTGTCTGGCATCGATATCTACGGTCCTTAGTGAAACTAGCAAATTTGGCAGGATGCGAAGGCGGGCATTGCTCTCTCTGCGCACTTTGCCTTTAGACAGCCATGAACGTGGTATTTCAGTCTCCCGTTTCGCAAGAATGTTGCAGACAAGAGAACTGACGTACAGGCTCTTTGTTAATGATTCAATACTGGTACGGTAGCGCACGAGATGAGGTCAAGTGCCCGTCCAATTTCCTTGCCTTGCATGTGCTACAGCTCACCCATAGAATATTGCCTGTACCACACCCTGCTGTTATCGCTTGCGATTCAGGTTCTCGATTGTATTTTGGCCCGTTTTATCATATGTGATTGATTTTTCATGGTAGATAGAGGAACTTTCTGTCCAATCTGAGACGGGCAAATTCGATTATCTTTCGCACCTCGGCATGGTTGCTATATATTGCGCTGCCTATTGTAGCTTTCTTCTTGTTATAGTTTTTCTAGTTCGCGAATGGATACCGCATATACCGTGCATAACTCGCTAGCGGATGCTGCAAACGTGAACCGTGAATTCCCTTGGCGTAAAATATCCTGTTACTCCAGGTAGTCATGATTATTTGCAGTTTGTGACTGGTGTCGGACTCTACGTTGCGCGGTCTTGCCGGCATTTAGTCGGCCGCCTGCCGAGTTCGTGCATGTGCCATGTGTACGCTCAGAGTTCGAGAAGTGCTCGCGCGGTTCTTTCGATTTGCGCGCACTTCATGCATTTCGCTAAACAGGGCATGCTGTGGTTCTTGGTCCTTGTGCAACACATTTTCCTAGCGTACGTCAGACAGACCAGAGGAAACTCTATTTAGGCATGTCAGTGCACTAAGTGAGTAGAAGGGTGAGAGTACATAGCATTTGCTGTTTCGAGTCCATGTGATGGGTTAGCTACACAGCCATTTTAACCAAGGCAGTGCGGAATTGATTCGGGCATGATTAGTTGCATAAATTGCCCTGCGAGGACGTCTAAGTGGAAAATACGATTACAGGGCGACAGTGTACCACTAACCGGAACAGTATCGTAGAAATGCATGGTAACTGAATGTGGTGTCTTGAATGGTAGTGAGCAGTTGACAGCTAGGTGACCTAAAACGTGATAATGCTTGAAGCGCTAGTTGCTTTAATTATTTTTGCTTCCTTGCAATGTGCCAACTGATCATTCTCATTTCAGTCCACTGGCATCAACTCAGTGCCCACTTTTGAAAGTGCGGGAGAACACATGAACATACATTGGGACATCTTCCCTCGTCTGAATTAAAGGGCGTTTTCCAGATCGCTTAAGAAATGCAAGCAATCAGATTGCTAGCACAGGAAGGGCGAGTGAACGCAATTTACAATGATATTACTTAAGCTGTCGCTAATTTCACTTGAAATGCTTGGTACATTTAATGTAGAATCTATGTATGTACTCATTTCATTGAGCAGTCTGTTCGAAACAATTCACGCAATATTTTTTATAGTTCGACTCATTATGTTTTTTATGACCCGAATACTGTGTTGTAGTTGCATATTTTGTGTACATATGTTTTTGATAAGCCATAATAATATTTAGTATATCTTGAACACTGTAGCTTAATTGTGCTGGTATATGTTTCATTACAAGCTGCAAAAATTTGAAAGAATCTGTAGGCGTCCCCACTTATCTAGCAAGCACACCTAGAGCGACGACTTCAGTGCTACCTCTGGTGCTACCAAGTGAAGAGCAAGTGCATATACAGGCTGTCCCAGCTTACTTTAGCCAGAGTTTAAAAATATGCCGATGCAATCGAACGCGACCAAATCCATGTTGCTTACTATTACATGGCGTAAGTCATTATTTTTTCTATTTTGTTTAATTGCCTAATTAGTCAAGATTATTTAACCAACTTCTGAAGCAACGAAGTTAGGCAAGAAATTCCAAAGAGAAAGTTGTAGAGTTGTTTGCAAAACGTCCGATTAACATTTTCTAACTTTCTATCTATTAAGTATTAGTATTTTCCCTATTACTGCAGATGCCCTCGAAATACAAAACATACCACGTGACATGACCCCTTGTGCGCCGTGATTGCAGTGCTCCCAAACGCTCCGCGTACAAACGAACATAACATTTAGCAGGGTGCGTTGCCCCTTAAAAAGCGGCAGGGCAGCGACGCAGACGTTGGCTGCGCAATTTACGCCAGCAACCGTAATCGCTTGCGCTGCGATAACGCTTACCCTGTCGCGTTTTAGCGGCAGCACACCCTGCTAAATGTTATGTTCGTTTGTACGCGGAACGTTTCGTAGCACTGCAAACACGGCGCGCAAGCGAGAATGTCACGTGGTATTTTTTATTTATTTCGCAGGCATCTGTAGTAAGAGGAAAAAAACGAATACTTAATAAATAGAAAATTAGAAACTGTTTAATCGGATGGTTTGTAGACCGCTCTACAACTTATTAATTTGAATTTTTTTTGCTTCGTTGTTTGATAAGTTGGTTATTTAATATAAGCTAATTAGGGAATTGATACGAATACAAAAGATAGTGTGATTTACTCCAAACAATAGTCCGCTACATGCATTTGGTCGCGTCGTCTTAATGTGCAGCGGCATATTTTTAACTCTTGCTAAAATTAGCTGGGACACCCTGTATATGCCAGCGGTAGTATGTGGGCAAGTGTTTCTGCTGAAGCCACTGCATTTGCATTCAAAACAATTCAACTACCAGCGTAGTGCAGGATACGTGTCCCCTTCGACAAAATGGAGCACCAGTGCAAATATGTGGCGTACTTGTCCAGGGCAGCAAGTGTGTCTACATTGAAAAAGTGGTCGCAGTTTCACCTGAAAGGCGAAGCATCAATTGCGATAGCAAATTTGTAGAGAGCTATACGGAGTAATGATAGTAGCTTTATCAGCTGTATAAACTTGGACATGCAGCAGCACCGCCAACACGCAGAACTAATGTCGACGCCGTCGGCGTTTTGCCCGCGTTCGCGCAAAATGCGTGCGGCGTTGCCGACTGTTGCAGGAGCCTCTGATATAAATAGGCACTTGGTGCCACAGCTAAACGTCACCTCCCTTCCCCCCCCCCCCCCCCCCCCACCGCTTTTCGCGCGTCGGAAGAAGGCGCGTGTGCTCTACATATTGTAAAGGAGGAAAGAGACGCCTGCTTCTGCAGCCCTTAAGGAAGCACGGCGCAGAACGCGCGTTTGTTCTCCGCCGTGGGTTCACTCCTCGTGAAAGAGCGCGTCCCTCGCGCCCTTTCACTCGCACATACAGCGTTCGGCGGCGCGCGGCGACGATTTCATCTCCATTGACGTCATACGAAACATCACGGCAACGACGACGCCGACGGCAGAAATCTGCTTTGGAGTGTCCATATAATTGCTATCGCAATAAAAAATTTCAAGTGCCAGCATGTACGACAGTTACATTGCCAGCGGGACTCCATAATGTTAAGTGGTGTGCTCCCAAGCTGTTTATCAATGTAATTCTGCCTGAACTGTGTGTGTGTGTGTGAGAAACAACTTTATTGAAACCAGTGGATTGAGGCCAAGGCCGCGCCAAGGGCGTTAGAGAGACCCTGTCTCCCGGCTGCCTCTCGAGCTCGCTGGATGGCCCATAGTTGGTCTTGCAGATCTGAGCTGATCGGCGCGGCTTTCCAACGCGCCCCAAGCTTTTCTGAGGAGACTGCATTTTTATCTTGTACATGTGCGCAATCCCATAGAATGTGTTCTAGGGGTTCTGTCCTACATAATTTGTGCCATATATTTTTGGATGTGAAAGTGGTTATTCTAGCAGCCATCGTCATCTTCCTCGGCCGCCTTTTATCTACATAGCGCGCTCTGCCGCGTGTGTCTCGAGCCTCACGCTGCGAGCTGCGAGGTTATAAAAAGAGGAAGAAAAATAAAAAAAGCTTCTGCTCCTGCCATCGGCCCAAACGGCTCTCAGATCTTCCGCTCGCTGACACCCATTGTTGAAGTTGACCTAACCTCGGTCGCTATAACCTGGTGACCCGGACGTGATCGTACGGTGAGCGCCACGTCATGGACGATGCCACCAACGAGAGACCAACGACCAGCGCAGAGGGCCTCGCCACGTTGCAGATTCATCGGCCGTTCTTTAGGCCACAAAATCCTGCAACCTGATATACTCAGGTAGAGGCCATCTTCGACCTTCGGCACATTATCCCGCAGCGCGTGTGGTTTCTCCATGCTGTCTCGGTACTCTCCAGACAGAGGTGGTTGAGGAGTTCCGGGCTTACCTCACGACATCACACGCTATGACCACTTCAAATCGACGATGCAGGATCGCAAGTCCGTGCCTGCGCGCAGGCGGCTTCAGCAGCTTCTCAACGAAGAGGAGCTCGTCGACCGTCGGAACTTCTACGTCGTATGCGGCGGCTTCTTAGTGATTGTAGGCTGGACGCAAACCGCCCGCTGCTGCGTCGACTGTTCCTTCGGCGCCTGCCGCAGAATTTGGTGGTCGCCTTGGCTACCACACAAGAAGACATGTCCCTCGACAATCATGCCGAGCTGGCCGACCGCATCGCTGACAATTCAGCAAGAGGTGCTGTAACAACAACGACCGTTCCGATGTAGTACCTCGAAGATCGGCAGTCTCGCTTTTAGTAAAAGACCTGAGAACCATTCGGACCGATTGCAGAAGCAGAAGAAGCTCTCTTATTCTTCCTTTTTTTAACCTTGCAGTACGAGACACGCGCCGAAGCGCGCCGTATACATTCTCGACAGGGGAACAGCGCGAAAAGACTAAGGACGAGAAGGGGGAACACACATCAGCCCCGGTGCGTGTTCCTGTTTTTGTCCTTCGTCTTTTCGCGCTGTTCCTCTGTCGAGTATGTACCGACTAGCCCATGCCTCTAGTTTCACTTAACTGGGCCAAGCTTCAAAAAATGTGTAAGTGCTACGTAGCTGGACCGAACCACGGTAATGTTTGCCGTCGCTTTGAGATACTCAGAGGACATTTCGCATTCCGCATAATTAGATAATTAGTCTTCATTAATTATTCAACTTCTCAGTTATTATAATTAGATAAGTGTCAATGAGATAAGTGTCAAAATACACGCAAACTGGCTTGAGCGGCCAGTCGCGCCGCAGTTTTGAGTGTGTACGGGGGCTTATTTCGCACTCGGAAAAAAGCTTTTATATAGCACGTATTGAGCAACAGAAAGCTGTATCGGGAGCTTTTCATGTTGCTCTACAATTTTCTCATTGACACTCATCTAATTGTAATAAATGAGAAGTTGAATAATTAATGAAGACTAATTATCTAATTAGGTGGAATGCAAAAAATAACCTGAGTTTCTCCAAGCAACGACAAACAGCATTACCTTGGTTCTGTCCCGCTACGTGGCATTTGCATATTTGAAAGTTTGGCCCAAGTTAAGTGAAACACCCTGTATAAAAAGCGGCCCAGGAAGGTGACGATGGCTGCTAGAGGGCGAACTGGTAAAGCATTTGCTCGGGGTTATTTGTGTAAAAGGTTTTTGTCATTCAGAGCGTTTTTTTTTTACTTTAGAAAACAGGAGATGTGTGCAAAGTGTAACATGGCTGTGTACAAACGTATTCATTGGTTGGCAGATGATTCATTGCGACCTTATGCCTGTTTTTTTCCAGAGTGGTACATATGTGCCTCTTGTACAATGCTTTTCAGATAAACCGAGAATTACTTCCTCGGTTGGTTAAATGCACTTCCAGTGCATTACAGTTCATTTCCAGGTTTATACAAATTTCTAATATGAGGCTTATACATCCATTTCTCGTGTAATAGAATGCTAAGATTATTATATTTATGTAGCATTACTAAGTCTCATCGTACACTGCATTACAGTGGTGCTCACTTGTGACACTGATTTCCCCGTTTGAGTATTCTATACTATTTTCACTTGAGTGTTGCTATTTGGTTTTATGGTTCTTTTAATTCTCACACCATTACATTATTTGATGTATCCTAAAGGCAATATGTTAGATTTTTACATGTTCCCAGTGTTTGTGTTTCATGGTATGCGGCGTTATTCCTTTTTGTGTTCTTTTCAAGCTGCTAGATTATTGATAACATTGCTTGTAGGCAGCAACCATGCGATTAAATCTAGCATTTATCAGTCTGTTTCTGGCAGTTTCTGTGATCACAATTTCTAAATAACTCTAGCCTGTTCATCTGACAGCATGGGCTGTTTACTTTGCTAAATAAGAAACTTTACGAATTTTGTTTGTATGTTCTAGTCATTGTTTATCAGTTACTAATTCATTAAGAATTGTTGCTGCAAGCTTTAGTCATTGTTGGGGTATTTTAATTTTATTTAATTTGTATTTCTTATACATTTCTTATACATCTTGCACAAGTATTATTTTTTCAATAAACTTTTGCTTTGTCATACTGTCCTTATTTCATGCGCGTTTAGTGCAAAAGCCTGGCCTGTACGCTGGTCCAGACTCGCCCATTTTTTCTTAGCGGGATTTCATTCCCATTTTGGTTGTAAACATCGTTGCTGCATACCAAAGGCGGTATTCTAGATTAATTTTCGTGGACATGTTCATTTTCATGTGGCTTGGTAGAGGATGCGTCGGCGTAGAGGCAGCAGTGCTTGGCACTGCACCAGGAGCTCTGCTACACTCGACACTGACGCTTCGACTCATCCGGAACCCGCGAGAACTAGTTTCAGGTTATCGTAAACCTTTCAAGACCATTTCTAGACCAGCTTCTTGATAACGTCTTAAAAACGTTTAGAAATTGGCTATGAATAGCTCTGGCAAAGCGATTATTTGTGTCTTTCCCAATCCTATTTCTAGACGAGCCTTTCGAGTATACGTCTTTAAGACCTGTTATAGATCGTCTCAGAAAAGTAATTAAGCTGGACATTAGCCGACATATACGACGTTTTACCGACGAAGTTGTCTCACTGGTGTCTTCTTTAAACCGTTTTTATCGTCTTGGATAAACGCTACGAAAACGTTATGTATCTCTTTTGTGCTACCTGGGATTAGAAACACGTCATCGATGATTATTTTGCAAATCATTGGTTTCAGCACGCAGCTCTCAAGAAACTCTGACCTTACGATGTCCATGATTATTTTGGCGTAATTAGCACCTATTTTAGTGCCCGTTCTAGTGCCATTCATTTGCACAAAGTACTTTTCATTAAATTAAAAATTAACTGTAATACGAATTTTAACCAGTTGCCTTCACCCAAAAAGTTCACGTGACGCCCGCGGTATATAAAGTGTTCTACATCCCTATCATGGCTGTGAGTGGTGGTGCTGGCTAACACTACCAGGATTAGTTCTAGTAGACAAACAAAAATACACCAGAAAGTGAATGGGAAAACGGTGCCATGGTAGCTCAAATGGTCGAGCGTCGCACGCTTATTCCGAAGACGGCTAGTTGTTTTAGGTGCAAAGCAACTTACGCACCCGGGCTGTCGGCACCTCCTGTCGCCCTATTCACGATAAGCAAGCGGCTCGTGCTCGCGCTCTGCATGCGCTCGTGCCACTGCTCCCGCGTTAGTCGTCGTCTTCCACAGCTGGCTGCGTTGCCGCTGATCATTCCATCGTAGAATTTCACTTCTCTTCTGTCGTCGTAATGGGGAGGCCACCTTTACGGGGTTATGAGCCATTGCCCATTGTTTAAGGCAGATGAGCCTATTAGCGGTGCATCACTGCTTGCTTCGCACCTCCACAGGTTTCAGTTAGTGGAGCTCCATTTCGCTCAATGGCTCATTTGACACTTACGCATAAAATTTATTTCACCGCTCAAACCAAGCCTACGACTTAACTCATGCTAACTGTAATAACTAATAAAAACTAAACAGTAAGAAAGTTGTCCATAATGACCAAATTGCTTAGGGAGTTAAAGAAAAAGATGATGGTTTTGCTAATACATCATGGTAACAGACATCATCGGGCTTGTCCTAAAATAATACTAGTTTGATGTAGTAAGTTTGATGTAGTTTGATGTAGATGACTAACCGTGCTTGGCCGCACGGCGAGCTTTTTTTAGTGTGCGACTTCTTGCGATGTTTTTGCATCCACTTTTATTTCCCTTTATTTATTAAATAATTAATTCAATTAAGAACAAAAAATATTTTCGCCATGCTGTCCTGCGTGTTATTGTTTGTTGGCTTCTTATGATTTAACTATGTATACATAAATATATATTCCTGCGAGATACTGACCGGCGCAAAACCGTGGTGGGCTGAGCAAAGAAAGCTTTAAAAAAATTACGCGGAGACCACGCACTGTGGCAATCGATGGAAGTGAAGCTTTCTGCGCTGCTAGCTTTGATTGACGATAATTAGCGGTGATGTTGTCGGCGAATGTTTAATTTCTTTAACGTTTCGTCCGACACGAGAGTGGTGGCTTGTTGTTAATCGTTACGTTCCCTGCACCCCTGCTGCTAGTCTGCGTTGTACGCTGAACAAACAGGGAGGCGTGTTTGCTTGAAGCGTTGTTGCGCGCCATTTTCCATAGGCTTTGAGAGGGTTCAGCATTGTAATTGCCTGACACGGCAAATCCCGTCATGGCAGAAATGTTGAACTTTAATGTAAGTATGGCGCTATACGTGCCAAAACCGCAATCGGATAATGAGGCACGCCGTAGTGGCGGACTCCAGATTTATTTTGATGCCGTGGTATTCTTTAACGTTGCACGAGTGTTCTTTTTTATTTGCTCGCCTAAAAATGCGGCTGGTGCGGTCGGCATTGAACCCGTGACCTCGAGCAATGCCATGGACGCAAAGCTTTCACTGTGCACAGAAGTTTTCATTTGACGTGCGACCACTCGTGTAGTGTCGCCTAGACCCTTCGGTGATTTAATGCGGCTTTGCGTCTGCACGCCCTGCATGCGTCAATTTTCCGCTTGAGTTCGCCCGCAGCCGCTGTCGTATCTGTAGCGTTCGCTTGCCTTCTCACATCACATTTTCCCTCTCCCGCCCTCCCCCCTCTGTGGGAGCGGCGAGCGAAGAATGGCGAGGGTGTTAGTCGCTCGTTTCATCACTGCGTCGGTTCTTCGCATTCTCGGGCTTCTCTCCCTGCCTCCTCTCCACCATTTTATTTACCCCCCCCCCTCTAGACTTGCACGTTAGTAGAAGGGCGAGCGCTGCAGTTTCTTTAATGCTTTTTTGGGGGTCACGAATACGTAGAGCTGTCAAGATACTAATGTGTCGACGTCCAAGGAGCTACAGAGGGCATTGTGCACATACGACGCGATGGAAAAGTGTTGACTAGTTTCTCACGTAATCTTTCCTCTCTGTCTCGCTCCTTCTACGCATACACACGCTCTAAACACTTCCCCCCCCCCCCCCCCAGACGCGGCGTGCAAGATAGCTACAGCAGCAGCAGCAGCGGTGGAAAAGTCGACGAGGCAAACAAAGCGTCGCTTCAAATAATGAGCGCAACCTGTATAGCCTTCTTTTCAGCTCTTCATGAAAGCGGCACTGGACGGGTGAAACCAGTGGCAAGAGAGACAACGCTGAGCACACGGGCAGCCCGAGCTTCTGCCTTCATTACTGGGGCTAGCGAGTTGTCGAGTTTGGCTTTGAGAAAGAAGTGACGGGAACAAACTACACGGTGGCCCTTCCATTCGGAACGCTGGTATGTGAGACACTGGTGAGAGTGAAGTAGTTAGTTTTGGCACATTTAGCGTCATAATTTCAAGTAAACTATGCCTAAGCAGTGTTCCACTTGCTTGCGGGACATTCGCGTTTCACTAGTGGCTCAACAGTACACGTTGTTCGTTAGAAGTGATAAATCTTGCAGCCAACGTGGGCTAGTGATAAATTATCGTCCTTATGACGACGAGAGTTGTCCGACGCCCATCAAATGTCGTAAAGAAGCGGCGGCTCATTAAATGAGCAACACAAGCAAGCGAAAGCACGTCACTTGCTCACCGGCGTTCGGAGGAACCGCGTGTTTCTTGAGCGCTGCCGCGGTGAGCTGCACTTGGAGCACCGTGCGCATGGGGATAAATTCGCTGGGGCCTGGCATGCACTTCACGTACTTCCACGTACGGCGTCGGGTCGCGTGCGTGGCCAGCAGCAGGGCCAGCCCCAACGCGCCGACGACAGCTAGGAGAAGCAGTAGCAGCATCACAGACCGCAAGGCCGAATGTCTCGCCGCAACCTTCGACGCGGCGTATCTCGCGCCCTTGTCACTTTCCCCCGCTTGAGCCCCCAAGGAGGAAAAACGCACAGCTTGGGGGCGAAGGGCCTCTTGCGGATATGAACGTGCCCGGTCATGCGTCGCGGCCAAAATGATGCGCCAAGTGTGGGCCCTTGTTTTCCTCGATTGTTCAATGTCTTACGCGCACCGGGCCAAATGAAGAAAAACTCCACAATTGTACCTAACTTTTGTTTGCGTATCTCCGCTAATGCGTCGGGAACGAGGGGAGAAGCCATGCTTGTTCCTATAAGAAACTTAAATGCTCCTGCGGTGCTTCATTACGGGAAATAATCGGCGTGGTTGCGATATGGTACTGGCTTGTTCGGCCTGCTCTATGTCATCATGAATTAACCACTTAGCTGGTCGCGGGCTTTCCTTTGAAAGTACCTGTGAAAGGATGACCAGGCCTTGAGCTTGATTGATTGATGATTGTTATTTTTTGGCACAAGGGCCAGAGATGGCCAAAGAGCGCCACTACAATTAGTGATGAAAGGCAATGTGCTGTTCTTCAATGACAAGATGAGTTGCAAATAGTGTGTGCGAGATGGCTGTATATCGGCCTAAAAATATTCGATGTCAATGGCGTAAGATATACAGGGTGTTTCAGGCAACACTTCATGCGGCAGATAGGTTGCCTGTGGCACATACCACAATTCTAGCTCATGAGGTGGTCTACTTGAAGGGACGGACATTACTTGCACAAAAATTGAAACGCATAATCGACTAATTAACAAAAGTTCGCTAATTAAGTTTTTAACTAATTACCTTATGGCCCATATTGCAATTTACAAATTCTAGCCGTGAAGTTCGCGAGGTGCATCCTCTTGGAACGAATTCTCAGGATGACACCAGTTTCGACATTTTCATTCCCGAAATTTGCGGAGAAATGCATTGGTGTTCCAGTTATTTTCTTAACAAAACGTAGTTTTATGCGTTGAAGCACAAAAGTAACTGTAACGCCAATGTATTACCTGCAAAGTTCAGGAATTAATATCTCGAAACTGGTGTCACCCTGCGAATTCGTTCCAAGTGGATCCGGATCGCCTTGCGAACTCCACGGCTAGAATTTGCAGCAATGTGGGCCATAAGTTAATTAAATAAAAAACCTAATTAGTGTGTTTTTGTTAATTAGTCGAATATTAATTTCAGTTTTTGTGCAAGTAATGTCCGCCTATTCGAGTAGACCAGCTCATGAAGTAGAATTGTGCTATTTGCCACAGGCAACCTTTACAAAATTTTTAAGTGTTGGCTGGAACACCCGGCATCAATATATTAAATATATATGTATATATATATATATATATATATATATACAAAGACCTTACAGGCCCCCGTAAGAGCATGGCGTGAGCAGGCCATAAACGGAAACAGAACTTTAAGAGCTAGAAGACATACTGTGTAACAAGTGGCACTTATACATTTCTAATACAATGAATGCAGACACAAGGGATACAGCGTACTTTCAAGATGTAACTTATGTGCAGTACAAACCAGAATGCAACCGTGGAAAAGTATAAAGTCGGTGAACAGATTAAAAGGGCGCAATTGAAAGATGACTGCTGACAGGGTTGCGGAAAGAATCATGGTTTGTTAAGGAAGCGATATTATCTGGCAAATCGTTCCACATAGAAATGGCACCATTGGAAGCGCAGAGCTGTTGAAGGCTAAAGTGTGACCGAAAATTCGCGAGTAACTGCAATTGTTATGAAGGCATTTTGACATGCGCAAAGGCCTTTCGAGAGGTAGTGGATTACCATAAACGTACTTGTGAAACAAAGTGCGATGCAACGGCGAGTCTCAAGTGAAATGACGTCATGATTCTGTTTAATCTCAGTTACGCTATGAGAACGGTTATAATCGCAAGAAATAAAACGTGCTGCTCTGTTCTGTACGGCTTCTAGCATATTGATGAGATATTTTTGATGAGGCGACCACACAAGACTTGCAAATTCTAGTTGAGGCCGGACAAATGTTGCATATGCAAGCTTCCGGATGCTGGTTGGGGCGTTTTTTAAGTTTCTTTGTAAATACCCCAAAGTTCGTGAGGCTTTGGCGCAAATGGTGGTGACGTGGGATGCCCAGGACAGGTTAGGAGCAAGGTGAACTCCGAGATATTTATATGAAAGTGCTTCCGAGACCTGAGAGTGGTTTAGATAGTAGGTGAACTTAGAATTAACATGCTTACGGCTAAAGGTGATAACGTTACATTTAGATTCGTTAAGATGCATTTGCCAGGTGCTACACCAATCAGAAACAGTTTTGAGGTAATTTTGAAGAGCAATGTGGTCGTCGATAGAGTTAATGGTACGGTAAATAATGCATATACCTATATGCAATTATATATTATATATTTATATTATATATATTTATTATAATATATTAATAATAATAAACACCCGATAACAGTGAGTGCTATGGCCATAAAACTACGTTATGGAGGAATAATTACTAACATGTGTTACTGATATCATAACTAGAGCACTGCACGGGCTCGGGATTACCCGAAAGCCCGGGCCCGGCCCGGCCTGTGGGCCGGGTCGGGCCGGGTAGGGCGGTTTTTTCAAGGGCTCGGGCCGGGCTCGGGCACGGCATGTGCTTTTTGACCCGAGCCCGGACCGCGCTCGGGTATTTTGACGCGGTTTCTGGTGGGGTGCATGTAACGTGCAGCGAGTTATCCTCGCGCGTCTCGACTCTGAAAACCCTGTTGCCCGGGCGCAGCTGGAAGCTAGCAGTGCTACTCCTGTGTACTTCTGTTTGAACAGAATGTAAAAGTCCAGAAAGACTGAAGTCGCCTCAACCCAAAGGATGCCATTGTATACCTTACCTAAATCAATGTAATTAATGGTTTCAGCGCGGTGTAAGCGTGTTCGCGACTTGCTGATTCTTCAAAGGCAAATTGGTAAGACGATGACTGGTAAGAGAAGATAATTCGTCCCGCGGCTGAAATATGGCACTGCGTCCATCCATGATTGCACGCATGTTCTCAACCGGTCATCTAGCAGCAGCACATTACGCTGCACCATGGAGGAACGCGAAACTTTTTTTCCCCATTTACTCCATCCATGCGTTGCGCTCACGACCGGTCGTGGCTGGGCTTCGGCTAGAGTACTAGAATACGGTTGAGTGGGACGAGCGGCTGGGGCGGCGCATACTTTGCAGTGAGGCACCCGACGTGGAAAAATACTGTGGCGGCGCAGCGATAGAAGTGGATTGGGCCGCATCAAGGTCGCGCCGTTGGAAACTGCTGGCGACACTGCTCGGACGGGTCATTGGTACATATTGCGTGCTGGTATTTGCGTTCAAAACGCTCAAATGGTGTTCGTAATTGGATATGACATGCAGTTAAGCCTTAAGAATGAATTCCTGTCATTGTCTTCTTTATTTGACTTTTTTAATGCCACTCGGTGGTCTTTTTAGGTCTCGGGCAGGGTTCGGGCCGGTTGCGAGCCGGGCCAGGCTAGGGCCTAAGGTAAAAGGGTGGCGGGCCGGGCCGGGCGGGTAACGTAGATTATTTCCCGGCCCGGGACTCGCCATAAAACTCTTGGTTGGGCTCGGACGCGCAGCCCAACATAAAAACGGTCCCGGACCGGGCCCGGGTTGAGAAAAAAATCGGCCCGTACAGTGCTCTAAGCAGAACTAGTGCCTCAGCAGAGCCCTTCAGAACAAGGGCTGCGAAGCATGCGCTATGTAAGTGACTGCATTGCAGCTACAGCCTCCAAGGAGAGGCTGTGCTACAAATAGCCTGGCCAAATGATTTCTATCGTGTTCGTTTCTGCTAAGAACATTATTGCTGGCATAAAATAAAAAAAAGTCATTGCTCAATTAGAACGCTGGGTGCAGATGTATATATGACAGTATAAGGAAGGGAAGTACATTTTTCTGTCTTTTTTTTTATTCATTATACCTCAAGGGTCCCGTGAGAGACATTACATGAGGGGTGGGTACAGGGGATCGAACATAATTACAGTAAAAATTGGTGAATACAGGTCAAATGAATACAAGTCAGTTAGCGAATACAAAGCAGGAATAAATAAAATAATAATGATGCACAGTAGTGTACACGATAATCCTATGGGTTAGCGTCGATGCGGGTGATTTCTTCGACGGCGGATTTGACTGCTGCATGGTCAGTGATCGTAGCGATAAGGCCGGGAAGGCGATTCCAGTCACGCGCAGTACGAATAAAGAATGATTGATGAAATGTTGTGGTGTGGGCACGTGGAGGGATGACGGCGTTTGGATGGGTGCTGCGTGATATGCGATGGACGGGAACGATGAGCTCGTTTTTAGGCGGCAAACAGTGAAAGAACTTGTGATACAGATTTAGTCGAGAATTTCTGTGGCGATGAGCCAGGGCGGGTAGATCAAGTTGTGATTTCAGCGTTGTGATACTATAGTTGTAGGAATAATCACTCAAGATGAATCTAGTAGCTTGGTTCTGGACTGATTCGAGTGTCTTAATTAGGTTTAATTGGAAAGGGTCATATATTGCACTTGCATGCTCAAGTTTTGGACGGACGAGTGTGTTGTATGCCAAGAGCTTAACAGAGGAAGGTGCAAGGGCGAGATTGCGACGGATGTAGCCCAAGACAGGGTTTGCAGAATTAGTAATTTGATTAACATGATTGGCCCATGTTATGTCGTGGGAGATATTAACCCCGAGGTATTTGAACGAGTCGCTGAGACTTATATGACAGTTGTTAATGGTGTATTCAAAAGTTGAAAAGTTGCGACCAGGTGCAATGAAATTAGTGTAGTTTTATTAACGTTGAGAGGCATCAACCGAATTTTACACCACTCTTCTATTTGATGAAGATCGTTCTGGAGGATAGAGATATCGGAAGAGTCTGTTATAGGGCGGTACAGAATACAATCATCGGCGAAGAGGCGCATTTTCGATGACACGTGAAGGGGTAAGTCGTTAACATAGATTAAAAACAGAAGTGGCCCGAGGACCGTGCACTGGGGGACACCAGATAAGACTTGCGTAAACGATGATGAATATGCATTAGCATAGACGAACTGATGACGGTCGGTTAAAGAACTGATTGGTGCAGATTTAATTGTGAGAGTTTGAGTAGTAAACGAGCATGAGGTACTTTATCGAACGCTTTTTCGAAATCAAGGCCAAATGCATGGACAGGTACGTTACTATCAAGAGATGATTGAATGTCGTGCAAGAATAGAGCGAGCTCTGTCTCGCAGGAATGGCCTTTACGGAAACCCTGTTGGTTAGGATGAAAAAGGTTGATCGACGATAGAAATTTCGCTACACTAGAGAAAATGACATGTTCTATTAATTTGGAGCAGACGCTTGTGATTGAAATAGGGCGATAGTTCTTGGGACAAGACTTAGTACCCTTTTTAAAAAATGGGATTACCTTGCCAACGCGCCAATCAAGCGGTATAGTACCCACATTAAGAGATTGCTGGAAAATTCTGGAAAGAATGAAGCTGGAAGGATGCTTAGTGTTTTTTAGTACCTTAGCATTGACTCCATCAATTTTTAGTGAATCAATTAATTTAACAATGCCAGGCGGGTCCAACGTAATGCGATTCATATGGGCATCAGTGTATGGTAAGATGTCGGGCATATTGTCAGCAGATTCACCAATAAAAACCGAAGAGAATATCATGTTTATGACATTAGCGACTTCGCTTTCCGGTATAATACTGCCCTTGTCATCACAAAGTGAAATGATGCTTTCCTGATGAGTGTTGATGGTTTCCCAGAAACGTTTTGAATTACTGTGTAACATCGAGGGTAGTGTAATGAAAAAGAAATTGCGTTTGGTTATGGCGGTAAGCGAGTTGTAGCGTGATACTTTTGCCCTGCTAATGAGGATCTCAAGGATGAACCCAAGGCCTTAGCTGAGCGGAATAGACGTTTTTTTCATTTTGTTTAATCTTTTTAAAGTGTTATTGAACCATGGAGAGTTTGCGCGCTCAGTTACTTTTATAGTGGGAATATGTAGTTTTATCCAACGCAGCATTTCAGATATGAATAGTTTTCAATTTGACTCGACGGTCCGTGAGTGAAAAACATATGTAAAGTGATCACATAACTTTGATAGTTCACTATTGATGCTCAAGTAGTCGCCTTTATTGTAAAGGGTGAGTGCCTTTTTAGCTCTTTTACTTGTGAGTAGATTACAAGGGAACGTACTATGGATGACTACGTGATCGCTAAATCCAGGCAAGTATGTGATATCGGAGAAGTTATCGAGATGTGTGGTTAATATAAGGTCGAGAGTGTCGGCAGAGTTGGTAGTCGTGCGCGTTGGTTTACTGACTATTTGGGATAAGCCGAAGTTTAGGCATGCACTCGTGAACTCGCTAGCCAATTTGTTTCTTGATAACGTGGTTGCTATATCAGACCAGTCTAGCGAAGGACAATTGAAATCGCCGAAAAGCACAATGGGCGAACTTGGGTAGGTAGTGAAAATGGTGTACATAGCGTCATGGAACAGTGATATGAACGACGAGTCAGTGCTGGGTGGACGATAGCAGATACCAATTACTACGTGTGGGAAGGTAGCTTTGCAGCGTACCCAGAACATATCTAAGGGAGACGTTAATTCAATGGGAGAGCAAAGTAATTGGAGATGGGCTGCGATGAGAACACCACTGCCATGTAGGTTGTACTCCGTACGAAAGATCGCATAATTGTTGAAGGCAGGCAGAATTTCTGAATTGTCGATTGGCTAGTTGAGCCATGTTTCCGTTAACAGAACTATGTTAGAGCTAGATGAATGGATGAGATCCCATAAGAGGTCACGCTTAGAGGTCACGCTTTCTTGTTCTGCTAATGGGCACTGAACAAGAACAAGATTGACTGTAAGTTCATTGCCACACCTACTGCAAGTCGGAGGGTTAGTTTCAGTTAGGAGATAGGAGTGAGTACTCAAGGTGTGCCCAATTCTCAATCTACGAAGCAGTAATTCCTGGCGTCTTATTGTTTTCTCAAAGATACAGTTCGATGTTTTTGGTTTGATAATGCGCAGTTTTTTGGATATCTGAGTGTCCCATTGCCTCTGCCAATATTTCCGTAGCGTATGTCGTAAAAATCGCTTAAGGTCTATTGTCGGTATAGGTATATTTATGTTTGCATCACAGAAAGCCACCTACGGAGGCTTTTCGTCAGCAGCTACGTTACCCTCTAGGCCTATGTGGAAAGGCATCAAACAAAGAACAATGATTTCTTTGGACACGTAGGCTGAGCAAAGAAGGTTGTAGAGTTCATTGAAGATGGAGTTCTTATGCTTTTGTAGACTCGCTGTTACGGTGTGGCATAGTTTCGAGTCGGCGACGCGCCGATTAACGGGCGCCAAACTGTCGTGGGCGTAGGAACGGTCGCGCAAGACGGGTATTGCCAGTCACTCGGGCAGGCGGCCGAAAAAAGAGAGACTTAGTTTTTTTTTGTTGGCCCGACCTTGACGCATACCCCTAGAGTGCTTTCTACGAACCCCTGTGTCTTCTCTGCCCCGCGTGTGCCTTGAGTGGGTTGATGAGACGGGAGGGGTCAAGTGCTTTACGGAAAGAAGCCTACCGCCGCAGCTCGGCTGTACCGGGTTTGTGTCGAAATCGGATATGACGTGCGTCAGCGATGTACTCCCTGGCCCCAGATAGGTACGAGTTCGCTTAGGGAAAGACGCTGCTAGGTGCTGCTGCTAAATCGCTGTCGTTTCTGCCGGCTCGCTTAGATGGTCATTCACGTAATCTTGCTACCCCTCGCCGGATCGTGATCAGCCATGTTATCCTTGCGCGGTGTAATTATCGGCCACAGCCAGATGAAATTCTTGAATATGTCGCGTTTGCGCTTGATTGACTCCATTCAAACCTGTACGTTCAGTTTTGGTGGCTACGACGCAGTACGGCTGGCGAGAGCGGTCTTCGACATGCGTTTCTAGCCACCTCGACACCAACATGGATCCACAAGAAATAGATGCGACAACATCAAGGCAATTATACTAGAATCACAAAATTCTAAACATTGGGCGCTGATGGTTGTGTTTTCTTTTAAATTTTAGACGTTGGTTGTCTTCAACTCAACGTGGCCCCCGTCGGGCTGGCTTTCAATGTGCTGCCTCGCTGCTTGGACTCCGGAGATGTTTATGCAGAGCACAAAATGACAAAGCGTCTATTGCTTAACCGCAAATTGACGGCTATATCGAAGCGCATGCCATGTCTGCGGATTTTGAACCCCAAGGTAAGCCTTTTCCAACAGAATGCCGTTGCATACTGTCCGGAACATGCATGGTTTAATTTTTTGACTTGTTTGAAAGTGCTTCAATTTTCTCGCTGCGCACTGCGGTAAAAATGCAGACCGTTTGTCGTAGTTGTAGGTCTCTCCATTGTCAGAATCGCATTACTGCAGGGAAAAAAGCACGTGTTGCGGTACGTACTGTGCGCACGCTACGCACTTCCCCCTTTGTTGTACAGTCGGAAATATTGTTCCCTCTTTCCAGGGCAACTTTGCAGCTCTGTAGCAGTGAAATATAATTTTTACAATTCAACTTTACTGTGTGGATATATATCTTTCTCAATCACATTAAACATATTTTTCATTTATTTCTTTGTCAAGCAACGCGGTAGCACCATTGCGCCGATTGTTTACTTCCTTTTCCACAATGTTTAGTTTATTGTATCGCCTTTCTTCAAACCACATAGTGGAAAATTGTTTTTTGATCGGAATTCCTTTCTCGCGTTAGAATAAAGACACAGCAAAAGCCTAAACCCATTCTCTCACATTCATCCGTCGAATACATGATACGTGTTTTCATAATAGCACTGCTTTTAATAATTTGGTGAGGTAAGATGTCTCAGTTTTTCGTGCCCACAGCTACCAAAACAAGTGATCAAATTATTAGCATCACCAACAAATCGCATTTATACATATGAGAATTGCATAGTCTTCGAAGATTTTCAGGAAGCATATTTTTTCTAAGAACCCTTGGAATATTGGAAAGCCCTGAATGAGGATGCTCGTGCAAAGCATGCTCAATAAGTAGAATGAAAACATACACAAGCTGCATGTGAACTGTACGGGGTACTCGGGCTGCTTTTGATCACATGACAGGCGACCATGAGGAGGTAGGAACGGGCCTCAAAGCTGTATAGTGGGACATATTCCCACTTTTTGCTATTGCAGAATCAGTGTCAGCTTCGAGATTTGACATTATGTGAATACCTCGTCAAAAATGCCCTTGTAATGTCTGGGACACTAAGCGATCTGTTTTCTACTTGCGTCCATGGAAGGGTTAAGACGCATGCATTATTCAAAGGTTCAGCCATACATATAGTTTTTAAAGTGAAACCCTCTTTGCTTCTTCCTTGCTCAGTGGGTGCTGGCTGCTGCAGTTATGCTGATTATATATTTTGGTTCACTGTGTCTGGCACTGGATGTGTGCAACTTGGCATGTGTCCAATTATCAACTTAGTTTACCGGTTAAGGGCAACTCAACATGTACCACTGGGTAGACAAGCTGAACAAGAGGCAATAGTTAAGTCTGCGACAGAAAATTAAGAAGTGAGCCACTGAGAAATCAGGAAGTCAGCATCAAAAGCAGCTGAGTGTAGACCAAAATGACCAAAAACAAGACCGGAACATGCATTGAGCATAGAGCTACATAGAATTGAAGGAATAATTAGTACATTTCACTAAACATTACGGAAGGCTTCATTTATAACAGATTTTCACATATGCATGGAATCTGCCAACTTCTTTTATTGCGATAGCAATTATATGGACACTTCCAACGGATTTCTGCCGTCGGCGTCGCCGTCGCCGTGAGGTTCCGTATAAAGTCCAAGGGCGATAAAATCGTCGCCGCGCGCCGTATGCGCGAGCGAAAGCGCGCATGGGACGCGCGATATCACGGAGGGCGAACGCACGGCGGAAAGCAAACGCGACCGTGGAAGGGAGGCGGGGCGACGCTCTGCTGCGGCACCAAATGCGTATCTTGCAACCGGGCGCAAGGGGAACTTGCCATTCAATCTCCCACGCGAAAGCAAGAAAGCGGGAAGGCAGCGCGGGAGGGAGGGGGGGAGGCGCAGCTTCTACTCTGCCAACAACTGCGCTCGCATTTCGCCCGGCTGTGGCAGTCACCCGCACCATCTCTTATCTCCACACGGCTGTGACCTTTGTATGCGCTGTGCATTCGCCGCGCAGTTTCCGTTGAAGCGATGGACCGCACAAACCTTCGCCCGCTGCGGTGGCTGCGCTTGCTGCCAGCGTTTTGACAGTCGTTGTCTGCGGTCATTCAGCGTGATCTATTTATGTTTGCTTGTGCGCGCTAACACCACGCTTGTTAATTCAGTTAATAAGCGAATGTGTCCAAGTTTATGCAGCCGATAAAACTGCTATCCCTACTCCGAATAGCTCTCTACTAATTTGCTATCGCAATTGATGCTTCGCCTTTCGGGCGAAACTGCGACATATTTTTCTGCACAATGCTGCTGTGTGAACGCGACATTCTTGAAACGACAAATTCTGTGCAAAGCATATCGATCGGTGTTGATATATTTTCAAGCATTGATATATTTTCTAGCATAATTTTTATTTACCGAGGCCCAACCCAGCCAACACACACATTCTCGTTAGTTGAAATAAATCACTGTAGATGGCTGCGACAAGCACATTATAAGAACTGTGAATTGGAAGCTGTTAGCTACCTGTGGCATGAGGTCATGTAAGGGTACGTATAGTCTTTTAGCGACTTCATGTGTGTTATCAATATGACCGGTTCCTATTGCACTCCGACTGGATAGCAATAACACATAGGTCACTTTACGTGCCAGCTGCAGAAAGCCTGCGAAAGCTAAATATACGATTACGAAAAAAAGCTCATAAGACCATTGCATAACCAAAAAAAATGAAACCTTCTCTGTACAGCTGTGCACTGAGAAGTGTCTCAATGCACTGCATTCGTTAAACAGGCACACATTGGCTGTACCACTTGGATTTCAGCGTGCATGCGTAGGCTGGAAAAAAATTGCAGCATCTTTGGTCTCTAAACTTTTGCTCACCAATGTAAAGCACTCTTTCTGTTGTTAATAGATGTGGCTCGCACACTAGGAATATGCATCCTAAATTTCTGGGGAAAAAAAGATACGCTGCATGAAGAACAAAAGTTTCTGCAGCCACGTAACCTGCCTGACCTTCGATCTTCGTTGCGCTCACAGCTAGAAGGGACTGAACTAGGCGAATTTATTATGTTTGATTTCAGCCAGTTGCATTTCAAATTCAAAGCACAACCATTTGTCCATCTGCTTCTATGTCACTCTTTATTTAGAGAAAATTCTAACTACTGCGTTCACTGCTGCTGACAGATATCAAGTCAGTGTAGCTCAGCATACTGTATTCTGTGTCTCTCCAAAATGCTTGAGAATGCAGGAGGGACGTGACGGAGGCTGTACGAGCCGTTCCGTCGTCCCTGATCAGAAGGGCGAAGGCGGCGAGCCGAGCGACGGGGCTGCGACGAGCAGCGTGGCTGGCTTTTAGAACGACACTGTGCGTGCCCAGCTTGCGCCCCGAGCACGCGCTGCGCTTCTTTATGTTTCACTTCGACAGCCGGCGCCAAGGCACCGGCTGAGAGCGCCGACCAAAGCGCTCCGCGCTGCCGCGTTGGTGGGCGCTACAAGAATAATAGGATCATCATGTATCAGCATCCTCATACTCAGCAGGCACCCCATACGAAAAATAGACGAGGTCAATTTTGGATGGTATTTTTGCAAGTGCTGAAATTTCTTGAGACATGGATCAGGTGACACGGGCAACTATAAAAAGACTAGGCTAAAGAAACTCGCGTTTCTGAATTGAGCAGCATTTGTTCAGCCACGTTAAAATGTGAGGAGCCCAGCCATCTAGAGACAAGGAGCAGGCAAATTGAATGCAGCTACCAAGCAAGACTCTAAACCAAACACAGTGAGCAGAATCAGTATCCAATGCAAATAATTGCTACATCATGATCCACCATTTGACAGATTTGGCCAGGAACTGAAATATCGATATTTGCAAGGCAAAAATGTATATACAGCAAAGGATGCAAACATTCGTGCATGTGAATGCTTGCTACATTCGTGCAACCCCTGCAAGTGTCCAGGTTTGTGCTCCAGACAGTACATATCGCAGTGATCTGAATGCATTACAAAGATTTGTCAAAATTCCAATGCTTTTTTTTCCTCTCCAGCATTGGTTTCTCGACGCGTCCAAGAAGCCAAGGTGCACCATGTTTGCAGACAATGGGTACCATGTGCACAGAGGCCGAGGAATTGGAACAGTTGGGAAATATTATTGTTAATGCTCTGGCTCAGCAGTTTGACCATGGTGTCAAGTCACCTGTGCGTGCTGAACCAGGCGCTGTGTACAAGGCAGTCAAGTGCTGCTACTGCAACACCAGGGGCCAAAAATCGAATGAATGCATGAAGTTCTGCAAGCCGCCTTCTCGCCGGATGTTAACACCATACTAAATATTGCCGGCCATCAAACGGCCCTTCTCAGGGCCACCCATATCTTACCCGGCAGGTTAGAGATGCTCCTGACCATTGTCCTCTGCATTTACCTGTTTAGCTAGGAATCGCTTTGCTTAGCAAGATACGTCGGGAAAGTAAGGATGCACATCGGGAATAATGCTAGGATTCCTTTGCTTCTAATTCTATACTTATGATCACGGCCGGCCAGTTTCTGCAATAACATAGGCAGAGCACTGCTCAGACCTTACAGTGCAAAAGGAATAAGCATTGTATAATTGTTACATTATCTCGGCCCAAGACTTGGGTCGGGATATAATGTGGGTGTGGCAAAGTTATAGTTAGGCTGTTTGTACAATATGCAGTACAAAATACAGGGTGTTACACCTAACTTGTGCCGAGGCTTTAAAAAAGAAAGAACGAAAGAAACTAGGTCTGCAATAGTCACATGCAATCAAGTAGACTACCCTCTTGAGCACATTACAGTTTATTGAGAAATATCTAAATGCTTTATTTTTATGAAGACAGCTGCTGTGGTTATTTTTTTTTTTTTCAGGGCTAATGAAAGCGCACAAAATTGAAAAATGTACCATGCAACTAAGCACTTTTGCGCAGTGAGGCGAGCGCTCTCGCACATTAAGACTTAGTGATTGACTCCAACCAAATAAGGAAATTTACTAGCCTGACATTTCGGAACCAATTCAGCTCCTTCTTCAGGGGGTATTCTTCGGAGGTGGCGGTGTGCCGCTTTTAAAAGGTCCGTCGTAACAACGGAGAGGAAGGGGGGGGGGAGAGCGTAAGGTGCGGAGACACTTGGCCGGGCACCTGTTCTAGGCAGACAAATAGGTGGTGGGGGTGGGGTGGGGGGGGGGGGGGGGGCTTCGGCGTCGCTGGTCGGCTGGGTTGACCGATGCTGGGCGCCCTTCAGTCGCGGGAATGCGTTGACGAGGGACAGAGGGGGGGGGGGGACGAGTTGCTTTGGTGTTGCTGACCTAGAGCGGGGGGGTCCTTTCTTCCCTTCGTCACGTCTGCAAGGCCATGAACATACAAAGAAGGAAGAATGCCCTTCACGCGGTTTATATTACCCGCCGTGTTCTGAATGTGCCAAGACTCCAGTAGTAGCCTTTTTCGCCAGTTTGTCTCTGTTTGAAGGATTTGGGTTTCTTGGAAAGAAATCTTGTGGTCGGCGTCTTCGGAATGTTCGGCGACGGCACTGCGTATTCGGTTGAATGTTCTGACGTCGTTTTCATGTTGTCTGATTCTTTCTTTTAGATTTTTGGTTTCCCCGATGTACGACGCCGGACAGTCGGCACAGCTGATTTTATAGACGACGCCTTGAGCTTTTTCTTTTGGTGGACGGTCTTTTGGTTTAGGAATGAGGATATTCAAAGTGTTCATCGGTTTATGCGCGACTTTGAGGCCTTCTTTTTTCAATATTCGGCTGAGAGCTTCGCTGGTACCTTTGACGTATGGGATGGACACTCGTTTCTGTGGTCGAGGTCGTGGTCGAGGGGGAGGGAGTCGACTGTCCGGCGTCGTACATCGGGGAAACCAAAAATCTAAAAGAAAGAATCAGACAACATGAAAACGACGTCAGAACATTCAACCGAATACGCAGTGCCGTCGCCGAACATTCCGAAGACGCCGACCACAAGATTTCTTTCCAAGAAACCCAAATCCTTCAAACAGAGACAAACTGGCGAAAAAGGCTACTACTGGAGTCTTGGCACATTCAGAACACGGCGGGTAATATAAACCGCGTGAAGGGCATTCTTCCTTCTTTGTATGTTCATGGCCTTGCAGACGCGACGAAGGGAAGAAAGGACCCCCCGCTCTAGGTCAGCAACACCAAAACAACTCCCCCCCCCCCCCCCCTGTCCCTCGTCAACGCATTCCCGCGACTAAAGGGCGCCCAGCATCGGTCAACCCAGCCGACCAGCGACGCCGAAGCCCCTCCCCCACCCCCACCACCTATTTGTCTGTCTAGAACAGGTGCCCTGCCAAGTGTCTCCGCACCTTATACTCTCTCCCCCTTCCTCTCCTTTGTTACGACGGACCTTTTAAAAGCGGCACACCGCCACCTCCGAAGAATACCTCCTGAAGAAGGAGCCGAATTGGTTCCGAAACGTCGGGCTAGTAAATTTCCTTATTTGGTTGGAGCCAATTTCTAAGTCTTAATCAATTTTCCCAACCAGACAGGTAATTCTGTCGAAATGTTTAGCTCACGCACATGCTTTAAACGAATGAACAATGTGATATGCAGACAGTATCTAAAATATATGCAGATCCCACGCACTGTGGAAATTAAGTAAGCGAAGGTGCTTTCTTTTGCGCTGTGAGAAAACTGATGAAAACTGAAATCAGCATGTTGCAGTTTTCAATGCAACCATCACACTGCATTCGTACATTCTTTAAACAATAT
This sequence comes from Dermacentor silvarum, assembly GCF_013339745.2. Taxonomy (NCBI): domain Eukaryota; kingdom Metazoa; phylum Arthropoda; class Arachnida; order Ixodida; family Ixodidae; genus Dermacentor; species Dermacentor silvarum. The sequence continues at coordinate 412,573,189 of NC_051154.1, forward strand.
TTATCGTAACAAATACGCGATGGGCCGCGGGGCTGCCAGAAGCAGCACACCAACCCTGTCAGGAGCTGTATTGAAGGGGTGGTCTCTCAAATACCCCTAGACTGCGAAATCGGAAAACGTCCCGTTTGTCCATTGTAGGACAAACGGGACGTTGCATTAATGACAGACTGAGGCAGCATGCTAATAGTATTGGTAAGTGTGACAATGCGCATCTTCCTGCGCACTGTAAGGCCTGTCATTGTGAGCCACCATTTAAGCAAGTGTCGATTCTGGGCAAAAGTAGCCAAAAAACTTCGAGGGAGTTGTTGGAAGCTTTTTTTTATTAAAAAGAAAGGGTCTGATTTTGTTAGTGACACATCCATCACATTGTATTCTTCAGAAATGTGCTTTCTTGAAAAAATGTTATCATGACCATGTAGTTCCATGTCATACCTTGGCTCTCTGCGCACGCGCGAAAGTTAACTTTCTTTCGGTGTGTTCTGACGCTGTCATTAATCAGTTGGTAGTTTGGCGCTTCAGTGTCTCCTCTCTTCTGTCCGCGTTTCACAAAATGAATTTCGCGCCACAGACAAGTTTGCCAAGGAAATATCAGCACCAACTTGCCCAAGAAGTTTTTTTGAAATACACTCAGAATGAATTTTCCGAATATTCGAAGTACATCTTGCTTGTTTTGGTCAAGCAGCTGGCAGAACAAAGCCATGAAGTTACAAAGCAGTAAAGTAAGACTTCTTCGGAAGTACAAGATTGGTGAAGCAATGTTGCTAACACACAGGTAACCAATGCAAAAATTGTCACCGATTAAAGGAACTGCTACACACGATTTCTTGGTTCCTTGACAATTTTTTTTGATTCTGTGAGTGATGTTTGAAAATTCTTGCTATAGCACATGCAGACACGTCAAAAATCAATGAAACACAGCTATGGGCAGTGTGGTGTAGAGGAATGGAGATATAATTTTGCATGCAGATTCTTTAGTCTGAAATAGAGGGATACAAGGTTGCAGCACAAACATTACTCTTAAATCGCAGTAAAAAATATCAGGGTAGCTTTTTGAACTCATGGGCTGCAAGAGATGCTGAAATGGGGGCGAGGCCTATGGATGAATCTCCGCGAATGTGCAGCTATACCTAAGTACACAAGCATTTTTGCATTCTGCTTCTATCAGGATGTGGCGTCTGCGACCTGGCATGAAAACCACAGATGCTGAGCTACTGCAGTGGCGACATCACCGTAAAAGGTAATAGTGAAAAATAAAAACATTAGTACTATGGCCACGCAACTTGCATGTCAGATGACGTCACCTGAAGGTTGTATTTCCGAAGATTTTTCTTGATGAGTGCATAAAAGGAGATAAATTTTGAAAAGTAATAGTGTACGATTTTTAATGTACATTAAAAATTTGTGTATGCAGTTTAAAAAAACCATGTAGGTTATATATAAAAAAGCTTTGAGCCAGGAGAGCCTAGCGTTCTTGCTTCTAGTTTCTAGGCGAGGTGGACACACTTGGTCACTAATAATGTGAGTTTCAGAAAATTAATTTGGAAAAATTTTGTAATTAACTTTTTTATTAGTGCCTTGGGGGCAGGTGTCTAAATGGCATATATAGAGGCAGTCATTTGAATGCACAACTTTTATTTTTGTAACTCGAAAATCGGACTTTCAAGTACTGTTTTCAAGATGGAGTTTTCAAAGCTCAATCGAGTACTGTCAAAACTTAGTGCATCAGACGGCAATGCCCCATCGAGAAGTGTGGGACGAAGTTTAAATGACACCCTGCCATGGTACACAGACGCACAAGCTTGCCAGGCAAAGATTGTCATATCGGTAGCTACAACTGGCCGAGATGTTCAATTTCGGACTTTCTCGTACCTGTCGTCACTGGGTGTTTTCGTCTGGTACGATAGCGGGACCCCGTTTTCTGCGCTTACAGCGCACTAAGCTCCAATACTGCCTGAATTTACCGTTGAAATTTAATGACAAATATATTGAAATAGGCGCAACTTTCAAGATTTGTGAAGTTTAAAGATGGAGGAATTCTTCTGCATTTTTTGAAAAGTAACGAATGCCACATTTGCCGCACTCATAACCTGAGAAAAAAAGTCTGCATTGTCACGAGCTGAAGTGGAAGAAAAAGAAGAGAAGAAGGAAGAGGAAGAAGGCTGATGGGGGTCTGGAAGGAGCGAGGTCGGAAATACGAGAAGACCGCTAGCAGAAAAGAAGGAAGAAGTCCGCTAGGAGACTGGGCGAAGAGAATAACAACAAGGCGGTGAACGAATGGCGTCGAGATCGAACAGTTGAGTAGGAGGAGGTCACCAGTGGCCCTGCACCAGTCGGGCTTGATCCTCCACGTCCCGCGGCTGTGCACCGTGGTCGCCAGCAAAGGCTTGGTCCGAGGACAACGGCCCCGTCCTATGCTACGGGGACAACCTCGCCCTCACCGACGACATCGCTCGTCAAGCCAGGCCGATTCTAGGGAGACAACCCTCATCAGAGAAGCCAGCATTCCAGCGGGCCATGCGCAAGAAGCACCTCAAAGCAGACACGTAAGCGCCACATCGCACGTGACATATTAGGACGTTTTAAGAAGTAGATATCGAACTCAGTGTAACAATTTTTGCGGTTGTGTATAGATCTGACGTGGACTTATCCCTGCGGTGCATCATAAATGTGTTTTGTGTGTCTTTGTTCTGATTCATGTCTCGTGCACCGCTAACCGTGTTAGTATGGTAACGAAAAACACCCCGTATGTATGCACTGTGCGTTTGATCATTTCATGCAACCAATTTTGAAGCACCTTCTGTCAGTAAAGAGTGCATCAGACAGATTTATGCACTAAGCTTGGAATCCTTATGAACTATGGAAATATCTCTATGCAGGAAGGACCCGATGAGACAGTTGCAGCAATCTGAAAAAGGGGAAATATAAGCTTGCATAAATGTAGCTCTAACACTTTTATGCTGCTAACAGATGAACCCACACACCTTGACGGATAATGTTACAAGCAAAGAGTGAGGATACAGAAAGTTTCACTGTTATCCACACTGTTCACATGCGAGGTATTCTGTTGCTGCTTTCTGCGCAGAGCCTATGAATGAAAACCACATCTTCCTCATCGCACAGTGCGCTGCCAATTGCTATGGGTAGGAAGAGTTACAATAATTCTTCAAATACAATTATGACCTAGACATTTCAATTACTGTACTTGTTGTGAACAAGTCCCCGAAACTTGATCAAATCTGAAGCTAAAAGCATTATTCCCGTAAAGTTGCAATACATCTTTTTTTAACACAGTCAGGAAACATTAACGATCTGTAGACAATGCTACCATGGACATGCTAGCCATTTAATATTGCACTGCACACAGCAAGGATCCCACAATCGCACAAAAGATTGGCCTCTGCCGCAGCCTTTGAAGCCCCCTTACAACGTCTTCGCCTATGATGCCATGACATGATACAAAACAATGATGATGTAACTTATGATCATGAGTTACTCCTGAATGAAAGCTTGTGCACACATGGCCACCCCTATAATTTTCTGGCAAATAGGAAAGCAGCGGTTGTTAACTCACCTCGTCTGTTCTATCACCGCTGCATTGTAACTCTCGAGTGCGTTTACAATAGGCACACTGTGAAAAGCAGAAAAATTAGGGCAGCAGCAGCAATAGGCAGGCAGCGCGGAGCTGTTTGTACCTTCTCGGATGTTGTCCGTTGTTGTTCCTCAAGTCAGCTTCAGTCAGTCGTGTCAAGTCAGTCATGTTATGTGGCGAAGCATACAGAATGTATGCACCATGGAAAAGGTTGCCTATGCATTCGAAGTTGCAAGACAGCATCAAGGGAAACATTTAGAAAATTTTTTCTCATTGGTTCATTATTAAAGGAGATAGAAGAATATGAAACGTTGCGTTTCCACGCAGCCAGGAGGCGAGTGCTACACGCAACAGCAGTACTCAACCCCTTTGCATCCAAGGGATCTTCCTTCTTATTCTTCTCTCATACCGGAGCCGAGGGACCACGTCACACTCATATGATGGGCCCGAGCTATTTTTCTCCTTCTCTTCCTTTTTTGCTGCGTGGCGCACATCCAGTGATAGCATTTAACAATAGTTGACTTACCAAAGTCACAGGCCATGGTTGGTGATGTTACCGTAAGTGTTAGGTAGGGTAAAGTGCAGTGACCATAGGTTAGTGAGGTCTAGAATTTCACTCACTTTGAAGAGAGAAAGAGTAAAATTAGTAAGCAAGAAACAGGCCAACCTAGAAGCAGTAAGGGTAAAAGCAGACCAATTCAGGATGGTGCTCGCAAACAAATATGCAGCGTTAGAACAGGAAGACAACATATAGAAAATGAATGAAACCATAACTAGGCTGATCATAGAAGGAGCAATTGAAGTGGGAGGTAGGCACCGAGGCAACCAGTAGGTAAGCTCCCCCAAGTAACAAAGGACCTAATAAAAGAACGACAAAACATAAAAGTGGCAAACTCAACTGATCAGATAGAATTTGCTGAACTGTCAAAACTTATCAACAAGAAGAAAGTAAGAGATATTCGAAATTCTAACGTGGAAAAGATTGCCGAAGCAGTAAAATACGGATGCCGCATGAAATCAGTGAGAACTAAACTTGGCATAGGACAAGGCAGGGTGTATGCACTGAAAGATAGGCAGGGTAATTTCATCAGCAATTTCGAAGAAGTAGTAAAAGCAGCGGAAGAATTCCATACTGACCTGTAGAGTTCCCCGATCAGCCAAGCTGCTTTCATTCGAAGTAGAGATGAACAGGATGCAGAGGCTCCTTCTATAACTAGCGATGAAGTTAGAAGGGCCTCGCAGGACATGACTAGGAGAAAAGCTGCCGGAGAAGATGGAATAACAGTCGATTTAGTAAAAGATGGAGGAGATATCATGCTTGAAAAGATTGCGGCCCTTTATACGCACTGCCTCACGTCTTCAAGTGTACCAGAGAGCTCAAAGAATGCCAACATTATACTAATCCTAAGAAGCGAGACGTTAAAGAATTGAAGAATTATAAACCCATTAGCTTGCTTTCAGTATTGTATAAAATATTCACCAACATAATTTCCAATAGAATCAGGGCAACACTTGATTTCAATCAACTAAGAGAACAGGCTGGCTTCAGGAAGGGATATTCTACGATGGATCATATACATGTCATCAATCAGGTAATAGAGAAATCAGCCGCTCTGTATGGCTTTCATAGATAAAGAAAAGGCGTTTGATTCAGTAGAGATACCAGCAGTCATAGAGGCATTGCGTTATTAAGGAGTACAGGAGGCATACATGAATATCTTGGGAAATATCTACAAAGATTCCACAGCTACCTTGGCTCTCCACACGAAAAGCAGAAATATGCCTATCAAGAAAGGGGTCAGGCAAGGAGACACAATCTCTCCAATGGTATTCACTGCATGCTTAGAAGTATTCAAGTTCTTAGACTGGGAAGGCTTAGGAGTGATGATCAACAGCGAATATCTCGCCAACCTTCGGTTCGCAGATAACATTGTGCTATTCAGCAACAATGGGATCGAGTTACAACAAATGATTAAGGACCTTAACCGAGAAAGCGTAAGAGTGGGGTTGAAGATTCATATGCAGAAGACAAAGGTAATGTTCAATAGCCTGTCAAGGGAACAAAAATTCAGGATCGCCAGTCAGCCTCTAGAGTCTGTAAAGGGCTACGTTTACCCAGGTAAATTACTCACAGGGAACCCTGATCATGAGAAGGAAATTTACAGAAGAATAAAATTAGGTTGGGGTGCATACGCTAGGCATTAGCAAATCCTGACTGGGAGCTTACCACTGTCGTTGAGAAGAAAAGTGCACAAGCATTGCATTCTACCGGTGCTAACATATGGGGCATACACTTGGACGTTAACAAAGAATCTCGAGATTAAGTTAAGCACCGCACAAAGAGCAATGGAACGAAAAACGTTACGCCTAACTTTAAGAGACAGGAAGAGGGCGGTGTGGATCAGAGAGAAAACGGGGATAGCCAATATTCTAGTTGATATTATGAGGAAAAATTGTGCTTTTTCTGTCGTTTGTGCTCGTATCTTTATTGTTACGTAATGCGACCGCTAATAAAGAAACCAATTAAAATATCTTTAACAATTCTTTTCTTTTATGTCCAGGGATGTTCCATCGTAATCAGCAGCAGCGAGAACGAGTTTTACCATGGAGGAAGGAAACCCAGGAGAGGCCCCGGCCAGCACGCATGTATTGGAGAAAGTGTGGGGGAAGTCACGTGCTGTTTTTCGCAAAGGAGCACTGGGACAGGTACCCCAAATGTCAAAGTTGCCATAACAACCACGCTCCTGAAGCTTTCGCTGCTCCTCTCGCTGGTTGAAAAGTAGTATAACATTCTTCGGCCGGTGTCTTTCTCGCAGCGGTGTCTTTCTCGCGCGCACTAACGTATTCAAACACAGTTTTTTTCGGAGAGTTATTGAATGCTGGAATGATTTACCCGGTTGTGTTCGTGAAATGGCGAAATTTGATTTTGTACAAGCATTGGTGTGATATTACTGTTCTAAGTCTTTCATTTATGTATTCCATGTACTCCCACTCCTGGAATAGCCCTGCATAGGGCTGCAGTATTTGAAAATAAATAAATAAATAAATAAATAAATTTTGTTCGGAAGAAAAGCTCACTTTGGAGTGTGGTATGTAAGCTGGAAAGTTGTGTTTTGGGTCTGTAAGTGTGAGTTTTGAGCCAACAACAGATACATTCAAGCAATCACGGCGCGGGTCTTCGTCGTCATCTTCAACGTGCCACGAAAAAACACAGGAGCACGTCTGCTTCGCTAATACTGCTACAGAAGTTTCGTAGACTTTGTTTTGACGCGCGTCGGCAGAGCACACTACTGGCGGCTCGTAACAATGCAAGTTCAAAGTTCGCGCCCATCTGCTCCGGCAAGCTGCAAAACCCCTGATTGGAGGCGCAAACAGAGATGGCACACCAACATGGCTGCATTTCCGGCTTCAAAGAAGTGACGTCAGGGCCTCTCCTGTTCACTTTCTTTCCTCCGTGAGTTTTACGACCGCTTGACAGATGTGTGACAGATGTTGACGTGTGTTGACTGTCGACTGTTTACAACGAAACGTCGTTGTCTTCCCGAGTGTTCGTGGCGCGTACCTACAGTGGGGCATGGAGCCTTCGATATTTATTGTGTGCTAGACCTAAAGAAATAATAAAAAACGCCGTGCGACCAAGCCATCATTAGTATTATTTTAGGACGAGCTTGATGATGTCTTTTACCGGGGAGTTTTAGCGAAACCATCATTTTTTTCATTACCTCCCTCAGCAGTTTGACCATTATGGACGCCTTTCTTACTGTTTTAGTTTTTATTAGTTATTACAGTTAGCACGAGTTAATCGTAGGGTAGGCTTGAGCGATGAATTAAATTTTATGCGTAAGTGTCAAATGAGCCATTGATCGAAATGCAGCTCCACTAACGTGAAACCTTGGGAGGTGGGAAGCATGCACTGATGCAGCGCTAATCGGCTTATACCGCCTTAAGCAATGACTCATAACCCCGTAAACGCGGCCTCCCCGGGCCATTACGACGACAGAAGAGACGTGAAATTCTGCGCTAGAATGAAGAGCGGCAACGCAGCCAGCTGTCGAAGACAACGACAAACGCGGGAGCAAAGGCACAAGCGCGTGCCGAGCGCGAGCAAGAGCCGCTTGTACCGTGACTACCACAGGAGACGCCGATAGCTCGGGCGCATAAGGTGCTTCGCACCTAAAAATAGAGCTGGGCACGCCATGTAACGCGTAGACTTTAGATTTTAACCGGTTTCAGGTTGTTGTAACGCAGCCTACACGGGGTAACAATATCTTAGATTTAATTCTCACAACTGCCCCGGAGACCGTTGACCAAATTGAGTCTATTAATGGTTTTAGTGATCATTCCTTATTGCAAGTAGCTTTTAACGTGCCGTCATTTTTTACAGGTTTGCTACTAAAAATATGCAATTATAATAAAGCGAATTACAATGTTATGAATTCCGAATTAGATATATTCTTTTCTCACGTGCTGTTTCTTTTATTTCACAGTTGATCCGTGGAGGAGAATGGGATGCTGTTCAGGAATAAGATGTCTGCCTTAGTTAACCAGTACGTCCCTCTCATTAAGATAACCAATGATAAATCAAACCCACGGTTCACCAAATCCTTACGCTTACTGCGAAACAGGAAGAAACGCCACTACGACAGTGCTAAGCACTTGCACACGCGAGCAGCTTCGGACAAATACAAGGAAAGCTAAAACATTTACTGTTCTGCCCTGTCTTCTGCTAAGGATAAATACTTCACTAGTGACTTGCATTCTCTTCTAAAAACTAATCCCTGGAAGTTCTGGCACATTATAAGCCCAGATCAGGACCACAATAACATTTCTTTACACAGCAATAATAACACTCCCCTTCCAGATACTCAATGTGCTTATACTTTCAATGCTTATTTTTCTTCTATATTCACCACAGAAGATCAGTCTGATCTGCCGGATGTATCTGAATTAAACTACCAATACATGTCACCAATCGAAATCCAGTCTGCCATGTGCTTGTTGAACGGCCGTCGTTGTTTACAAGTTGTATGCCGAGCTCGATCGAGCCGTGCACTTTGTTCCGCGGCTAGCTTTCCGTGACAAAAAAGGACAGAAAAACAGGTATATCACGGCTAGTGGATCACAATGGGCTTTTCAGATTCAAGTACGACGATCATTACAAACAAGCGCAGCAAAAAGCTACAAAGTGACCATTTCCCAGTCTACCAGTGTGCTTGTTGAACGGCCGTCGTTGTTTACAAGTTGTATGCCGAGCTCGAGCCGTGCACTTTGTTCCGCGGCTAGCTTTCCGTGACAAAAAAGGACAGAAAAACAGGTATATCACGGCTAGTGGATCACAATGGGCTTTTCAGATTCAAGTACGATGATCATTACAAACAAGCGCAGCAAAAAGCTACAAAGTGACCATTTCCCAGTCTACCGTGTGCTTGTTGAACGGCCGTCGTTGTTTACAAGTTGTATGCCGAGCTCGAGCCGTGCACTTTGTTCCGCGGCTAGCTTTCCGTGACAAAAAGGACAGAAAAACAGGTATATCACGGCTAGTGGATCACAATGGGCTTTTCAGATTCAAGTACGACGATCATTACAAACAAGCGCAGCAAAAAGCTACAAAGTGACCATTTCCCAGTCTACCATGTGCTTGTTGAACGGCCGTCGTTGTTTACAAGTTGTATGCCGAGCTCGAGCCGTGCACTTTGTTCCGCGGCTAGCTTTCCGTGACAAAAAAGGACAGAAAAACAGGTATATCACGGCTAGTGGATCACAATGGGCTTTTCAGATTCAAGTACGATGATCATTACAAACAAGCGCAGCAAAAAGCTACAAAGTGACCATTTCCCAGTCTACCATGTGCTTGTTGAACGGCCGTCGTTGTTTACAAGTTGTATGCCGAGCTCGAGCCGTGCACTTTGTTCCGCGGCTAGCTTTCCGTGACAAAAAAGGACAGAAAAACAGGTATATCACGGCTAGTGGATCACAATGGGCTTTTCAGATTCAAGTACGATGATCATTACAAACAAGCGCAGCAAAAAGCTACAAAGTGACCATTTCCCAGTCTACCGTGTGCTTGTTGAACGGCCGTCGTTGTTTACAAGTTGTATGCCGAGCTCGAGCCGTGCACTTTGTTCCGCGGCTAGCTTTCCGTGACAAAAAAGGACAGAAAAACAGGTATATCACGGCTAGTGGATCACAATGGGCTTTTCAGATTCAAGTACGACGATCATTACAAACAAGCGCAGCAAAAAGCTACAAAGTGACCATTTCCCAGTCTACCATGTGCTTGTTGAACGGCCGTCGTTGTTTACAAGTTGTATGCCGAGCTCGAGCCGTGCACTTTGTTCCGCGGCTAGCTTTCCGTGACAAAAAAGGACAGAAAAACAGGTATATCACGGCTAGTGGATCACAATGGGCTTTTCAGATTCAAGTACGACGATCATTACAAACAAGCGCAGCAAAAAGCTACAAAGTGACCATTTCCCAGTCTACCATGTGCTTGTTGAACGGCCGTCGTTGTTTACAAGTTGTATGCCGAGCTCGAGCCGTGCACTTTGTTCCGCGGCTAGCTTTCCGTGACAAAAAGGACAGAAAAACAGGTATATCACGGCTAGTGGATCACAATGGGCTTTTCAGATTCAAGTACGACGATCATTACAAACAAGCGCAGCAAAAAGCTACAAAGTGACCCAGTTCCCAGTCTACCAGTGTGCTTGTTGAACGGCCGTCGTTGTTTACAAGTTGTATGCCGAGCTCGAGCCGTGCACTTTGTTCCGCGGCTAGCTTTCCGTGACAAAAAGGACAGAAAAACAGGTATATCACGGCTAGTGGATCACAATGGGCTTTTCAGATTCAAGTACGACTGATCATTACAAACAAGCGCAGCAAAAAGCTACAAAGTGACCATTTCCCAGTCTACCATGTGCTTGTTGAACGGCCGTCGTTGTTTACAAGTTGTATGCCGAGCTCGAGCCGTGCACTTTGTTCCGCGGCTAGCTTTCCGTGACAAAAAGGACAGAAAAACAGGTATATCACGGCTAGTGGATCACAATGGGCTTTTCAGATTCAAGTACGACGATCATTACAAACAAGCGCAGCAAAAAGCTACAAAGTGACCATTTCCCAGTCTACCATGTGCTTGTTGAACGGCCGTCGTTGTTTACAAGTTGTATGCCGAGCTCGAGCCGTGCACTTTGTTCCGCGGCTAGCTTTCCGTGACAAAAAAGGACAGAAAAACAGGTATATCACGGCTAGTGGATCACAATGGGCTTTTCAGATTCAAGTACGACGATCATTACAAACAAGCGCAGCAAAAAGCTACAAAGTGACCATTTCCCAGTCTACCATGTGCTTGTTGAACGGCCGTCGTTGTTTACAAGTTGTATGCCGAGCTCGAGCCGTGCACTTTGTTCCGCGGCTAGCTTTCCGTGACAAAAAAGGACAGAAAAACAGGTATATCACGGCTAGTGGATCACAATGGGCTTTTCAGATTCAAGTACGACGATCATTACAAACAAGCGCAGCAAAAAGCTACAAAGTGACCATTTCCCAGTCTACCATGTGCTTGTTGAACGGCCGTCGTTGTTTACAAGTTGTATGCCGAGCTCGAGCCGTGCACTTTGTTCCGCGGCTAGCTTTCCGTGACAAAAAGGACAGAAAAACAGGTATATCACGGCTAGTGGATCACAATGGGCTTTTCAGATTCAAGTACGACGATCATTACAAACAAGCGCAGCAAAAAGCTACAAAGTGACCATTTCCCAGTCTACCATGTGCTTGTTGAACGGCCGTCGTTGTTTACAAGTTGTATGCCGAGCTCGAGCCGTGCACTTTGTTCCGCGGCTAGCTTTCCGTGACAAAAAAGGACAGAAAAACAGGTATATCACGGCTAGTGGATCACAATGGGCTTTTCAGATTCAAGTACGACTGATCATTACAAACAAGCGCAGCAAAAAGCTACAAAGTGACCATTTCCCAGTCTACCATGTGCTTGTTGAACGGCCGTCGTTGTTTACAAGTTGTATGCCGAGCTCGAGCCGTGCACTTTGTTCCGCGGCTAGCTTTCCGTGACAAAAAAGGACAGAAAAACAGGTATATCACGGCTAGTGGATCACAATGGGCTTTTCAGATTCAAGTACGACTGATCATTACAAACAAGCGCAGCAAAAAGCTACAAAGTGACCATTTCCCAGTCTACCATGTGCTTGTTGAACGGCCGTCGTTGTTTACAAGTTGTATGCCGAGCTCGAGCCGTGCACTTTGTTCCGCGGCTAGCTTTCCGTGACAAAAAAGGACAGAAAAACAGGTATATCACGGCTAGTGGATCACAATGGGCTTTTCAGATTCAAGTACGACTGATCATTACAAACAAGCGCAGCAAAAAGCTACAAAGTGACCATTTCCCAGTCTACCATGTGCTTGTTGAACGGCCGTCGTTGTTTACAAGTTGTATGCCGAGCTCGAGCCGTGCACTTTGTTCCGCGGCTAGCTTTCCGTGACAAAAAAGGACAGAAAAACAGGTATATCACGGCTAGTGGATCACAATGGGCTTTTCAGATTCAAGTACGACTGATCATTACAAACAAGCGCAGCAAAAAGCTACAAAGTGACCATTTCCCAGTCTACCATGTGCTTGTTGAACGGCCGTCGTTGTTTACAAGTTGTATGCCGAGCTCGAGCCGTGCACTTTGTTCCGCGGCTAGCTTTCCGTGACAAAAAGGACAGAAAAACAGGTATATCACGGCTAGTGGATCACAATGGGCTTTTCAGATTCAAGTACGACGATCATTACAAACAAGCGCAGCAAAAAGCTACAAAGTGACCATTTCCCAGTCTACCATGTGCTTGTTGAACGGCCGTCGTTGTTTACAAGTTGTATGCCGAGCTCGAGCCGTGCACTTTGTTCCGCGGCTAGCTTTCCGTGACAAAAAGGACAGAAAAACAGGTATATCACGGCTAGTGGATCACAATGGGCTTTTCAGATTCAAGTACGACGATCATTACAAACAAGCGCAGCAAAAAGCTACAAAGTGACCATTTCCCAGTCTACCATGTGCTTGTTGAACGGCCGTCGTTGTTTACAAGTTGTATGCCGAGCTCGAGCCGTGCACTTTGTTCCGCGGCTAGCTTTCCGTGACAAAAAGGACAGAAAAACAGGTATATCACGGCTAGTGGATCACAATGGGCTTTTCAGATTCAAGTACGACGATCATTACAAACAAGCGCAGCAAAAAGCTACAAAGTGACCATTTCCCAGTCTACCATGTGCTTGTTGAACGGCCGTCGTTGTTTACAAGTTGTATGCCGAGCTCGAGCCGTGCACTTTGTTCCGCGGCTAGCTTTCCGTGACAAAAAGGACAGAAAAACAGGTATATCACGGCTAGTGGATCACAATGGGCTTTTCAGATTCAAGTACGACTGATCATTACAAACAAGCGCAGCAAAAAGCTACAAAGTGACCATTTCCCAGTCTACCATGTGCTTGTTGAACGGCCGTCGTTGTTTACAAGTTGTATGCCGAGCTCGAGCCGTGCACTTTGTTCCGCGGCTAGCTTTCCGTGACAAAAAGGACAGAAAAACAGGTATATCACGGCTAGTGGATCACAATGGGCTTTTCAGATTCAAGTACGACGATCATTACAAACAAGCGCAGCAAAAAGCTACAAAGTGACCATTTCCCAGTCTACCATGTGCTTGTTGAACGGCCGTCGTTGTTTACAAGTTGTATGCCGAGCTCGAGCCGTGCACTTTGTTCCGCGGCTAGCTTTCCGTGACAAAAAGGACAGAAAAACAGGTATATCACGGCTAGTGGATCACAATGGGCTTTTCAGATTCAAGTACGACGATCATTACAAACAAGCGCAGCAAAAAGCTACAAAGTGACCATTTCCCAGTCTACCATGTGCTTGTTGAACGGCCGTCGTTGTTTACAAGTTGTATGCCGAGCTCGAGCCGTGCACTTTGTTCCGCGGCTAGCTTTCCGTGACAAAAAGGACAGAAAAACAGGTATATCACGGCTAGTGGATCACAATGGGCTTTTCAGATTCAAGTACGACGATCATTACAAACAAGCGCAGCAAAAAGCTACAAAGTGACCATTTCCCAGTCTACCATGTGCTTGTTGAACGGCCGTCGTTGTTTACAAGTTGTATGCCGAGCTCGAGCCGTGCACTTTGTTCCGCGGCTAGCTTTCCGTGACAAAAAGGACAGAAAAACAGGTATATCACGGCTAGTGGATCACAATGGGCTTTTCAGATTCAAGTACGACTGATCATTACAAACAAGCGCAGCAAAAAGCTACAAAGTGACCATTTCCCAGTCTACCATGTGCTTGTTGAACGGCCGTCGTTGTTTACAAGTTGTATGCCGAGCTCGAGCCGTGCACTTTGTTCCGCGGCTAGCTTTCCGTGACAAAAAGGACAGAAAAACAGGTATATCACGGCTAGTGGATCACAATGGGCTTTTCAGATTCAAGTACGACTGATCATTACAAACAAGCGCAGCAAAAAGCTACAAAGTGACCATTTCCCAGTCTACCATGTGCTTGTTGAACGGCCGTCGTTGTTTACAAGTTGTATGCCGAGCTCGAGCCGTGCACTTTGTTCCGCGGCTAGCTTTCCGTGACAAAAAGGACAGAAAAACAGGTATATCACGGCTAGTGGATCACAATGGGCTTTTCAGATTCAAGTACGACGATCATTACAAACAAGCGCAGCAAAAAGCTACAAAGTGACCATTTCCCAGTCTACCATGTGCTTGTTGAACGGCCGTCGTTGTTTACAAGTTGTATGCCGAGCTCGAGCCGTGCACTTTGTTCCGCGGCTAGCTTTCCGTGACAAAAAGGACAGAAAAACAGGTATATCACGGCTAGTGGATCACAATGGGCTTTTCAGATTCAAGTACGACGATCATTACAAACAAGCGCAGCAAAAAGCTACAAAGTGACCATTTCCCAGTCTACCATGTGCTTGTTGAACGGCCGTCGTTGTTTACAAGTTGTATGCCGAGCTCGAGCCGTGCACTTTGTTCCGCGGCTAGCTTTCCGTGACAAAAAGGACAGAAAAACAGGTATATCACGGCTAGTGGATCACAATGGGCTTTTCAGATTCAAGTACGACGATCATTACAAACAAGCGCAGCAAAAAGCTACAAAGTGACCATTTCCCAGTCTACCATGTGCTTGTTGAACGGCCGTCGTTGTTTACAAGTTGTATGCCGAGCTCGAGCCGTGCACTTTGTTCCGCGGCTAGCTTTCCGTGACAAAAAGGACAGAAAAACAGGTATATCACGGCTAGTGGATCACAATGGGCTTTTCAGATTCAAGTACGACGATCATTACAAACAAGCGCAGCAAAAAGCTACAAAGTGACCATTTCCCAGTCTACCATGTGCTTGTTGAACGGCCGTCGTTGTTTACAAGTTGTATGCCGAGCTCGAGCCGTGCACTTTGTTCCGCGGCTAGCTTTCCGTGACAAAAAGGACAGAAAAACAGGTATATCACGGCTAGTGGATCACAATGGGCTTTTCAGATTCAAGTACGACTGATCATTACAAACAAGCGCAGCAAAAAGCTACAAAGTGACCATTTCCCAGTCTACCATGTGCTTGTTGAACGGCCGTCGTTGTTTACAAGTTGTATGCCGAGCTCGAGCCGTGCACTTTGTTCCGCGGCTAGCTTTCCGTGACAAAAAGGACAGAAAAACAGGTATATCACGGCTAGTGGATCACAATGGGCTTTTCAGATTCAAGTACGACGATCATTACAAACAAGCGCAGCAAAAAGCTACAAAGTGACCATTTCCCAGTCTACCATGTGCTTGTTGAACGGCCGTCGTTGTTTACAAGTTGTATGCCGAGCTCGAGCCGTGCACTTTGTTCCGCGGCTAGCTTTCCGTGACAAAAAGGACAGAAAAACAGGTATATCACGGCTAGTGGATCACAATGGGCTTTTCAGATTCAAGTACGACGATCATTACAAACAAGCGCAGCAAAAAGCTACAAAGTGACCATTTCCCAGTCTACCATGTGCTTGTTGAACGGCCGTCGTTGTTTACAAGTTGTATGCCGAGCTCGAGCCGTGCACTTTGTTCCGCGGCTAGCTTTCCGTGACAAAAAGGACAGAAAAACAGGTATATCACGGCTAGTGGATCACAATGGGCTTTTCAGATTCAAGTACGACGATCATTACAAACAAGCGCAGCAAAAAGCTACAAAGTGACCATTTCCCAGTCTACCATGTGCTTGTTGAACGGCCGTCGTTGTTTACAAGTTGTATGCCGAGCTCGAGCCGTGCACTTTGTTCCGCGGCTAGCTTTCCGTGACAAAAAGGACAGAAAAACAGGTATATCACGGCTAGTGGATCACAATGGGCTTTTCAGATTCAAGTACGACGATCATTACAAACAAGCGCAGCAAAAAGCTACAAAGTGACCATTTCCCAGTCTACCATGTGCTTGTTGAACGGCCGTCGTTGTTTACAAGTTGTATGCCGAGCTCGAGCCGTGCACTTTGTTCCGCGGCTAGCTTTCCGTGACAAAAAAGGACAGAAAAACAGGTATATCACGGCTAGTGGATCACAATGGGCTTTTCAGATTCAAGTACGACGATCATTACAAACAAGCGCAGCAAAAAGCTACAAAGTGACCATTTCCCAGTCTACCATGTGCTTGTTGAACGGCCGTCGTTGTTTACAAGTTGTATGCCGAGCTCGAGCCGTGCACTTTGTTCCGCGGCTAGCTTTCCGTGACAAAAAGGACAGAAAAACAGGTATATCACGGCTAGTGGATCACAATGGGCTTTTCAGATTCAAGTACGACTGATCATTACAAACAAGCGCAGCAAAAAGCTACAAAGTGACCATTTCCCAGTCTACCATGTGCTTGTTGAACGGCCGTCGTTGTTTACAAGTTGTATGCCGAGCTCGAGCCGTGCACTTTGTTCCGCGGCTAGCTTTCCGTGACAAAAAGGACAGAAAAACAGGTATATCACGGCTAGTGGATCACAATGGGCTTTTCAGATTCAAGTACGACTGATCATTACAAACAAGCGCAGCAAAAAGCTACAAAGTGACCATTTCCCAGTCTACCATGTGCTTGTTGAACGGCCGTCGTTGTTTACAAGTTGTATGCCGAGCTCGAGCCGTGCACTTTGTTCCGCGGCTAGCTTTCCGTGACAAAAAGGACAGAAAAACAGGTATATCACGGCTAGTGGATCACAATGGGCTTTTCAGATTCAAGTACGACGATCATTACAAACAAGCGCAGCAAAAAGCTACAAAGTGACCATTTCCCAGTCTACCATGTGCTTGTTGAACGGCCGTCGTTGTTTACAAGTTGTATGCCGAGCTCGAGCCGTGCACTTTGTTCCGCGGCTAGCTTTCCGTGACAAAAAAGGACAGAAAAACAGGTATATCACGGCTAGTGGATCACAATGGGCTTTTCAGATTCAAGTACGACTGATCATTACAAACAAGCGCAGCAAAAAGCTACAAAGTGACCATTTCCCAGTCTACCATGTGCTTGTTGAACGGCCGTCGTTGTTTACAAGTTGTATGCCGAGCTCGAGCCGTGCACTTTGTTCCGCGGCTAGCTTTCCGTGACAAAAAGGACAGAAAAACAGGTATATCACGGCTAGTGGATCACAATGGGCTTTTCAGATTCAAGTACGACTGATCATTACAAACAAGCGCAGCAAAAAGCTACAAAGTGACCATTTCCCAGTCTCCAGTGTGCTTGTTGAACGGCCGTCGTTGTTTACAAGTTGTATGCCGAGCTCGAGCCGTGCACTTTGTTCCGCGGCTAGCTTTCCGTGACAAAAAAGGACAGAAAAACAGGTATATCACGGCTAGTGGATCACAATGGGCTTTTCAGATTCAAGTACGACGATCATTACAAACAAGCGCAGCAAAAAGCTACAAAGTGACCATTTCCCAGTCTACCATGTGCTTGTTGAACGGCCGTCGTTGTTTACAAGTTGTATGCCGAGCTCGAGCCGTGCACTTTGTTCCGCGGCTAGCTTTCCGTGACAAAAAAGGACAGAAAAACAGGTATATCACGGCTAGTGGATCACAATGGGCTTTTCAGATTCAAGCACGACTGATCATTACAAACAAGCGCAGCAAAAAGCTACAAAGTGACCATTTCCCAGTCTACCATGTGCTTGTTGAACGGCCGTCGTTGTTTACAAGTTGTATGCCGAGCTCGAGCCGTGCACTTTGTTCCGCGGCTAGCTTTCCGTGACAAAAAGGACAGAAAAACAGGTATATCACGGCTAGTGGATCACAATGGGCTTTTCAGATTCAAGTACGACGATCATTACAAACAAGCGCAGCAAAAAGCTACAAAGTGACCATTTCCCAGTCTACCATGTGCTTGTTGAACGGCCGTCGTTGTTTACAAGTTGTATGCCGAGCTCGAGCCGTGCACTTTGTTCCGCGGCTAGCTTTCCGTGACAAAAAGGACAGAAAAACAGGTATATCACGGCTAGTGGATCACAATGGGCTTTTCAGATTCAAGTACGACGATCATTACAAACAAGCGCAGCAAAAAGCTACAAAGTGACCATTTCCCAGTCTACCATGTGCTTGTTGAACGGCCGTCGTTGTTTACAAGTTGTATGCCGAGCTCGAGCCGTGCACTTTGTTCCGCGGCTAGCTTTCCGTGACAAAAAGGACAGAAAAACAGGTATATCACGGCTAGTGGATCACAATGGGCTTTTCAGATTCAAGTACGACTGATCATTACAAACAAGCGCAGCAAAAAGCTACAAAGTGACCATTTCCCAGTCTACCATGTGCTTGTTGAACGGCCGTCGTTGTTTACAAGTTGTATGCCGAGCTCGAGCCGTGCACTTTGTTCCGCGGCTAGCTTTCCGTGACAAAAAGGACAGAAAAACAGGTATATCACGGCTAGTGGATCACAATGGGCTTTTCAGATTCAAGTACGACGATCATTACAAACAAGCGCAGCAAAAAGCTACAAAGTGACCATTTCCCAGTCTACCATGTGCTTGTTGAACGGCCGTCGTTGTTTACAAGTTGTATGCCGAGCTCGAGCCGTGCACTTTGTTCCGCGGCTAGCTTTCCGTGACAAAAAGGACAGAAAAACAGGTATATCACGGCTAGTGGATCACAATGGGCTTTTCAGATTCAAGTACGACGATCATTACAAACAAGCGCAGCAAAAAGCTACAAAGTGACCATTTCCCAGTCTACCATGTGCTTGTTGAACGGCCGTCGTTGTTTACAAGTTGTATGCCGAGCTCGAGCCGTGCACTTTGTTCCGCGGCTAGCTTTCCGTGACAAAAAGGACAGAAAAACAGGTATATCACGGCTAGTGGATCACAATGGGCTTTTCAGATTCAAGTACGACGATCATTACAAACAAGCGCAGCAAAAAGCTACAAAGTGACCATTTCCCAGTCTACCATGTGCTTGTTGAACGGCCGTCGTTGTTTACAAGTTGTATGCCGAGCTCGAGCCGTGCACTTTGTTCCGCGGCTAGCTTTCCGTGACAAAAAGGACAGAAAAACAGGTATATCACGGCTAGTGGATCACAATGGGCTTTTCAGATTCAAGTACGACTGATCATTACAAACAAGCGCAGCAAAAAGCTACAAAGTGACCATTTCCCAGTCTACCATGTGCTTGTTGAACGGCCGTCGTTGTTTACAAGTTGTATGCCGAGCTCGAGCCGTGCACTTTGTTCCGCGGCTAGCTTTCCGTGACAAAAAGGACAGAAAAACAGGTATATCACGGCTAGTGGATCACAATGGGCTTTTCAGATTCAAGTACGACTGATCATTACAAACAAGCGCAGCAAAAAGCTACAAAGTGACCATTTCCCAGTCTACCATGTGCTTGTTGAACGGCCGTCGTTGTTTACAAGTTGTATGCCGAGCTCGAGCCGTGCACTTTGTTCCGCGGCTAGCTTTCCGTGACAAAAAGGACAGAAAAACAGGTATATCACGGCTAGTGGATCACAATGGGCTTTTCAGATTCAAGTACGACTGATCATTACAAACAAGCGCAGCAAAAAGCTACAAAGTGACCATTTCCCAGTCTACCAGTGTGCTTGTTGAACGGCCGTCGTTGTTTACAAGTTGTATGCCGAGCTCGAGCCGTGCACTTTGTTCCGCGGCTAGCTTTCCGTGACAAAAAGGACAGAAAAACAGGTATATCACGGCTAGTGGATCACAATGGGCTTTTCAGATTCAAGTACGACGATCATTACAAACAAGCGCAGCAAAAAGCTACAAAGTGACCATTTCCCAGTCTACCATGTGCTTGTTGAACGGCCGTCGTTGTTTACAAGTTGTATGCCGAGCTCGAGCCGTGCACTTTGTTCCGCGGCTAGCTTTCCGTGACAAAAAGGACAGAAAAACAGGTATATCACGGCTAGTGGATCACAATGGGCTTTTCAGATTCAAGTACGACGATCATTACAAACAAGCGCAGCAAAAAGCTACAAAGTGACCATTTCCCAGTCTACCATGTGCTTGTTGAACGGCCGTCGTTGTTTACAAGTTGTATGCCGAGCTCGAGCCGTGCACTTTGTTCCGCGGCTAGCTTTCCGTGACAAAAAAGGACAGAAAAACAGGTATATCACGGCTAGTGGATCACAATGGGCTTTTCAGATTCAAGTACGACTGATCATTACAAACAAGCGCAGCAAAAAGCTACAAAGTGACCATTTCCCAGTCTACCATGTGCTTGTTGAACGGCCGTCGTTGTTTACAAGTTGTATGCCGAGCTCGAGCCGTGCACTTTGTTCCGCGGCTAGCTTTCCGTGACAAAAAAGGACAGAAAAACAGGTATATCACGGCTAGTGGATCACAATGGGCTTTTCAGATTCAAGTACGACTGATCATTACAAACAAGCGCAGCAAAAAGCTACAAAGTGACCATTTCCCAGTCTACCATGTGCTTGTTGAACGGCCGTCGTTGTTTACAAGTTGTATGCCGAGCTCGAGCCGTGCACTTTGTTCCGCGGCTAGCTTTCCGTGACAAAAAGGACAGAAAAACAGGTATATCACGGCTAGTGGATCACAATGGGCTTTTCAGATTCAAGCACGATGATCATTACAAACAAGCGCAGCAAAAAGCTACAAAGTGACCATTTCCCAGTCTACCATGTGCTTGTTGAACGGCCGTCGTTGTTTACAAGTTGTATGCCGAGCTCGAGCCGTGCACTTTGTTCCGCGGCTAGCTTTCCGTGACAAAAAGGACAGAAAAACAGGTATATCACGGCTAGTGGATCACAATGGGCTTTTCAGATTCAAGTACGACGATCATTACAAACAAGCGCAGCAAAAAGCTACAAAGTGACCATTTCCCAGTCTACCATGTGCTTGTTGAACGGCCGTCGTTGTTTACAAGTTGTATGCCGAGCTCGAGCCGTGCACTTTGTTCCGCGGCTAGCTTTCCGTGACAAAAAAGGACAGAAAAACAGGTATATCACGGCTAGTGGATCACAATGGGCTTTTCAGATTCAAGTACGACTGATCATTACAAACAAGCGCAGCAAAAAGCTACAAAGTGACCATTTCCCAGTCTACCATGTGCTTGTTGAACGGCCGTCGTTGTTTACAAGTTGTATGCCGAGCTCGAGCCGTGCACTTTGTTCCGCGGCTAGCTTTCCGTGACAAAAAGGACAGAAAAACAGGTATATCACGGCTAGTGGATCACAATGGGCTTTTCAGATTCAAGTACGACGATCATTACAAACAAGCGCAGCAAAAAGCTACAAAGTGACCATTTCCCAGTCTACCATGTGCTTGTTGAACGGCCGTCGTTGTTTACAAGTTGTATGCCGAGCTCGAGCCGTGCACTTTGTTCCGCGGCTAGCTTTCCGTGACAAAAAGGACAGAAAAACAGGTATATCACGGCTAGTGGATCACAATGGGCTTTTCAGATTCAAGTACGACGATCATTACAAACAAGCGCAGCAAAAAGCTACAAAGTGACCATTTCCCAGTCTACCATGTGCTTGTTGAACGGCCGTCGTTGTTTACAAGTTGTATGCCGAGCTCGAGCCGTGCACTTTGTTCCGCGGCTAGCTTTCCGTGACAAAAAAGGACAGAAAAACAGGTATATCACGGCTAGTGGATCACAATGGGCTTTTCAGATTCAAGTACGACTGATCATTACAAACAAGCGCAGCAAAAAGCTACAAAGTGACCATTTCCCAGTCTACCATGTGCTTGTTGAACGGCCGTCGTTGTTTACAAGTTGTATGCCGAGCTCGAGCCGTGCACTTTGTTCCGCGGCTAGCTTTCCGTGACAAAAAGGACAGAAAAACAGGTATATCACGGCTAGTGGATCACAATGGGCTTTTCAGATTCAAGTACGACTGATCATTACAAACAAGCGCAGCAAAAAGCTACAAAGTGACCATTTCCCAGTCTACCATGTGCTTGTTGAACGGCCGTCGTTGTTTACAAGTTGTATGCCGAGCTCGAGCCGTGCACTTTGTTCCGCGGCTAGCTTTCCGTGACAAAAAGGACAGAAAAACAGGTATATCACGGCTAGTGGATCACAATGGGCTTTTCAGATTCAAGTACGACGATCATTACAAACAAGCGCAGCAAAAAGCTACAAAGTGACCATTTCCCAGTCTACCATGTGCTTGTTGAACGGCCGTCGTTGTTTACAAGTTGTATGCCGAGCTCGAGCCGTGCACTTTGTTCCGCGGCTAGCTTTCCGTGACAAAAAGGACAGAAAAACAGGTATATCACGGCTAGTGGATCACAATGGGCTTTTCAGATTCAAGTACGATGATCATTACAAACAAGCGCAGCAAAAAGCTACAAAGTGACCATTTCCCAGTCTACCATGTGCTTGTTGAACGGCCGTCGTTGTTTACAAGTTGTATGCCGAGCTCGAGCCGTGCACTTTGTTCCGCGGCTAGCTTTCCGTGACAAAAAAGGACAGAAAAACAGGTATATCACGGCTAGTGGATCACAATGGGCTTTTCAGATTCAAGTACGACGATCATTACAAACAAGCGCAGCAAAAAGCTACAAAGTGACCATTTCCCAGTCTACCATGTGCTTGTTGAACGGCCGTCGTTGTTTACAAGTTGTATGCCGAGCTCGAGCCGTGCACTTTGTTCCGCGGCTAGCTTTCCGTGACAAAAAGGACAGAAAAACAGGTATATCACGGCTAGTGGATCACAATGGGCTTTTCAGATTCAAGTACGTTGATCATTACAAACAAGCGCAGCAAAAAGCTACAAAGTGACCATTTCCCAGTCTACCATGTGCTTGTTGAACGGCCGTCGTTGTTTACAAGTTGTATGCCGAGCTCGAGCCGTGCACTTTGTTCCGCGGCTAGCTTTCCGTGACAAAAAGGACAGAAAAACAGGTATATCACGGCTAGTGGATCACAATGGGCTTTTCAGATTCAAGTACGACTGATCATTACAAACAAGCGCAGCAAAAAGCTACAAAGTGACCATTTCCCAGTCTACCATGTGCTTGTTGAACGGCCGTCGTTGTTTACAAGTTGTATGCCGAGCTCGAGCCGTGCACTTTGTTCCGCGGCTAGCTTTCCGTGACAAAAAGGACAGAAAAACAGGTATATCACGGCTAGTGGATCACAATGGGCTTTTCAGATTCAAGTACGACGATCATTACAAACAAGCGCAGCAAAAAGCTACAAAGTGACCATTTCCCAGTCTACCATGTGCTTGTTGAACGGCCGTCGTTGTTTACAAGTTGTATGCCGAGCTCGAGCCGTGCACTTTGTTCCGCGGCTAGCTTTCCGTGACAAAAAGGACAGAAAAACAGGTATATCACGGCTAGTGGATCACAATGGGCTTTTCAGATTCAAGTACGACTGATCATTACAAACAAGCGCAGCAAAAAGCTACAAAGTGACCATTTCCCAGTCTACCATGTGCTTGTTGAACGGCCGTCGTTGTTTACAAGTTGTATGCCGAGCTCGAGCCGTGCACTTTGTTCCGCGGCTAGCTTTCCGTGACAAAAAGGACAGAAAAACAGGTATATCACGGCTAGTGGATCACAATGGGCTTTTCAGATTCAAGTACGATGATCATTACAAACAAGCGCAGCAAAAAGCTACAAAGTGACCATTTCCCAGTCTACCGTGTGCTTGTTGAACGGCCGTCGTTGTTTACAAGTTGTATGCCGAGCTCGAGCCGTGCACTTTGTTCCGCGGCTAGCTTTCCGTGACAAAAAGGACAGAAAAACAGGTATATCACGGCTAGTGGATCACAATGGGCTTTTCAGATTCAAGTACGACGATCATTACAAACAAGCGCAGCAAAAAGCTACAAAGTGACCATTTCCCAGTCTACCATGTGCTTGTTGAACGGCCGTCGTTGTTTACAAGTTGTATGCCGAGCTCGAGCCGTGCACTTTGTTCCGCGGCTAGCTTTCCGTGACAAAAAAGGACAGAAAAACAGGTATATCACGGCTAGTGGATCACAATGGGCTTTTCAGATTCAAGTACGACTGATCATTACAAACAAGCGCAGCAAAAAGCTACAAAGTGACCATTTCCCAGTCTACCATGTGCTTGTTGAACGGCCGTCGTTGTTTACAAGTTGTATGCCGAGCTCGAGCCGTGCACTTTGTTCCGCGGCTAGCTTTCCGTGACAAAAAGGACAGAAAAACAGGTATATCACGGCTAGTGGATCACAATGGGCTTTTCAGATTCAAGTACGACGATCATTACAAACAAGCGCAGCAAAAAGCTACAAAGTGACCATTTCCCAGTCTACCATGTGCTTGTTGAACGGCCGTCGTTGTTTACAAGTTGTATGCCGAGCTCGAGCCGTGCACTTTGTTCCGCGGCTAGCTTTCCGTGACAAAAAAGGACAGAAAAACAGGTATATCACGGCTAGTGGATCACAATGGGCTTTTCAGATTCAAGTACGACGATCATTACAAACAAGCGCAGCAAAAAGCTACAAAGTGACCATTTCCCAGTCTACCATGTGCTTGTTGAACGGCCGTCGTTGTTTACAAGTTGTATGCCGAGCTCGAGCCGTGCACTTTGTTCCGCGGCTAGCTTTCCGTGACAAAAAAGGACAGAAAAACAGGTATATCACGGCTAGTGGATCACAATGGGCTTTTCAGATTCAAGTACGACTGATCATTACAAACAAGCGCAGCAAAAAGCTACAAAGTGACCATTTCCCAGTCTACCATGTGCTTGTTGAACGGCCGTCGTTGTTTACAAGTTGTATGCCGAGCTCGAGCCGTGCACTTTGTTCCGCGGCTAGCTTTCCGTGACAAAAAAGGACAGAAAAACAGGTATATCACGGCTAGTGGATCACAATGGGCTTTTCAGATTCAAGTACGACGATCATTACAAACAAGCGCAGCAAAAAGCTACAAAGTGACCATTTCCCAGTCTACCATGTGCTTGTTGAACGGCCGTCGTTGTTTACAAGTTGTATGCCGAGCTCGAGCCGTGCACTTTGTTCCGCGGCTAGCTTTCCGTGACAAAAAGGACAGAAAAACAGGTATATCACGGCTAGTGGATCACAATGGGCTTTTCAGATTCAAGTACGACGATCATTACAAACAAGCGCAGCAAAAAGCTACAAAGTGACCATTTCCCAGTCTACCGTGTGCTTGTTGAACGGCCGTCGTTGTTTACAAGTTGTATGCCGAGCTCGAGCCGTGCACTTTGTTCCGCGGCTAGCTTTCCGTGACAAAAAGGACAGAAAAACAGGTATATCACGGCTAGTGGATCACAATGGGCTTTTCAGATTCAAGTACGATGATCATTACAAACAAGCGCAGCAAAAAGCTACAAAGTGACCATTTCCCAGTCTACCATGTGCTTGTTGAACGGCCGTCGTTGTTTACAAGTTGTATGCCGAGCTCGAGCCGTGCACTTTGTTCCGCGGCTAGCTTTCCGTGACAAAAAGGACAGAAAAACAGGTATATCACGGCTAGTGGATCACAATGGGCTTTTCAGATTCAAGTACGACTGATCATTACAAACAAGCGCAGCAAAAAGCTACAAAGTGACCATTTCCCAGTCTACCATGTGCTTGTTGAACGGCCGTCGTTGTTTACAAGTTGTATGCCGAGCTCGAGCCGTGCACTTTGTTCCGCGGCTAGCTTTCCGTGACAAAAAGGACAGAAAAACAGGTATATCACGGCTAGTGGATCACAATGGGCTTTTCAGATTCAAGTACGACTGATCATTACAAACAAGCGCAGCAAAAAGCTACAAAGTGACCATTTCCCAGTCTACCATGTGCTTGTTGAACGGCCGTCGTTGTTTACAAGTTGTATGCCGAGCTCGAGCCGTGCACTTTGTTCCGCGGCTAGCTTTCCGTGACAAAAAGGACAGAAAAACAGGTATATCACGGCTAGTGGATCACAATGGGCTTTTCAGATTCAAGTACGACGATCATTACAAACAAGCGCAGCAAAAAGCTACAAAGTGACCATTTCCCAGTCTACCATGTGCTTGTTGAACGGCCGTCGTTGTTTACAAGTTGTATGCCGAGCTCGAGCCGTGCACTTTGTTCCGCGGCTAGCTTTCCGTGACAAAAAGGACAGAAAAACAGGTATATCACGGCTAGTGGATCACAATGGGCTTTTCAGATTCAAGTACGACTGATCATTACAAACAAGCGCAGCAAAAAGCTACAAAGTGACCATTTCCCAGTCTACCATGTGCTTGTTGAACGGCCGTCGTTGTTTACAAGTTGTATGCCGAGCTCGAGCCGTGCACTTTGTTCCGCGGCTAGCTTTCCGTGACAAAAAGGACAGAAAAACAGGTATATCACGGCTAGTGGATCACAATGGGCTTTTCAGATTCAAGTACGACGATCATTACAAACAAGCGCAGCAAAAAGCTACAAAGTGACCATTTCCCAGTCTACCATGTGCTTGTTGAACGGCCGTCGTTGTTTACAAGTTGTATGCCGAGCTCGAGCCGTGCACTTTGTTCCGCGGCTAGCTTTCCGTGACAAAAAGGACAGAAAAACAGGTATATCACGGCTAGTGGATCACAATGGGCTTTTCAGATTCAAGTACGACTGATCATTACAAACAAGCGCAGCAAAAAGCTACAAAGTGACCATTTCCCAGTCTACCATGTGCTTGTTGAACGGCCGTCGTTGTTTACAAGTTGTATGCCGAGCTCGAGCCGTGCACTTTGTTCCGCGGCTAGCTTTCCGTGACAAAAAGGACAGAAAAACAGGTATATCACGGCTAGTGGATCACAATGGGCTTTTCAGATTCAAGTACGACGATCATTACAAACAAGCGCAGCAAAAAGCTACAAAGTGACCATTTCCCAGTCTACCATGTGCTTGTTGAACGGCCGTCGTTGTTTACAAGTTGTATGCCGAGCTCGAGCCGTGCACTTTGTTCCGCGGCTAGCTTTCCGTGACAAAAAAGGACAGAAAAACAGGTATATCACGGCTAGTGGATCACAATGGGCTTTTCAGATTCAAGCACGTTGATCATTACAAACAAGCGCAGCAAAAAGCTACAAAGTGACCATTTCCCAGTCTACCATGTGCTTGTTGAACGGCCGTCGTTGTTTACAAGTTGTATGCCGAGCTCGAGCCGTGCACTTTGTTCCGCGGCTAGCTTTCCGTGACAAAAAGGACAGAAAAACAGGTATATCACGGCTAGTGGATCACAATGGGCTTTTCAGATTCAAGTACGACGATCATTACAAACAAGCGCAGCAAAAAGCTACAAAGTGACCATTTCCCAGTCTACCATGTGCTTGTTGAACGGCCGTCGTTGTTTACAAGTTGTATGCCGAGCTCGAGCCGTGCACTTTGTTCCGCGGCTAGCTTTCCGTGACAAAAAAGGACAGAAAAACAGGTATATCACGGCTAGTGGATCACAATGGGCTTTTCAGATTCAAGCACGTTGATCATTACAAACAAGCGCAGCAAAAAGCTACAAAGTGACCATTTCCCAGTCTACCATGTGCTTGTTGAACGGCCGTCGTTGTTTACAAGTTGTATGCCGAGCTCGAGCCGTGCACTTTGTTCCGCGGCTAGCTTTCCGTGACAAAAAGGACAGAAAAACAGGTATATCACGGCTAGTGGATCACAATGGGCTTTTCAGATTCAAGTACGACGATCATTACAAACAAGCGCAGCAAAAAGCTACAAAGTGACCATTTCCCAGTCTACCATGTGCTTGTTGAACGGCCGTCGTTGTTTACAAGTTGTATGCCGAGCTCGAGCCGTGCACTTTGTTCCGCGGCTAGCTTTCCGTGACAAAAAGGACAGAAAAACAGGTATATCACGGCTAGTGGATCACAATGGGCTTTTCAGATTCAAGTACGATGATCATTACAAACAAGCGCAGCAAAAAGCTACAAAGTGACCATTTCCCAGTCTACCATGTGCTTGTTGAACGGCCGTCGTTGTTTACAAGTTGTATGCCGAGCTCGAGCCGTGCACTTTGTTCCGCGGCTAGCTTTCCGTGACAAAAAAGGACAGAAAAACAGGTATATCACGGCTAGTGGATCACAATGGGCTTTTCAGATTCAAGTACGACGATCATTACAAACAAGCGCAGCAAAAAGCTACAAAGTGACCATTTCCCAGTCTACCATGTGCTTGTTGAACGGCCGTCGTTGTTTACAAGTTGTATGCCGAGCTCGAGCCGTGCACTTTGTTCCGCGGCTAGCTTTCCGTGACAAAAAGGACAGAAAAACAGGTATATCACGGCTAGTGGATCACAATGGGCTTTTCAGATTCAAGCACGTTGATCATTACAAACAAGCGCAGCAAAAAGCTACAAAGTGACCATTTCCCAGTCTACCGTGTGCTTGTTGAACGGCCGTCGTTGTTTACAAGTTGTATGCCGAGCTCGAGCCGTGCACTTTGTTCCGCGGCTAGCTTTCCGTGACGAAAAGGACAGAAAAACAGGTATATCACGGCTAGTGGATCACAATGGGCTTTTCAGATTCAAGTACGACGATCATTACAAACAAGCGCAGCAAAAAGCTACAAAGTGACCATTTCCCAGTCTACCATGTGCTTGTTGAACGGCCGTCGTTGTTTACAAGTTGTATGCCGAGCTCGAGCCGTGCACTTTGTTCCGCGGCTAGCTTTCCGTGACAAAAAAGGACAGAAAAACAGGTATATCACGGCTAGTGGATCACAATGGGCTTTTCAGATTCAAGTACGATGATCATTACAAACAAGCGCAGCAAAAAGCTACAAAGTGACCATTTCCCAGTCTACCATGTGCTTGTTGAACGGCCGTCGTTGTTTACAAGTTGTATGCCGAGCTCGAGCCGTGCACTTTGTTCCGCGGCTAGCTTTCCGTGACAAAAAGGACAGAAAAACAGGTATATCACGGCTAGTGGATCACAATGGGCTTTTCAGATTCAAGTACGACTGATCATTACAAACAAGCGCAGCAAAAAGCTACAAAGTGACCATTTCCCAGTCTACCATGTGCTTGTTGAACGGCCGTCGTTGTTTACAAGTTGTATGCCGAGCTCGAGCCGTGCACTTTGTTCCGCGGCTAGCTTTCCGTGACAAAAAGGACAGAAAAACAGGTATATCACGGCTAGTGGATCACAATGGGCTTTTCAGATTCAAGTACGACTGATCATTACAAACAAGCGCAGCAAAAAGCTACAAAGTGACCATTTCCCAGTCTACCATGTGCTTGTTGAACGGCCGTCGTTGTTTACAAGTTGTATGCCGAGCTCGAGCCGTGCACTTTGTTCCGCGGCTAGCTTTCCGTGACAAAAAGGACAGAAAAACAGGTATATCACGGCTAGTGGATCACAATGGGCTTTTCAGATTCAAGTACGACTGATCATTACAACAAGCGCAG